>NC_084850.1:64249826-64886304 GCF_033115175.1 Lepus europaeus | reverse complement strand
CCGTTTCAAATATGTAACTTGAAAATATTTTCTCTCATTCCTTAGAATGTCTCTTCATTATTTAAATTTTTTTTCTACGCAAAAGCTCTTTTGTTTGAGGAAATCCCATTGGCTTATTTTTGCTTTTATTTCCTCTGCTCTTAGAGTCTGATCCAGAAAATCCTTTCTCATTCCAATGTCCTAAAATATTTTCCCTAACTTTTCTTTTAATAGTTTTAAAAGTTCAAGCTTCACATTTAGGTCTTTACTCTATTTTGCACTGATCTTTGTACATGTGAAAGGATCTAGATTCCTTATTCTGCATGTGGTTATCCAATTCTCCCAGCACCACTTATTAAAAAGACTATCCTTTTTCCAATTAATATTCCTAGCATTTTTATAAAAGATTAAAGGCAATAGATGTGTGGATTTATTCTAGAGTTTTTATTCTGTTTCACTGATATACAGACCTGCTTTTAGTCAATACCATGCTGTTTTAATTTCTTTAATTTTGTAATATATTTTAAAGTCATATAATTAAATGCTTTCTGCTTTGTTCTTTTTGCTCAAGATTGCTGTGGTTATTCAGGGTCTTTGTGGTTCTATAAAATTTTAGTAGTATTTTCTCTCATTAAATAAAAATGGCAATTTTTATATGGATTGATTGCATTGAATTTGTGAATTGCTTTTAATGTACATTTTAATTATATTGCTTCTTTGAATTCATGAACACAGGATATGTTTTCATTCTTTTCTTTTACAAATGATTAACAGTTTTCATAGTAGGAATCGTTCATCTCTTTGGATAAATTTATTAACAGGTTTCTTTGTAGGTATTGGAAATGGGATTGTTTTCCTGATACTTTTTCAGGTGAGGCATTATTGGTACATAACAAAGCTATTGATTTTTATGTGTGTTAACTTTGTATCCTGCAACTTTGAATTTGTTTATTAGTTTTAAATGTGTGCAGTTTTATTCCTTAAACAAAATAAATTATAAAAAATAAAAATAAACCTTTGATGGAATCATTGGGGTTTTCTACATATAAGATCATGCCAGAAGATGAGGCAAGATGGCAGGGTAGGGAGGGAGCTTGCTGCTCAAGTATAGGAGAAGATAATTTTTAAAAAGTGGGAAGAGTGCAGTCTCAGGGAAGAGTTAGGGAGAAAACAGCAGAGGAAACTACACAAATAGGAGGGACACAGTAGACCCACATGGAGGATGAGGACACACACACAACTCAGGATCCCAGCAGCTGAGAGCCTCCACACACGCACTGGAGAGTGAGGTGAGAGAAGACTGTAGCAGCCCAAGCCAATCGTGAAAAAGCTGCAGGAAGAGTGTAGAGGGAATCCAGCTTGGAGCCCTGTAGGGGATAGTGTACCTGCACAATTAGAGGAGAAAAAACAAAGGCGGGGCACATTTTTTCTCTCCCAGATCAACCTGTAACTATGTCTTGTAACAAGCTGATAAAGACCAGGCACCATTTTGGACAACCATAACAGCTGTGCTAGCTCATGTCCGAGCCCAGCAACCAGCCAAGAAGAGACTCCTGAATCTGGTGGGGAGAATAAACAGAGGGCTGGGTTCTCATGACTGTGGGAGGCTTGTGTGCCAGGACTGTGAAAACACTGAGGCTGCGGGGGAAGACTCAGGGTGTGGCTGGGACTTTGGGTAGTTGCTGTGGGAGGCTCCACGTGATCAGGGCTCCCAGGTTACCTGGCAAGGGACATTTCTGGGGAATCTGAGCTTATACTGAGGACTGCACAGATCCTTTGTGTGGTCCTTGTGGCAGAGCAGACAAATATACACACTGGTGCTAGTGCCCAGGTACTGGTCTCCTTTGAGGAGAGGAACTCAGCTGAGTCTATGCCTACAGACAAGAACAAACTTCCCCTATGATGAAAAAAAAAACAAAAAGAGAATATTTACCATGCCAAACCTGGGTATGTCACCCAGGAGCTTCACCCAGGAGCACTGAATATAGCTCCTTGGCCATACTCATGGCAGGCCTCTAGGTATTCCCTGAAAGCAGACACTCCACTAAAAAAGCAGACATAGTCCAAAGATAAAAGCCACCACAGAGAAAAAACAAAGAAGATACCAATGAGTGTCTCCAAAATTGACAAATAACAAATGCCCCAATTCAAGAAACAAGAAAAAGGAAGACAATATGATGCCCCCCAAAAAACACAACATTTCAATACTAGATTGTGAAGATGATGAGATTGAAAAAATGTCAGAAATGCAATTCAAAAAATTGATCATAGTATTACTTATAAGTAATCAGAAGCAAATGCACAAACTAATGTAATCTATACATGACATGAAAGAAAATTTCTTCCACAAAATTGATCTTAAAGAGAAAGCAAAATGAAATCTTGGAAATGAAGAATTCAATAGAACAAATAAAAAATGAAGTGGCAAGCCTTAACAAAAGAATCAGTAAAGCAGAAGAAAGAATATCTAATTTAGAAGACAAAGCACAGTAAATTATACAGTCAAAACAAGCACAAGAAGAAGAAATTAGAAAATTAAAAAACATCTTTGGGAATTTACAGGATGCTATCAAACGACCCAACCTACAGTTTCTAGGAGTTTCTGAAGAAGCAGAGAGGAAGGATTAGAAGGAATTTAGTGTAATAATAGCAGAAAATTTCTATAATTTGAAGAAATAAAGAGATATCCAAGTACAGGAAGCACATAGAACTCCTAATAGACATGACCAGAAAAGATCTTCACCAAGACACAGTGTAATCAAACTTTCCACAGTAAAACATAGAGAAAAGGTTCTAAAATGTGCACAAGATAAATGCCAGATTACTCTCAGAGGATCTTCAATTAGACTCACAGCGGACTTCTCATCACAAACCCAACAGGCTAGGAGAGAATGGCAAGATATATTCAAAGTCTTAAGAAAAAAGGACTGTCAAGCCAGAATACTATACCATTCAATGCTCTCATTTATTAATGAAGGTGTAAGATCTTCCATGACAAAAACAAATTGAAAGAATTTGTTACCACCTGTTCAGCCCTGCAGAAGATGCTTAAGGATGTGCTGCACACAGAAACACAGAAACATCATCATCACTATGAAAGAAGGTAGAGGAAGGAAATCTCCCAGTAGAACTACAAAATAATCCAAAATAAATATTAGGAATATTTATGGAAAAATGGCAGGGCAAAGTCACTACATATTGAACGTAAATGGCTTCAAATCTCCAATTAAAAAACAGACTGGTAGAATGGATTAAGAAACAAAACCCATCTATTTCCTTCCTACAAGAAACACATCTCAACAACAAAGATGTATGCAGACTGAAAGTGAATGGGTAGAAAAAGATATTCCATGCTAACAGAAACCAAAAAAGAGCTGGTGTAGCTATCCTAATATCAGACAAATTAGACTTTAATACAAAAACTTTTAAAAGAGGCAAAGAAGGGCACTATGTAATGATTATAGGATCAATTCATCACGAAGATGTAACTATTATAAACATATATGCACCTAATTACAGGGCACCTGGCTATTTAAAGTTGATGTTAAGGGATCTAAAGGGAGTCATAGAATAAAATATAATATTAATGGGGGATTTTAATATCCTACTTTCAGCAATGGACAGGTCAACCATACAGAAAATCAGCAAGGAAAGAATAGAGTCAATTGACACTATAAGCCAAATGAAACTAACAGATATCTACAGAACTTTCCATTCTACAGTTGCAGAATACACATTCTTCTCAGTAGTGCATGGAACTTTTTCTAGGATTGGCCACATGCTGGGTCATAGAGCAAGTCTCAGCAAATTCAAAAAAACTAAATCATACTATGTGTCTTCTCAGAACACATTGGAATGAAGCTGGAAATCAACAACTCAGGAATCCCTAGAGCATATGCAAACACTTGCAGACTGAACAACAATGCTTCTGAATGCACACTGAATCAAAGAAGAAATCAAAAGAGAAATCAAAGAATTTCTGGAAACAAGTGAATACAACCATACAACATATCAAAACTTATGGGATACAAAGAAAAAGCAGTGTTAAGAGGAAATTTTATAGCAATTGGTGCCTACAGCAAGAAATTGGAAAGGTACCAAATAAATGAGCTACCAATGCATCTCAAGGATCTAGAAAAACAACAGCAAACCAAATCCAAAACTAGTAGGAGCAAAGAAATAATTAAAATTAGAGAAGAAATCAACAATATTGAAACAAAAAAAGAGAAAACAAGATAAAAGATAGGCAAAATGAAGAGCTGGTTTTTTGAAAAAATAAAAAAAATTTATACACCATTGGCCCAACTAACAAAAAAAAGGAAATAGAAGACCCAAATCAATAAAATTAAACATCAAAAAGGAAAATGTAACAACAGGCACCACAGAAATAAAAATAATCAACAGAAATTGCTACAAATAATAGTACCAAACTGGGAACCATCACAGAAATGGATAGATTATTGGACACATACAACCTACCTAAATTGAGCCATGAAGACTTAGAAAACCTAAACAGACCCATTACCAAGACAGAAACTGAATCATTAACAAAGGCCCTCCCAATAAAGAAAAGCCTAGGACTGGATGGCTTCACTGCTGAATGCTACCAGATGTTTAAAAAACAAGTAACTCCAATATTCTCAAGTTATTCAAAATAACTGAATAACAAGTGAAAGGGAGGGAATCCTCCCAAATTCTTTCTATGAAGGCAGCATCTGCTTAATTCCTAACCCCCCAAAAAATAGAGAAAGAGAATTACAGACCGATTTCCCTGATAAATATAGACGCAAAATCCATAACAAAATATAACCAATTGAATCCAACAGCACATCAGAAAGATCACTCACCTGGACCAAGTGGTATTTATCCCTCATGCAGAGGTGGTTCAACATTCACAAGTCAATCAATGTGACACATCACAATAACAAACTAAAGAACAAAAACCATATGATTATCTCAATGGGTGAAGAGAACACATTTGATAAAATACAACATTCTTTCATGACAAAAACTTTAAGCCAATTGGATATAGAAGGAACATTCCTCAATACAATCAAGGCAATTTATGAAAAAAATCACAGCCAGCATCATATTGAATGGGGAAAAGTTGGAAGCATTCCCACTGAGATCTGGAACCAGCCAAGGATGCCCACTCTAACCATTTATATTCAAAATAGTCCTGGAAGTTTTAGCCAGAGCCATTAGGCAAGAAAAAGAAAACATAGGGATACAAATTGGGAAAGATGAAGTCAAACTATCCCTATTTGCAGATGACATGATTCTGTATATAGGGGATCCAAAAGACTCCACCAAGATACAATTAGAACTCATAGAAGAGTTTGTCAAAGTAATAGGATATAAAATCAATACAAAAGATAGCAGCCTTTGTACACATAGATAATGTCAAGGCTAAAAAAGATCTTCAAAGATTAATCCCATTCACAAAGCTGCAAAAAAATCAAACACCTTGGAATAAATTTAACCAAGAATGTCATATATCTATGATGAGAATTACAAAACATTATAGAAAGGAATAGAAGAAGATATAAGAAAGTGAAAAATCTTCCATGTTCACGGATTGGAAGAATCAATAATATAAAAATGTCCATTCTTCTGAAAGTAATTTACAGATTCAATGTGATACCAATCAAAATATCAATGACATTCTTCTCAGATATACAAAAATGATGCTGAAATTCATATGGATGCACAGGAGACCTCGAATACCTAAAGCTCTCTTATACAACAAAAACAAAGCCAGAGGCATCACAATAGCAGATTTCAAGACATACTAAAAGGCAGTTATAATCAAAACATCCTGGTACTGGTACAATAGCAGATAGATAAACCAGTGGAACAGAATGGAAACACCAGAAATCAATGCAAGCATCTACAACCAGCTTATATTTGACCTTGGAGCTAAAACCAATCCATGGAGCAAGGAGAGTCTCTTCCCCAAATGGTGCTAGAAAGACTGAATTTCCACATAGGAAGTATGAAGCAGGACCCCTACCTTACACTTTACATAAAAATCCATACAAAATATATTAAAGACTTAAATCTAAGACCTGATACCATCAAATTACTAGGGAATATTGGGGAAACCCTTCAAGATATTGGAACAGGCAAAGAGATCTTGGCAAAGACCCCAGAGGCACAGGCAATCAAAGCCAAAATTAACAAATGGGATTATTTCAAATTGAGAAAAGAAGCACCTAAAAGGGAATCTGTAGAAGTGAAATTGACACTTTGAGAAGCAATGACTTGAATAATCCTTATCCTGACTGTGGGGGAACAGTTTTTTTTTTCTCTTCTTCATACTGTTTGTTGAACACTTTACTTAACATAGAGTTAATCATATGTATATAAAGTCAATTGAAAAATAGATCTCAGTAAAAATTAAGAATGGGAATAAGAGAGAGGGGAGGAAGTTTGTAACTGTAAAGCTGTTTATTTTTTTTAATATATTCCTAGGTGTGGTTTAGTTGGATCATATGGCAGATCAATTTAATTTAATTTTTCTGAGGAGTATTCATGTTGTTTACTATAATTGGTATTTTCATGAGACTTAAAATGTAAATTGAATTACTATTTTCTGTCAGCATTTTAAAGATGTCATTATACTGTCTACTACTTTGTGTCTTTTATAATGACACAACTGCTGTTTTCATCTTTGTTCTTTTGCATGTAATATGTCTTGTCAGTCTGGCTGAAATTAAGATTTTCTCATTACTATAGAGTTTTCAATAATTTGACTATAATGTGCCTTGACTTGCTTTTTTTTTATTTTACAGTGAGTTTATTGAATAACTGTGTTGATTTATCATGTTCTTCAAATATGGACAAATTGTAGCCATTCTTTTTTTTCTTACAGAATTATTTAGTTATTTGAAAGTCAGAGTTACACAGAGAGAGAAGGAGAGGCAAAGAAAGAGAGAGAGAGAGAGGTCTTCAATTTGATCGTTCACTCCCCAGTTGGTCACAATGGCCAGAGCTGCACTGATCTGAAGCCAGGAGCCAGGAGCTTCTTCTGGGCCTCCCACGTGGGTGTAGGGACCCAAGTACTTGGGCCACTGCTTTCCCAGGCCATAGCAGAGAGGTGGATCAGAAGTGGAACAGCCGGGACACGAACTGGCACCCATATGGGATGCAAGCACTGCAGGTGGTGGCTACCTGTTATGCTGCAGCACCAGCCCTACCATTATCTCTTCAAACATCATTTCTTTCTGTCCCACCTCTTCCTTCTTCATTTTCTGAGTCTAATTACATGTTTTACATCTTTTATCCTTTGTGTGATTAATTTTTTACCTTTTCTGTTTATTTTTTAACTTAATATTGTATTTATTATTATTGAGATAATATTTAATTTTTTTTTAAATTTACTTGACAGGCAGAATTAGACAGTGAGAGAGAGAGACAGAGAGAAAGGTCTTCCTTCCATTGGTTCACTCCCCTAATGGCCACTACGACCGGCTCTGCGCCAATCCAAAGCCAGGAGCCCTGTGGTTTTTATAGATAGCATAGCACATTTGAATAATTTGTTTGGCCAGTACATTAAAAGCTCTGGAAGTTTCATTGATTATCATTTCAACTATAGCATATAATCTAATAATGCAGTTTCACATACAGATGAGAGTGTGGTAACCCCAGGAATTATCCTCTGCCCAGGTAGCAGGGCCGTAATAGTGGATTATCTGCTCAGGGGCCACTGATCATCTTTTCAGTCACCAATTTATAAGGAAGTGGTGCACCATTTTCTCCGGGCTTCTCGGTTGGTATATACTGGGACTCCCAACTGTTCTTTACCTAATGGGAACAGGAAAAAGGAGGGGCAGATAAGATGACTCCCAGGACACAAGATTCAGACCAGGGCTAGGACAGCTTAACATAGGTGGCCTTTTCACATATCCAAAATAGTCCTCCCAGAGCCTACCACTCAATATCTATGATGAGGTTGTCCCTGGCCTCTTTGACATTAGAGAAATTTGACAAGGGGTGACGAGTTGGTTCTGTGTGATTAGGAGATCTTCAACATTGAATCTTTTTCTTTTAAGGTTTATTTATTTATTTGAAAGTCAGAGTTACACAGAGAGAGAAGGAGAGGCAGAGAGAGTCTTCCATCCGCTGGTTCAATCCCCAATTGGCTGCAACAGCTGGAGCTGCGCCAATCCGAAGCCAGGAGCCAGGTGTTTCTTTTGGGTCTCCCATGTGGATGCAAGGACCCCAGGACTTGGGCCATCTTCCACTGCTTTCCCAGGCCACAGCAGAAAGCTGAATCAGAAGTGGAGCAGCTGGGACTCAAACCGGTACCAATATGGGATGCCAGCACTGCAGGCAGCGGCTTTACCTGCTATGCCACAGTGCTGGCCCCCTCACCATTGAGTCGTTTAAGCTGTTACGTTATAAAATTTTGGGCCCAGGCATGTCATGTTTCCAACTGAAGGGTTAAACTCTCCTCTGCACCAGGTAGACAGTATTTCCAATAATTAAGTTTTTGAGCAACCAAACACCAGTATAAGAGCAGGGAGACCTGGCTTCATTATAGGGCTTGTGTGAATCTAGTTGTCTAGCTTCCCATGGTCACAAGACTCCCATAATTGTTCCTCCACAGATACAGCAAAAAGAGACATATAGAAATTGGGGTGTAGTCTCTGCCAGGGCCAGGAACAGATTTTTTTTAAAGATTTTATTCGTTTATTTCGTAGAGGAAATTCATTTATTTTGTAGAGGAAATATTTTTCTTTGTCTACAACCAGAGACAAAGAAAGAAAAGTGAACCCCTCCTCCCAACACAAATCTTGAAAAGTTGCTGTTCGCAATTAACTAGTGAAGCAGCTGCCCACTGTTTTCTTGTCTAGGGAGGGAAGATGTCGTACGTTCTGCTTCTGTAAACCCCAGTCATAAATCTGTCCTAATAAATCTGCCCCTGATATCTCTTTTACCAACATACTGAGCCCACCGACCATTGGAAGTGTGATCCTAAGTCACGTAGGCTGCAATGTAAACCCACCAATGCTGTAACAGCTAAAATATGATGCTGATGAACCTATAAATATTGTAAGAAACTTGGGATTGTTGCTTAGTTATCAGGAAATGATTCCTTCTGATCCTGCTGGCATAATAAACTGCTTGGATCCTCCACTGTCTCTGGTGCCTGTTTGAATGGAGAGAGTTTTCCCACCCCAGGTTTCTGTAACAATTTGAGAGGTAGAGTTGCAGGTAGAGAGAGGGAGAGACAGAAAGAGAGGTCTTCCATATACTGATTCACACCCCAAATGGTGGCAATGACCAGAGCTGAGCTGATCCAAAGCCAGAAGCAGGAGCTTCTTCTGTGTCTCCCACACAGGTGCAGGGGCCCAAGCACTTGGGCTATATTCTAATGCTTTTCCAGGCCATAGCAGAGAGCTGGATTGAAAGATAAGCAGTTGAGACATGAACTGGTACCCATATGGGATTCTGGCACCACAAACAAAAACTTTGCCTACTACACCACAGCACTGGCCCCAAGGGACAGATTTTTAACTGTAATGGATATAGGGGAGAGGTCCTGCTGGATTTCTTTTTAAAAGGAATGAAAAATCTGGTTGGAAGAGGATTAAGTGAAGTCATGAGCTTTTGAAATATAGTACACTTTGGGAGTCACGTCCTAGCCTGTTGCTGGTTACACCAATTGCTTGGCCCTCTTTCCATTTAAGGTTCTCCAGGTTAGGAATAGTAAAGTTAATGGTACTGCAAGTTCCTGATTGACAATTTGATGCAGCAACACCCTTTTGGACGATTGACGTATTGTCTTTTTGATTCCAGGTGGCCCATTTTACACATGAGCAGTAGGGACAGTACCAAAAATCTGAATCACCACACAAGGTTATAGAAGTGGAATTTTCACACATATATTTATCATTGAACATGTACTCCCATTTCCATTCTAAACCTGCATGTGGTACACTCCTAGTTGTCCAGTTTTTGTTTTCACCTATGACCTTGCATACGTCAAAGAATATTGACATTGGTTTTTTTTTGTCAAAGATCTAGGACTTGTGAGGAGTGTTCCACCTTCTTTAAACTTTCAGACCTCCAGCCACTCCTCTTGTGGAGAGTATTGTGGGTGGAAGCAAGTGTTCTGATTCCCATGTTGGAGGATGGTCTTATTATGCTTGCAGGTTCCTGAGACAATTCCCTGGCAGGAGAAATGGTATGATAAGGCAGGGTAGTAATAATACCTTCACCATACTGAGTGAAATGAAGGCATGGATTGCAAGATAATGGGCTTAAGTCTACAAATGGGAGCCAGATTAAAAGCAACAGGCTACAATGAAACATCCTGTCCAGTAGAGGTAAAAGACTCCAGCTCCAGATATGCTGGAGAGTGTAGGAATATAAAAATGTCGGCCCAGCATGGACTCCAGGGCTGCCCAGCCAGTGTGAGTCTGCTGGTGAAACTGCTTGACAATGATGGTCTGGGCTACAGACTCAGGGATTGCTACTAAGCCATTCTCAAATTTCCACTACCTGCTGCGAATGTAATCTCTACTTTCAGTTTTGAACCAAATTAACTCATGCTAGGACTATTTTGGGTCTCATTCTGGTAAGGGGCTTGGCAACTGGACAGCAGCCAAGGCACTCGACTCTATGGGTCCCTTGATAGCCACGAACTTGGCTTCCTAGTTGGCCTTTCAGTTTCCCCATGCTGTGGTGGCATCTCCCCTTTCATGGCCCCAACAGTGCATAACAGCCACTCACTTGGGTGCCCACACAGCATCTAACAGCTCCAGGATTTCCTTTCCATATTTAATGTCTTGTCCCCAAAATTGATTAGTCCCTTTTCCTTATATGGGGCTGCATGTACATGGAGAGTGGTGAAAGCATACTTGGAGTCTGTATATATGTTGACACAAATACCTGCTGCCAATTGAAGAGCTCAGATTGGCACATGACCTCTGCCTTTTGCACTAAAGTCCCAACAGGCGGGGGCTTAGCTTCAGTGTAAGGTTATCAGAGAGTATCCCATGAGGTACTTTTCCTCTTTGATGAAACTGCTGCTATCAGTAAAATACTCTGCGTCTGGGTCCTTGAAAGGCTGATCAGTCAAGTCCCATCAACTTGAAAACAGTTCATCCATGTCTTTGATGCAGTCAGGGTCAGGCATGCCCAGGTAAAAGAGTTACTGGATTTAAAGTTTTTACCACCTGCATTTGAATGTGTGGGTTTTCCCACAGCATACCCGGATACTTGATCATCCAGGCATTAGCCAACCAATATTATTCTTTATATTCCATTAGCGTCAAGACTAAGTGGAGCACCCTGACCGTAAGCTTGTTGGCCTCTAAAACAAAACTGTGGAAGCAAGGGCTCAGAGACAGGGTGGCCACCCTCGAGAGACAGAGTTAAGTCGCTTCGAGAGATATTCCACCAGAAAATGCCAAAACCTCAACATCTGAGTCAGTACCCCAACCATGGTGCCAAGGCATTCATGCACATATAGAAAGAAAGGCTTAGTCACGTTCAGGAGTCCCACAGCCGGGGCATTTGTGAGTGCCTGCTTGATCTGTCTAAAAGCCCTTTCCTGCACCTGTCCCTACAGCAGAGGTTCCCTTTCTTCCCTCTTTGAGACTTCATAAAAGGGGTTTTGCCAAAATAGAGAAATTGGGAATCCAGATTCTGCAGAAGTTGGAGGCTCCAAGGAATTCTTGAACTTGGGGTCAGGTCAATGGAGCTGTGATTGAGCAAAGTGTTTTCTTTCTGGACTGTTTTCTTTTAAAAAAAGATTTATTTATTTATTTGAAAGATTTACAGAGAGGCAGAGGCAGAGAGAGATCTTCTATCCACAGCCTCACTCCCCAGATGGCTGCAGTGGCCAGCTGGAGCTGGACCAATCTGAAGCCAGGAGCCAGGAGCTTCTTCCAGATCTCGCACACAGGTGCAAGGGCCCAAGCACTTGAACTATCTTCCACTGCCTTCGCAGGCCATAGTAGAGAGCTGGATCGGAAGTAGAGCAGCCTGGTCTCAAACTAGCACCCTTATGGGATGCCTGCACTGCTGACTGCAACTTTACCTGCTACCCCACAGCACCAGCTCCTGGATTCTTTTCTTTCTGGACTAAGCTGGTGCTGTCCTTGGGACAGGTAAAACCCAAGGTATTTTGCCTTTTCTTGGCATATTTGAGCCTTTTTTCTTGAGACCTTGTAGCCAGCATCCCATAGGAAGGTGAGGAGCAATCATGTTCCTTCCATGCAATGCTTTTGTGTCCATCTTCCCAGCAGCAGGTCATCCACATACTGTAACAGTGTGCAACAATGTTGGTCCACTAGGAGTCTCTTTAAATCAGAAGGTAATGCAGTACCAAAATTGGTTGGAGAGTTTTTGAGTCCTCGAGGGAGTCTAGCCCCAGTCAACCGGCCCTTGTTTTCCATCTTCAGGATTTTCCCATTGGAAACTGAAGATTGGCTGACACTGAGGAATGAAGCAGGTGAAGAACAAGGCATCCTCGAGGTCTAGACATGTAAAGAAAGCAGCTTTGGTAGAGATTAGACCCAGCGGAATGTAGGTGTTAAGAACCACAAGATGCAGGGTGATGGTAGCGTAGCTGACTGCTCATAAGTTGTTTTTTTTTTTTTAGATTTATTTACTTATTTGAAAGGCAGAATTACAGAGAGAGAAGCAGAGGCAGAGGCAGAGAGAGATCTTCTATCCAATGGTCCACTCCCCAAATGGCTGCAATGGCCAGAGCTGTGCTGATCTGAAGCCAAGAGCCAGGAGCTTCTTCTGGGTCTCCCACATGGGTGAAGGGGCCCAAGGACTTGGGCCATCTTCTACTTCTTTTCCAGGCCATAGCAAAGAGCTGCATTGGAAGTGGATCAGCTGGGACTCTAACTGGTGCTCATATGGAATGCCGGCACTGCAGGCGGAAGCTTTACCCACTCTGCCACAGCACCAGCCATTGCTCATAAGTCTTGAACTGGCTGATAGTCACCTGTCCCCAGCATTTGAACCAGCAGGAGGAGTGTGTTGCATGGTGAATGGCAGGGCCAGAGGATTCCATACTTTAGAATTGTCTCTAGATGCTTTTGAATCCCAATTAGTGTTTTGTGATAGATGAAATACTGTCTCTGGCATGTGGGTCAGACTCCCGATTTTCATTCCACCACCACTGAGAGTGTATACTTTTGGCCAGTCTGGGAGGGTTGTCCTCAGCCCATACTCTGGGCACCTTGAAAGGCAGTTTGGATCCTTGTCGGGACTCTCCTAAGAGGCTATAGACGTGCTACTCTTCTTCCTGGGGTAACATGAGAGTCATGACTTTTGTCTCTGGCTTTCCCAAGGTCAGGGCCACTTGGCCATGGAAATTGACTGCTCCCACCATCACTTCTTCTAGGACCTGCTGGTGTGCCTCTTTGGGGGTGTTCTTATCATTCTACTGAGGCCATGGCAAGTAGGTCTGCTTTTTGTTTCATTTCCCCATCAGCTTCTTGGAGGGCTTCCTGGTCTCAGTTGACAAACACTTTGGTGGCGACTTCCAGTATCTGGCTTGTATTCATCTCAGCAAAGCCTTCTGATTTTTGTTGTTTGTGCCTGATGTCTCCTTGGGCTTCGTGGATAAAAGCAACATTGATCATCGGTTGATTTTATGTCACCTCAAAGGGAATGTAGAAGGGGACAGGTTCTCACAGCCTTTCCTAGGATTGGCTTGAATGCTCCTTGGGTCCTTAGAGGACTTCTGAAACTTTGCTTATACTCATGGCTCTTTTTCTACCTGCTTTCATGCCTCCTAAAAGGACCTCTTCGTAATGCTCAAGGATACGTAATTTGTCAGCATCATTGGGTTCTCACTGGTGATCTTCTGGGAAGTGATTTTGAGCATATGCATTTGCATATAGAGCTCCTGCTGGGGTGTTTTCTTCTAACCATGTGAGCACAGCCTGGGTGATTTAGCAGCCTTCTTCAGTGTTCTTGACAGGCATTCAAAAAAATCAAAGTTCCAAACAATCTGGTATCTAAAATTTCCAGTAAATCTGGGACTTTGGTTTTTCCAGTTTGGGCCCAACTGAAAAAATCAAAGGACCTATGTCTCTCATCTTACAGAGACACCAACTAATCAGGCTATTTGGATTATATTAGAAGTACTGTCAAGGCCAGCTCTCTGCGTGGCCAGGGAGTGCAGTGGAGGATGGCCCAAGTCCTTGGGCCCTGCACCCCATGGGAGACCAGGAGAAGCACCTGGCTCCTGCCATCGGATCAACGCGATGTGCAGGTCGCAGCGCGCCTACCGCGGTGGCCATTGGAGGGTGAACCAACGGCAAAAGGAAGACCTTTCTCTCTCTCTCTCTCTCACTATCCACTCTGCCTGTCAAAAAAAAAAAAAAAAAAAAAAAAAGAAGTACTGTCAAGATGTGATGTGGTACCAAACTTTAAGTTTCTATAATGGAAAATGCTATTAATACAAATGTTTGAGAATTAAAAAGTCTAATGATCTTGTGTTACTAGACGTGATAGTTATCTTAATGAGAAAGCCCCAGAGGCCTAAAGGGTTAAATACTTGTAAAATCCTACAGGTGCTTTCAAAAATACTGTGAAGTAAGCAAGTGCCTCTTGTTGGTTGATGAGTTTATAATTTTAAACATGACAACTTAAAGTCTTTTGTCATCCACAGTTATATATGATTTGCTGCTCATAAATCTAAAGCGTTGTTGGTTCTGTGTTTAGCTGTCCTCCTATAGGTTCCTATGGACTTTTTCCAGCCACTTCTATTGTATTCAGTACTTTGGGATGGCTCTGTAAACAGATGAAGCCAATAATGTATTAACAGTACCAACTGAGAGAAAGTATGGTTAACTGAGGTTACTAAAAACAAAAAGCAATTCAAATCAATTGGCAATCTACAAAAAGAGTTAAAGATTTTAAAAGCTATTATTAAAATTGCTATATTGGTCTATTATGTTATGTTATATGTGTGTTCATATTGTATGTCCACATGGGAAAATTTTATTAAGAATTTTATTTGAATCGGCTTATAGATAAGATTGTCCATAAATTTAAGCTGCTAAAATTCATCAAAGATACATTTTAATTTGTGTGACCTGAATCTCTGCATCATATGTTTTATACTTGTTGGTAGAAAGAAACTAAAAACATTTTATATGGTTGTGCTTAAGTTTACTGGTTAAACAAACTACACCATGTTAGATATTTAAGAGGTGTTTTCAAATACATGATTCTTAAAATTTATAGAAGGCATTGGACCTTCTGTTAAATGTTTTCTTAAGTTGTTATCTAATGGTTGAAACTGTTTGCTAAGTATTCATGTGATATTGCTATTGTCAGCAAGCGATCTAGGACTTGCTCCCTCATTTCTCTATTCTAAGCACAACTTGTTCTTTCATTTCTGTATTCTCTTCAAGGTATGTAACTAATTTTCCCACGTGGGTGCAGGGGCCCAAGGACTTGGGCCATCTTCTACTGCTTTCCTAGGCCATAGCAGAGAGCTGGATTGGAAGTTGAGCGGCCAGGACTAGAACTGGTGCCCATATGGGATGCCAATCCTTCATGCCAGGGCATTAACCTGCTGCGCCACAATACCGGCCCCCCAAACTCTAAGTATTGATTGCTCACCAGGGCATCTCCTCTTTCTTTGTTAGTTTCTGAATCCCATTGTCTTTCTAGTTCTGTAGAAGCTGTTAAATCTCTGCTTATTTTCTCAGCCTTCTAGTGATATCTTCCAAAATTGGTGGATATCCTTATGGTAAAAGTTGCATTAAATGCCAAGTTTACACCCCTGATTTCCTTCCCCTGGATTTGCATCTGATAGATCTGCTAACTTGTTATCTCTCCAATGCCTTCAAGCAGATGTATCCTGTTAATATTTTGTTAAGTATTTCTACTAGTTTTCTGTAACATATTTGGTTGGTATTGCCCATTACACCATCATTACAAGTGAAACTCTCTGATTTAACTTCTCTATATATTTAAATTTCATTTTGTCATCTTTGTCATCATTTTCATTTTTATGTGTTGAGTCTGTGTTTAAATGTATTCAATACTTACTAGTACTTATGTTTTTATTGAAATTTCCTCTGATACATTTTTACTTGCTGGATTATATACTATAATATTTCTCAAAATATCTACATCAACAATATTTTGGGTTTTCTTTATTCCAAACTGTATTTACTCCTCAAATTTGAAGCCATCTGAAGTCTATGGCTCACAATTTATTTCTTTTAGTAACTTGTCCCATTTTGTATCCTGATATTAAATGCCTCTGTCAAAATTCAATTATTTCCTTTCTCTAATACACCACTTCTTGTTTGTCTACTTGCTCTGGTTCCTCTTGAAACATTTTTACTCTACTCCCTCAGCACATTGCCTTCTTTAATCTAGTGAGCAGTTACTAATGGAGGTGTGTCCTCTTTCTATAATTAAACTCAACTTTATAAGTATATATAAATTCATTATATACACTGTTTTCTAATCAAACACCAGTGTTCTTCTTTCTGTTTCTTATTTTTAAATTAAATTTTAATTTTACTTTTAATTGATAATAGTAATTGTGTATATTTATGGAGTACAATGTGATATTTTGATGTGTGTATATTTATGGAAAGATTCAGCTAAGGTAATTTATATAGGCATCATCTTACATACTTTTTTGTGATGGGAATATTAAAAATATATTCTTTTAGCAATCTTGAAATGTATTTTATTATTACTTGTGATTGTCATGTAGTGCAATAGATCCTTGATATTTATCCCTCCATTCTAAATTAAACTTTGTACCCTATGATATATAACTTCTCTTTCCCTTCCATAGAAGTGTATTTCAAAAATTATTTCACCATTATATTTTGTATGTATTGTCATTTTCACATTATATTACATCATAGTGTAGCATTTTGCTCATTCTGCATTGTATTTGAATCAAATGTGTGATATCCATCATCCAACTGTGTTAAAAATTCCTAATATTGAGGCCAGCACCGTGGCATAGTAGGCTAAGCCTCCACCTGCACTGCCAACATCCCAATTGGGCACCAGTTGGTGTCCTGGTTTCTCCTTTTCTGATCCAGCTCTCTGCTATGACCTGGGACAGCAATATAAGATGGCCCAAGTGCTTGGACCCCTACACCAGTGTGGGAGACCCAGAATAATTTCCTGATTTCTGGCATTTGATCCGCCCAGCTCTGGCCATTATGGCCACTTAGGAAGTGAACCAGTGGATGGAAGACCTCTCTGTGTCTCTCCCTGTCTCTGTATCTCTACCTCTCAAATAAATAAACAAAATCTTAAAAATAAAATTCCTATTGTCTTTAATGTTTGAGGCCAAGTGTTTGTCTCTGTATTCACCACAGCCAGACACATTTCAGGCTTGATCATATATTTCCTTTATTTTTAAAAAAGATTTATTTATTTATTTGGAAGTCAGAGTTACAGAGAGAAAGGGAGAGAAAAAGAGAGAGAACAGCTTCCATCCACTGGTTCACTTCCTAAATGGCTGCAATGGCTGTGACTGGACCCTGCCGAATCCAGGAGCCTGGAGTTGCTCTGGGTCCTTGTGGCAGAGGCTCAAACACTTAGGCAATCTTGTGCCACCTTCCCAGGAGTATTAGCAGGGATCTGGATTAGAAGTAAAGGAGCCAGGACTGGAACCGGTGACCATATGGGATTCCAGCATTGCAGGTGGTAGCTTACCTCCATGACACAGTGCCAGCCCCCATATAATTTCTTAATAGAATTGAAGGTTGCATCCTTCACTGGCTTTTGGTGAAACAAGTATTTTCTAGCCTTTTGACTTAGCAATCTATCCCTGTACTCCTGATGTGCTGCAGCTGAGCAGGGTACACCCAAATGCTGGGGATTTCTTTTATTTGTTTAAGGAACTAATACATACTTATGAAAACAAAACAAAGCCATTCATTTCCTAACCAGCCGAAGAAAACTTCCTATAAATTGGACCCAGTGGTACATTGAATGCCAAGAAAAGTTGAACAAGAAGAGATTCAGCCATCTCATTAGTCCAAGTGATCAATTTCAGTTCACAATTGATCACACTGATAGGTCTAAGAGTCAAAGGGATCACACAAACAAGACTAGTGTCTGCTAATATTAACTGATAGAATTAAAAGGGAGAGAACAATCCAACATGGGAAGCAGGATACAAAGCAGACTCATAGAATGGCAGATGTCTAAACAGCACTCTGGCCTCAGAATCAGCCCTTAAGGCATTCAGATATGGCTGAAGAGCTCATGAGTTTATTTTAGGCATGGAAAGCCAAGACACTCTGGCAAAAAAAAATAAAAACAAAAAAACCCTAAATGAAAGATCTCTGCGAGTGAGATCCCAGTAGAAAGAACGGGCATCAAAGAAGGAGGTACCTTTCTTTGAAGGGAAGAGAGAACTTCCACTTTGACTATGACCTTGTCTAAATAAGATCGAAATCAGCGAACTCAAGAGGCTTCCATAGCCTTGGCAACTCATGACAACAGCCTAGGGAGATTTCTGACGCCATAAACAAGAGTGTCAAATTGTTAAGTCAACAACAGGAGTCACTGTGTACTTATTCCTCATGTGGGATCTCTGTCCTTAATGTGTTGTCCAATGTGAAGTAATGCTATAACTTGTACTCAAACAGTATTTTACACTATGTTTTGTGTGGGTGCAAATGATGAAATCTTTACTTAATATATACTAAATTGATCTTCTGTATATAAAGAGAATTGAAAATGAATCTTGATGTGAATGGAATGGGAGAGGGAGTGGGAGATGGGAGGGGTGCGGGTGGGAGGGAAGTTATGGGGGCGGGAAAAGCTATTGTAATCCATAAACTGTATTTTGGAAAATTATATTTACTAAATAAAAGTTTAAAAAATAACCAAAAAAAAAAAAGAAGAGATTCAATTATCAGCACAGTTTTCAGTGAAGGCCTCTAAGAAATTCTTTTCACTGGTCATCTAGATGCAAAATGTACTAGTGAAGATGGTTGATACTTGGTGACAATTATTGACCATTCCTTTTGTGTTTTTAGGGGCTCTTTCATACTCCTATCTTTCTGCCAGCTTTAGTCATCTCAAGAATTATTTTTTCCTACTGTATATAAAATAATTTTTACTACTGTTTTACCCTGATGTTTTACATTACTATTTTTTTCTTTATTGATGAGACAGTCAGACAAGACAGTGTTTCCACCTGTAGGTTCATTCCCCAAGTATTCACAATAGGAAGTACCGAGCCAGGCCAAAGCCTGGAGCCCAGAGCTCAATCAGGTCTCCTTTGTGGGTGGTAGGGACCTAACCACTTGAGTCAACATCACTGCCTCTCAGGGCCTGCATTAGCAGAAAGCCAGACTTGAGAGTTGGAGCCATGAATCCAACCAAGGCACTCTGATATGGGTTGCGGGTGTCTTAAGTACCAGGCCAAATGCTTGCCTCTAAATTTAACTATTTTTAATGCATTCCTAGTTCATGGAAAACAAGCAGGTATATTATTAAGAGACAACAGCACAGATTGCTCCATGGGCTGTTAACATTTATTAGCACTTTAGGACTTAATATGAAGGGAACTTCTATGTTCTTTCTCATTCTTTGCTTGCTACTAATAACATGAAAGAGTATAGTCTGAACACCCAGAATGTCCATAAGTTGCTGAATGAAATTCCTTTGTTAAGGAAGATGATAAGGTGATGAATTGACTGATAAAAATGATTGTCACTAACTATTTCATTAGTAGGCCACCTGTAACACAGAGGGCAGTGTGAAGGGAATCATTTAGATTTTCTGGGCAATGCAGAGAATTTAATGAGAAATTACTTTGATCATTACCTGATAATATAAACAAATAATGGACAACAGTTATTCATTTTGTTCAGCCTCTTGAGCAATACTTGTAGAATGAGGGCCTAAAAGATCTCTGAAAGGACTTCATTGCATAAGAGAAAGTCCCACATCTCTGTGGGAGGGCTCCAAATAGTGTTAGTATGTATATGTAAATAATTACACATATGAGTTATTACACTGAAGCATTTAATTTTCAAATTAACATTTATTAAATTCCGATTGTCAAGTACTATGCTAATTTGTTGGGGGCACAAAAACAATTAAGACACAAATATGACACTTTATTAAATAAAACAAACAAGAAACGGATCACATTATAAAAGTGACATATAATTATTGATTAATCTATATAGTGTGATAAAATTATAGTAGTTGTAAGTAAATATTCAAAAAATTCTATGTATAATTTGGAATTTATGATTTTTCTGAAAATAAGAAAGTCTGACATTTGTAAGTTCACATTCTCACAAGATACTAGTTAGCCAAGAGTGAAAAGCAACTGTCCCCCTTAAATTGGACTGGATTCTTATTAAAGTTTACCTCAACCCCTACTGACCCAGTTGAATCACTGGCATTGTCTGTCTGGCGCATGGAGACATTTGGATTTTGCATCCTCTTATATGATGAGTCACATGACAATTAAGTTTGGCATGTAGGAGCAATACTTCATCCCATTTCCAAAGAGTGAGAGGCATATATCAGGGCACATGTGACATATTTGATCTTCTATTGATGTTATTTGTGTAGTAGAATATAGATGTAAAGGCAAACTCTATGTTAGGAGTTATATTTTTGTTTCTGTAATATACAGTTGTGTGCACTTTGACAAAGAAGACAATGAACAAAAATATATTAAGTGAATGCCCATATGAAAAGATGCCCTTGAAAAACCTTTTTGACCAGAGCTCCTTGATTATGCCTCACACACCTAATCCTCAAAGTTTCAGGGGCCCTCATTCTTGATAAAACCTGATTACTTGAATCCGGTAAATTAAAAAGGAGACTGTGGCTGTAATTGCCACACTGCAAATTAAGGGCACATAGAAAGAATAGATAAATTCTTAATGTCTCCACATTTTCCTAGACTGAATGTAACAACATGACAACTTATCTGAGCCAGGTTTCTCATTCAAAAATGTAAATATAGTAAAACAAAATGTATAGATTTGTTGGGAGGATCAAGTGATAATATTTGGAAAATATTTCTTCAAATGTGTTGAAGCATTTAAATCTTATCAATATTAGGATGGCGTTTCATAGATATTTTATATTATAAATGTGTATATCTGTAATCATAAAAAGCTAATATGATAGTTAATACTATTAACATTATATAATTAATATTAGAATAGCAATCAGTATGGGCTAGGGGCATGGCACTGGAAATTAAGCCACTGCCTGTGATGCCAGCATCCCATGCTGGTGCCGGCACTAGCCCCAACTGTTCCACTTCTGATCCAGGTCCCCACTAATGCCCTGGGAAAAGCAGCAGAGAATGACTCAAATACTTGAGCCCCAGCCACCCACATGGGAGACCCAGAAGAAGCTCCTGGATTCAGCCTAGCCTACCCCTGACCATTGTGGCCATCTGAGGAGTGAACCAGCAGATGGAAGATTGATCTTTCTCTCTCTTCTCTCTCTCTCTCTCTCTCTGTCTCTCCGTCTCTCTTATAACTCTGACTTTCAGATAAAGAAATCTTTAAAAATCTTAAAAAAAAGAATAACAGTATATATCAAGAGCTACATTAAGCGCTTCAAATTTACTATCTCATCACATTATCCCAATAACTTTAGGATAAACTGTGATATGAACCCAAACATAGTTTCACTCTCATAATCTAAACTCCTATGATATACTATCTATTCTGTATTTATTTCCATGCTTAAATTAGGGAAGAAACATCATTAAAAGATGCTGCTGGTAAATTCAGATTGGAACTCAGGGTAGTCATTTATTGTTTAAAGCATGTGACCTGATTCTCTGAAAATAAGGTTTTTTTCTGCCTCTTTACCTGTTTGAACTAATTATTTAAAGGGTGTCTATTGGTGCTAACATCCAAATCAGCCAACAGGGAGAGTAAACACACATTGATTAAATAAGTATTTAGTGTTCCTTTCTGATGCTGCTTTTAAGATGTATTTTTACAGTGCTTAGTATAATACTAATTTTCACTTTTACAATTATGATAATCACTTATTACAATTGCATATTGCCAAACTAATTTTTTGCATTTCACCACATTGATGGAAAAAGTGGTTGATGACAGTAATCAACAGACAATAGTATGTTTTTTTAATGCACTTACCTTTTGACTCTCTGGTTTTGTGTACATTCTTCTACCCTACCAGGGCTCCCAAGATTCTTCTACACCTATTTATTTCATGTTTGTATACCTTGGGCCTTTTGTATTTGCTTGATTTTTCCTAGAAATGCATCCCAAGGTGATTTGTCCTTCACCTTAAAAATCTCTCTCCCAATTTAACTCCTCTGTTATTAAACTTAGTTGATTAGATATACTTCCTTAGTCTCTGTTTTTTCACACTCAGCTCCAGCCATTGCAGCCATCTGGGGAGTGAACCAGAAGATAGAAGTTCCCTTTCTCTCCCTCTCTCTATGCCTCTACTTCTCTGAAATCTGCCTTTCAGATAAAAAAATAAATATTTAAAAAGAGAGAGAGATGGCAGCTACCCCAATCAGAGCATCCATTTTAAAGAATACTTGATCTGTACAACCAAATAATACACCAATTAATTATGATTACTCATGATAAAATTGCTCTTTAAGATGCTCTTTTGTGCCTAAAACAGCTTTGTTTTGACAAATTTAATAAAGTAATTAAACATAAAAAGTAGTATTAAGGTATAGGAAATGAACAGGAAAGAGATTGGCACAAAGCAGGAGAAAAGAGGTTTTTTTAACGATCAATATTGAATTAGAAGCAAATTATCTGTTCCCTCCTCATAGAGATACAGGCATTTAGAATAAATTCTACCTAGAGATACATAATAAAAATAGAACTGGACTGCAAAGTCAAGATATTACCAAAAGTTACTTGTTGCATGACTTTGAATGAATTATTCACCTTTTCTGGCTTTAATTTATTCATCTGTGAAGTGAGTAAGTTAAATTACATTGTTTTTTTCTTGGATCTCCATATGTGTTTTCAAGAATGTGACAATAATATTTTCCTAATATTTAATTTGATGATAATTTTAAAGATAATTATATATTGTGGACGATCTGGTTCAATGCTGTCCAATACAAATGTAAAGCAAGCTATATCTGTGATTTTTAATTTTCCTTTTTTTAAAAACTTTTATTTAGTAAATATAAATTTCCAAAGTACAGTTTATGGATTACAATGGCTTTCTCCCCCTCCACAACCTCCCTCCCACCTGCACCCCTACCATCTCCCGCTCCCTCTCCCATTCCATTCACATCAAGATTCATTTTCAATTATCTATATACAGAAGATCAATTTAGTATATATTAAGATTTCAACAGTTTGCACCTACACAGAACATAAAGTGTAAAATACTGTTTCAGTATTAGTTATAGTATTGGACAACACATTAAGGACAGAGATCCTACATGAGGAGTAAGTACACAGTGACTCCTGTTGTTGACTTAACAATTTGACACTCTTGTTTAAGGCGTCAGTAATGTCCCTAGGCTCTAGTCATGAGTTGCCAAGGCTATGGAAGCCTCTTGAGTTCGCCAACTTCGATCTTATTTAGACAAGGTCATTGTCAAAGTGGAAGTTCTCTCCTCCCTTCAGAGAAAGGTACCTCCTTCTTTGATGGCCCGTTATTTCTACTGGGATCTCACTTGCAGAGATCTTTCATTTAGGTCCTCTTTTTTTTTGCCAGAGTGTCTTGGCTTTCCATGCCTAAAATAAACTCATGAGCTCTTCAGCCATATCTGAATGCCTTAAGGGCTGATTCTGAGGCCAGAGTGCTGTTTAGGACATCTGCCATTCTATGAGTCTGCTTTGTATCCTGCTTCCCATGTTGGATCCTTCTCTCCCTTTTAATTCTGTCAGTTAGTATTAGCAGACACTCGTCTTGTTTGTGTGATCCCTTTGACTCTTAGACCTATCAGTGTGATCAATTGTGAACTGAAGTTGATCACTTGGACTAGTGAGATGTCATTGGTACATGCAACCTTGATGAGATTGTATTGGAATCCCCTGGCACATTTCTAACTCCACCATTTGGGACAAGTCATCTTGAGCATGTCCCAAATTGTACATCTCCTCCCTCTCTTATTCCCACTCTTATATTTAACAGGGATCACTCTTCAGTTAAATTTAGACACCTAAGAATAATTGTGTGTTAATTACAGAGTTCAACCAATAGTATTAACTAGAACAAAAAAAAATACTAAAAGGGATAAAATATTAAATGGTACATCAACAGTCAGGACAAGGGTTGATCAAATCACTGTTTCTCATAGTGTCCATTTCACTTCAACAGGTTTCCTTTTTGGTGCTTGGTTAGTTGTCACACATCCAAAAAAAAAAAAAAATAAAAGGTCATTCACCCTGGCACCCTGGGCTGGCATTGTGGCACAGTGAGTTAATGGGCTGCTTGTGATGCCTGAATTCTATATTAGAGTGCCAGTTCTAGTCTTGGCTCCTCCGTTTTTGATCCAGTTCCCTGTTAATGTACCTGGGAGGGCAGTGTTGATGGCCTAAGAGCTGGAGCCCAAAACGTCCACATCAGAGACCCTGGCTGCTGTCCTCAGCCTGCCCCCAGCCTGCCAGCTGTGGTTATTGAGTTCTTTTGTGGGCACAAACCAGTGGACGAAAGATATCTGTCTCTCTTTCTCTCTCTGTCTGTATCTCTTTCCCTCCCCCTGTTACTCTGCCTTTCAAATAAATAAATACATAAATATAGAAAGCATCATTCACCTTGGCAAAGTGGGATGTATGTCAAGGATGCAGAGATGGTTCAAATATGCAAATAAAGTTATGTAACACATCATATCAATATAATGTAAGATAAAAATTATATATCTTCTCAATATACATGGAAAAGCATTCAATAATAACAGCTATTTATGATTTTTAAAATCCTTGAGAAAAAGAGATATAGAAAGAAATACATCAGTATAGCAAAGTATATATGGAAAATCCACAGCCAACATTTTATTCAATGCAGGGAAGCTTAAAACATTCTTACAAAGATCAGGTACCAGACAAGGATGCCTACTCTCTGTGTCCTTTCTCAATACAATATTGGAGGGGGCGGAGCCAAGATGGCAGATAGTGAGGACGTGCGCCGATAGTCTGGAAAATAAAGTTTCATAAAAGTGGAATTACTGTAGCCTCAGGAAAAGATTCAAGAAAAAAACTGCAGAGGAAACGCTTCCGGATCTAGTGGATGTGACACAGAGGACCTACAAGGAGCCCACCGCGTGGAAACCCAACCGCGGGAGCCAAGCCACAGAATCTCCCCAGCGCGGGAATCAACGGGAGGTAAGACAAAAGCCTCAGAAACGCGAGACATTAGTGGAGAAAGGCAGAGGCCCCTGCCTCCACTTGAGTAAAACAAAGAGCAGGCACCATTTTACATATGTAAAGCAGCACTATGAGTACACAAGCTCAGTAACTTTGGGTCTAAGGTGAAACTTGAGAACACACTGAGGGCTGCATAAACTCTGTGTGTGGTCCCAGGGGTAGTTCAAATGAATACTCACAGAGGCCAGATTTCAACTACCCTCAATTCCACTCAGCCATTCAGAACCCCAACTGAGTCAAAAAAAAAAAAGAGAGAGAGAGAGAGAGAGACAGATCCAGCAAGGAGCAATGTGAGTCACTTTTTGCACAGCTTTAAACCTGAAGAATCAAGCAGAGCTCTCTGGCCACACCCATCACAGCCTCTAAGGATCCATCAAAGCAGACAGCCCACTTAGAGGCATAGTATAAAGAGAAAAAAACACCACAGCAAAAAAAAAAAAAAACCCATAAATTATCTCCAACATGCCAAACAAAAAATGTAGAAGCCGAGGTAACAAGAACAAGGAAGACAATATTATGCCCCCAAATGAACAAGACACCCCAATCCAAGATTATGAAGATAAAGAGATAGAGGAAATGCAAGAAGCAGATCTCAAAAAACTGATAAGAACATTAAGAAGTTCTCAAAAACAAATTCTTGAACTACAGAAATACTTAATGGACAAGATAGAAAATCTCTCTCATGAAAATGAAATATTAAGGAGGAATCAAAATGAAATGAAACAACTAGTAGAACATGAAACTGTGATAGTGACAAGAAAACATAATGAAATGAAGAACTCAATAGATCAAATGACAAACACATTAGAGAGCCTTAAAAACAGAATGAGCAAAGCAGAAGAGAGAATATCAGACTTAGAAGACAGAGAACAGGAAAGGAAACAATCAAATCAAAGAAAAGAAGAAGAAATCAGAAATCTAAAAAATACTGTCAGGAATCTACAGGATACTATTAAAAAACCCAACATTCGGGTTCTAGGAGTTCCTGAAGGCATGGAGAGAGAGAAAGGATGAGAAGGCCTTTTTAGTGAGATACTAGCAGAAAATTTTGCAGGTTTGGAGAAGGACAGAGACATCCTAGTACAGGAAGCTCATAGAACCCCTAATAAACATGACCAAAAGATCCTCACCACGACACATCGTAATCAAACTCACCACAGTGAAACATAAAGAAAAGATCCTAAAATGTGCAAGAGAGAAACACCAGATTACTCTCAGAGGATCTCCAATTAGACTCACAGCTGACTTCTCTTCAGAAACCCTACAAGCCAGGAGAGAATGGCGAGATATAGCCCAGGTACTAAGAGAGAAAAACTGCCAGCCCAGAATATTATATCCTGCAAAGCTCTCATTTGTGAATGAAGGTGAAATAAAGACCTTTCACAGCAAACAGAAATTGCAAGAATTTGTCGCCACTCGTCCAGCCCTGCAAAAGATGCTTAAAGATGTGTTACATACAGAAACACAGAAACACGGTCACCAATATGAAAGAAGGTAAAGGAAGTAAACCTCACAGCAAAAGATCACAGGAATCTCAAACCATATATTAGAAAATATCTTTGGCAAATGGCAGGGCAAAGTTACTCCTTCTCAATAGTCACATTGAATGTTAATGGCTTGAACTGTCCAGTTAAAAGACACCGATTGGCTGATTAGATTAAGGAACAAAACCCATCTTTTTGCTGCTTACAAGAAACTCATCTTTCCAACAATGATCCATACAGACTGAAAGTGAAAGGCTGGAAAAATATATACCATGCCAACAGAAGTGAAAAAAGAGTGGGCGTAGCCATCGTAATATCGGACAGCATAAACTTTACCACAAAAACTGTTAGGAGAGACAAAGAGGGGCACTATTTAATGATTAAGGGATCCATTCAACAGGAAGATATAACGATTATCAATGTATATGCACCTAATTACAGGGCACCAGCTTATTTGAAAGACTTGTTAAGGGACTTAAACGGAGACTTAGACACCAATACAATAGTACTGGGGGACTTCAATACTCCACTCTCAGAGATAGACAGATCAACAGGACAGAAGATCAACAAGGAGACAGTAGATTTAAATGACACTATAGCCCAAATGGATCTAACAGATATCTACAGAACATTTCATCCTACATCTAAGGACTTTACATTCTTCTCAGCAGTACATGGAACCTTCTCTAGGATTGACCACATACTAGGCCATAAAGCAAGTCTCAGCAAATTCAAAAGAATTAGAATCATACCATGCAGCTTCTCAGACCACAAAGGAATGAAATTGGAAATTAGCAACTCAGGAATCCCTAGAGCACGTGCAAACACATGGAGATTGAACAACATGCTCCTGAATGAACAATGGGTCATAGAAGAAATTAAAAGAGAAATCAAAAATTTTCTGGAAGTAAATGAGGATAACAGCACAACATACCAAAACCTATGGGATACAGCAAAAGCAGTGTTAAGAGGAAAGTTTATATCAATAGGTGCCTACATCAAGAAATTGGAAAGGCACCAAATAGATGAGCTTTCAAGTCATATCAAGGATCTAGAAAATCTGCAGCAAACCAAACCCAAACCCAGTAGGAAAAGAGAAATAATTAAAATCAAAGAAGAAATGAACAGGATTGAATCCAAAAAAAAAAAACATTACAAAAAATCAGCCAAATGAGGAGCTGGTTTTTTGAAAAAATAAACAAAATTGACACCCCATTGGCCCAACTAACTAAAAAAAGAAGAGAAAAGACCCAAATCAATAGGATCAGAGATGAAAAGGGAAACGTAACAACAGACGCCACAGAAATAAAAAGAATCATCAGAAATTACTACAAGGACTTGTATGCCAGCAAACAGGGAAATCTATCAGAAATGGACAGATTCTTGGACACATACAACCTACCTAAATTGAGCCAGGAAGACATAGAAAACCTAAACAGACCCATAACTGACACAGAAATTGAAACAGTAATAAAGGCCCTCCCAACAAAGAAAAGCCCAGGGCCAGATGGATTCACTGCTGAGTTCTACCAGACATTTAGAGAAGAACTAACTCCAATTCTTCTCAAAGTATTCAAAACAATCGAAAAAGAGGGAATCTGCCCAAATTCTTTCTATGAAGCCAGCATCACCTTAATTCCTAAACCAGAAAAAGATGCAGCATTGAAAGAGAATAACAGAGCAATATCCCTGATGAACATAGATGCAAAAATATTCAATAAAATTCTGGCCAATAGAATGCAACAACACATCAGAAAGATCATCCACCCAGACCAAGTGGGATTTATCCCTGGTATGCAGGGATGGTTCATCGTTCGCAAAACAATCAACGTAATACACTACATTAACAGACTGCAGAAGAAAAACCATATGATTCTCTCAATAGACGCAGAGAAAACATTTGATAAAATACAACACCCTTTCATGATGAAAACTCTAAGCAAACTGGGTATGGAAGCAACATTCCTCAATACAATCAAAGCAATATATGAAAAACCCACGGCCAACATCCTAAATGGGGAAAAGTTGGAAGCATTTCTGCTGAGATCTGGTACCAGACAGGGATGCCCACTCTCACCACTGCTATTCAATATAGTTATGGAAGTTTTAGCGAGCTATTAGGCAAGAAAAAGAAATTAAAGGGATACAAATTGGGAAGGAAGAACTCAAACTATCCCTCTTTGCAGATGATATGATTCTTTATTTAGGGGACCCAAAGAATTCTACTAAGAGACTGCTGGAACTCATCGAAGAGTTTGGCAAAGTAGCAGGATATTTAATCAATGCACAAAAATCAACAGCCTTTGTATTCACAGGCAATGCCACAGCTGAGGAAGAACTTCTAAAATCAAACCCATTCACAATAGCTACAAAAACAATCAAATACCTTGGAATAAACTTAACCAAAGACGTTAAAGATCTCTACGATGAAAACTACAAAACCTTACAGAAAGAAATAGAAGAGGATACCAAAAAATGGAGAAATCTTCCATGCTCATGGATTGGAAGAATCAATATCATCAAAATGTCTATTCTCCCAAAAGCAATTTATACATTCAATGCAATACCAATCAAGATACCAAAGACATTCTTCTCAGATCTGGAAAAAATGATGCTGAAATTCATATGGAGACACAGAAGACCTCGAATAGCCAAAGCAATCCTGTACAACAAAAACAAAGCTGGAGGCATCACAATACCTGATTTCAGGACATACTACAGGGCAGTTGTTATCAAAACAGCATGGTACTGGTACAGAAACGGATAGACCAATGGAAAAGAATAGAAACACCAGAAATCAATCCAAACATCTACAGCCAACTTATATTTGACCAAAGATCCCAATCTAATCCCTGGAATAAGGACAGTCTATTCAATAAATGGTGCTGGGAAAATTGGATTTCCACGTGCAGAAGCCTGAAGCAAGACCCATACCTATCACCTTACACAAAAATTCACTCAACATGGATTAAAGACTTAAATCTACGACCCGAAACCATCAAATTATTAGAGAGCATTGGAGAAACCCTGCAAGATATAGGCACAGGCAAAGACTTCTTGGAAAAGACCCCAGGAGCACAGGCAGTCAAAACCAAAATTAACATTTGGGATTGCATCAAATTGAGAAGTTTCTGTACTTCAAAAGAAACAGTCAGGAAAGTGAAGAGGCAACCGACAGAATGGGAAAAAATATTTGCAAACTATACTACAGATAAAGGATTGATAAAAAGAATCTACAAAGAAATCAAGAAAATCCACAACAACAGAACAAACAACCCACTTAAGAGATGGGCCAAGGACCTCAATAGACATTTTTCAAAAGAGGAAATCCAAATGGCCAACAGACACATGAAAAAATGTTCAAGATCACTAGCAATCAGAGAAATGCAAATCAAAACCACAATGAGGTTCCATCTCACCCCGGTGAGAATGGCTCACATTCAGAAATCTACCAACAACAGATGCTGGAGAGGATGTGGGGAAAGAGGGACACTAACCCACTGTTGGTGGGACTGCAAACTGGTTAAGCCACTATGGAAGTCAGTCTGGAGATTCCTCAGAAACCTGAACATAACCCTACCATACAACCCAGCCATCCCACTCCTTGGAATTTACCCAAAGGAAATTTGGCAAATAAAAAAGCCATCTGCACATTAATGTTTATTGCAGCTCAATTCACAATAGCTAAGACCTGGAACCAACCCAAATGCCCATCAACAGTAGACTGGATAAAGAAATTATGGGACATGTACTCCATAGAATACTATACAGCAGTAAGAAACAACGAAACCCGATCATTTGCAACAGGATGGAGCAATCTGGAAAACATCATACTGAGTGAATTAAGCCAGTCCCAAAGAGACAAATATCATTTGTTTTCCCTGATCGGCAACAACTGAGCACCAAAGGGGAAACCTGTTAAGTGAAATGGACACTATAAGAAACAGTGAACTGATCAGCTCTTGTCCTGACTCTAGATGTACAATGTAATACTTTATCCTTTTTAGCATTTTTTGTTGTTGTTGTTGTTCTAGTACTAGTGGTTGAACTCTGTAATTAACACACAATTACTCTTAGGTGTTTAAATTTTAACTGAAAAGTGATCCCTGTTAAATTTAAGAGTGGAAAAAGAGAGGGAGGAGATGTACAATTTGGGACATGCACAATCAGACTTGCCCCAAATGGTGGAGTTAGAAATGTGCCAGGGGATTCCAACACAATCCCATCAAGGTGGCATGTACCAATGCCATCTCACTAGTCCAAGTGATCAATTTCAGCTCACAATTGATGGCTCTGATAGGTCTAAGAGTCAAAGGGATCACACAAACAAGACAAGTGTCTGCTAATACTAACTGATAGAATCAAAAAGGGAGAGACGGATGCAACATGGGAAGCGGGATACACAGCAGACTCATAGAATGGCAGATGTCCTAAACAACACTCTGGCCTCAGAATCAGCCCTCAAGGCATTCGGATCTGGCTGAAGAGCCCATGAGAGTATAGTAGGCATGGAAAGCCAAGATATTATGGAAAAAAAAAGACCTAAATGAAAGATCTCTGAGTGAGATCCCAGTGGAAAGAACGGGGCCATCGAAGAAGGAGGTACCTTTCTCCGAAGGGAGGAGAGAACTTCCACTTTGACTATGACCCTATTGGAATAAGATCAAAGTCAGCGAACTCTAAAGGCTTCCATAGCCCTGGCAACTCATGACTAGAGCCTAGGGAGATTACTGACGCCATGAACAGGAGTGTCAAATTGTTAAGTCAGCAACAGGAGTCACTGTGTACTTACACCCCATGTGGGATCTGTCCTTAATGTGTCGTCTAATGTGAAGTGATGCTATAACTAGTACTGAAACAGTATTTTTATACTTTGTGTTTCTGTGTGGGTACAAACTGATGAGGTCTTTACTTATTATATACTGAATTGATCTTCTGTATATAAAGAGAATTGGAAATGAAAAAAAAAACAACCTGGTGTTAAATTGGAAATGGCATAGAAAATTAACTAATTTAAAAAAAATATCATGTAGGATCTCTGTCTTTAATGTGCTGTACATTGTTATTTAATGCTATAATTAGTACTCCAATGGTAGTTTTTTCACTTTATGTTGCTATATGGGGAAAACTGTTGAAATCTTTACCTAATATATACTAAACTGATCTTATATCTCTATAACGAGAATTGAAAATGAATCTTTATGTGAATGGAAGGGGAGAGGGAGCGGGAAAGGGGAGGGTTGCGGGCGGGAGGGATGTTATGGGAGGGGGGAAGCCATTGTAACCCATAAGCTGTACTTTGGAAATTTATATTCATTAAATAAATGTTTAATAAATGAAAAAAATAAAACAATATTGGAGGGGCTGACACTGTGGTTCAGTGGATTAAAGCCATGGCCTACAGTGCCAGCTTCCCATATGACTACTGGTTCGAGTACCAGCTGCTCCACTTCTGATCCAGCCCCCTGCTAATGCTCCTGGGAAAGTAGCAGAGGATGGCCCAAGTGCTTGGACCTGTGCACCCGTGTGAGAGACACAGGTGAAGCCCCTGGCTCCTGGCTTCAACCTGGCTCAGTCTTGGCTGTTGCAGGAGTGTACCAGCAGATAGAAGATCTCTATCTCTCTCTTTCTCTTCTTCTCTCTCTGTAACTCTACCTTTCAAATAATTAAATAAATTTTTTTAAAATGCAGTATTGAAAGTGTTATAGAAAGAAGTTAAATATGAGAAGGAAATAAAAGGTATGCAGAAAGGAAAGCAATTCCTCAGATGATCTGTGTTTGTAGTTGACCTGAATCTGTGTGTACAGGAACTGAAAGATTCCACTAAGAAACTAGTAGAACTGATGAATGAATTGCGTTTCAGTAAAGTTGCAGGAATCAAAATCAGCATACAAAAACTCAGTACATTTTTAATGTACAAAATAAAAATCTTGAGGTAGTAATACAAAATGTTCCCATATACCCCTTCCCCCATTTTCCTTATTAATATCATCTCATATTAGTACATTTGTCACAATTAAGGAGTCACACCCAAGTGTCTCCATTTTGTTTTATTCAAACTCTTTTTGTTATGTTTATACCAATACTGAATACACCAAGAATTAATTATAAGAACAATATCATTCACAATGGCTACAACAAAGCTAGAATACTTTGAAATATATTTTTAAAAGTTTTTTCAAAGATCTCTGCCAATAGGGCTGGTGCCATGGCTCACTTGGTTAATCCTCCACCTGTGGCGCCGGCACCCCATATGGGCACCGGTTCTAGTCCCGGTTGCTCCTCTTCCAGTCCAGCTCTCTGCTGTGGCCCGGGAGGGCAGTGGAGGATGTCCCAGGTCCTTGGGCCCTGCACCCGCATGGGAGACCAGGAGGAAGCACCTGGCTCCTGGCTTCGGATCAGCGCAGCACCAACTGTAGCGGCCATTTGGGGAGTGAACCAACGGAAGGAAGACCTTTGTCTCTGTCTTTCTCTCTCACTGTCTATAACTCTGTCAAATAAATAAATCAATATTTTAAAAAAAGATCTCTGCCAAGAAAATTACAAAACACTAATGAAAGAAATTGACTAATACTTCCCATTTTCATGGATTAAAAGAATTGTTCTATTAAAATGACCATACTATCTAAAATGATTTGCTGCCTTAATATAATCACCTCCAAAATGACATTTTTCATAGAACTAGAAAAAAACTTAAAATTTATACAGAAGAAAAATATCCTGAATCGTTAAAACAATCTTGAAAAATAAAAGAACAAAGGTGAAAGCCTTGAGATACCAGAACTCAAGATGTAATACAGAGCTATTATAACCCAAACAGCATCACACCAGCATAAAAACAGAAATGTATATGTGTTAAACAGAATAGAAACCTCAAAAATATATCCACACATCTAGAGACAACTTATATTTGACAAAGGCACCAAATACATACCCTGAAGAAGGGGCAGTTTCCTTCATAAATATGACTGAGAAAATTGCGTATAACGTTTATGTGATTGCAACAAGATGCACCCTGACACACACACACACACACACCACACAAAAGCACATCAGTCACTTTACACAAAAATCAAGTCAAAACTGTTAATAATCTAAATGTAAGACCTGAAATTGTGAAACTACTAGAAAGAAACAGAAGGGGACACACTTGAAGACACTGACTATGTATATACATAAATATATAAATGTACATGTACATATACATATGTATTTAAAATAGTGAATTTAAAATAGTGTTTGCCAGAGGCTGAAAAGACTTGTGGGCAGAGACAGATTGGATAGATTAATAGCCTGTTGTAATCCTTTTATGCTGTATGTAGTTATTGAAATATTTTACTGTAATACAAAAATGTATAAGTATTATATTAATGCATATTTTAAAAATAAATTTAGAAACAAATTGTTCTCTATAGAATATAACTTCTTGAGAATAGCTGGATCTATGTTCAGTTGGAGACTAGAAATAACAACAATTTTGGATACAACAGCTGGCTCTTAACACCCTGTGGCTATAAATGAACACAGATTGTTAGAAGCCTTAGTATCAATATCCAGTTGAAATTAGTTATCTCAATCAAAATATCTCCAAGCAAATGAGTTGCTTGGAAGATGCTCAGAAATACTAATACTGTAATTAACAGTCATATGCCCATATGTACGCTGAGTCCCCCATCTCACAAGCTGGCTAGTATCCAATTAGTAGTAGCACAAAATAGTACAAGTGGAAGAAGATAGCAAAAATCAGCATGTCTAGATGGAATGAATAGTATTTTCACAGCACCATTGTGGGTACTGTGAATTATATAGAAGGAATGAAAATCATTCATTATCCCTATCCTTTGAGAACTCACAGACTTGTTCACAAAAGATGAATCTCAATTAGTGTACAGATTTTGTAGTTTTAACACTAGCAGCATCCAGAGAAAGTAGGTGTCTTTATGGACAGGAGTGACCAGGGTTGTCTCACAAGAAGAGACTTGAGTTTGGTCAAGAATGAAGGATATAATCTCAATTACACACCTCAGATTTCTCACCCTTGGGTTAGAAGGAGAGTAAGGATAGAAGATGAATTTGAGAGAAATTTAGAGCTCTTTCTCTTGTCATTTCGGAACAGAATGATAGCATCTTCAGAGTTTTCACTTGCTGAGGAAGTTACAGGTAATCATTCATCTCTTTCCAATTATGTAATAGGAAAAAATGGAGGCTTGTGACTGTGAAAGCCAATTAAGATATTCTGAGCTAATTTTACTCCTTTTAATATGTTATCCAGAGACCAAAACTGTAACCTCTCATCTGTGTTTGCCCTCTTTTGCTGTGCCATATTATGTGGAACTTTATCATGCTCATTCTTTCCTCCTTAGTATATATTTTTTATTTGTCACATTACTTTGGGCCCCTAACCTCTACATTCCAAGGTAGGAATGGGTTTGGTAGAGTGGTATGAAAAGGGTTTAGAGAAGTCAATTGAATTTGGTGGATGAGATACTGCAATTGCTAGGTTTACTTCAATTATTAATTTATAATCACTGGGAGTCAAAACTCACATTTGTTTATGAAGAGGAAATGTAGAAGAAATTGATTTAAAATAGCAGTAAGAATAATATTTTTAGCCTATAAAGCCAATAAGCCATAAAAACATTAATAAATTTTCCAGTTTTCAGTAAGAATTGGCTAGATTATTTGGACAGACCTTTCCACTAAGAATACACAAAAAATTCTGAAGATATATATTTTAAAATTCTATTAAAACAAATTAATAGCAAGAAAGTGAATAATTACCTGGTTATAATCAAAGAGATATAGAGCAACAGAGAGATACAGAGATAGGGGAACATGGAAATCATTTTTACTCTAAGAGCATGTCCCTATTATGAAAAATTTGAACTTGTATCTTCATGACCTCACAAACCAATTGAGATTAAAATCAAAGCCCAAGGCCTTTCCAAGCTAAGAAAGTATCCAGAAACTATCTCACAATACCCTGTGATCTATAGGGCCACATGCTTAAAGTAAAGATGAACCAGAAATAAATCAATCTACAAATTGTTTTACAGCACAAGTTTATAGTATCTGGATGATAGAAATAAATTATTCCAGGCCTCATATTGCTCATAACATTAAATTTTTTGTTCATAATGACCTACACACAAAGACAATAAAGACTCCAAGGAAATAAGCCTCCATGGGTAGAAAGCATGCAAAAGCATTAGACGTTGACTTGAAAACATTTAGATATCATAATTATCAGTGCTATTAACAAAGTAAATATACTTTCTTTGTCTAATGAAGTGAAAATAAAATTTTAAAATATGTACAGAGAATAGAAATGGTAGAAGTTCTATGGCAGTTTTCAAGAATAAAATAGAACATTTGTGAAATAACCTATTTACAATTTATTATAGTAAAAGGCTTAATTTTCCACTAAATAAAAAAGTTCAGGGGCTAGCACTGTGACATAATAGGCTAGGCCTCTGCCTGTGGCACCACCATCCCATATGGGTACCGGTTCATGTCCCAGCTGCTCTTCCAATCCAGATCTCTGCTATGGCCTAGGATGGTTGAAGTGCTTGGGCTCCTGTGCCTGTGTGGGAGACCTGGAGGAAGCTCTTGGCTTCAGATCGGTAGGGTGCCGGCTGTTGTGGCTATTTGAAGAGTGAACCAGAGGATGGAAGACCTTTCCCTTTACTCTTCCCTCTCTTTGACTGTAACTCTAACTCTCAAATAAATAAATAAATAAATAAAATCTTAAAAAAATCTTCAACAGGGGCTGGCACTGTGGCATAGTGGGTAAAGCTGCTGCTTACAGTGCCAGCATCCTATATGTACGTCATTTCAAATCTCAACTGCTCTGTTTCCAATCCAGCTCCCTGCTAATACACCTGGGAAAGCAGTGGAACATGGCCCAAGTGCTTGGGCCCCTGCACCCAAATGGGAGACCTGGAAGAAGCTCCTGATTCCTGGCTTCAAATGGGCCCTGCTTAAGGGGCCATTTGGGGAGTGAACCGGCCGATGGAAGATCTCTCTGTCTCTCCTTCTATCTCTGTAACTCAGCCTTTCAAATAAATAAATCTTTTTTAAAAGTTCAAATAAAAAGTAAAAAAAACTATAGTTCAGTAGCAATGTAGGCAAGGGCTATGAACAATAATCAAATTAAAAGATGTCACTTTCACTCATGTACAGTAAATATTTTAAAATATTTATGTACTTATTTGAAAGACAAAGTTACAGAGAGAGAGGGAGAGACAGAGAGAGATCTTGTATCTACTAGTTCATTCCCCAAAGGGTCACAACAGCCACGGTTGGGCCAGGAACACCATCTTGATCTCCCAGGTGGCTTTCAGGGTCCCAAGAACTTGAGCCATCCTCCACAGCTTTCTCAGGTACATTAGCAGGGAGATGGATCAAAAGTGGGGCAACTAGGACTTGAATCAGAACCTGTATGGGATGCTGGTATCACAGGCAGTGGCTCAACCCACTATGCCATAACATGAACTCCATCATATACAGTAAATTTTAAGATAGTCACAGAACGTTAAAACTATAGTAGTATGTAGAACTTCTATAAATGAGAAAACTACAATAACTAAAATTACTGTATAGTTATAGCAATAGATTATAAACAGTTAAAATTCAGATCATGTACTGAAAGATAACCTGGAAGAAATCCCATGTACATTCAAAATGCAGTACAGAGAGAAGAAACCTTCTGAAAACATAAGAGAGTAAGAAACATAGGAGGTAGAATGAGAAAATCTAACATATATGTGATTACAATTCCAGAAGGGGAGAAAAGAAAGCATGTGTGTGTGTGGGGGGGTGATACTATATTTGAAGAGGTTGTCAATGAGGACGTTACATAATTAAAGATACTAAATTCGGAAAAAGTCCAATAAATTCAAAGTAAGAAGAATAAAAACAGATACTATTGTAGGTACACTGAAGGTGTCAACTGAAATAGAGTCTGGTTGCAGGATCAAAGTTAAAATTTATTCAGCTACTCAAACAAAGGATTTAAATCTAAAAGCAGTCTGAATTGGTAAATGTGCAAATTTCTCTTTGGTTATAGGTTTTATATGCTTTTTACAGAGTGGGTACATGCATTGAGTCAGGGGCAAACAGTACAGATTTATGTGTGGTGGTCAATCACCTTAAAAATCAAGGTTCAGTCTTGGTTACTGAAAGTACATTTCATTCTCACACTCAAAGTTATCTACCTGCAGGGAGATGCAAACAGTGGAGTTTTTACTCATTCAGACAAAAAGGGCTTTATTCATCTTTCCTATAATTGTGCTAAGATGTAAAGCTTACTCCTTCTTAAGGCACAGAAGAAGCTTGCTGGGTCACAGAGTTTGTTGTAACATCGTGTTAACTGGGGAAATGACTGTATGACATAGGTTTTCACAACATGAATTGTATTCCAAAAGACTTAGCCCTCTGCAGTCACCATTCCACTCTGAAGCCCACAAAAGGAAATGAAGAAAACAAAACAACGATAAAAACTTTGAAGAACCAAGAAGAAAAACAGACTCCCTTCCAAGATATGACAGACACTTTTCTCAATAGCTACAATAGAAGCCAGAAAACAGCCAAATGATACATTCACGGTTGTAGACAAGACATAATAACCAACGTAGAATATTATGTCCTTGAAAAACATGATGTTAAAACAGACATTTACAGATAAACAGAAACTGAGAGATTTTTGCCTATAGAAGAATTTTATTAAAGATAATTCTAAAGGATATACTTCAGCCAGAATAAAATTTATTTCAGGGCTAGTGTCATGGCGCCCGCATCCCATATGGGCACCAGTTCGATCCCGGTTGCTCCTCTTCCAATCCAGCTCTCTGCTATGGCCTGGGAGAGCAACAGAAGATGGCTCAAGTGCTTGGGCCCCTGCACCCGCGTGGGAGACCAGGAAAAAGCTCCTGGCTCTTGGCTTCAGATTGGCACAGCTCTGGCCATTGCGGCCATTTGGAGAGTGAACCAATGGAAAGAAGATCTTTCTCTCTCTCTCTCTCTCACTGTCTGTAACTCTACCTCTTAAATAAATAAAATCTTTTTAAAAATAAAGAAAGTTATCTTGATTGGTATATTGGAAATTCAAGAAGAAATGAAAATTTTAAAAATGCATCTAATATTTGGATGAAATGAAAATTGATTATATGGAACAATAGCAATGTTTGGGATATTGGAAAAGAAATAATTAATTAAAATATAACAAGAGCTTATACATTGGGAATTTTTTCAAAGGTACTTATATTGTTGATAGAGAATAAGCATGCTAATTAATATTAGACTCAGTAATTAAATTTAAATGCTTTTAAAGAATGAAAAAAATTACTTAACTTGTTAATTGATTGTTTTAGTCCGTTTTAGGCTGCTACAACAGAATACTTTAGATTTATTAATTTATAAAAAGGAGACATAAAGTTCCAGAGTCTGGAAAGTCCGAGATTAAGAGGCCTACATCTAGTAAGGAACTCCTTGCTACATGTGGTGGATGAAGGCAGAAATTAAAGGGAACAGGTGTGAGAAGAGAAGGGGGTAAAATTCATCCTTCTGGTATGAACCCACTCTCACAATAACCAAACCACTCCCATGACAATGGCATTCATCCTTTCCAGGAGCAGAGCTCTCATGATCTAGTCACCTCGTATAGATCTCACCTCTCAACTCTATTACATTAAAGAGTAATGTTTTTACACATGAACTTTAGAGAATATATTCAAACCATAGACCTGATAAAGGGAAAATAGAATAAAAAATAATAAATCCAATAAATTGCATGCATGTAGGAAAAAGAAAGTGTAGGTGGAACAAATAGAAAGCACAGAATCATATTTAAATCTAGATATATTATTAATCAATTTAAATTTTAAATATTTCAAGAAAGAAGATTAGTAAGCTGGAAAACAATCATGCTGGTTTTTAATACACAACATAAAAGCACAGAGTAATTAAAATGATGAGAGAAAATGTACCCTGAAAACATTAACCAAAATAAAACATATTATTATACTCATATCAAACACAGTAGACATAATGTTTAAATGCATAGACAAAGCAACTTTGTTTACATGAGAAAATGTTTAATAAATTAGGAAGCTATAAAAGCGTCAATATTATGTTAACCTAATAATCTGATCTCACATATATAAATTTGCAGGGAGATATAGACAGTTTACAATTATGATGGGAAATTTTGACACAATGATCTCAGTAATTGGATATTAATGCTGACCAAAATTTATATGCAAAATACTTTAAAATAAAGGAATTAATACATTTCACTTAATGGAGATTATAGGTCTATATTCCTATCTATCACTACATCCAAAATTCCAGAAAATATTCATTATATTAAAGAATACACAATATGTATAAAGAAATTATGTATAGGGCAGGTTCTGTGCATATTAGATTAAGCATCCACCTGAGGCACCAGCATCCCATATGGATACCAGTTCACGTTTTGGCTGTTCCTCTTCTGATCCAGCTCTCTGCTATGACATGGAAAAGCAGTAGAAGATGATCCTAGTCCTTGGGCCCCTGCACCCATGTGGGAGACCAGAAGAAGCACCTGGCTCTTGGCTTTGGTTCTGCCCAGCTCCAGCTGTTGTGGCCGTTGGGAGCAGAGTGAAGACCTTGTGCTCTCTGTCTCTCCCTCTCTCTGTTTAACTCTGCCACTCAAGTAAGTGAGAGTTACACAGAGAGAGGAGAGGTGGGGGGGGTGGCCTTCCATCTGATGGTTCACTCCCCAATTGGCCACAATGGCTGGAGCTGTGCTGATCTGAAACCAGGAGTCAGGGAGCTTCTTCCATGTCTCCCATGCAGGTGCAGGGGCCCAAGGATTTGGGCCATCTTCCACTGCTTTCCCAGTATAGAGATAGTCCAAAAGGATGCACACCAAACGGATAACAATTGTTTGCTTCCACAGGTCCTAAAATGGTGGGAGCAGATGACTTATATATCTTGTTTTTCTAAACAGTAAGATTACACACAATTTTCTGCTGTATTTAGTATGATATTTTATCTTTCTCAGATGTGTATATTTATTTAATCAAAATACTACATCTTGTTGAAAATTTCAGTCAAGTATACAATAAACAAGTCATATGTCAACTCCTTTTGGTACATTTTGTACATAAAGAATCAGCTGAACCATCTGTTGAGAAATTATCTAAGCAAAGTCATTAGAAACCTGTATCTATAAGAATACCTTTCATAGTCCTTTCAATGGCTATGTAAGACAGGCCCTATTTGTTGCAGATGAGACAATCTGTCCTGTGCTTGATTGATTGCAAGTGTTTTCAGAGAAGAATCAGAATAAAACAAAACTAACTATGATATACAATGACTTAAAATAGCTCTAGTTAAAGGTCTGGTGAGAGTGCATTTGAAATATTTCATGGCACAGAACATCTGAAAATAAAAATTGGAATTATGACAGGTGATGATAAATCATAGACAGCAAGGTTATTGACAAATGTTATACAATTTTGAAAATAATTCTATTAACACCATTTTAACCATAAAATAGAGCCTAGAGAAAGTTAAACATTTTTAAAAGAGTTAATTATTTATTTATTTGAAAGGCACAGTTGCAGAGAGGCAGAGGCATAGAGAGAGAGAGAGGTCTTCCACCCACTGGTTCATGCCCCAAATAGGTGCAATGGGCAGACTGGTTCACGCCCCAGATAGGTACAATGTGCAGAACTGTACCCATCCCAAGCCAGGAGCCAAGAGCTTCCTCCAGGTCGCCCATGTGGGTGCAGGATCCCAAGGATTTAGGCCATCTTCCACTGCTTTTCCAGGCTGTAGCAGAGACTAGATTGGAAGTGGAGCAGCTGGGACTTGAACTGGCACCCATATGGGATGACAGTGTTACAGGTGGCAGCTTTACTCATTCCGCCACAGCACCAGCCCCAATTAAACATTTTTTAAAGCTTAGTCATTTTTAAAAATTCTTTTATAAGATAGAAGACCAAATACTTCGATATTTTCCAGTGATCCACTTCAAAGTCTCATACTCAGATTTAAAACAAAAAGATTTAGAACAAAATTTTATTTGGAACGGATTTTGATATAGCAAAATTGTCAAAAATTACAAAGTTTGAACAAGTGATTAAATAAGCTCATAGATTACTGTGAAACAATATCTAACCAAAATCCTAATTAAATGATTTAAGGGTAAGTATAAGACATAGTTTTCAAAAGTCTCTTTTTTTTCCTAAAGATTTATTTATTTATTCGAAAATCAGAGAGAGAGAGAGAGAGAGAGAGAGAGAGAGGTCTTCCATCCGCTGGTTCACTCCCCTATTGGCTGCGACAGCTGGAGCTGAGCTGATCTGAAGCCAGGAGCCAGGAACCTCTTCTGGGTCTCCCATGAGGGTGCAGGGGCCCAAGGACCTGGGCCATCTTCCACAGCTTTCCCAGGCCACAGCAGAGAGCTAGATTGGAAGTGGAGCAGCCATATCTTGAACCAGCGCCCATATGGGATGCTGGCACTGCAGGCGGTGGCTTTACCCACTATGCCACAGTGCTGGCCCCCAAAAAGTCTCTTAAAATGTGAAGACATGATAAACATTAACACAAAGCATAATAATTTATTATGACAACATAAAATTTGTGATTCCTGGAAAAATTTCATTGTTTTTAAAAGGCAAAGAATTAAATGTTTTTCACTATCATTCTTTTGATATGGAAGTCCATTTGTTCTTTTCACCAACTAACCATTTTTGTGTAATGACAATATTTCAAATCTACAAGCAGTTAGCAATTTTCAAGTGCCAGGGATAAAACCTTGATAATGGTAAATTATCTATTTAACATAGTGTTCAATTTGGTTTGCTAACATTTATTGAAGATTTTTACATTTATGTAGGTCAGATATATTGACATGTAATTTTCTTTTCTTGTCTGGTTTTGATATTAGGGTAATAGTGGCCTCATAAAATGAGTTTGGAAATATTAACTCTCTACAATGTTTTTTAAAGATTTATTTATTTATTTGAAAGTCAGTTACAGAGAGTCAGAGGCAGGGGTAGGGGGTCTTCCATCCACTGGTTCACTCCCCAAATGATGCAACGGCCAGAGCTGGGCTGATCTGAAGCCAGGAGCCAGGTACTTCTTCCAGGTCTCCCATGTGGGTGCAGGGGCCTAAGCACTTGGACCATCTTTCACTGCTTTTCCAGGCCATAGCAGAGAGCTGAATCGGAAGTGAAGCAGCCTAGACTTGAATTGGCACTGCAGGAAGTGGCTTTACCTGCTACACCACAGCGCCAGCTCCCTATATAATTTTTGAAAGAGTTTGTAAAGTATTAATATTCTTAACTTGTTGGATACAATTCAGCAGTTCAGCTAACTGGTCTTGGGATTTTCTTTCTTGGGTTTTTTAATTAATTATTCAATTTCCTTACACATTATACAGTTTCAAATTTTCCATGTGTTCATGATTCAATCTTGGTAAGCTATGTGTTTCTAGGAATCCATTAATTTCTTTATGATTACTCAATTTTTTGGTATACAACTGTTCAGTGATCTCTTTCTTAAAACATTTATTCATTCATCTCTTATGATACTTTGTATTTCTGTGGCATCCTTTGTAATGTCTACTCTTTCATTTTACATTTTGTTTCCTATTTTCTAGATTAATCTATCTAAAGGTTTTTCAGTTTTATCTTTTCTAACAAAAAAGGTCCATTTATATTTTCTCTTAATTTTTTGTCTCTGTTTCATTAATTTCAGATTTATTATTTCCTTTCGTTTACTGAATCTGGAATTTGCTCTCACTTTTCTTGTTCTTTGAGATGTAACTTTGGATAATTTTTCTGGCATTTATGGATATAAACTATCTTTATAGTACTTATTTTATGGTATCCAGTAAATTTTGGCATAATGTGTTTTAAGTTTTCTTGGTTTTACAATATTTTCTACTTTTCCTTTGGATTTCTTCTTTGAACCACTAGTTGTTCAGGAACAACTAAATAATATATTCTTAAATTATTCTCAAAATTTTCCTGTTATTAATTTCAAATTTCATACCAATACGGTCAGATATTATTCTTGACATGATTTAATGTTTTTTGAATTTTAAAACACTTTCAGTGACCTAATATATTATTTTTCTTGGAGAACATTCTGTGTTTGTTAAGAATTGTGGATATTCTGCTTCTGTTGGTGGGAATGTTCTGCATATTTCTGTCAAGTCTGTTTGCTACTACACAGTTTCTTATTCAATTTATCTTCATTGTTGAAATTGTGGCTCTAATAATCACTAAAATTATATTATTGTCTACCTCTTCAGATCTAGTAATATTTGCTATATATATTTAAGTGCTCAGATGTTAGCTTCATATATATTTTATAAGCATTACAATCTCAACCAATCACTATCATCATAAGGTAACCTGATTTGTCTCTTTCATATAGTGTTTGACTTAGAGTACATTTTGACTTAATAAGTATTGCTGTCATTTATCTATTTTGTTTCCATTTGTACATAGTATCTCTTTACATTGCTTCATTTCTTTTTTTTTTTAAAGATTGTATGTATTTATTTGACAGGTAGAGTTACAGAGAGAGAGAGAGAGAGAAAGAATGAATCCTTATTCATGTGCCCACAATGGCTTGGGCTGGGTCAAAGCCAAGAGCCACAACAGCTCCAATTCTGTAAGACTCACAATTGTACTTAAAGTAAACATGCCTCTTTTTTCCCTAATTTAACTGCAAACTTTCCCCTGTCTGGCTTCTACCATCTGAGTAGTCTCCTTTGGGGCCAGTTTTCTGCAGAATGAATTGAATAGTGATTATTATTATTATTATTATCCACAACTTATATGAAGACTTATTTTCTCCAACTCATCGCCAAAATGTGTTCTTTAGGAGTGGGTGTCTACATTTCTCAGATTAGAAAGTATTTTTTTCTAAGGATCTGATTAAAATGAAAAATACTTCATAAAAGAAGTAATATTTGTTATGGTTTGAATATGATATGGTTTGTCCCTGATAAAAATCGTGTTGCACCTTGTTCTTCAATGTAAGTATTACAAAGCAGTTGGGCCTTTAAGAGGCATTTTTGGATCATTAGGTATCTACCTTCAAGATGAGATTAATGAAGTTCCTGGAAGGATGAGTCAGTTCTAGCTGGAATAGGCTGCTTTGTTACAGGTGAAACTGAAGTAGAGAGAGTGCCTTGGTTCTTTGTCTCCCATAAAAGAATTCCCACAGGACAAGGCAGAGCGAAAAGCCCTATTTGTTAAAGTCAGAAACCTCCTGCTGAAGCAGCCTGGAGGGGGGCTCCAAGAGAGGCAAAACCTGAGAAGCTTGTGGAAGTTGGTTTTTTTTAAAGCATAATTTTGAGGAAAAACTGACACTCAGCTAACAATCCGTTAGAAGATGGGGACAAAACCCATCGAAAGTTCAGATTTGTAATCTCAGTTGCCCTGTCTGGCTTGCTCATGATTAAACAAAAGAGCCATCAGAAGGGTGGGATGTGTTTTCAGGGTAAACTTGGATTTCAGAAGGTTGGAATCACCAATTCCTTTCTATTCTCATAATAAAACTAGAAGCTCCAAAGTAGTAGGATAGGCAATTGTGTCTTGCTAATGGAGCTTTTGCAGAGACACAGGCAGTGGCATTTGGCACCTTGACCTTACTACAGATAACTTTCGAAGGAAGCGAGCATTTAGCACCCTCTGTGAGGCACTCTCCATTTCCCCTTTTCCTCATTACAACCAGGACCAACCTGCCTATTAACCCATCTGAGTCCTCACCCTATGAACTGGACCTGGAACTTCCTCTCAATATCTATCTTATATATCCTCCTTCTACACATGCCCTCTTACCCTTTCCACTCTTCTGATTTGATAGAGCAACACATGACCTCTATGGGAAGCTAAGAAAATGCTAGTACATTTTTAATCTCCAGAAATATAAGCCAAAATAATCTCAATTTTTGTAAATTATCCTGCTTCAAGTATTTTGTTAAAGCAACAGAAAATGACCTAACATAACAGTGATTTTTTTCTTACTCTGATATGTGTAAATTTAAGAATTATCCTTAAATTTTATTAAATACACATATTCTGAACACATACTACATTCCAATTATTAGTCTAGGTACTGTGGCAGATACAAAAAGGACTAATACACAATTTTGGCTTTCCTAAGTTTTATATAGGTAGAGAATGAAACATGGACCAGCATAACTACATTATAAAACAAGATGATGAAATGTTGCATATAATATTTGTACAAGTGCTGGGTAGGAAGTCAGAAATGAGGTTATGTGTGTGTGACAAAGGCCTAAGGCATTGACATCCAGGTCCAGTATCTGCATCTCAAAGTCATTCCAATAACCTTCCAGGTGCAGCCCAGTATCTGCACTTCAAACACCCTGCCCCTTCTACCAGATAACCATCCTTCCTCTAAGGCTCCTCTAAGGCTCCTCTAAGGCAGGGCTACGCCAGCCAGGCTTCCCCCTGTCTGATAACTTCAGGGGGAAAACTCAGATAGGAATTTTTCATATTTACATCCAAAAAGTCCTTTGTTCCAGGAGGAGAAGAGGCAGGAAGGCAAGACCCATCTCCTTAAAAACCCCTGGCCTCAACCGGACTGCACACTCAGCCCTCTGCCTCTCTGCTGAGCTGCCCTCCTGGCCTGCCCAGGTGTATCCTCTCCACTCAACCATGTAACCTCGCTCTCCCCAGTCTGAGTGGGCACTTTCTCTCAGGTTCTGTCTGGAGAGGTGCCCTTCCATTCTTATGGATGTCCCTACCCTAATAAACCTTGCTATTTTGCTTTCTACTACTTTCTGTCTCACGCCTGAGTTCTTTCTTGAGTGAAGACAAGAACCCTTGCTTCTCCGGTAACACAAGGACAAATGAGAAAAACACCACATATGATTGGATAATTAAGGAAACTTCTTTTATGTGTGACATCTGATATAGATCTTAAAGAATATGAAAATAATATGTTTATAAAGAAGTAACAGCATGCCATGTGGATAAAATAGGAGAAAAATGGAAAAAAGGAAATGAAAATAAAAACATAGAAAACAATAGAAAAGAAAGAAATACATTTATAGAATGTGGAATAATTCAGTATGATCAAATCTTGGGTATACAAGGGTGAATTATGGTGTTGCAGTAAGTTGGATTATGGTAAAACAACAACAAAAAACAGGTTGTGTTCAATCAGAAATTGAGACCATTGTACTTCAATTTGAAGGCCTTTGTACTTTAATCTGAAAAAATGATTAATAGGTTCTGGTAAGGCAATTCATTAGTCCTCCTTCATCTACAGGGGATATGTTCCAAAACTCCAAGTGGATGCCTGAAACTGCAGATAGTTCAAATCATGTACATTTTTTTCCTATTCAAACATACCTATGATAAAGTTTAATTTATTAGTTAAGCACAGTAATAATTAGCAATAAAATAGCATAATTATATCAATATACTATAATAAGTTATATGAATGTGGTCTCTCTTCTCTCTTTCTCCCCCCTCCCTCTTTGTCTCTCCCTCTCTCTCATTAAAAGTATTTTATTGTACTGTACATCTTAGCAAGTTTAGGACACAATTTTTGTTTCTTTATTAAGTTGAGAATTTATACCTTTTTAATTGAAAGAAGCACATCGTGGTTTTTCTTTGCTATATCCAAATTATCAGCACCACTACTGTTGTGCTTTAGGGAAGCTATTAAGTAAAATGAGATTTAATTGAACATAAGCACTGCAACACCATGACAGTCTGTCTAATAAGCAAAACAGCTAGTGACTAATGGATGGAGAGCATATAAATGTAGATATGCTGGATAAAATGATGACTCATATCCCAGGCAGGATAGAGTGGGATGGTGCAAGATTTCATTACAATACACAGAATAATATAAAATATAACACTGAAAACTCATGAAGTGTTTATTTCTGGAATTTTGCATTTAATATTTTTAGGCCATTGTTGACCATGGGTAACTAAATCCATGGAAACAAGACACAGATAAGGGGACTCTACTGTAATATACTAAGAACTGCACTGTGTCTTATGTGGAAGCATGGATAAGATACTAATAACTAAAATTTATTGAATGTCTACTATATGCCAGATACTGTTATAGGATTTTTCATCAGTTATTTCACCAAACCTTCATGAAAAGCAGTAATAATTGTGTAATAAGTTCTATTTTGTAGATAAACTAAGGCTTATAGGAGTTGAGCACCTTGCCCATAAACTTAGCTAATGATGGACCCAGATTCCAAATGCAGGAAGTCAGAAACAAGAGCATGAATGCACTTAAAACTGCATGCAGTAATAGGGGTAGGTAATTAATGCACAATGAATAGTTAGGCACCTCTTTGTATACTATAAGTTACTAAAAGGCTACTCTAACCAGAGACATCAGGTTGGTAAATTTTCATAGGATAAATGAAGATAGATATTTAAGGTTCAGCTTTTTACTATGAAATAAACAAAACACCAGATAGGAGTTTGTAAACAAGGTAGGGTGTGTACATCTGAGGAAAAGAGACACAGATAAGGTGTTAATGTCAAATGCCAAATTTCATGAGAATTTAACCTTTCCTCCTGTATTCCAGTTAAGTGAAGCTGAACAATGTGTACAGGAGTGGGGATAAAATTGTTTTAGTTATTCTATACTATACTAATTACCATTATCCCTGAGAGAGTATACAAACTCTCTGAAGCACCTTCAGGATTTTGTTTATTTCTCCTCTTCTTCTCTAAACTTTCTCCAGTGTCCAAGGCCAAGAACACAGTACAAATGAAGGCAAGTCTCATTGAATCATATATATCCCTCCTTTGCTCATCCGAAACCAGATTTTATGGGGAGTCTATTAGTAGTATGAAAATTACCTCATTCTACTTCTATGTTTCCAGATGTTTTCAATCCTTGTGATGTGGACATATGTTATTTTAATATGTCAGTGTGTTCCTGTAACATGTTCTTTTCCTTCGGGAAACAACTTCATTCCCTTAGCAGACATACATTCTGATGGTTAAATCCAATTGTAATTCTCTTACCTCATAAACTGATGACCCAAGACTAGAAAATCATAGTGCTACATCCCTCTGGTTATGAAGATTAGTTCAGGTATGTATAAGAAAATTGATATGTTGATCTAAATGAATATTATAGTCAATAAATCCATGGGATGCTTATCCTGAAGTAAGGGAAAAAAGACTTTTTTTTCCTTACCTATTGTAAGATTATTTCACAGTATCAGGGCACCTAGTAGTTGTGTTGACTATCCCAGAAAGAATACTGCAGTAATAGGAGAGAGAAAACACAAGCAGAGATGTGATTGCGAATGTGTATGTGTATGTGCCTATACAGAAGACAGAGACAGAGACAGAAACATACAGAGACAGACAGAATACTAGTAATGAGTTCCAGTCTTTCAGACACTTCTTTTTGTTTTCCTTCAATTCTTCATGGTATTTCTAAGTATAATCAAATATATTTTAAATGATGCTTCATTATTTTTCCCTTAACATAATACAAATGTGACTTTTATTCACTTGTAACTGAAAGATTCTCAAAATTTAACACTTTCTTAGAATTCATTAAGGTCCCAGTTGGGAACTGAATTGTAAATACAGGTTAAGGATATAGATTTTGGAAACAAACTGCCTGAGTTTGAAACATGCTCCAAAATTTACTAGGCATGTAAGTTTCCTAACAACATTAAGGCTTGGATTCCTCACCAGCAACATGGGGATGATGATCATTCCTACCTCACAGGTAGTTGTAACTATTAAATATATTAGTATTTGGAAAAAAACTGAGAATTGTGGTAGTGGAGATTGTAGTGGGATTCTTGTCTCCTTGCAAGAAAAAATTTAAGCATGAGACAGAGAGCATTGATAAGCAAGATAGCAAGGTTTATTGGGGGTAGGGCATCCATCAGAACGGATAGAACAGAATCTGAGAGAGTGCCCAGTCACTCCAGGACAAAGTTTCCAAGGACCTACGCAGAACCAACTGTTAGCATTTTAATTAGTGTGTTCTGGATAGGTCTTATTTGTCTCTAGGGATAGTGGATACTTTTAGGAAGTGTATATTTTTACCAATAAGTCCAGAAATATTTCAATGTTCTAATGATACACCAAGTTTAAATAACAAGCACAGCTGAATACCAACACTTAGAGCTCAAGCAGAGAGAAGATAATTGAAGTCAAACTTGAAGTGGCCAACTATGTTAACAGTTACCATTTATTTATTCTCCAGTATATGCCAGAGTATCTGTAAGGTGCTATGCATGTATTATCACTGCTTCTCAAAATGACTTCTATCAGTGGCTCACCATACCAGTGATTCTGAGTTTTTTCCTAAGCAGCAAGGACAAGATGGTAGATCCATCAGCTTATTTAGAGGGAAAGAAATATTAAAGAATATCTGAAATATTTATCCTGGTGATAATTACAAACACCTTCTACCCATGCCCTCCACCTAAATAGAGGACTCTTTTTCCCCCCTAAAGAAACTTTTTATTTAAGGAATACAAACTTCATGCATTTTATACGTACAACTTTAGGAATATAGTAATTTTTCCCACCATACGCACCCTCCCACCAACACTCCCACCCTTCCTCCTCCTCCCTCTTACATTCTCAGTCCCATTCTTCACTAAGATCCATTTTCGATTAACTTTATACACAGAAGATCAATTCTTTTTTTTTTTTTTTTGACGGGCAGAGTGGACAGTGTGAGAGAGAGAGAGAGACAGAGAGAAAGGTCTTCCTTTTACCATTGGTTCACCCTCCAATGGCCACCATGGCCGGTACACTGCGCACCGTGCTGATCCAAAGCCAGGAGCCAGGTGCTTCTCCTGGTCTCCCATGTGGGTGCAGGGCCCAAGGACTTGGGCCATCCTCCACTGGACTCCCAGGCCACAGCAGAGAGCTGGACTGGAAGAGGAGCAACCGGGACAGAACCAGCGCCCCAACCGGGACTACAACCTGGGGTGCCGGTGCCGAAGGCAGAGGATTAGCCTATTGAGCCACGGCGCCGGCCAGAAGACCAACTCTATAAGTAAAAAGTTCAAAGATTTGCAGAAAAAAAAAAACACTGATCATCAACAGTCGAGACAAGGGCTGTATAAAATCATTGCATCACCAATTCATTTCACTTCTTTCTTTTTGTAGAAACTTAATTAACTTTAAAGAAGTACCCAAGAATGATACATCTTTTGTAAGCACTTAGAAATAACTATAACTTGGGGCTGGTGCCGTGGCACACTATGTTAATCCTCCGCCTGTGGTGCCAGCATCCTATATGGACACTGGTTCTAGTCCCAGTTGCTCCTCTTCCAGTCCAGCTCTCTGCTGTGGCCTGGGATAGCAGTGGAGGATGGCCCAAATGCTTGGGCCCTGCACCCGCATGGGAGACCAGAAAAAGGTACCTGGCTCCTGGCTTCAGATCAACATAGCCGGGGCTGTTGCGGCCATTTAGAGAGTGAACAACAGAAGGAATACCTTTCTTTCTGTCTCTCTCACCATCTGTAACTCTACCTGTCAAATAAATAAATAGAATTTTTTTAAAAAAAGAAATAACTATAACTTGTGACACATAAGAATATCCTCCACTTAATACATTAAAAGAAAGCAAGTCCTTGAGAATGTGTTTTATCATTAATTAAGGAAGCACCTAAGAAAACAATGGATTTGGACACATAGGCATAACTAAAACTTATGAGACATAAGAATATCCTCCACTTAATACACTAAACAAAATAAATCTTTAAGAACAAGTTTTACTGTTAACTCTCATAATACAACTCTTTGAGGACAGAAGTCCTGCATGGGAAGTTAGTGCATAGTTGACTCCTGTTGTTAATTTAACAATTAACACTCTTACGTATGACGTCAGTGATGACCCAAGGCTCTTGACATGAGCTGCCTAGGCTATGGAAGCCTTTTGAATCCACAAACTCCTTCAGTACTTAGACAAGGACATAAGCAAAGTGGAAGTTCTCTCTTCTTTTCAGAGAAAATTTACATCCTTCTTTGATGGCCATTTTTTTCCACTGGGGTCTCACCAAGATCCTTCATGTAAAACATTTTTTGCCACAGTGTCTTGGCTTTCCATGCCTGAAATGATCTTGTGGGCTTTTCAGCCAGACCAGAATGCCTTAAGGGCTGATTCTGAGGTGAGAGTGCTGTTTAGGGTGTTTGTCATTCTATGAGTCTTCTATGTGGACTGCTCCCCATGTTGGAGCATTCACTCCTTTTTAATTCTATTATTATTACCAGACACTTAATCCTATCTATATGATTACTGTAAAACTTAACCCTATCAATATGATTACTTTAGCACTTAAGATAGTATTTTTACTAAACAGCTTAAGGGGACTTGGGGTACCATGGCAAGTTTTTAAACTGTACCCTTAGAAGTAAGTCCATAAGAAAGTTTGCCAAACTATACAGCTTTACAGCTACAAACTTCATAAACTTCATAATTACATTAGGAACATAGTGATTCTTCCATGCCCACCCTTCCATCCATACTCCCACCCCTCTTCCTCCTTCCTCTCTTATTCCCACTCATTTTTTATTAATATCTATTTTCAATTGACTTTATACACATAGGATTTACTCTATGTTAAGTAAAGAGTTCAACTAATAGTAAAAAAGAATAAAAAAAACTGTTCCTCAACAGTCAAGACAAGGACTGTTCAAGTCATTGCTTCTCAGAGTGTCAATTTCACTTCTACACATTGCCTTTTAGGTGCTCTATTAGTTATCATAGGTCAGGGAGAACGTATGGTATTTGTCCTTTTGGGACTGGCTTATTTCACTAAGTATGATATTTTCCAGATTCATCCATTTTGTTGAAAATGACTGGATTTCTTTTTTTTTTACTGCTGTGTAGTATTCCATGCTGTACATATCCCATAATTTCTTTATCCAGACTTCAGCTGATGGGCATTTGGGCTGACTCCATGTCTTAGCTATTATGAATTGACCTACAAGAAACATGGGATGCAGATAAATCTTTCACATGCTGATTTCATTTATCTTGGGTAAATTCCCAGCAGTGGGATGGCTGGGTCATATGGTAGGTCTATATTCAAATTTCAGAGGTATCTCCATACAGTCTTCCATAATGGCTTTACCAGTTTACTCCCCTACCAAAAGTGGATTAGGATACCTTTTCCCCCACATCTTCACCTGCATTTGTTATTTGTTGATTTCTGTATGAAAGCCATTCTAATGGTGGTGAGGTGAAACCTGATTGTGATTTTGATTTGCATTTCCCTGATGGCTAGCAATCCTGAACATTTTTTCATGTGTCTGTTGGCCATTTGGATTTCCTCTATTGAAAAATGCCTGTTTAAGTCCTTTGTCCATTTCTTAACTGGGTTGTTTGTTTTGGTGTTGTTGAGCTTCTTGATCTCTTTATATATTCTGGTTATTACACCTTTATCAGTTGTATAGTTTGCAAATAATTTCTCCCATTCTGTTGGTTGCCTCTTCACTGTGCTGGTTGTTTCTTTTGTAGTACAAAAGCGTCTCAATCTGATGTAATCCCAGCTATTGATTTTGGCTTTGATTGTCTCTGCCTTTGGGGTCTTTTCCAAGAATTCTTTGCCTGTGCCAATGTCTTACAGAGCTTTCCCAATGTTCTTTCATAATTTGATGATGTCTGGTCATAGATTTAGGTCTTTAACACATTTTGAATGATTTTTTATAAGGTATAAGGTAGGAGTCTTGCTTCATACTTCTGCATGTGGAAATCCAGTTTTTTAGCACTATTTGTTGAAGAGACTGTCCTTGCTCCAGGGATTGGTTTTAGCTCCTTTGTTAAAGATTAGTTGGTGGTAGATGCATGGATTGATTTCTGGAGTTTCTGTTCTGTTCCATTGGCCAACATGTCTATTTTTATGCCAGTATCAGCCTATTTTGATTATAACTGCCCTGTAGTATGCTTGAAATCTGGTATTGTGATGCCTCCAACTTTGTTTTTGGTGTTTAAGATTGCTTTATCTATTTGCAGTCTCTTGTGCTTCTCTATTAATGTTAGCATCTTGTTTTCTGGATCTGAAAAGAATATTGTTGGTATTTTGATTAGGATTGCATTGAATCTGTAAATTGCTTTCAGTAGTATGGACATTTTGATGATATTAATTTTTCCAATCCATGAACATATTCAACTTCAGGTACCTCCACTTCCAATCCAACTTCCTGCTAATGTAGTCTGGGAGGAAGCAGATTATGACTGAAGTGTTTGAGCCCCTGCTGCCTACATTGGAGATCCTGATGGAGTTCTAGGCTCCTGATTTCAGTCTGGCCTAACCTTGGGTGTTGTAGGAATTTGAGAAGTGAAATTAGATTTCAAGATTTGTTGTATGACAATGTTAGCATACTATACTGTGTATTTTAAAAATTGTTAAGAGATGGGGGCAAGAGGCAGATGATGGCTCAACTTCTTTGTTTCCCAGCACATACATGGGAGACCTGTATGTGATTCTGCACTCCTGGCTTCTGACTCACACAACTCTGACTTCTGAGGGCATTTGCAGAGTAAACCAATGGATGGAAGATCTCTCTTCCTCCCTTTCTCTCTCTCTTTCACTCTATCTCCTTTCGAGTAGTTGAAAATAAATTCTTTAAATGGTAAAGGAAAATGTAACTTATATGTTACCATAATTTTTAAAAATGGTTAAATTTCAATCTAATTCATGAGGAGGGATATTTATTATGTGATAATTGAAGTCTTATTAACCTCTATTTTCATTTTAAATACATATCTGTCTTCATAATAATTTCTTCATTCTTTCTTCCCGTATCATGGTCATATTGACAAATTAGTTTCATCTTATATGTTTATTCCAAAATTCTTTCTGGGAATGGGGTCAGTCAGATTGGCAAACAATAACCAGAAACATCATCCTTTATTGTCTATCCTTCTATATCTTATCAACAATGGAATATTACAAATTCTAGGACTAAAACCATATACACTTGAGATTTTTTTTTTTTTGGTGTAGATGAAACAACTTTAAGTGTTACAGCCCTTACATTTACTTCATCCCCAGTCACATCCCATTAATTCAAGCTATTCCATATCAGCACTTTAGCCTTCCATTCATATTATTTTTTTAAAAAAAAGATTATGTATTTATTTATTTGAAAGGCAGAATTACAGAGAGAGAGAGAGAGAGAGAGAGAGAGAGAGAAATCTTCTATCCACTGATTCACTCTCCCAATGACCACAGTGGCTGGAGTTGGGCCGATCCAAAGCCAGGAACCAGGAGCTTCTTCTAGGTCTCCCACTTGGGTACAGAGGCCCCAGGACTTGGACCATCCTCCACTGCTTTCCCAGGTGCATTAGCAAGGAGCTGTATCAGAAGCAGAAGAGCTGGGACTCGAAGTGGCACCCATATAGGATGCCAGCACTGCAGGTGGCAGCTTTACCCACTAAGCCACAGAACAGGCACTTCCATTCATATTCTAACCTCCATTCTCTGAATAAGCCTTTTCTGTCTACACCTCTACATTACTAGACTTACTTTCTCTTTCACTCTCTCTCCATTCCAAGTTCAAATATGCTGGATTTCTAAGGTCTCTTCAGTTCTAAATCCCAACAAATTTGATGAAGCCCCATCCATTATTTCAGTCTACCCATCCTTTCCCTAAACTCTACAGTATTTACTGTCTGTGCTATTCACTTTGACATCAACTCAATAACTTTGAAGCATCTTAATTTATGTATGTTATGTTTATCTGTTATGTTTCATCAACTATATTTTAAGGGTTAGGTATCAGTACTCAAAAATTACCTCTTCTTTAGTACCTAGCTGAATAGAATTATTGTAAAATAGCTAAGGGAAGAGCTAGGGAATTTAAAAAATGAGAAATATATAAAGTTCCCTTTCATACCCAAGGCACTGCCCTGATAGACTGGATTAAATGAGCTTTTATTTTAGAATTTTTTTTTGACAGGCAGAGTGGACAGTGAGAGAGAGACAGAGAGAAAGGTCTTCCTTTTGCCGTTGGTTCACCCTCCAATGGCAGCCAAATCTAGGGATATCCTTGCCAGACTCCATATTACTAAATGGATTCTTTATGTAACACAATAAGTAAAAGGTTCAGAAATCCAAAATACAGAAATATATCAGAATTTTTCCCTCATATGTATATTTCTTTCCCCTCGCCCTACCCAAGAGCTTTAAGTGGCAATGGTCTTACTTAAGTTGTAACCTCACATCTGATTCAATCATTTCACTCATAAAGATGGGCTTGGGCCAGCCTGGGATGAGTGATGGATCAGAAAACATACATAATCGATAGGCCCAATCAAATGGTATGAAAAGGAATATGAACAGTTAAAAATATAAGAGATGCAGAGAAGAAAAACTACACATGGTGTGTAAACTGGTTCTCACAATGGAAGACCTACAGGAGCAGGGAAGTAGCATAAGAATGTATTGCATGTTTCTAGAGGTGGGAAAGTAAGTCATTAAAGAAGATTTCCCAGACAATGTTGTTTGCTTCCCAGTTTACTCAGAAACAGTTGGAGGCCTGTCATTATGAAAATTCTCTTCAATGATACATATAAAATGGATAGATTCCTCGTGTTAGGTGAGGAACTGAAAGTTTGTTTTAACAGTGGGACAAATAAAAGAAGGCTAGTTTTCTTATTTTCCAACAGTCAGGAGCTTTTGTATTTTTACTCTCTACCCACCATTAACACTCCTCCTAAAAATGTAAAATAAAACCAAAATTAAAATAGCTATTGGAAATTAATAAGTTGAAAGCTCTTCAAAGGAGATTATTCTTCCAATTAGTGTAACAAAGAACTGGTTAGAGTTTGTGTTGGAGTTTCTGTGTATTAAAGGCTTAAAAATTGTTCTGAGGTCATTTTGTGTACTTTTATAATTGGATTTAACACAGGCAATAAATGTTAAGCATCACTATTTTAAAAAAAAATCACAGGATTATTTGTGACTCATGTGCCAACCTAATGTTTATAGGACTACTGTGGTTTACCTTCCCTTCTTATTAGAAAATAAGTTTTCAATTATATGTGTAAGAAACAAAGGTGCTATAATTATGTAAGTCATTTAACTCAGCAGGCCCTATTTGCATTACATATTAAAAGGAGTGTTCTTCTTGAGAATGCAAAGACAAAAGCCTTTAATTATAATTTTAAGGAAACTCAGAAGTCACAATTTAAACACCCTCCATTATATTTGGTGCATTTATTTATTGATCTCACCACCCTCTCCAAATTAATGTTAAATTTCTAAATGGTAATTAGCAGGAGGCTTAGTAAAAATTATCCATGCTATTAAATAAGACTATTCTGTAATCCAATTTGAGGAATCTAATTGCAATGTTTTTATGTTTAATTGGATTGATATGAGCAACAATATATTGGATTTAACACAGGCACTAGGGCTATGGACTCAAGTGTTATTACTGAGATCTTGGAACAACTCTTTAGTTGGAAAACACATGCTTAAAGCCCATAATTCAGATTCAACATGGATTTTTCTGCCCAATATTATACCCTGACAAACTCCAAAGTCACAGAAAGTAAATTCACATTGGTCATAAACATCAATGAGGACGAAGGTCTTAAATGAAATGTTTATCGTTCTTCATTAATCTCCTAAGGAATCTTCTTTTAATATGACATTAGGAAATTGAGACTGCAACTCTTAGAAACACAGACATTCAAACCTTTCAATAAACAGAGTCAATGATTCAACCAGGAGTGAATAGACTTTTCTTTTTAGAAGAATATCATAATCATTTTCACTGCCAACCAGGCTAGAGATAATTTGTTAGAAATTTCATTATTTCTTAAGGACATAGAAGAAAGGAGTTATGTTCTTTACCATTCCTAACATCACTGCCTTTGCCAAGGTCTTCAGTGTTAAACCATTCTTCTAGGTACAAAACTACCCTGACTCCCTATCTTAATAGTCCATTCGTTACATCTCTGCCAAGCTAACATTTCTAAACTCAAATTCATCATATTACAGTAACACAATTAATCTATTCCTGAGTTACTAAACTATAGAAAAAGAGATTAAATTATGATTATTGTTGATTAAGTCATCAAATTTAGAAACACATGTTCAAAGAATTGGATTAATCACAAACATTGATTTATACCTCAATATTATTATTAATCTGTATATACAACCTTCTTTAATTTTGTTTGTAAATTTACTTTTTTTTTTTTGACAGAGTGGACAGTGAGAGAGAGAGAGAAAGGTCTTCCTTTTGCCGTTGGTTCACCCTCCAATAGACGCCGCAGCCAGCGCACTGCGGCCAGCGCATCGCGCTGATCCGAAGCCAGGAGCCAGGTGCTTTTCCTGGTCTCCCATGGGGTGCAGGGCCCAAGAACTTGGGCCATCCTCCACTGCACTCCCTGGCCACAGCAGAGAGCTGGCCTGGAAGAGGGGCAACCGGGACAGGATCGGTGCCCCAACTGGGACTAGAACCCGGTGTGCCGGCGCCGCAAGGCAGAGGATTAGCCTACTTAGCCGCGGCGCCGGCCTCTAAATTTACTTTTTAAAGACTTATTTAGTTAGTTTGAGAGTCAGAGTTACAGAGAGAGGGAGAGGCAGAGAGAGAGAGAAAGAGATCCTCCATCAGCCAGGAGCTTCATCCGGGTCTCCCACAGGGGTGGCATGGACCCAAACACTTGGGCCATCTTATGCTGCTTTTCCAAAGCCATTAGCAGGGAGCTGGGTGGTGTCCATAGGGGATTCCAATGGTGCAGGCAACAGCTTTACCTGCTACATCTCAATGGCAGCCCTTAAACTTATTTTTTACTAATATAAAATCACATGCAAAACTGCTACCCATTTCAGGACCTAAAACTGTACCAATAATTTGCATTTATGGTTTTCCTACAAAATTCTTTCCCATGTCTGTATCCAAGAAGTACTCTCTTTAATTCTGTATTTAGCATTCCTTGTCTTTTATATAGAGTGATAGAACTTAATCATACTGCTTAGTTTTATGCTTGTTATGGATAATTATATTTTAAAGTTATGTTGTGTGTGAACTTCTGAGACATGTTTCTTTTACTCAGCATTGTATGTCAGGTGTGACTGTAGTTCATTCATTTTTATTGCTATTAAGTAACTTTCTATTGTGTGAATATATACCACAATTTTGTTTTCTGTTGAACTGCTAATGGTCCTTTAGGTTTTTCCAAATGTTATGCTGTCATGTTTGTCCTACTGCCTGCCATTTTGTGTATTTTAATGATTAAAATGGAAAAATTATATGCTACATATAATTTATCCAGACCCCAAAGTCAATTACATATCAAAAGCAGCAATACTTAGAAAATAATTTTTTTAATTCTATTCACAAGAGCATACAAAGAGAAAGAAATTAAGATAAATCTAATAAAATATCTATATGACCTCTTTGGAAAAAATGGTAAGATTTTATTGGCAGATTTTTAAAGTACATAAATAAGTGGAGAGATATATCTTAATAGTGGGAGAATCAGGATTATGAAGATGCCAGTCCAATTCACACTACACTAACAATTCATTGCAACCACAATTCCAACATAAATCCTAATAAATGTTTATTTCCTTTTGTTGAGCTTGTCAAGCTAATTTTAAAATGATTATTAAAATGAAAAGGGAGAATAAAGAGCAATATACAGTGTGATTTGGGGGCAAGGATATACAAAGGGGCCATGAGATCAGATAAAAGAGCTTGGAAACAGACCTCCACATGTAGGATATTTGATTTATGAAGAGGAAATGCAAAGCAGCAAGGGAAAGTACTTAAAAAAATGAGGGGTGGTCATTTGGGCTGGTGGTTAAGATGCTAGTTGGGCTTCCTGAATCCTATATTGTAAGTGCCTGGGTCTAAGTCCCAGTTCTGCTTCCACTTTTAGCTTCTGCTAATGTGCATCCTGGAAGATGGTGATGGAAACAGGTGATGGCTCAAGTAGTTGCATCCCTGCCATCCATTCATGAGGCCTGGATTAACTTCTGGGCTCCTGGCTTCTATCTGGCCCACTCTTAGCCATTGAGAACATCTAGGGAGTAAGCAAATTGTTAGGAGTGCTATTGTTCTCTCTCACCTCTCTCTACCCTATCTTTTCTCTCCTTCCTCCTTTCTCAAATAAAATAAATTAATTAATAAATACTGTTAAGATGAATGTAAATTAAATTGTACCGCTACATTATATTAAACATAAAATTAATTGCAGGTAAATTACAGACTTTAAAGTAAATGAGAACATTCTAAAACTATTTTAAGATATGATAAGATAATACTCGTAATCACAAGGTTGGAAATGTTTCTTAAACAAAAGAAAGTACCTGTCATAAAGAAAAATATTCATACAATATTAAGAGTACTTATTCAAGAAAAGAAACTTAAATCTGACTAAAAGACAAGCCATAAAACATAAGAAGATAGTTGGAGTACATACAAAATTTTAACATATTTATTTCTCAAATGTTTAGCAATTCAAAAAAGAAAAACAGTTCAGTGGGAAAATGAGCTAAATACTTTGAATACACACTTCATATTCAAGAAGAAATACAAAGATCAATAAATATGTAAAAATTTGTTCAATTTCATTAACAAGCCTGGAACTGATAATATTAGGAAATATACATGTATGACAAATTTTTTACAAACTCTAAGAGACAATAGATGAAGTGTCCTTTTGGAATTTCATTTTTTTATGATAAAATATGTGTACATACAATACAAAAGTTAGCAATTTATCCATTCTTAAGTGTACAGTTCAGTGGCATTAAGTAATTTCAAATTCTGGGCAACACTCACCACAGTCCATCCAGAAACTTTCTACTTCCCAAACTGAAACTTTGAACCCATTAAACAGTAACTCTATTGCTCTCTCTCCCTTCAGCCTCTGGAAACTAAAACCACTCTTTCTGTCTCTATGAATTTAATTACTCTTAGGAAACTAAATCATGTGATCCTCATATTTATCTTTTTTTGACTACATTATATAACTTAGTAAAATATCTTCAAGTTTCATCCACAATGAAACATGTGGAAGAATTTTATTTCTTAAACTAATATTCCATTGTAAGTATACATCGCTTTTTTCTGCCTATTCATTCATCAATGGATACTTGATTTACTCAATTTGTTGGGCTACCATGAATAATGTTGGTATGGACATAGTTGTACAAATATCTATTTGAGCTTCTGTTTCAAATCTTTTAATAATATATCTTGAAGTGGAATTCCTGAATCATATGGCAATTTTGTGTTTGAATTTTAGGAGGATGTCTATTTCCACAGTGATTGAATCATTTTTCATTTCTACCAGGTATATACAGTGTTCTGATGTGTCTATATCCTTGCCAATATTTGTTATTTTCTGTTTTTATTTTGACTGGTTTGCTTTTGGAATGTGTGTATTTTGTATAATGGTCATCCAGATGGGTATGAATTGGTATTTCATTGCAATTTTGATTTTCATTCCCCTAATGCTTAGTGATGTGCAACTCCTCTTCATGTGACTTTTAATCATGTGTACCTCTTTGGAGAAACAGATAACTATGTTTTTGCTCCCTTTGAAATCTAATTGTTGTTTTTGTTCTAGAATTTTAGTTCTTTATACATTCTGGAGAATAATACATCATGAGATATATACTTTGCAAGTCAGGCAGGGGACCTATCAGTTAACAAGCTATTTGGGATGCCTGCATCTCATATCAGAGTGCCTGGGTTCAAGTCTTGGATCTGCTCTTCATTCAGTCTTCCTGCTAATAGACGCCTCAAGGGGCAGAAGATGATGACTCAAGCCATTGGGTTCTTACCACTCATATGGGAGAACCTGACAGATTTTCTGGCTCCTGGTTTCAGCCTGGCCCAGTCCCAACTGTTATAGGCATTTGGGGGAGTGAATCAGTGAACGGGAGCACCCTCTCTCCTCAAAAATATGTTAAGTAAATAAATAAATACTTCACAAATATGTTCTCCCATTATATGGGATGATTTTTCACTCTGTTAATCATTCCTGTTGATTCAAAAAAATCTTTTAATTTTGGTGAAGTCCAATTTATTATCTGTCCTTTTGTTGTCTGTGCTTACAGCATCCTATCCAAGAAACCATTGTCAAATCCAATGCTATGAAACAATTTCCTTATGCTTTTTCTGGGTAATTTTAAAGTCTTAGTTCTTACATTTAGGTTTTTGTGTGTGTGTATTAAAAATTTTAAATTTTTGATGTATTTTGTGTTGAATGTTGGCTGGTATGAAATAAGTGCCAAATTTCCTTCCTTTTTCATATACATATTCATTTTTCCCAACATCATGTTTTTAAAAATCTTCCTTTCCCTATTGAATGGTCTTGGCACCCTTATTGAAAATCATTTGAGAGTTTTCATCAAATATATATTTCTAAGCTGTCTCTTCTATTCCTTTGGTTCATGCATGTCTATATTAATGTCAGTACCATACTGCTTTAAATACTGAAGTTTCCTATTAAGTCTTGAAATCGTGAAGTATGAAGGGAGCCGGCACTGTTGCGTAGCGGGTAAAGCCACTGCCTGCAGTGCTGGCATCCCATATGGGTGCCAGTTCGAGTCCTGGCTGCCCCACTTCCAATCCAGCTCTCTGCTATGACCTGGGAAAGCAGTAGAAGATGGCCCAAGTCCTTGGGCCCCTGCACTCACGTGGGGGACCAGGAAGAAGCTCTAGGCACCTGGCTTCCGATCGGCACAGCTTCGGCTGTTGCGGCCAACTGGGAAGTGAACCATCGGATGGAAGACCTCTCTCTCTCTCTCTCTCTCTGCCTCTCCTCTCTCTGTATAACTCTTTCAAGTAAATAAATAAATAAATTTTTAAAAAATAAATTATACTCTTTTTATTTCAATTACCAATTGTTTATTGCTAGTATACAAATGTAAATTGTGTATCCAGCACAATTGCTAAACTCCACTATAAGCATTTCATAGATTCCTAGAATTTTCTGCACTGACATTCTTTTTTGACGAAGTCAGTTTTACTTTTCCATTTTTAATCTGGATTCTTTTTTCGATGTTGCTGGTGACAAAAATTACAGTGCTGAACAACCATTCCTCCCATCCCTGTGAACTGAACAGTTTCAAAGTGCGGTTTCCTGCATGCAAACACCCAAAAGACCTTCTGCTGCAAAAATATCTCACTTATCACCCCCACCACCACCCTGTTAAAACCCTAGCCAGGGTACTTGTGGCAAGCACAACACCCTCACACCCAGATTTTAAAAAATATATTAGGGCATCAAGTAGAGCAGTTCTGTTCACTGAAATCTGGCAGCCCGAAGACAGTGATTTCATCTTTGAAAACAAACAAACAAAAGAAATCAGACAAGTGTGGAAACTGGGAAAAGGAGGTGGAATAGAATAGTTTCCAAGAAGTAAATTGTCTTCATAGTGCACTAGTAGATTTCTAGAAGGGAAGTGAGATGATTCTCAATTCCACATTCACTTAACTCCGGCCATTGCAACCAATTGGGGAATGAACCGGTGGATGGAAGACCTCTCTCTCTCTTCCTCGCCTTCTCTCTCTATGTAACTCTGACTTTCAAATAAATAAATAAATCTTTTTTAAGAAAAAAAAAGAAATATGGGGCCTCCAGCTTCATTATTCTTCCTCAATGTCATTTGAGCTGTTCAGGTTCCTTTACGATTTCAAGAAATGTAGGATTCTTATCCCTTTTTTTTCCAAGAAGATAACTTGCATTAGAATTTTTACAGATTGCTAGTATCTCACTAAAAAGGCCTTCTCATCCTTTCTCCCTCTGCATGTCTTCAGAAACTCCTAGAACCCGAATGTTAGGTTTTTTAATAGTATCCTGTAGATTCCCAACAATATCTTTTAGATTTCTAATTTCCTCTTCTTTTCTTTGGTTTGACTGTATACTTTCCTGTTCTCCATCTTCTAAGTCCGATATTCTCTCTTCTGCTTCGCCCATTCTGTTTTTAAGGCTCTCTAATGTGTTTGTCATTTGATCTATTGAGTTCTTCATTTCATTATGATTTCTCGTCACTATCACAGATTCATGTTCTACTAGTTGTTTCATTTCATTTTGATTCCTCCTTAATATTTCATTTTCACGAGAGAGATTTTCTATCTTGTCCATTAAGGATTTCTGTAGTTCAAGAATTTGTTTTTGAGAACTTCTTAATGTTCTTATCAATTTTTTGAGATCTGCTTCTTGCATTTCTTCTATCTCATCATCTTCATAATCTTGAATTGGGGTGTCTTTCTCATTTCAGGGCATCATAGTGTCTTCCTTGTTCTTGTTACCTCAGTTTCTGCGTTTGTTTGGCATTGTGGAGATATTCTTTGGTTTCTTTGCTGTGTTTTTTCTCGTTATACTGTGACTCTAGATTAAGTGGACTATCTGCTTTTAATGGAGACTCAGAGGCTTGAGATGGGTGTGGCCTAAGAGCTCTGTTTGGTTACTCAGGGTTGAGGGTGTGCCAAAGGTGACACTCCCAGGTTAGGCATGGTAAATCTCTCTCTCTCTCTTTTTGCTTCAAAAGGGAAGTAATTCCGCACAGCTGAATGGAATTAGAGGTAGTTCGCAGGCGAATGATATACCCACAGGAGCCAGAGATGGGAAGCTCTTTCCCAAGGAACACACAGGGACTCTGTGCTGCCTTCAGTGTGGGCTCAAATTCTCCTGCAGTCTGCCTCTGGGTTGCCAAGGTTACCGAACTGTAGCATCTCTGGAGAGTACTCACGTGAATTCTGTGAGTTATCTCCCCCACCATCTCTTTTTTCACAGTCTCAGTTCATCAGCACCACACATTCACTAGGTCCTAATCTCCTGTTATTTCACCCCACCTCCCACCCCCGAGTCAGGTTTTTCTGCTAGGCTCAGGGCCGGTGCACCTTAGGCCACCCTGCTTATGACATATGTCCAAAATGGCACCTGATCTTTGTCTTGCTTGCCTTTGAGAGGTGAGCAGAGAGAGAGAAACTCGTGTCTGTATCGGTTACTTGTTTTTTTATTCCTCTCTCTTCTAGATAACCTGGTGAACATTTCCCCACGGGGATTCAAGCCTTGTTCCCTCTAGTCTCCTCTTTCCACTTTCCCGCTGGTGTCTCGGGCTGTTGAGGTTCGACTCACCTCGCGTTCCAGTGCTGGTGTGTTGAGTTTGCCACTAGTGTCCCGAACTGTGGGCTCCCATGCTCTCCACGCAGGTCCGCTGTGAATCACTAGTTCCAGAAGAGTTTCCTCTGCTGTTTCTTCCCTTACTCTTCCTTGAACCTGCAGTATCTCCACTTTTATTAAACTGTCTCTTTCCATACTATCAGTGTGCTCCCATCCTATTCAACAATCTGGGTGTCAATTTTGTATATTTAAAAAAAAAACAGCTCCTCGTTTGGCTGATTTTTTGTAATGTTTTTTTGGATTCAATCCTGTTGATTTCTTCTATGATTTTAACTATTTCTCTTCTCCTACTAGATTTGGGTCTGGTTTGCTGCAGATGTTCTAGATCCTTGAGATGACTTGAAAGCTCATCTACTTGGTGCCTTTCCAATTTCTTGATGTAGGCCCCTATTGATATAAACTTTCCTCTTAACATTGCTTTTGCACAGTGGGTTAAAATATCGCCTATAACCCTGGCACTTGATATAGGCACTGTTCGAGTCCCGGCTGCTCCACTTCTGATATAGCCCCATGCTAATGTGCCTGGGAAAAACAGTGGAATATTGCCCAAGTCCAGAATGGAATTCTAAGCTCCTGGCTTCAGCCTGGCCCAGTCCCAGCCATTGTGTCCATTTGGGGAGTGAACCAGTGGATGGAAGATCTCACTTTCTCTCACACACTCTCTGCATCTCTGTCTCTTTGTAATTCTGGATTTCAACTAATAAAATAAAATAAATCTTAAAAAAATATGCACTGACACCTGCAGATTTTCACTTTCCATGCCCAGTATTGTGTCAGGTAAATTTTCTACTATAAAATCTAATAAAATAGATCAACATGAATCATCCTCTTCACCTCTCATTACCAAGGAATTTTTCTATTCCACCTCTTTGCCAAACAACTAAAACAGATTGTATAGATGTATATGTAAAAGGACCCCCATGCAAGTTAACAAGTCCAATTTTGTCATTTTACTAATAAAGAAACCAAGATCCTGAATACTTTAACCAAAAGACTAGGTACCAAACCAGTCAGATATTCAGGATTCTCCATCTTTGACTGTTCTGATAGTTTGAAAAATTCATATATACATGCTTTTAATGAACTGTAAAACTACATATAGTAACTTCAGATTAATATGATTTAATAGTAATGATTTCTATCTGAGATAAATGGAATAATTGCTAGTTATTAAACTGTTCTTAGAAAATATTAGCCCTTTTTGGTTATTACTGATAGTGTAACTATAGTGTTTGGTCTTGATCTTGAGGATAACTGATTCGAAGTTGCTACCCTTATAGATGTTTCTTTGCCCACTGCAAAAACAAAAATGTTTAATATAATTATATATTCAATCTTGTATTGTGTTTTTAACTTCTAAATCATCATGTGTTTTCTAAAGATTTATTTATTGATTTGAAAAGCAGAGTGGCAGAGTATGAGAAAGTGAAAGAGAGAGAAAGAGATCTTCCATGTGTTGGTTAACTCCCAAAATGTCCACGATAGCCAGGTCTGGGCCAGGTGAAAGCCAGGAGCTAGAAACACCCTGAAGACCTCCCACATGATTGGCAGGGACCCAAGTAATTGGGCCATCAACTGCTGTTTTCCCAGGTTTATATCAGGAAACTGGATCAGAAGTGGAGCAGCCAAGATGCAAACTGTCTCTATAATGTGATATGCTGCTGTCCTGGGCAGCTGCTTAACCCACTACACCACAATCATCATGTTTTTGTTTTCTTCATTCTGTTAATGTGTTATATTACACTTATTCACTTTCTTTTCTTTTCTTTTTTTTTTTACTTTTTGACAGGCAGAGTGGCTAGTGAGAGAGAGAGGCAGAGAGAAAGGTCTTCCTTTTTGCCATTGGTTCACCCTCCAATGGCCGCCGCAGCTGGTGTGCTGCGGCCGGTGCACCGCGCTGTTCCGAAGGCAGGAGCCAGGTGCTTTTCCTGGTCTCCCATGGGGTGCAGGACCCAACCTTGGGCCATCCTCCACTGCACTCCTGGGCCGCAGCAGAGAGCTGGCCTGGAAGAGGGGCAACTGGGACAGAATCCGGCGCCCCAACCGGGAATAGAACCCGGTGTGCCAGCGCCATTAGGCGGAGGATTAGCCTGTTGAGCCACGGCGCCGGCCAACACTGATTCACTTTCATGCTGAATTATCCTGTAATTCTAAGAATAATTTCATCCTTTTTATAGTGTATGGTCATTTTAGGATGTTGCTAAATTCAGTTTACTGGTATTGAATTTTTTCCATCAACATTCATAAGGGATTCATAAATTTTATTCTTTGTAGTAGCATCTTTGTCTGGCTTTGGTTTCAGGAAAATGTAAGCCTCATAGAATGAATTAATAAGCATTCATTCCTCTCTGAATTTTTGGAAGAATTTGCTTTCATTCTTCATTTAGTCATTTAGTGAGGTATCCCCTCTCTTTGCTTCTTCTGAATACATTTTCACTTATAGTAATGGCTGTGTTTCCCCAATTTTCAGATTGATACTTGAAATGACTCTTCATTTTATTCTCCCAAAAGGTGAATTTCTCCAATAAAGACACCAAGCCAGGGTTTTCTTTTTAGAAGGTTTGTGATTTCTGATTTAATCTCCTTATGACTTACATTTCTATAGACCTAATTCAATCTTGGTAGTTTCTAGAAATTTATCTACAATTATTCACAGTAATCTTTTATAATCCTTATTATTTCAGTAGAACTCATAGTAACATTCTTCCTTCATTTCTTTTTTTTTACTTTGCTATCAGTTATTTTTTTCAAATTGTTTTAACTTTTATTTAGTAAATATAAATTTCCAAAGTACAGTTTATGGATTACAATGGCTCCCCCCCATAACTTCCCTCCCAATCGCACCTCTCCCATCTCCTGCAACCTCTCCCATTATATTCACATCAAGATTCATTTTCAATTATCTTTGTATACAGAAGATCGATTTAGTATATATTAAGTAAAGATTTCAACAGTTTGCAGCCACACAACATAAAATGCAAAATGCTGTTTTAGTATTAGTTATAGTGTTAATTAACATTGGACAACACATTAAGGACAGATCCCACATGAGGAGTAAGTGCACAGTGACTCCTGTTGTTGACTTAACAATTTGACACTCTTGTTTATGGCGTCAGTAATCACCCTAGGCTCTAGTCATGAGTTGCCAAGGATACGGAAGCCTTTAGGGGTCGCCGACTCTTATTCCGATAGGGTCATAGTCAAAGTGGAAGTTCTCTCCTCCCTTCAGAGAAAGTTACCTCATTCTTGGATGGCCCCATTCTTTCCACTGGGATCTCACTTGCAGAGATCTTTCATTTAGGTCCATTTTTTTTTTTGCCAGAGTGTCTTAACTTTCCATGCCTAAAATACTCTTATGGGCTCTTCAGCTGTATCTGAATGCCTTAAGGGCTGACTCTGAGGCCAGAGTGCTACTTAGGACTGTGTCTCCCACTTCCATATTGGATTGTTCTCTCCCTTTTTGATTCTATCAGTTAGTATTAGCAGACACTTGTCTTGTTTGTGTGATCCCTTTGACTCTTAGACCTATCAGTGTGATCAATTGTGAACTGAAATTGATCACTTGGACTAGTGAAATGGCATTGGTACATGCCACCTTGATGGGATTGTATTGGAACTAGTGATTCATGGTGGACCTGCATGGAGGGCGTGGGAGCCCACGGCATACTTCCTTCATTTCTGACTTAAGCGATCAACACATCTGCTCTTCTTTTTTTCTTAATCTAACTAAGGGTGTGTTACTTTTGTTTACTTCTTATGAAGAACCAAATTGCTTCTGCTGATTTTCTCTATGATTTTTTGTTCTCTTTTTTTATTTATAACAGATCAAGTTTTATCCTTCTCTTCCTTCTGCCAGCAATGGGTTTAGTTTGTTATTATTCTTCTAGTTTGTCACAATGTGAGGTTGTGTTATTGAGCTGTTTCTTCTTCTTTTTTTGTTTTTTTTTATTAAACTTTTATTTAATGAATATAAATTTCCAAAGTACAGCTTATGGGTTACAATGGCTTCCCCCTCCCAAAACTTCCCTCCCACCCACAACCCTCCCCTTTCCCGCTCCCTCTCCCCTTCCAATCACATCATGATTCATTTTCAATTCTCTTTATATACAGAAGATCAGTTCAGTATATATTAGGTAATGATTTCAAGTTTTCCCCATATAGCAACACAAAGTGAAAAAAAAAATACTGTTGGAGTACTAGTTATAGCATTAAAAACAGTGTACAGCACATTAAAGACAGAGATCCTACATAATATTTTTTTAAAAAATTAATTAATTTTCTATGCCATTTCCAATTTAACACCAGGTTTTTTTTTTTCATTTCCAGTTCTCTTTATATACAGAAGATCGATTCAGTATATAATTAGTAAAGATCTCATCAGTTTGTACCCACGCAGAAACACAAAGTGTAAAAATACTGTTTCAGTACTAGTTACAGCATCACTGCACATTAGACAACACATTAAGGACAGATCTCACATGGCATGTAAGTACACAGTGACTGCTATTGCTGACTTAACAATTTGACACTCCTGTTCATGGCGTCAGTAATCTCCCTAGGCTCTAGTCATGAGTTGCCAGGGCTATGGAAGCCTTTAGAGTTCACTGACTTTGATCTTATTCCAACAGGGTCATAGTCAGAGTGGAAGTACTCTCCTCCCTTCAGCGAAAGGTACCTCCTTCTTTGATGGACCTGTTCTTTCCACTGGGATCTCATTCACAGAGATCTTTCATTTAGGTCTTCTTTTTTTTTCTTTTCCATGGCATCTTGGCTTTTGGGAAAATGGACATTCTGATGATATTGATTCTTCCAATCCATGAGCATGGAAGATTTCTCCATTTTTTGGTATCCTCTTCTATTTCTTTCTCTAAGGTTCTGTAGTTTTCATCGTAGAGATCTTTAACGTCCTTAGTTAAGTTTATTCCAAGGTATTTGATTGTTTTTGTAGCTATTGTGAATGGGATTGATCTTAGAAGTTCTTCTTCAGCTGTGCATTGCCTGTGTATACAAAGGCTGTTGATTTTTGTGGATTGATTTTATATCCTGCTACTTTGCCAAACTCTTTGATGAGTTCCAGTAGTCTCTTAGTAGAGTTCTTTGGGTCTCCTAAATAAAGAATCATATCATCTGCAAAGAGGGATAATTTGAGTTCTTCCTTCCCAATTTGTATCCCTTTAATTTCTTTTTCTTGCCTAATAGCTCTGGCTAAAACTTCCAGAACTATATTGAATAGCAGTGGTGAGAGTGGGCATCCCTGTCTGGTACCAGATCTCAGCAGAAATGCTTCCAACTTTTCCCCATTCAATAGGATGTTGGCCGTGGGTTTTTCATATATTGCTTTGATTGTATTGAGGAATGTTCCTTCCATACCCAGTTTGCTTAGAGTTTTCATCATGAAAGGGTGTTGTATTATATCAAATGCTTTCTCTGCATCTATTGAGAGAATCATATGGTTTTTCTTCTGCAGTCTGTTAATGTAGTGTATTACGTTGATTGTTTTGCGAATGTTGAACCATCCCTGCATACCAGGGATAAATCCCACTTGGTCTGGGTGGATGATCTTTCTGATGTGTTGTTGCATTCTATTGGCCAGAGTTTTATTGAGTATTTTTGCATCTATGTTCATCAGGGATATTGGTCTGTAATTCTCTTTCAATGCTGCATCTTTTTCTGGCTTAGGAATTAAGGTGATGCTGGCTTCATAGGAAGCATTTGGGCGGTTTCCCTCTTTTTCGATTGTTTTGAATACTTTGAGAAGAATTGGAGTTAGTTCTTCTCTAAATGTCTGGTAGAACTCAGCAGTGACTCCATCTGGTCCTGGGCTTTTCTTTGTTGGAAGGGCCTTTATTACTGTTTCAATTTCTGTGTCAGTTATGGGTCTGTTTAGGTTTTCTATGTCTTCCTGGCTCAATTTAGGTAGGTTGTATGTGTCCAAGAATCTGTCCATTTTTATAGATTTCCCTGTTTGCTGGCATACAAGTCCTTGTAGTAATTTCTGATGCTTCTTTTTATTTCTGTGGCGTCTGTTGTTATGTTTCCCTTTTCATCTCTGATCCTATTGATTTGGGTCTTTTCTCTTCTTTTTTTGTTAGTTGGGCCAATGGGGTGTCAATTTTGTCTATTTTTTCAAAAAACCAGCTCCTCATTTGGCTGATTTTTTGTAATGTTTTTTTTGGATTCAATCCTGTTCATTTCTTCTTTGATTTTAATTATTTCTCTTCTCCTACTGGGTTTGGGTTTGGTTTGGTGCAGATTTTCTAGATCCTTGAGATGACTTGAAAGCTCATCTATTTGGTGCCTTTCCAATTTCTTGATGTAGGCACCTATTGATATAAACTTTCCTCTTAACACTGCTTTTGTTGTATCCCATAGGTTTTGGTATGTTGTGCTGATATCCTCATTTACTTCCAGAAAATTTTTGATTTCTCTTTTAATTTCTTCTATGACCCATTGTTCATTCAGGAGCATGTTGTTCAATCTCCATGTGTTTGCACGTGCTCTAGGGATTCCTGAGTTGCTAATTTCCAATTTCATTCCTTTGTGGTCTGAGAAGCTGCATGGTATGATTCTAATTCTTTTGAATTTGCTGAGACTTGCTTTATGGCCTAGTATGTGGTCAATCCTAGAGAAGGTTCCATGTACTGCTGAGAAGAATGTAAAGTCCTTAGATGTAGGATGAAATGTTCTGTAGATAGATAAAATCCAAGATGGCGGAATAGGAAGGGAGCACATTGATATTCTTCGGCAAGACACAGGTTAATAGAAGTGGAGATACTGCAGGGTCAAGGAAGAGTAGGGGAAGAAACAGCAGAGGAAACTCTTCCGGAACTAGTGATTCACAGTGGACCTGCGTGGAGAGCGTGGGAGCCCAAGTTCGGGACACCAGCAGCAGACTCAACGCACCAGCGCTGGAACGCGAGGTGAGCCGAACCTCCATAGCCCGAGACACCAGCGGGCAAGCGGAAAGAGGAGGCTAGAGGGAACGAGGCTTGAAACTCCGTGGGGAAAAGTTCACCAGGCTAACTAGAAGAGAGAGAGGGAAAAAAAAAGTGACCGAAACAGACACGAGTTTCTCTCTCTCCGCTCACCTCTCAAAGGCGAGCAAGACAGAGCAGGCGCCATTTTGGACATACGTCATAAGCAGGGCGACCTCAGGTCTGCAACAGCCCTGAGCCTAGCAGAAAAACCTGACTCTGGGGGGAGGGGTGAAATAACAGGAGATTAGCATCTAACTTGGCAACCCAGTGGGAGACTGCAGGAGAATTGGAGCCCACACTGAGGGCAGCAGAGATTCCCTGTGTGGTCCTTGGGAAAGAGCTTCCAATCTCTGGCTCCTGTGGGTATATCATTTGCCTGCTAACTACCTCCAATTACATTCAGCTGTGCGGAATTACTTCCCTTTTGAATCAACAAAAGAAAGAGACATTTACCACACCTAACCTGGGAGTGTCATCTTGACACACCCTCAACCCTGAGGAACCAAACACAGCTCTCAGTCCACACCCATCTCAAGCCTCTAAGGCTCCACCAAAAGCAGACAGTCCACTTAATCTAGAGTCATAGTATAACAAGAAAAAAAAAACACCACAGTGAAGAAACCAAATATCTCCAACATGCCATACAACAAACGCAAAAACCGAGGTAACAAGAACAAGGAAGACACTATGACGCCCCCAAATGAAAAAGACACCCCAACTCAAGATTATGAAGATGATGAGATAGAAGAAATGCAAGAAACGGATCTCAAAACATTGATAAGAACATTAAGAAGTTCTCAAAAACAAATTCTTGAACTACAGAAATCCTTTAAGGACAAGATAGAAAATCTCTCTCGTGAAAGTGAAATACTAAGGAGGAATCAAAATGAAATGAAACAACTAGTGGAACAAGAAATGGTGATTGTGACGAGAAATCATAATGAAATGAAGATTTCAATAGATCAAATGACAAACACATTAGAGAGCCTTAAAAACAGAATGGGCGAAGCAGAAGAGAGAATATCAGACTTAGAAGACAGAGAACAGGAAAGGAAACAGGCAAACCAAAGAAAAGAAGAAGAAATTAGAAATCTAAAAAATATTGTCGGGAATCTACAGGATACTATTAAAAAACCCAACATTCGGGTTCTAGGAGTTCCTGAAGGCATGGAGAGGGAGAAAGGATTAGAAGGCATTTTCAGTGAGATACGAGCAGAAAATTTCCCAGGTTTGGAGAAGGACAGAGGCATCTTAGTACAGGAAGCTTATAGAACCCCTAATAAACATGACCAAAAGAGATCCTCACCACGACACGTCATAATCAAACTTACCACAGTGAAACATAAAGAAAAGATTCTAAAAGGTGCAAGAGAGAAATGCCAGATTACTCTCAGAGGATCTCCAATTAGACTCAGAGCAGACTTCTCATCAGAAACCCTATAAGCTAGAAGGGAATGGCGAGACATAGCCCAGGTACTAAGAGAGAAAAACTGCCAGCCCAGAATATTATATCCTGCAAAGCTCTCATTTGTGAATGAAGGTGAAATTAAGACTTTTCATCGCAAACAGAAACTGAAAGAATTTGTTGCCACTCATCCTGCCCTGCAAAAGATGCTTAAAGATGTGTTACACACAGAAACACAGAAACATGGTCACCAATATGAAAGAAGGTAAAGGAAGGAAACCTCACAGCAAAAGATCACAGGAAGCTCAATTTCTCTTTGACATAGAATTAAACTCTGATGCACTGTTAGAGCAATGTGTTAAAGTAATCTATTATGTTCTCTTGATGTCTGTTAAATTCTAATGGTTCAAAAACAGCTGAATTTTTATTAAGAGCTATGGGTTATTTAACTATGTGCTTATTTTCAAAGACTTGAATAATCACCTTGTAACAATGATCAAATTTGGTCTATGTTATGTCATGATTTTAAGGAATCTTAGTTCAACCAGATATTTTGGATTTTGATATTGGTCTATTATGCTATGTTATATGTGCGTACATATTGTATGTCCACATGGGGAAATTTTATTAAGAGTTTTATTTTAAATGGCTTTTAGATAAGATTGTCCATAAATTTAAGCTGCTAAAATCAATCAAAGATACATTTTAATTAGTGTGACCTGAATCTGTGTATCATATGTTTTAAACTTGTTGGTAGAAAGAAACTAAAAACATTTTATATGGTTGTGCTTAAGTTTACTGGTTAAACAAACTACACCATGTTAGATATTTAAGAGGTGTTTTCAAATACATGATTCTTAAAATTTATAGAAGGCATTGGACCTTCTGGTAAATGTTTTATTAATTTCTTATCTAAGGGTTGAAACGGTTTGCTAAGTATTCATGTAATATTGCTATTGTCAGCAAGTGATCTAGGACTTGCTCCCTCATTTCTCTATTCTAAGCCCAACTTGTTCTTTCATTTCTCTATTCTCTTCAAGGTAGGGAACTAATTCTATTATAAAGGAATCTGTAGGATGCACAATTTAATCTTTAGACCTTATAAGAGATGGCTAACATTTTTCTGTAATAGCATAGCCAAAATAAGAGCTTAAATAATAATCTCATAGCTAGATTCACATCGCCATCAGCGAAGTATACAGTAAGTAGAAAAAAAAAAACCTCCCTTTCAGACCAAAGGGAAAGAAAGTTTTAAAGTGAGAATATAATTTTCCTCATGGGCATTGTCTACCTTAGAAAAACTACTACAGAACATGCCTGTGACTATAGACTTGTAGTTCAGGCCACCGAAGATTAGAGATGGGACATGGGCACTCCCTTGACTTGCATCCTCTGGTCTGCTTTAACACAAACCAGGAGGAAAAGAAAGCTAGGCATCAGAAGCAATGGGTGGCAGGCCTATTAATGGCTGATCTGTACGGTGATCTGCCCTCAAGGAGACCCAACAGGCCAGTCCACTGCAGTGGCTTTCAATGTGGTAAGTCTGGGCTTCAGCAGAAGTCAGCTTGTGAAGAGCCCTGGCAGCTCTGCCAAGAGTTGGATCACTGGAAATGGACCTGCCCTGGAATCGAATGATGCCCAGGTCAGAGCCACAGATCTTATTGGCTCCAAGCTGAAAAGCCCTTCACTCAGCCCAACTTCCAACGTGACCACTGCAGCTGAGGGTATGGTCAAGTAGGGTCAGCAACATTGCAGGCAGAACTGTAAATTTCTTGTTAGAGATGCCCCCTGCCTTTACCTGGCCAGCTCTCCTCCCAGGCCAGCCAAGTAATGAAAGTCAACAGAGTGCCTTCCCCTAGGAGGTTCACACCTCCCTTAGGATATACCCCATGTGAAGAGATAGATAGGTCTGGGCCTCTTAACTTACAAGGCCTAAAGCCCACCGGATTATTATCAAGCCCCTTCTATCAGGTTCTATTTGCCTCTCAATCAGAAAACTTAATTGTAGCTTAGACAGCACCTTTCTTAGCTCCTCTAATAATGACTCTGTCCTTTGTTCTAGACCCTGTCTAGTGCACTTGGGCCTCATTCCTTTGTAATCATAACCTCTACTCTACCACCAATGGCTCTACTCCCAACCTGTGTGTACTGATGGTCCTCTTCCCCACTTAATGCTGTATAATTGTTCAGACCTGGTAAATGCCACTCTTAGGATCATTGGTTACTATCCTCACCCTGTCTTTTATGACCTTGTCTAAATATGATCAGAGTCGGGGAACTTGGAAGGCTTCCATAGCCTTGGCAACTCATGAGGACAGCCTAGGGTGGTTACTGGTGCCATAAACTAGAGTGTCAATTTGTTGGGTCAACAACAGGAGCCACTGTGCGCTTGCTCCTGATGTGGGATCTCTGTCCTTAATGTGCTGTACATTTTGATTTAATGCTATAACTAGTACTCAAACAGTATGTTTCACTTTGTGTTTCTATGTGGGTGCAAACTGTTGAAATCTTTACTTAATGTATACTAAATTGATCTTCTGTATATAAAGAGAATTGAAAATGAATCTTAATGTGAATGGAAGGGGAGAGGGAGCGGGAGAGGGGAGGGTTGCGGGTGGGAGGGAAATTATGGGAAGGGGAAGCCATTGTAATCCATAAGCTGTATACTGGAAATTTATATTCATTAAATAAAAGTTAAAAAAAAAAAAAGAAATGTTCTGTAGATATCTGTGAGATCCATTTGGGCTATAGTGTCATTTAAATCTACTGTCTCCTTGTTGATCTTCTGTCCTGTTGATCTGTCTATCTCTGAGAGTGGAGTATTGAAGTCCCCCAGTACTATTGTATTGGGGTCTAAGTCTCCCTTTAAGTCCCTTAACAAGTCTTTTAAATAAGCTGGTGCCCTGTAATTAGGTGCATATACATTGATAATCGTTATATCTTCCTGTTGAATGGATCCCTTAATCATTAAATAGTGCCCCTCTTTGTCTCTCCTAACAGTTTTTGTGTTAAAGTTTTTGTTGTCCGATATTAAGATGGCTATGCCCGCTCTTTTTTCATTTCTGTTGGCATGGTATATCTTTTTCCAGCCTTTCACTTTCAGTCTGTATGGATCATTGTTGGAAAGATGAGTTTCTTGTAAGCAGCAAAAAGATGGGTTTTGTTCCTTAACCCAGTCAGCCAATCGGTGTCTTTTAACTGGACAGTTCAAGCCATTAACATTCAATGTGACTATTGAGAAGGAGTAACTTTGCCCTGCCATTTGCCAAAGATATTTTCTAATATATGGTTTGAGATTCCTGTGATCTTTTGCTGTGAGGTTTCCTTCCTTTACCTTCTTTCACATTGGTGACCGTGTTTCTGTGTTTCTGTATGTAACACATCTTTAAGCATCTTTTGCAGGGCTGGACGAGTGGCGACAAATTCTTTCAATTTCTTTTTGCTGTGAAAGGTCTTTATTTCACCTTCATTCACAAATGAGAGCTTTGCAGGATATAATATTCTGGGCTGGCAGTTTTTCTCTCTTAGTACCTGGGCTATATCTCGCCATTCTCTCCTGGCTTGTAGGGTTTCTGAAGAGAAGTCAGCTGTGAGTCTAATTGGAGATCCTCTGAGAGTAATCTGGCATTTCTCTCTTGCACATTTTAGGATCTTTTCTTTGTGTTTCACTGTGGTGAGTTTGATTACGATGTGTCGTGGTGAGGATCTCTTTTGATCATGTTTATTAGGGGTTCTATGAGCTTCCTGTACTAGGATGTCTCTGTCCTTCTCCAAACCTGGGAAATTTTCTGCTAGTATCTCACTAAAAAGGCCTTCTAATCCTTTCTCCCTCTCCATGCCTTCAGGAACTCCTAGAACCTGAATGTTGGGTTTTTTAATAGTATCCTCTAGATTCCTGACAGTATTTTTTAGATTTCTGATTTCTTCTTCTTTTCTTTGATTTGACTGTTTCCTTTCCTGTGCTCTGTCTTCTAATTCCGATATTCTCTCTTCTGCTTACCCTATTCTGTTTTTAAGGCTCTCTAATGTGTTTGTCATTTGATCTACTGTGTTCTTCATTTCATTATGGTTTCTTGTCACTATCACAGTTTCATGTTCTACTAGTTGTTTCATTTCATTTTGATTCCTCCTTAAGATTTCATTTTCACGAGAGAGATTTTCTATCTCGTCCATTAAGGATTTCTGTAGTTCAAGAATTTGTTTTTGAGAACTTCTTAATGTTCTTATCAATTTTTTGAGATCTGCTTCTTGCATTCCCTTTATCTCTTCATCTTCATAATCTTGGATTGGGGTGTCTTGTTCATTTGGGGGCATCATAGTATCTTCCTTGCTCTTGTTACCTCGGTTTCTTCGTTTGTTGTTTGGCATGTTGGAGATAATTTATGGTGGGTTTTTTTTTTTTTTGGCTGTGGTGTTTTTTTCTCGTTATACTATGCCTCTAAGTGGGCTGTCTGCTTTGATGGATCCTTAGAGGCTGTGATGGGTGTGGCCAGAGAGCTCTGCTTGATTCTTCAGGTTTAAGGCTGTGCAAAAAGCAACTCACCCAGATTGTTCTGTCCCTTGCTCCTTGCTGGATCGCTCGCTCTCTCTCTTTTTTTTTTTTTTTCCTCAGTTGGGAAGTAATTTGGCACAGGTGAGTGGAATTGAGGGTAGTTGAAATCTGGCCTCTGTGAGTATTCGTTTGATCTACCCCTGGGACCATACAATGAGTTTATGCAGCCCTCAATGTTTTCTCAAGTTTCACCAAAGTTCCAAAGTTACTGCGTTTGTGTACTCGTTGGCGGCACTTTACATATGTAAAATGGCGCCTGCTCTTTGTTTTACTCGGTGAGTAAAGAGAGAGGTTTCTGCCTTTCCCCCCAATGTCTCGGGTTTCTGATGTCTTTGTCTTACCTTCCGTTCGTTCCCGTGCTGTCGAGATTCTGCGGCTCGTCTCCCATGGTTGGGTTTCCACGCGGTGGGCTCCCTGTAGGTCCTCTGTGTCACATCCACTAGATCCGGAAGCGTTTCCTCTGCAGTTTTTTTCTTGAGTCTTTTCCTGAGGCTACAGTAATTCCACTTTTATGAAACTTTATTTTCCCAAACTAAGGCGCACGTCCTCACTATCCGCCATCTTGGCTCCACCCCCCTGTTTCTTCTTTTTTAATGTAAATATTATGCATTTAGATTTTTACCTTTTCCTGCTTTTGTTGCATGTCCTAACTTCTGATATGATTATTTTCATTTTACTCAAGTTATTTTATAATTCAACTTGTAATTTTAATGTTTGATCTCCTGGATGTATAAAAATGTGCTTCATTTCCACAGTTTGTGAATTTTCTAATTTTCTTCCTACTATTGATTTGTAATTTTATTTCATTCTGATCAGAATAGGATATCTAGCTTGTGGATTTATTTACATTTTTCTTGTGCCTTAACATACGGTCTAGCCTGGAGAATGTTCTATGTGTATTTGAGAAAAATGTATTCAGCTATTGTTCAGTAAATTCTTCTGTACATATGCTGTGTTTAATTGATGTATGGTGTTTAAATTCTCCATTTTCTTTGAATCTTTTAAATGGTTGTACTATTCATCATGGAAAGTGATATATTGAAATATTCTAGCGTTTTTTTTAAGCAGTCTGTTGCTCCCTTCAATTTTGTTAAAGTTTTCTCTATATATTTTGGAGATATGATATTTGATGAATATCTTCTCGGTGAATCGATCCCATTATCATGATGTGATGACTTTCTTCATCTTATAAAAATTTTGAGTTAGAGCCCATTTTGTCTGATATCAGTTTAGCTACTCCTGCTCTCTTTTAGGCAATATTTTCATGTAACTTCCTTTTCCATTTCTTTGCATGCAGACTATGCATGTTCTTAGATCTAAAGTCAGTATTTGGTACACAGAATGCATTTTTTTAAGAAATATTTATTTATTTATTTGAAAGGCAGAATTATAGAGAGACAGAGACAGAGAGAGGTCTTCCATCCTCTGGTTCACTCCTCAAATGGCCTCAATGTCAGAGCTGGGGCAATCTGAATCCAGGAGCCAAGAGTTTCTTTGGGTCTCCCACATGGGTGCAGTGGTACAAACACTTAGGCCGTCTTCTTCTGCTTTCTCTGGCCATAGCAGAGAGCAGTATTAGAAGTGGAGCAGCCAGGACTCAAATTGGCACCTATGTGAGATGTTGGCACCACAGGCAGCAGCTTTACCAGCTATGCTACAGTTCTGGCCCCTAGGTAATTTTTTTCTAGCCATTCTTCCAGTTTATGAGATATGATTGTAAAGTTTAAACCATTTATGCTCAAAGTGATACCTGATAGGAGATATTTACTTTTACTATTTTGTTAATTCTTTTCTTTGGGTGTTTTATTAGTTTACTATCATTCAAATTGCTCCTTCACTGCCTTCCTTTTTAGCGGATTTTTAAGTGATGTATTTGTATTACATTCTCATTGACTTTTCTGAGTGTCATATACATATTTTATTTTGGTTACCATAGAAAGTATATACAAGATCTCTTAAAATATTTTATGGAAAATACCAAAAATCCATTCATGAAGTTCAAAAATTTTTTGAACCAAAATAAACTTATCTTTAATTCCATTTTTTGGTAAACATTATAAAGTATCCTTTTTGAAGAATCCTAAAGTTTTAGGAATGTACTTTAAATTGATGCCAACTGCAGTTCAATCACATACAACAGCTACTCCTTTATAGTTTCCCCTTTAATGTGCTGATGTCACATATTACATCTTTATATATGGTGAACCAATTAATTTCAAGTTATTATTATTATGCAGTTGCTTTTTAGACATATAAATTTATAAAACACAGAAATAAAAAGTGGTTTTATAAGTCAGAATCACAGTAATGCTGATTCTTATATTTTTAAGTGTTTTCCTTTATTACAGAAAGTATAGTTTGCATACATGGAATTACTAGCCAGCATCTTTTCATTTTAGTGTAAAAGACTATCTTTACATTTCTTGTAAGACACACTTCTCAACACTTATTTATCTGATAATTTCTTAATTTCTCCCTCAAAACAGAGAGAGTTTTGTCAGGTATGAAATTCTCCATTTTTATTCTTTTTGATCACCTTAAGTATATCTTCCCAGTACCTTATAGACTTCAAGGCTCCTGCTGAGAAATGTGTCAATAATTCTATTGAGGAATTCTTAGGTGACAAGTGTCTTTTACCTTGTTTTCCTGATTCTCTCTTTATTGTTGACTTTTAAGAGTGTGATTATAATATTTATCACTGTAGATTTTCTGAGTCTATCTTATTTGGAATTTGTTGATCTTGTTGGATTTTAAAATGTATATCGTTCTTCAAATCTGGGAAATTTTTAGCCATTTTTAAACTTTTTATTTTAGAGTACTTTTAAATTTGCAAAATCATCATTGTGAAGCAGTACAAAGAGCTTCCATATCCCTCACACCTAGATTCCTCTATTGTTAACTTCTATAAGTATGATATATTAGTCACAGTTAATGAACTATACTCAGCATTCCTTATTTTTTTTTATCCAGGGTCCCTCTAACCCTCCTATTACCTACTAATCAAGATTCTGAGCTCACATTAAGTTTTGTTTTATTTTTGCTCTCACATAAAGAACATGTGGTATTTGTCTTTCCACATCTGGCTTATTTCACTTAATATTATGTCCTCCACTGCCTTTTTTTTTTTTTTTTCGGTAAATGATAGGATTTCATTCTGTTTCATGGCTGGATAATATTACATGTATATGAACTACGTATTCTGTATCCATTCATCTGATGATGGGCAACTTGATTGATTTCACATCTTGGCTACTGTGAACAGTGCTACAATAAACATGTTTGGGAAGGCATCTCTTTGATACAATTGTTTCATGTCTTTTGGAGTACATCACTAGAGGGATTGGTGAATCACATGGTAGTTTGGCTTCTAGACTTTTTTTTTTTTTAAATAAATTTCTGTGTGTTTTTTTTTTTTTGAAAGGTAGACTTACAGAGAGAAGGAGAGACAGAGAGAAAGCTCTTCCATCTGCTGCTTCACTCCCCAAATGGCTGCAATGGCATAGCTGAGCCAATCCAAAGCCAGGAGGCAGAAGTTTCTTCTGGTGTCTCATGCAGGTGCAGGGGCCCAAGCACTTGGGCCATCTTCTACTGCTTCCCCAGGCCATTAACAGAGAGCTGGTTCAGAAGAAAAGCAGCCAGGGTACAAATTAGTGCCCAAATGGGATGCTCGCACCACAGGCGGAGGCATAGTCTACCATGCCACAGCGCTAGCCCATGCTTGTAGATTTTTAAGAAATCTCTGTACTGTTTTCCATAGTGACTGTAATATTTTACATTCCCACCAACAGTGTGTACGAGCTTCTCTTTCTCCACATCCTTTCCAGCACTTGTAACTTTCTGTCTTTTTGATAATAGCTATTCTTTTTTTTTTTTTTTTGACAGGCAGAGTTAACAGTGAGAGAGAGAGAGAGACAGAGAGAAAGGTCTTCCTTTTCCCGTTGGTTCACCCCCCAAGTGGCTGCTATGGCTGGTGCGCTGTGGCCGGCGCGCTGCGCTGATCCGAAGCCAGGAGCCAGGTGCTTCTCCTGGTCTCCCATGCAGGTGCAGGGCCCAAGGACGTGGGCCATCCTCCACTGCACAAACTGTGGTTGATTTAGGAGAAATAGACCTCCTGAGAGAGAAGGAAGGGATGCAAAAGCTGAGACTCAGACTGTGAAGGAAACCAGGCAGATAAAGGTGTCTAGAAGGCAAATATGGGTAGATTCATCAAGGGCAGGAATTGACTCTGACTAGATATCTCCACTTGGTACTGATGGGCATGTGGAAATAGCTGCCAGTAAGAAAAGGATTCCAACTGTTAGGTAAGAATGTAGACATTAGCCTATGTATGAGAAGGGCAAAGAACACGAACAGGAAGTATGTGTTGCTGAAAGAGAGAAAAAAGCACAGAAGCATGCCTTGGAAACAGCATTGCATTTATACCTCAAAACTCTTGCCTATGCCCAATAACTTTGTAGCTGGGTCCCAGCCATCCCTTGGGGACACTTCAGGTGAGTCTTTCCAGTATTGCACCATGGGAGCTATTTGGTCCAATAACACTATGCTGAAAAAGCCCTGGGGGTAATCACATGAATTGCATGCCCACCTGGTAATATCCCAGAAGAAGACAAGGGACGAGCAGAAATAGTGAACCCATAAATACTGCAGTCTGTATGCAGACTGAGTTCTCAGTTCTTCACTGAGGTACCCACCAGGGCTGCCAGGTATAGTCCGTTCATTAAACTTTGCTAGGATGATCACTGCTACTCTGTGTCTCACATCCAAAACTATTTTCTTGTGGGAAGACAAGAACTTCTGTTCCAGCCATCTCCAGTAACACAAACAATCTCCAAAAAAGAAAAATGAAAAACAAACAAACAAACAAACAAACAAAAAAAACAGTCTCCCAACTCTCACTTTCCTTGTGCTTAAGGGTCTTGGATCCTTTGCTTGAGAATTCTTTTGCTTCTATTGCTAACCTCTTTTTAGTTTAAGCCTTGTAAACCTCCCTTCCATTGGTAACTTTTAAGAATACCAACAGCAAAAGGAAGACCTTTCTCTCTGTCTCTCTCTCTCTTACTGTCCACTCTGCCTGTCAAAAAAAAAGAATAGCCATATCAGACTGCTACTAGCTGAACCTGGAGCACTAAGCAGGCTGCTTCCTTACATAAGCATTAAAGCTGAGACCTGTAAATCTCTCATGACCTTCCCCATACATCCCCAGTGAAGGGGTTTGAGGATGTTCAGACATTATGGATAGTACTGAAGATCTGGAATGCCAAGACTGAATCAATCCACAAAGGTCAAAAACAATCAACTCTCTCCTTAGGTCATGAAGAGGCTTTTTCAGCCAAGAGCAGCTTCCTATCCACTTCTGTGGACTCACCCCTAGGTTGCCGCCTTGCAAAATTTGAAAAACATCTTGAGAAATCACTAGCTAAAAAGTAGCCCTGTGTTAATAAGACAATGGGAGAAAGACCCTAAAACCTTCCACAATTTTGAGGCTGTACGTCCCATCATTTCTTCAATAGAGCCATAGAACTGCAGATTATTTTAAAGATTTTCCAGGGTAGAGTCCTTTCATGAAGAAGCTTCAGGTTGCCTGCTTGTTGATGGCAGATACTGGCATTGTCCATGTGGTGCTGGTTTTAGGGGTAATAGTTAGGGGGTCATGGCACCTTCTACTAAGTTTTCCAAAGTGAGCCTATAAGGCCAGGTGCAGTTGTGCTGCAGGGACAGAGTCCCTGTGTGAAGCAATGTGTAGTGAAATCAGAGCTGTAGAGGAAACTCCAAAATAGTAGATGTAAGGAAAAAGGCACAGATTGGTGTTTCCTCATATGGGGCACCAAATGTAAGGAAAAGGGGTGCAGATTAGGAAGGAGACAGGATATGAACTCACAGCCAGACCAAATTTATCCAAAGAAAATAAATAAATTTGCCGAGATAAATGACCAACTGCCAACATGCATATAGACTGAACACGTGGCAGAGGACCCAGACCCCAGGGGCTTGCTTTTTATATTGTAGGTGGACTAGGGGTCTGGAGGGTGTGGGGCAGTAAGTAGAGGTAAAGTCCTTCATTCAGGTTCTTCAAGTTTGGTCCTCCAGCTTCCAAATCTGGAGAAGAATGCAGGAGGTGGGGTGGAAAACAATACAGGGTGTGAGACTGAACTGGAACACAGGGGCAAGGGGTGAACTACATTAAAAGATGTAGGGATGAAATAAGGGGTAAAATTCCGATTGTCTCTGTCTTTGGGCAAGGAGTTTGCACGGCTGAGGCTTATGTTTTTGTTCCATTAGCAGAGGTGCCATGATATGAGATATTCGCTGACAAAAGCTACAAGCAATGTGGCAGGCCAGCCTGGAAAGGCTCTGGCAGATTGGGCAGCAAAGAAGACTGTCACTTAGGACTTCTAGAAGTGGCTCTAATATCCCAGTGTCTAAAGCAAGAAATTGCCTACCCTTCCCTCCCTTCCCCTTTAGGATGAGAGTAGTACCCATCCTAGGCCACCTTATGTTGGGCATTGCCTAAAATCTCTATTACAATATGGCGCCTGGTGGATGTTCGAGGGGCGTGTCTGTGGCTGCTGTAGTTAAGCTATGTAAGATCAGACCACCTACAGGGATAGGTCCGCTTTAGTTCTGGACACATGGACAGTGCGTGATCCCTATACTTTGCTTAAGATGCCCCTGTGCATGGTCCACCCATGCCTGCATGACCTTTTTGCTGATTGGCTCCCCTACTGCACATGCAAGCTTTATAAGCCTGTACACTTCCTCAATAAAGTAGTTCCTGCTTCTACAGAACTCACGGGTGCTTGTGGTGTGTTCATCACCCGTTGACCTTACCTCTCCCGTTTGCCTTGTTGGGGAATGCCTGTGCTTAAACCTCAGGCTTAAGACCCCAACAACCTTATAGCTTAGCCCTTTTGGGATATTTTATGGGAAGCCCTTCCTCATTGCCTACATCCTCTTAGACATCCAAGATCAAATAAAACATTACCAATTTAGGTCAGGTTACAGAAGGCTCAGAAAGACTAAGGCAATAAGATTGTCCTGGTACCAGATTCTAAATATCATAACTAGCCAATCTTCCCAGGGGATCAGCTATGTTAAGCACATAGAGAAGGATCCCCCTCAGATGAATTTCAGCCTAAGTAGAAAGGACCCTATCAGAATTCAACCATTTCATGTAAAAATTATGATCATTCAGAGATTCCAGCCATTGCCAATAACTGATAGCAAACCACTAGCTCCTCCAACTTAATATTAAATTAATTAACAAGGGGCTTTTGTTCCCTAGCTAGGCAGGGATAATACCCTGACACACAATATGAAGAAGTTACAGAAGGCAGACATTTGTCCACAAACTCCCCATAAAGATTAAGGGACAAAAACCTCTGAAGGGAGAAATAATGTAGCAAGGAGATAACCAGGAAAGAAGACCTGAGGATTCCTAGCACCTGTTCTGAAGACCCTTTATGAAGGCAAATTCAAGCCCAAGAAGCCAACTTCCAACCTTCATGAGATACAGATGACAAATTTGCTCTATCCAGCACTGCTAGGTATTAGACAAGATAGGAATACTCTCAGGTGGTCTTGTCAGGTACAGGTATTCCATGCTGATACTCACTCATAACTCCTTGGAATACACAACTGGACTTTGCAATCTGAGAGCCTGGTATACCTGCCTAGAACATGCCCCTTAGAGTGTCACTATACTGTCTCAAGACTGTGTTACTGCATGCATTTTACCCGATGATCATGATATGCCTCTACTAATACATACTAAATATCTCTCTTATCACACCAGCCCTTTTCTATCTAAGACTTTTTAAAAACAATGGCCTGGGGCCCTGGCTCTTATAAATAAAAAAATCTGCCTATGTGGAGGATGGCCCGGGTGCGTGGGCCCCTGCACCCGCATAGGAGACCAGGAGGGGGCACCTGGCTCCTGGCTTCAGATCGGCGCCACCCCGGCCGTAGCGGCCATTTGGGGGGTGAACCAACGGAGGGAGGACCTTTCTGTCTCTCTCTCTCTCACTAACTCTACCTGTCAAATAAAAAAAAAAGGTCTGCCTACAGGATATGCTCAGAATTTTCTGTCTTTCACCACTGGATTACCCTGGCATGTTGACACAATGAATGCTACTGATTGGACCCTCCTCTGGCAGTGGAACAGGAGTAGTGGTCCAGGGTGGCTGGCTGGATACAATGAAAACAACTAAACATCACATTTTCTACCTTATAAGGGAACAGATGAATAAGACTCACCCTTCTTTGGCTATGCTGTCTGGGATGGAATGCAGTGACTCAGTGCTGTAGCCGTCAATTTTGTGGCCTTTATTTGTCCAGAGCATCTCAGTAATGTGCCCTATATTGTATCTGTGAGATCTGCATGCAATGTGCCTCATGGTTGTCTACTCCAGGAAGATTGTGAGGGTGGAAGAGCACCATGGGGGAAGAGTGTGTGGAAGGCTCATAGCATTGCTCTTCCTCCAGGAGAAAGAGCAATTTATGCCCTGGGGGTGGCCCAGGTTCCCCTACTGCCAAGGTTAAACATCTTAAGTAGAATTTGATGGGGAAGGCCAGTGTAAATGTATTACAGCTACAGCTTTTAGGATCCCAAGGAGCATGACTAGCTGTTTGACCAACAACCCATTGTGCTTGTTTACTCTTGTACTATTTAACACTACGTAGTTTGGCTGGGTGGTACAGATTATTGATCAACCAAGCACCATAGATCACTCAAACCAGGGCACTGGTAGGCTGATTCATTCAAAGTTGAAGCTTAAAACCTATATGGCAATGTGATTCACTAAAATCATGGGCATCAGTGAGCTGGCCTACCAATAGTGACAGCATAGAAGTTATCAAGAGCCAAACCAACCCTTACTCCATAATCAGAAGACTTTCATGAGGTCCAGATCTTAGTTATCAGCAGCTCCAAATTCCTAGTGATCAATTCAACCTTGGAGAAACACCTGGGACAGTTTGTGGAAAGGCAGTAATTATCAAGAAAGCAGGACTTTTATCTAGGAGATATAAGCAAATCTCAAAACTCAATAGTTTTTTTAAAAATCCAGTTATAAAAGTGAAGGCAGAGATTAGAGATGGGATTTGAGCACTCCCTTGACTTGCATCCTCTGGTCTGCTTTAACACAAACCAGGAGGAAAAGAAAGCTCGGCATCAGAAGCAATGGGTGGCAGGCCTATTAATGGCTGATCTGTACAGTGATCTGCCCTCAAGGAGACCCAACAGGCCAGTCTACTGCAGTGGCTTTCAATGTGGTAAGCCTGGGCTTCAGCAGAAGTCAACTTATGAAGAGCCCTTGCAGCTCTGCCAAGAGTTGGATCACCGGAAATGGACCTGCCCTGGACTCGAAGGATGCCCAGGTCAGAGCCACAGATCTTATTGGCTCTAAGCTGAAAAGCCCTTCACTCAGCCCAACTTCCAAAGTGACCACTGCAGCTGAGGGGACGGCCAAGTAGGGTCAGCAACATTGCAAGCAGAACTGTAAATTTCCTGTTAGAGATGCCCCCTGCCTTTACCTGGCCAGCTCTCCTCCCAGGCCAGCTAAGTCATGAAAGTCAACAGAGTGCCTTCCCCTAGGAGGTTCACACCTCCCTTAGGATGTACCCCATGTGAAGAGATAGATAGGTCTGGGCCTCTTAACTTACAAGGCCTAAAGCCCAACAGATTATTATCAAGCCCCTTCTATCAGGTTCTATTTGCCTCTCAATCAGAAAACTTAATTGTAGCTTAGACAGCACCTTTCTTAGCTCCTCTAATAATGACTCTCCTTTGTTCTAGACCCTGTCTAGTGCACTTGGGCCTCATTCCTTTGTAATCATAACCTCTACTCTACCACCTATGGCTCTACTCCCAACCTGTGTGTACTGATGGTCCTCTTCCCCACTTAATGCTGTATAATTGTTCCAACCTGGTTAATGCCACTCTTAGGATCATTGGTTACTATCCTCACCCTGTCTTTTATGACCTTGTCTAAATATGATCAGAGTCGGCAAACTTGGAAGGCTTCCATAGCCTTGGCAACTCATGACGAGAGCCTAGGGTGGTTACTGCCACCATAAACTAAAATGTCAATTTGTTGGGTCAACAACAGGAGTCACTGTGCACTTGCTCCTCTTGTGGGATCTCTGTCCTTAATGTGCTGTACATTTTGATTTAATGCTATAACTAGTACTCAAACAGTATTTTTCACTTTGTGTTTCTATATGGGTGCAAACTGTTGAAATCTTTACTTAATATATACTAAATTGATCTTCTGTATATAAAGAGAATTGAAAATGAATCTTGATGTGAATGGAAGGGGAGAGGGAGTGTGAGAGGGGAGGGTTGCAGGTGGGAGGGAAGTTATGGGAGGGGGAAGCCATTGTAATCCATAAGCTGTATATTGGAAATTTATATTCATTAAATAAAAGTTAAAAAAAAAAGTGAAGGCATAAATAGACATTGTGCTGAAGAAAACATACAAAGGGCATATAAGCACAATAAATTATTAGCCTCTAGGGAATTGGAGTTAAAACCATAATTGTGATAATCACAATAAGCAATGTGATATCAATATGCACCTACTGAAATAGCTATTCAAAAATGATAATATCAAATGCTGGTGAACATGTGGGAAAACTGAATCTCTAGTACATATATGGAGGAAATGTAAAATGTCAGTGATACTCTAGAAAAAGTCTTAAATTTTCTTGATAAATTAATTGCGCAATGACCATATAACCAAGAAATGTCATTACTGGTGTATCATTCAGAGGAATTAGAACTTAGGTCCATCACACAGAAAGTTGAACCTAAATGTCTGTGCCAGATGTATTCATAACAGCTAAAAAAACCTCATACATCCTTTAATGGGTGAATGGTTTAATAAACTGTAGTATATCTATACATTGGAATACTACTCAGTAATTAAAATGAATGAACCATTGATGCATGCAAAACCTTAGGTGAGCCTCAAGAAAATTAAGGCAAGTATGAAAAGTCAACCTCAAAAAGACACACACTCATCCCATTTACAAGCATTTTTTTCAAGATTTATTTATTTATTTACATAAAAGGCAGAGATGCAGATAGAGAAGGAGAGATAGAAGAGAGAGGATCTTCCATTTGCTGGTTCATTCCTCTTGGGCTGGGCCAAAGCTAGGGGCCAGATGCTTTATCCAGGTCTCCCACATGGATACAGGGACCCAAGCACTTGGGCCATCCTCTGTTGCTTTCCCAGGTTCATTAACAGGGTGCCAGATTAGAAATGGAACTGCCAGGACTTGAACTGGCACCCATATGGGGTGCCAGCACTGCAGGTGGAGGCTTAACCTTCTATGCCACAGCACCGGCCCCTACATGCATTTTTAAAATAACATAGAGATGGAGAACAAAATAGCGTTTGCCAGTGGTTAGGCCTATGAGAATGTAGCGGGAATGGCTATAAAGGGCTAACATGAAGAAGCCTTGTAGTGATGAAGTAGCTAGGTACTCTGACAGTAGTCACAGTTACATAAATCTAGATATGAGATTAAAATTTCACAGAGGTATACAAACACACACACACACAAACAAGTGCATGTGTAACTGGTGGAATCTTGATAACCTCTGTATATTGCATTAATATCAGTATGTCTTCATTTTAATGTTATACTATAATTATATAAAAATGTTAACACTGAAGGACACTGGGTGAAGAGTACAAAAGAATTCACTGTACATTTCTTTGCAACTGATAATGTGCATATTTCAATTTATCATAATGTATATTTCTTCTATATCCAAAGTCTTACCTTTGTCTATTGTAAAAATTTGTTCACCTTTCTGCCAAGTCATATACAGTTGCAGAGTTTAGTGAAGCTATAACTCTAGAAATGGTTAGGTTTGTTATTATCTGAAACTGGGACAAAACCGAAGGGAAAAAAATGTGTCTTTTTCAAAATATACTATCTACTTCAGTGTTTAATATGAGGGTATTTCAAAAAGCTCATTGGAAATGGAATTAAAAGATACATTTATTTTGGTGTACGAACATTTTATAATGCATGCATAGCTTTTTCATAATATGCATTTCCATGAATGTTTGAAGGCCCTCTGTATGCAATATTATATCTAAATGTGTGTGCAGGCACTCATGTGCACGCTCCTGTGCTTCAGTTAGGAGAGTTGAGTTTACACTGAAGGAAGTCAACCTCAAAATTTCAGTGGCAAATCTTGTTACTGGACAAATAATCAGCCCCTGCTGCTTGCCACTTAGATAGCCTATTCAGCAGCGATAAGTGTTGATAGAGGAAAAGGTTTATTTCAAGAAGCCAGCCTTGGGGGGTAGAGGGGGAGGAGCTCTCCAGATCTAAAATGTGCTTTTTCTGCCCAAGAAGCCAAACAGAGGCAGGTTTTAAAGGGACAAGGATAGTTGCAGTGTGAGTTTAGCAACAAAACAATGAGTCTTTTCAATTGATAATTATGCAGATGGTCAGGCTTTGTTCTGATGAGAGTCCATCCAGCTCCTTTGTGGACATCAAACTGTTGGAGGCCAGTGGACAATAGGGCTCAGCAGCAGTCCAGTGGAGGCTACATTGTTAGCTGGGTCAAAGTTCACCATTCCTTCTCACCTCCAGGGGCTCTTGAAATTCTTATGCAAATATTCCCATTCACCAGACTAGGTGCAGGTGATTCACAATATCCGTAAGCTGGGGTTTATGTGTGTGTGTTTGTGTGTGTGTGTGTGTGTGTATATATATATATATATATATATATATATATATATGAAAATGTTATGGGAAACCTGGTGAGATGAGTCTGAGTTCGTGTACTGTTGTGCATGAGGATTTACGAGACTGGACACAACAGTAGTAGCAGCAGAAGTGAAGGTTTTTTTAAGCAAGAAAAAGAGAAGCTTCGAACAGTATGATGGGAGGGGCTGGTAGAAAGAGAGAGACCAAGCCCCCAGGGGTTCAGAGTCTACAGCATTTGTATGTTAATCATGTTATCTCCAAGGAACAAAGATAGTGGTTATACATTAGTTACTGTGGGGGGGGGCAGTCTTAATAGAGCCCTTTCTGGCTTGTTTTTATTGAGATCTATATCTTGTCATTGACACCTAGATTTTGTCATCTTTGATAAGTACTTGTTACAAGGGACTTCCATCCTGATTTGTTTAGTGTGTAGCTTCTGGGAAGGAGCTACAGGATGCAGCCAGTCTGGCCTGCTTCTAGTCTGGGGCTCCCTCAAAAAGAAGGGAAAGGACAGGAAGATGCCATTATTATGGTTACAATCTCAAAACAAAAGTTTCTTTATGGGGGGCGGGGCGTGCTGTGGCTTAGTAAGTTAAACCTCTGCCTGCAGCTCCAGTTCCTGTGCCTGCAATTCTTCTTCCTATCCAGCTTTCTGCTGTGGCCTGGGAAAGCAGTGGAGGATTGCCCAAGTGCTTGGGCCTCTGCACCCTCGGAGAACACCCAGAAGAAGCTCCTGACTCCTGGTTTCGTTCTGGCCCATCCCTGGCTGTTTGGGGTAGTGAACCAGCCCATGGAAGATCTCTCCCTCTCTCTCTCACACTCTGTCTCTGTCTCTTTCTTTCCATGTAACTTGGACTTTCAAATAAATAAATAAATAAACCTTAAAAAAAAAAAGTTACTTTATTGCTCATGCAAATTTGACTTTGTGCCAATGAAGCAATCACAGACAATTCTTTCAATGATGATATAGACTAACAGAGTTTCTATCATCCTGTAGCTGCTCTATTTAGAATACCTGGCCCAGTCATTTGCTGCATCAAGCAAAAGAGTGCATATGGAATTTTGCACCAATTTTTAAATGTTTTCTTTAGAAAAGAAAACATCTGCAAGGTGTCCGGCGCATAACAAATCTTCCCAGGCAGACGAATCAATTAATTCACAAGCTTTTATTGGAATTCTGCTCCCGGGCAAGGTTCCCTGGTCCGCTCTGCTGGGGAGGGTGGCGAGGAAGTAGTGTGTTAGAGCCTGGGAGGGCTCCTTTTATAGATACAGGGCGTGGGGGTTAAAGGTTGAGGCAGGTCTGATCCTCATTGGTTGACCTTTAGGCACCTGCAGGGACCTTGACAAGGTCCCCGGAAGTGCAGGTAGGGACTCTCCATTCCCGGAAGTATAGGCCTTCCCTCCTTGCGGATCCCAAAGCTACCAATTACAAACATTCACACTGCCTTGGTAAAGCAAGTAACCTAAATTCTAAGATGACAAGAAGTTGGTGTTTACACAGTGGCTTAGCGGGTTAAGTTTACATCCCATATGGGCCCCTGCACCCCCGTGGGAGTGCAGGGCTTTAGCCTGGCCCAGTCTTGGCTGTTGTGGCTATTTAGGAAGTCAATCAGCAGATGGAAGATCTCTTTGTAACTTGGCCTTTCAAATAAATAAATAAATCTAAAAAAAAATGACAAGAACTATAAATCTCCTGTGACCCCTCCCCCCCCCCAAAAAAAAAAACCCAGGAGAAACAGAAGCGCTGATGCCAGTACTGATGTCTACCATAGTAGGTAACTGAAGAAATGGCAGCCAGACTACTTCTGTTTGACCTGCAGTAAAATTGTTGATCAAGTTCTACTGAAGTAGGCAGGCATACAGGTTAAAATTGATTAGGTTTGTGAGCTGGAAGACCACGCCTTCACCACGCCCCTGTGTGACTTCATGCCCCTACCTGGCCACACCTGAGTGCCCACTAGCCAACCAGGTTAATTAGCCACTCACCTTTGAAAGTGGATTAAAAGCCTGGGACAAGGTGTGTCTGGGCCTTTATCCCTCCCTTCCATCCCTTGCCTCTTGCCAGTAGGGGGCTGGCTGCAGCCCTGTGCCTTCAGGGCACTTGACCTTCGTCTGTCCTATGCTTCCTGGCCTAGATGTGTTAGGTAGGAAGTCAGAAATGAGGTTATATGTGTGTGACAAAGGCCTAAGGCATTGACATCCAGTTCCAGCAACTGCATCTCAAAGTCATCCCAATAACCTTCCAGGTGCAGCCCAATATCTGCACTTCAAACATCCTGCCCCTTCTACCTGATAACCATCCTTCTAAAGTAGGCAGGCATACAGGTTAAAATCGATTAGGTTTGTGAGCTGGAAGACCACGCCCCTGTGTGACCTCATCCCCCTACCTGGCCACACCTGGGTGCCCACCAGCAAATCAGGTTAATTAACCACTCCCCTTTGGAAGTGGATTAAAAGCCTGGGACACAGTGTGTCCCTGCCCTTCTCTTCTTCCCTTGCCTCTTGCCAGTATGGGGCTGACTGTAGCCCTGTGCCTCCAGAGCAGAGGCATGTGGCCTTCAGGCCACCCACCCTAGGCTTCCTTACCTAGATGCTTCTCCATGTGGCTGGTTCCTGGTGCTCAGTATGAACCCAGATTTATCTCTCTCCCTTAATAAAGCTCTCACTCTCCTATGCATCTTTCTCACTAAATAAAGGCTTAAAATGTACCATGCTGCCTCATTTATCTGTGCTGGTATTTACAATTCTCTAAATATTAGGCAAGAACCCTCTCATGCTTATTAATATTGGGGACCTATTAATAAGCATATGGTGATATAGTGTGGCACCCCAAATTCTAGTAGCATATGTGGCACCCCAGATAGCACTTCTGGGGAACTCTAAAGGGCCACATTTCTGTATAGATTTTAGGGGGTCATTCCCGATAATCACTTCCTCTAACCAGGGTGACACCAGCCAGGCTTCCCCCTGTCTGATAACTTCAGGGGGAAAACTCAGAAAGGAATTTTTCATATTTACATCCAAAAGTCCTTTGTTCTGGAGGAGGAGAAGGAGAGGGGGAAGGGAAGGCAAGACCCATTCCCTTAAAAATCCTGACCTCAACTGGACTGCGCGCTCAGTCCTCCGCCTCTCTGCTGAGCCGCCTGCCTGGCCTGCCCAGGTGTACTCTCTCTACTCAACCATGTAACCTCGCTCTCGCCCAGTCTGAGCGACTGGGCACTCTCTCTCAGGTTCTGTCTACAGAGGTGCCCATCTGTTCTTACAGATGTCCCTACCCTAATAAACCTTGTTATTTTGCTTTCCACTTACTCTCTGTCTTGTTACTCGTGAATGTCAGGGTGAGACAGAGAGTAGTGGAAAAGTAAAATAGCAAGTTTATTAGGGAAAGGACATATGTAAGTACGAATGGGCACCTCTCCAGACAGAACCTGAGAGTGCTCAGTCACTCAGACTGGGTGAGAGCGAGGTTACATGGTTGAGTGGAGAGATTACACCTGGCCAGGCAGGCTGTCGGCTCAGCAGAGAGGCAGAGGGCTGAGCCCACAGTCCAGTTGAGGCCGGGGGTTTTTAAGGAGATGGGTCTTTGTCTTCACACATCTCCTCCTGAAACAAAGGATTTTATGGATGTAAGTACTAAGAAGCTCCTATCTGAGTTTTCCCCTGAAGGTATCAGACAGGAGAAAGCCTAGCTGGCACCACTGTCTTAACCCAGGATCCGGAGCAGGTCCGGAGCAGGGTATTTGAAATGCAGATACTGGGCTGCATCTGGGAGATTGTGGAAGATTGCCAGGCAGAAGGGGCGGGGACCCCCACCTGGCAGGTTATCAGGTAGAAGGGGGCAGGGCAGGATACGAACACTGGGCTGCCCTAGAAACGTTATTGGGATGACTTTGAGATGCAGATGCACATGCTGGACATAGATGTCTTTTCTTTAGGCCTTTGTCACACACACATAAGCTCATATCTGACTTCCTACCTAACATATCTCATGCCTGAATTCTTCTGGCATGAAGACAAGAACCCTTGCTTTCTCTGGTAACAGATGATCTTCCATATGGCTGGTTCCTGGTACTCGGTATGAACCCAGATCTACATCTCTCCTATAGATAAAAGCCCTCACTCTCCTATGCATCTTTCCCACTAAATAAAAGCTTAAAATATACCATGCTGCCTCGTTCATTTATGTGGGTACTCAGAATTCTTCTCTGAATATTGTGCAAGAACCCACTCGGGCTTATTAATATTGGGAGCTTATTAATAAGCATATGGTGATATTGTATGGCACCCCAAATTCAGATAACATATATGGCACCCCAGATGGGACTTCTGTGGAACTTTAAGGGGCCACATTTCAATATATATTTTAGGGGGCCAAATTCCGATATCACTACCATTAAATATGAATGTCTACTTCAAAATTTCCTTTTGGGGTCTGTGCTGTGGCATAGTTGGTAAAGCTGCTGCCTACAGTGCCAGCATCTCATATGGGCACTGGTTCAAGTCCCGGCTGCTCCACTTCTGATCCAGCTCTTTTCCATGACCTGGGAAAGCAATGGAAGATGGCCTAAGTCATTGGGCCCCTGCACCCACATGGGAGACCCAGAAGAGACCCTGACTCCTGGCTTCTTACTGGTGCAGCTCCAGCCATTGCAGCTATCTGGGGAGTGAAGCAGTGGATGGAAGACACCTCTCTCTCTCTCTCTCTCTCTCTCTCTCTTTCTCCCTACCTCTGCTTCTCTGTAACTCTGCTTTTCAAAAATAAATAAAATAAAATAAAAATTCCCTTTTATAAATTATATTTTATAAACTTTAAACCCTTTTAACCAGCCAAAATTACTGAAAATGTTATTCACCAAGAAAAACTTGAATTGGAAGAAAAGCATTGGTACTGCACTTGCCAGACAACCCATATGGTTTTATTGTTTTATGGAAGAAAAGAACCTACATATTCTCATGATATATTCTTCTCACTTTGGCATGGAGTAACTTCAAGTCCCTGCCAATTATCTTTTTTTAAAAGATTTATTGATTTATTTGACAGAGTTATAAGAGACAGGGAGACACAGAGAGAGAAATCTTCCATCTGCTGCTTCACTCTCCAAATGGCCCCAGTGGCCAGAGCTGGAAGCCAGGAGCAAGGAGCTTCATCTGGGTCTCCCATGCAGGTGCAAGAGCACAAGTACTTGTGCCATCCTTGGCTCCTTTCCCAGGAGCACTAGCAAGGAGCTGGCTCAAAAGTAGAGCAGCCAGAACTTGAACCAGTGCCCATATGGGATGCCAGTGTTTCAGGTGGCAACTTTACCCATTATGCCACAACAGCCCTCCTGACAACAATCTTAAAAGAAGTATTGCCTACTAATGTGGAGTTATTATCGCTGTCACATCCAAGGCCTTGTTGTATGACTTCATCTAAAGGTTTTAAAAAATGGAATCTGAATATGAAGCTATTCTTCTCTACATAAATTTAAACTCATTAGATTTATGGAACTTAAGGTTGAAATGTTAGATATATCCTTTGTCAGAAGTTGGATCAAAAGTTATCATTTGCAAATAGAAAATTATAGCTCCTCAATTAATGTGATTGTAGAAATTTTATACATAACTTAGTTATCATGATAGATGGTTTGGGCCATATGAATGAAAGAAATTCTTTTATATTATGAAAGTCCCAATCTTGTAGAAGTGATGCAAATATTCAATACTTTTTCCTGAACCATTTTTGACTCATTGGCATGAAGCTCCATCATCCCTGAATGTTTTAGTGAATATTTCCTATAAATAAAGATAATCTTGCACATACTTACCATGTAGCTGTGAAATGTCAAGAAATTAATATCCTATCACTACAACCTAATCATTAGACTCCATTCAAAGTTCTCCATTTGTTCTAATAATACCCTTTATAAAAACATAAAGAATGAAGTTCAGAATTACTTTTTGCATTGAGTTGTGTGTCCTTATTAATATCTTTTCTTCAAGGACAGTTTCTCCTTGTTTGCATTGTGGCATCCCATATCAGAGCACCAGTTAAGAGTCCTAGCTGCTCCATTTTCCATCCACCTCACTGCTAATATGCCTGGTATAGCAGTGGAAGATATTCTAAGTTCTTGGGCCCCTGCCACCCATGAGGGTGACCTGGAAAGAGTTCCAGGCTCCTGGTTTCAGCCTGGACCAACCCCAGCTATTGTGACCATTTAGGGAGTAAAGCAGGTGATGGATGATATCTTTCTCTCTCTCTCTCTGTCTCTCCCTTTTTCTCTCTTTCCTTTCCTCCCTCCTCCTCTGTCTATATATCATTTTGCCTTTCAAATAAATAAATAAATCTTTTTAAAAAGAACAGTTTCTTTCTTAAAATTTCATGATGTTGACTTTTTTTGAAACATTCAGTTCATTTTCAGAATGTCAGTTCATTTATTAATTTAAAGAACTCCAGGATTGAGTTCTAGGCCCCGGACTTTGGCCTGGACTAGCCCTGGCCATTTTACCCATTTTGGGAGTGAATGAGCAGATGGAAGATCTCTGCTCTCTCTCTCTCTCTCTCTCTCTCTCTCTCTCTATATATATATATATATATATATTCTGCCTTTTAAATAAATAAATACTTCTTGGCTGGTGCCGCAGCTCACTTGGCTAATCCTCTGCCTGTGGCGCTGGTACCCCGGGTTCTAGTCCCGGTTGGGGTGCCGGATTCTATTCCGGTTGCTCCTCTTCTAGTCCAGCTCTCTGCTGTGGTCCGGGAAGGCAGTGGAGGATGGCCCAAGTGCTTGGGCCCTGCATCCGCATGGGAGACCAGGAGAAGCACCTGGCTCCTGGCTTTGGATCAGCGTAGCACACTGGCCGTAGCAGCCATTAGTGGGGTGAACCAACGGAAAGAAAGACCTTTCTGTCTCTCTTTCTCTCACTGTCTAACTCTGCCTGTCCAAAAAAAAAAAAAAAAGATTAAAAATAAATACTTCTTTAAAAATACATTATATATTATTATAATTAAGCAAGAAAAAAGGTAAGCCACACCTTGGGAGAATATATTTGGAATACATATATCTGGTTAGTGATTTGTACCCCAAATTTATATATATATATATATATATATATATGTATATATATATATATATGTATATATATAATCTTAATACATTGGAAAACAGCCCAAATAAAAGAGAAGGAAAATGTTCAGATGGATATTTCGCAAAAGAATAACATGAAAAAAATGCTCAACATCACTACTAACCAAGGAAATACAAATTAAAACCTCAATGAGCTATTACTACACACCTACTATAAAGGCCAAAATGGAAAAGACTGACAGTGTCAAGGATGTAAAGGGTGTAACATACTTGGAGCACCAGCATATTGCTTCTACCACTCTAAAAACTACTTTTGAAATTTCTTACAAAGTTAAACAAAATTTACCCAATGACCCTACACTTCCATTTAATATAAGAGGAATGAAAATATCATGTTGACAAAAATACTTATCCATGAGTGCTCATAGAAATTTTTTTCACAATAGCCTACAACAAATCAACTCAAATATCCATCAAAAGGTGATTGAATAAGCAATCTGCAGCTCATAAATATAGTGGAATACTACTAAAGTATTAAAAGTAAAAAATATTAAAAATATTAAAAATATTAGAGTGTTAAAAGTAAAAAAGTATTAAAAGTAAAAGACAACATGAATATCACCAACACATAAGTAGCTAAAGAACTCATGCACAAAAATCCTTTCAGTACTAAACAATGAACTTCAAGTATAACTTCTTTTTAGGGATTTTATCAGGTCAGCAGAAAAAAAATTAAGAAAATTACTTCTAAAACATTTATATTGACGTAGACTCCAAAACAAACTTTTATTATTTTAATTTCATAGATTTTGCACTCATATTTTCTGAATTTTATGAAATATCTCTAAGTTTGCATCAAGAATATTTTTCTGTTATTTTAAAGCCTCGTGTGCCATTTTACAGTTGGGTTTAAATCTATAAATCACCCAAAAATGAACACATCTAGCTATTTATGTATAATTCTATGTGTGTATGCACACACACACACAGTTACCACTCTCAAATCATATTAACATGGTGTTGTGATGGTGAAAGTATGGGATGATGCTATTTACAGTTATTGAGAAGAGCATGCAATAGCATATGCTCTACAGACTCTGGACTCAAATGTCCCATTCATTCCATGTTCTACAGTTATCTTATTTTGTAGAGATGTTATTCAATTTAACATGCAGCATGGAAATTCTGGCTTCTTAAGTGAAAAGAAACAGAGAAAATTGGAGAAAAGAAAATTGTGTTCTTTGGTTTTTTTTTCCTAATTGTTTGACAGAAGTGACTTGGGTATGTTGAAAACAGAGTGGAAGCAAATGAAGTTGTTTTGCCCTCTGCTTTAAACTACTATTTTTAGATGTAACAGTGTTCCTATTTTTGCAACTTTGTCTCCGTAGGATACTGACTGAAAGCCATTCAAAAGTGTATGTATGAATACTTAGCAAACAGTTTCAACAATTAGGTAACAACTTAAGAAAACATTTACCAGAAGGTCCAATGGCTTCTAGAAATTTTAAGAATCATGTATTTGGAAACACCTCTTAAATATCTAACATGGTGTAGTTTGTTTAACCAGTAAACTTAAGCACAACCATATAAAATGTTTTTAGTTTCTTTCTACCAACAAGTTTAAAACATATGATACAGAGATTCAGGTCACACAAATTAAAATGTATCTTTGATTGATTTTAGCAGCTTAAATTTATGGACAATCTTATCTATAAGCCATTTAAAATAAAACTCTTGATAAAATTTTCCTATGTGGACATACAATATGTACACACATATAACATAACATAATAGACCAATATAGCAATTTTAATAATAGCTTTTAAAATCTTTAACTCTTTTTGTAGATTGCCAGTTGATTTGAATTGCTTTTTGTTTTTAGTCACCTCAGTTAACCATACTTTCTCTCAGTTGGTACTGTTAATACATTATTGGCTTCATCTGTTTACAGAGCCATCCCAAAGTACTGAATACAATAGAAGTGGCTGGAAAAAGTCCATAGGAACCTATAGGAGGACAGCTAAACACAGAACCAACAACGCTTTAGTTTTATGAGCAGCAGATCATATATAACTGTGGATGACAAAAGACTTTAAGTTGTCATGTTTAAAATTATAAACTCATCAACCAACAAGAGGCACTTGCTTACTTCACAGTATTTTTGAAAGCACCTGTAGGATTTTACAAGTATTTAACCCTTTAGGCCTCTGGGGCTTTCTCATGAAGATAACTATCATGTCTAGTAACACAAGATCACTAGACTTTTTAATTCTCAAACATTTGTATTAATAGCATTTTCCATTATAGAAACTTAAAATTTAGTACCACATCACATCCTGACAGTCCTTCTAATATAATCCAAATAGCCTGATTAGTTGGTGTCTCTGTAAGATGAGAGACATAGGTCCTTCGATTTTTTCAGTTGGGCCCAAACTGGAAAAACCAAAGTCCAAGATTTACTGGAAATTTTAGATTCCAGATTGTTTGGAACTTTTATTTTTTGAATGCCTGTCAAGAATGCCAAGAAGGCTCAAAATCCAAAATATCTGGTTGAAATAAGATTCCTTAAAATCATGACATAACATAGACCAAATTTGATCATTGTTACAAGGTGATTATTCAAATCTTTGAAAATAAGCACATATTTAAATAACCCATAGCTCTTAATAAAAATTCAGCTGTTTTTGAACAATTAGAATTTAACAGACATCAAGAGAACATAATAGATTACTTTAACACATTGCTTTAACAGAGAATCAGATTTTAATTCTATGTCAAAGAGAAATTGAGCTTCCTGTGATCTTTTGCTGTGAGGTTTCCTTCCTTTACCTTCTTTCATATTGATGACCAAGTTTCTGTGTTTCTGTGTGTAACACATCTTTAAGCATCTTTTGCAGGGCAGGACGAGTGGCAACAAATTCTTTCAGTTTCTGTTTGCTATGAAAAGTCTTATTGCTATTGTCAGCAAGCGATCTAGGACTTGCTCCCTCATTTCTTTATTCTAGGGTCAGCAACATTGCAGGCAGAACTGTAAATTTCTTGTTAGAGATGCCACCTGCCTTTACCTGGCCAACTCTCCTCCCAGGCCAGCTAAGTCATGAAAGTCAACAGAGTGCCTTCCCCTAGGAGGTTCACACCTCCCTTAGGATGTACCCCATGTGAAGAGATAGATAGGTCTGGGCCTCTTAACTCACAAGGCCTAAAGCCCAACAGATTATTATCAAGCCCCTTCTGTCAGGTTCTATTTGCCTGTCAATCAGAAAACTTAATTGTAGCTTAGACAGCACCTTTCTTAGCTCCTCTAATAATGACTCTCCTTTGTTCTAGACCCTGTCTAGCGAACTTGGGCCTCATTCCTTCATAATCATAACCTCTACTTTACCACCAATGGCTCTACTCCCAACCTGTGTGTACTGAATATCCTCTTCTCTGCTTAATTCTTTATAATTGTTCCGACCTGGTTAATGCCACTCTTAGGATCATTGGTTACTATCATCCATAGCCTTGGCAACTCATGATGACAGCCTAGGGTGGTTACTGGCGCCACAAACTAGAGTGTCAATTTGTTGGATCAACATCAGGAGTCACTGTGCACTTGCTCCTCATGTGGGATCTCTGTCCTTAATGTACTGTACATTTTGATTTAATGCTATAACTGGTACTCAAACAGTATGTTTCACTTTGTGTTTCTACGTGGGTGCAAACTGTTCAAATCTTTACTTAATGTATACTTAATTGATCTTCTGTATATAAAGAGAATTGAAAATGAATCTTGATGCAAATGTAAGGGGAGAGGGAGCGGTAGAGGGGAGGGTTGCGGGTGGGAGGGAAGTTATGGGAGGGGGAAGCCATTGTAATCCATAAGCTGTACTTTGAAAATTTATATTCATTAAATAAAAGTTACAATAAATAAATTAATTAATCAATTTTAAAAGTGTATGTATATGTTTACACAGATACAAAAGAAGAGAATTGTGGCTCTTAACAAATGTGCAAGACCTAAATACCCATAAGTTCAGAACACTTGTACCAAATTGTTCACTCATATTATGTTAATAAACACTTCCTTGGTAGAGGCAGTTGTGTAAATGCCTTCATGGAGGCCTACCATACATATTGTCCTACTCTCTCCTCCCTATCTGTTTCTTAGTAAAAGACAACAAAGCACTATTGTATCCTTTGGAAGATGATTGCTACTTATGTTAGAGGAACTGGAAGGTAATGTTTTGGCTTTTCAAAGCTCTGCTTCTTGTTGACCCAACTGTTTTTTGCTTTGATCACTGATGCCCTGATCTCAACATTGACAATAATATGTTTTGGTTGATAAGATCTGGATCACAAGAAACTACAGGTGACAGTAAAGAAATGATATGAAGCAGTGTCATAAATGTTGTAATGAGAATGTATTACTATGTTCTATGGACTAACATTATTGTATCTAATATTCACCATCATCCAGTGAGATGGATTTCATCTTCATCTATCCTCCCTCCATCATAAGCACCTACTGTAATGTAGTTGATTTGTGTTCTTAGAACTAAGTTAATCCTTGTTTTTTTGTGGATCTGTGGTTTTTGTTTATAGCTTCTAGGTCTTGTGCACTATCTGTGTAACAGTTTGTTCATATGGATCAGTGCTTTTGATATTCACCGTATAGAATACTATAGCATGCTTTCACCACTATGTAACCTTTCTCTTCATGATGTGTACTCAGCTTGTTTAGCAATCTTGATTACAACAAATAATTCTGTGAAAAATGTTTTCTTTCTTTTGTCCTATGAGAGGGTACAAGAGTGTCACTGGGGTACCTAATAGTGAGATTACTCTATCAGAGGATCTGAACCTACTTAATTTTTCTAATTGCTATCATACCATTCCCTCAAATCATTGTGCCATTATGTGTTCCATTTACAATAAAAGAGTTTGTTTTTCTTCATCTTCTTAATCTTTGTCAATCTGATGAGCATAAAATATTATTTTACTGGTTTAATGGACATTTCTTTGATGATTAGTGACTTTGAGCTTCTCTTTATATATTTATCTTCTATTTTATTTTTTCTTACTGTAAATTAACTGTTCATAACTTTTGCTGATTTTTATATTGGATTTATTGCTTTTTTCTTGATAATTTTCAGAAATTTTGAGTACATTCTAGATACTCAGCTCCCTACTAGTCTTGGATTTTCAAATAGCCATAATTTGCCACTTATCTACTAGCTTTATGTCATATATTGTTGACCAGTGTCCTTATTGTCATAGTAAAATCCATCAATTTCTTTAACTTTTGTTTTAAAGGTCTTATTTAAGAAATGTGCCATGGGGCCAGCACTGTGTGTAGTGGGTTAGGCTGCTTCCTGCAGTGCTGGCATCCCATTTGGGCATCAGTTCAGGTCCCAGCTGCTCCATTTCCCATCCAGCTCCCTGCTAGTGGCCAGGAAAAGCAATGGAGGATGGTCCAAGTCCTTGGGTCTCTGTACCCACATGGGAGACCCAGATGGGGCTCCTGGCTTCTGGCTCCTGGCTTCAGCCAGACCATTGTAGTCATTGGGAAAGTGAACCAACAGATGAAAGATCTCTTTCTCCTTTTCTCTCTGTAACTAGACCTGTCAAATAAATAAATTCTTAAAAATAAAGGAAATGTATCATCAAATCAAATTCAAAGAATATTTTACCCCTATATTGTTACCTTTTTCCCTTAGGTCTTAATCCATCTACAATTTTGATTTTTATATGGTAACATACTCAGGCATAGAGAACAGCTGTGTAAGGATATGGAGGTGTGAGAATGTGTGTATCAGGCTTCTAGTCACTCTACATGGCAGAATGCAGGATTCATGAGGGGAAGTAAAGACAGCTGATGCCTCAGTGGTTGATGGGAGGATCACAAAATTTTTTTTAAAGACATATATAATTAATACACAAAAGTGCACATTTAAGATATACATCTTGATGAGTTTGGATATGTACATACACTCATAATACTATCATTGTGAAGAGTCAGATGGGTTAATAGGCAGTCAGGTTTGTCATGGTGGAAACTGAGGGTGCAAAATGCTTGCTTCACCAAAAGTTAGCAAGTCAAAAGTGCCTGCCTCATTCCTTAGCAATTCCCAATTTCACCATGAGAATAGCAAGGGAGTAGTGATTCCATCCTTCTGAGCTCCCAAGTTACTGTAAAATAAATTAGATATCCCATCTTTCTGATGGCTCTTTTGTTTTATCATGAGCAAGACAGACAAGTTAAAAACATTACAAATCAGGTCTTTTGTTGGGTTTGTCTCTGCCTTGTGCTGATTGAGTTTCTTCCCCAAGATTGTGCTTAAAAACTCCACTACCACCAGCCCCTTTGGGTTTTTTCTGTCTTGCAGCCCCTCTCTAGGCCACTCTGTCTGGAGGTCTCTGACTTAAACAAATCTTGCTTTTAAATACATCTTGCTTTTCTCATTGCCTAGTCCACTTGGAAATTCTTCCATGTGAGACAAAGAACTGAGATAATCTTTCCTCTGCCGTAGTTTCACCTGTAGCATCATCACAACCAAAGTATTGGACATATCCATGAGTTCCAAAAATTCCCTTTACTTTTTTTGGATGACGATTCAACATGAGATTTAACCTCTTAAAGTATGCAAATTACACAATTCTATATTGTTAGCTATAGGTACTACGTTGTACAGAAAGTCTCCAGAACTTTTTCATCTTGTGAAACATAAAGTTGCATACCCACTTAATAATAGTTCCCTTTTCTCCTAACCCACGACAGTCATATTATGTTTTCTGTGTCTATGAGTTTTGACTATCTCAGATGTTTCATATAAGAGAGGACAAGCAGCATTTGTTCTTTTTGACAGGCTTATTTCATTTTGTATAATGTCTTCTAGTTATCATTCATGTATACCTTTTAAGATAGCTTTAAAACGGTAAGTGCTGATAAGAATGTGAAGATATAGGTAATTGTATAGACTCTGATAAGAATGTAGAATGGTGCAGCCACTATGGAAAACTGCACGGAGTGTCCTCATTTATTAAAAATAAAATAACCACGCTATTCAGCAATCCCATTTCTGGCTATATATCCAGAAGAATTAGAATCAGGATCTTGAAGAGATATGTGCATTCTCATGTTAATTGCAACATTATTCATTACAGATATGAAAACTACCCCAAGGTCTATAGGCAGATGACTAGATAGGGAAAATGTGAAATATATATGCAATGGAATATTATTAAGCCTACAAAGGAACAGATTTTTGGTCCCAAACAAGTAAGTTTTGATTTTATTGTTTTGTTTCTTTTAAAGATTTATTTATTCATTTGAAAATCAGAGTTACACAGAGAGAGAAGGAGAAGTAGAGAGAGAGAGAGGTCTTCCATCTGCTGGTTCACTCCCCAATGGGCTGCAATGGCCGGAATTATGCTGATCCAAAGCCAGGAAGGACTTGGGCCATCTTGTACTGCTTTCCCAGGCCATTACAGAAAGCTGGATCGGAAGTGGAGCAGCTGGGACTCAAACTGGTGCCCATATGGTATGGCGGCACTGTAGATGGTGGCTTTACCCACTATGTCACAGCTCTGGCCCCTGGATTTTATTGTTTTAGCAATTTTGAAAACCTGGATAATTTTTGGGTTCCTGTTTGATGCATATATTCAGGTGAATCCACCAAACACTTCTTAGAATTCCTAAATGAGGCAAGTATGTACTGCTTCAATTTATTTACCACAATCATTCCCATAGAGACTATTTTTAATATTTATCTGTTTATTTCAAAGGCAGAGTGACAGAAAGAGAGGGAGAGACAGAGACAGAATGACAGAGAGGGAGATCTTCCATTGACTGGTTTACTCCTCCAAATGGCTGCAACAGCCAGAGCTGGGCTAGGCCAAAGCCAGGAGTGTTTGGGCCATCATTTACTGCCCTATCAGGCACATTAGCAGGACACTGATCAGAAGCAAAGCAGATAGGAATTGAAACGGCAACAGGATGGCAACATGGCAAGCCATGGCTTAACCCACTGCACCAAAATGCAAGCCCCAAAGCAACAATTCTTGACAACTCATTATGTATAATCTAGAGTGCAGACTGTATGGGTGTAAATTTGTACTCTTCACCTTACTATATCTGTGTCCTTGGGAAGTTAATTAAGTCTATTCTTCAGTTTTCTCATCTGTAAATTGATCTCATGGTTTCTCTGTGGTCCTTGTTCACACAGCTGTGAAATGACCTAGTATTTGTAAAGTGATTGGATCTGTGCCCAGAAAGAACTGTGCTTTCTACCAATGTTAGCTATTATTGTCCAGAGTTATGGATAAGTCTTTGCACAGTAACTGTAAATGCAGTTATCTTCTGTCAATAAAAAATTATATCAGAGAAAGGAAATTTTAAAATTTCATTTGTTATTATTAGTATAATATGCATTCAGGTCTAAATTTAACACCCAAGTAAATTATTCATAAGCAATAGAACTTTATGATTGGAAACAAATTATTGATGATACAGTTTACAACTTATGAAAACACAGGTAAGGGTGATTAAAGGTGAGAATCACCCCTGTGAGTGTCAGTACACTAGGGAACTTCGGCTTCTAGTTCTGGCTCTGGCTGTTGTGTTTTTATATAAAAACACTCAATGTGGAGCCAGTATTGTAGTGCAACAGATTAAGCTCCCGTTTCTGAAGCCAGCATCCCATATGGGCACAGACATGAGTTCTGGCTGGTCAGCGTCCTTTTCAGCTCCATGTTAATGCAGCTGGGAAAGTAGTGGAGGATGGCTCATGTATTTGCATCCCTGCCACCCATGTGGGAGACCCGATGAAGTTCCTGGCTCCTGACTTACACCTGGAGCAGCCCCAGCCATTGCTACCATTTGGGAAGTGAACCAGTAGGAAATATCTCCACTTCCTCTTCCCTCTCCCCCTCCCTCTTCTTTCCCTCTCATTCCCCTCTCCCTCTCTCTCTACTTCTCTGTCTGTAACTCTGCCTTTCAAATAAATCTTAAGGAAAAAGCACTCAATGTATCTGAACCTCAGAATCGTCTCATGTGGAGTAAGGATGCTGACCTAAATGATCTCTAAGGTTCTTTCTATTCTTTTCTAAAGACAAAAACCCTCTTTAGCTCACACTTTGTCCTCCTCTCTCCTCTACTTTTTCCTGTGCATAATGACAGAAATGCACGGGTTATTTTTCTCTGCCTTCATCGTCATATAACATTATTCAAATTAGTTAATCTTTCTGATCCTCCCTTGACCCAACTATGAAATAGGGAGACTGTTACTTTAAGTACCTCACAGTTACAGTGGCAGTTCATTTGGAGTATGAGCAGCCTTCCTACAAACTGGGTAGAGATGAGGGAGGAAATGTCAAGAGGTACATAATATGAGACTATTTATAAATTAGTAAGCTATCCAAAATGTGGAGAATTTTCTCTAGTTGATGTAAGACAATACTTCAAAAAATTCATGGAAAAATAAAGTTGAAATTTAAGTTTGTTTCAGTGTTAAAGAATTTTGGAATTTATTCTTTTTTTCATAATACACACTTTTCGTGTGATTTTGAATATCCCTAGTATGCACTGATTTCATTTTTTTTTCAAAAAAAAAGTATCTCTTAATTTCAATTTCCATGAAATGTTTAAAAGTACCTTCACATATATAAGCAAATTGAACAGTTTTCTTTGGAGAGGTTCTTTTCCTGTGGTTCAGAGTCAATGAGGGAAAGCTGATCTTTCACAAATGGAGTTGAAGAAGTTAGTAGAGGTGAGTGGTAATTTGGAGACCCAGAGCATTTTACTTCATTTAAGACTAATGGCCAGAGCTGAAGAATGTTTTTTGTGTGGACTCTGTCCCAGCAGTATATTTGCTTCTATTAGTTGCCTCTAAGAGGAGTTAGTCTCTCACAGGCTCACAAAGGGCTTTTCCAAAGAAAAATTGTTGTTTAGTTTTTGTGTGTGTTTTTTGGTGGGGGAGGGTTCTGGTGTTCTATGTGTAGGTAGTAATGGTAACAATACTGCAAATTGTTGTGAGTCAAAGAGTGGCGAGTGCATGACATTTTGGAGTTTTCAGAGAAGCCACATCCTTATTTTGTGGACAGGACATATTAATTTTCCAGTAGTGCAACTTACCCTGGAGGGAGAAGACAAAAATTATTTAATTTCACTTGATCTATCTTTTTGTATACTATAAGTTTGATAAATAATGTCTCTAATCATGCAACCCCAGATATAGTATTTGCCCTGCAGAATTGGCCTTGTTTAATTTACACAAATGGGTGCTTTTCTCCTTATCTTATCTCTGTGATTCCATGAGCAACTTCCCGATATACAAAAGAGCAGGTGACAGATGCTGTGAAGACTATAGAACATGATATTATTACTCAAGAAATTTCTTTAGGGGAACATTTTTAGCCTATCTCCTAAGACTCTTAAGATAGTCATGGCCCATAGAGGGAGTACCTAGGTTCACTAGCTGGCTCTGGCTCCTGACTCCATCTTCCTGCTAATGTAGACCTTGGGAGGCAGCAGATGATGGTTCAAGTACTTGGGTTTGATGTGGGCATGGAGTGTATTAATTTCATTCCAAGCCCTTGCACACAGACAAGCATTCTAAGGGCAGACATGTATAAGGTGAATAAAGTGATAAATTTTATTCAAGAGGTGAGAAAAGGAACACACATACACGCATGAGCATGGGTTGCCCCCACATAGAGAAATACTCATCATGAGTGGGTAGTGGGGCAGAAGATTGCTGAAAAGGAGGAGGCATGGGGGAAGGGAGCAAGAAAGGGTACCCATGCAGCACCTCCAGCCATGGTCTGCAGGGGAAGAGAGAGAGCCCCTCCTAGTTGTTGACTTCCTTTATGAGGTAGGGGCAGTTTCTCTCTAGGTGTGAAGCCATCCAGGAATTGAATGACACCTCCACAAGTTCCACGTGGAGCTCAGTATCCATATGTTGATGGCATCCCCTCTTAGGGCCCTGGTGAAGCAGGTGTACTCTGGGAAAGGGGGCATTTTAATAGAAAGGAGGAGGATATAATCCAATGTGGAGGCTTGCAGCAACTTTCAGCTCAGCAGACCTAAACTAACTATCCGCCTGCTGCATATCAGTTTCCTGCCACATATGTGGGGGATTGGATTCAGTTTCTAGCTGCTGGCTTCAACCCTAGCCCCCAATCTTGGCCGAGGCAGATATATGGGGAGTGAACCATCAGATGGAAATTTTCTGTCTCTTTCTCTATTTCTCCTAAATAAAGAAATAGGGAAAATAATTTCTTCAGTTAGTTCTTCACTCTCCTGTTTCCCTACCCCATAGGTATACACAGAAGATCCAAAATATTTTTCTATACCTGAGATTTGGATATGTAATCCCTTAACTGTAAAATGGAAATTATAAAGAGAGAAATGGTAATCTTACGGTGTAGTTTTTATGATTAAGTAAATTAAAATTTATAAAGAATGGCAATAGAGTTTGTCACATAGGGAGTGTCACATCAATTTTTCTATAAACAAAATAACAAAGGATAAATACATTATATGTTCGTCCTGGTTTTGTAAGAAGCAAGTATCTATCAGGTAAGATCAGCCATGCAAAATATTTTTTAGAAACAATGAAGAGGAAGGAAAATAGGGTAATGGAAACCAGAAAGAAGTTAGCAGATTATTCAGACTACCACTTAGGTCTGACCCTAGGTGAAAACGAGAGAAGTCTCTTATGCTGCATTAGTGTTTTCAAAAGGTATAGCAAGCTCATCGTAACTCTTTAACCTACTATGTTCCATTGTCATATATATGACACTTTTAAAAACTTAAATTGAGTAATACTTACAATGTTTAGGTAACTTTGAAGTAAAATGCTCTTTTTGTAGAACTGGGAATTTCAAATTGAAAGTGAATATGTCATATTTGAAGAACTGAAATTTGGGGACTTAATACATTAAATTAAATTACCTAGTAGGGGTATTCTGTATTTTTCAAGGATGGGCCTGCCTAATGCTCTGGACATCAACAGTCATTGGCTGGGGGCGGTTCTAGGGACAGGTGACCTTGGTGCAAATTTGGTGATATATTTCAGAATATAACACTCAGGCCAATGGTCAATTATGCTGCCTAGAGTTGTTGTAGTTGGTGTTTAAGAGTTGCATTCTCAAGGTTACCATATCCTAGTAATAAATAAAGATGGAAATTCAGTAATACATTCATACAATAAGTATACATGTCAAAAAGCAGAAAATATCAAGATGACTATCTCAGAGTACCACATAACCGAGTGACACTGAGGAAGTGTCTTATGCAAAGTCTGTAAGCCCTAATAGGTTAAGTATAACATAAAAAAGAATATAAGACAAGTCCATGAAAACCATAGTAAGCAAAGCTATTTAGGAAGAAGGATACCAAAATTAGGATGGTGATTGAAGACTGAATTATAATACTATGACTTATTGTTGCCTACCAGCAATTTGCAATCAGAGAATTCCAGTGTTCATCAGACTGATATGTAGGTGATGAATATCATACCATCACATCCACTATACGTTTTATGGACTATAGACTCTGAAACCTGTGTCTACCACCTTATACAGAAGAAGATTTATTAAAGGCAGCAGGAGGGGCTGGCGCCGCGGCTCACTAGGCTAATCCTCTGCCTGCGGCACCGGCACCCTGGGTTCTAGTCCTGGTCGGGGCGCCGGATTCTGTCCCGGTTGCCCCTCTTCCAGGCCAGCTCTCTGCTATGGCCCAGGAGTGCAGTGGAGGATGGCCCAAGTGCTTGGGCCCTGCACCCGCATGGGAGACCAGGAGAAGCACCTGGCTCCTGCCTTGGGATCAACGCGGTGCGCCGGCCTCAGCGTGCCGGCCGTGGCGGCCATTGGAGGGTGAACCAACGGTAAAAGGAAGACCTTTCTCTCTGTCTCTCTCTCACTGTCCACTCACTCTGCCTGTCAAAATAAATAAATAAATAAATAAATACATAAAAATAAATGGAGAGCGAAGGATTCCTCTGATTTGAGAATTAAAAAAAAAAAAAAAGTTAAATCCAGCAGCCCAAAAGACCGTTAAAGGCAGCAGGAGAAGTTTGCATATGCTCTTCTTTTTTTTCCTTTCACAGGCAAGATGAGATATACTATAAACACAGAGAAATTATAGCATGACCCAAAACAAGAGAGATTAATTCAAAGTCATAACGAATGGGATCAATTTTGAGCTCAGTTCAAAAGCCTAGTGAAAGGTAGAGTTGATTTCAGAAGGTATTGTTAGAGTGGAGATTTCTGGGCTTTTATCTCAGACCTCCAGAAACATACTATCTAAAAGTGTGACCCATCAGTCTGGCTTTTAACAAGTTCTCTAAGAGCCTTATGAGAACTAGTGATAAGTGATCAATGGTACATACTTGAGAGTTTTATTGCCTGCAAATGTCAGTGAATAGCTGTGTGAACACAGCGATTTTTATGAAATGTGCATTATAGTAATACTTCATAAAATTGCTGTAAGGATTCAATGAAACAACATATATAATGTGCTAGTGCAATGCCTGGCATATACTAAATCAAACAATAAATGTGACTAGTTGTTAATAGAAAAGGTCATGGCCTCATAGAAAGGACAGAGCCAATCATTCTAGAAGATATGAGACAACTTATCTGGTTCTGATTTGGAGAATGTAGAGTAAAAGAATTTGGATTTGCCCAATTATCTGAAATAACAGCAGCAAAAGCAATAAAAAAGGCAATGTATAAAGCATAGTTTTCAAGTTACTGGAAATCAGACTATATAAATAAATAAATATCTGAGAGAAGAGAAACAAATTATCTTATGACAAGCTCACTTTATTGCCTTAAGAAACTTAAGACATTGAAAGGGGAAACCCACATGTAGTCCAAAACACTCCACAAATGGAGAATACAGAGATTATAGTCCAAAAGACTATAACAACTAGAGAAAGTAGAGATTGCAGGACAAATTATGACTGAGAGGAGACATATATGCACCAAGAAAAATCTAGAGCACTATGGAGGATGGCTGTTGAGAACTCAGCTGAGAACTGATCAAATATGTGTGTGAGTAAACAATGCAAATCAGTTACATTATGCACCTGATAGAATTAGAGGAACAATACCTGTGACTCCTGTTGTGCAAGGAAAAATACCCATTCCAACCATCTAGATTTGAAAGGCTCAAAAACCACAAGTAGTTTGGTAAAGAGCCCGTTTCTCCTCAATAATGGGAACTAGCTAGCCCAAGATTAATTATGTGCCAGCTCCACTTAACACATTTTTAAAGCAAAATCTGAAAGGATCAAACTATCTCCAAATGATTTAACTGCATTCTGAAATAGAGCTCAATAGTATTCACAGAAATACAAAAACTATCCCACACTCTGAAACCTGTAAACCACATTGTCTGCCTTCTCATCAAATACTGTCAGTTTAACAAAGTAGAAGGAAAATAAAAGCCTAATGAGGAGAGAAATAAACCAAATTAAACTGACCCAGAACTTACACAGATGTTTTATTTAGCAGACAGTCCATTAAAATGTTATTTTATCTGTATGCCACATAAACAGATGGATAAATAGACATACTGAAGATATAAATAACATATCAAACTTCTACTAGAGATGAAAATTAAATATATGAGACCTTAAAAAAACCAGGATCATCAGCATTGAATATTGCAGAGGAAAGTATTAGAGAATTTGAAAGCACAGCAATAGAAATGATCCATAATGAAGCAAAAAGAGAATTAAAGATTGTTTTATAAATATAAAGGTTTTTTAGCATAGTGTTTAGAAAAGAACATTCACATCATTTCATAAAACAAATAAAACACTTAATTGTCCAAGCATAACCCTCCATTACAGAACAACATAAGTACTCTAGATCTCTTTGGTTGGGTAATTAGCACAGAAATGTTCTGGGACGTGCTCTTTGTGCTATCACCTAACAGTGCAGTAAATACTCAGGGGGCCAGCATTGTGGCATAGCAAATTAAGGTGCTGTGTCTAGCGCTGGCATCCCATACAAGCACTGGTGCAAGTCCTGGCTGCTCCACTTGCAATCCAGCTCCCGGCTAACACACCTGGGAAAGCAGCAGAGAACAGCCCAAATGCTTGGGCCCCTGCACATATGTGGGAGAACTGAAAGAAGCTCCTGGCTACTGGCTTTGGATTGGTTCAACTCCAGCCATTGTGGCCATTTGGGGAGTGAATCAGCAAATGGAAGATTTCTGTGTCTCCCCTCTCTCTGTGACTGACTCTACCTCTCAAATAAATAAATATTTTTTAAAAAAGAAGGCCAAATAAAATTTTTTCACATATGCAAAAGATGAAAGAATTAATAATGAGGAGACCTTAATAACTGAAATGTTAAAGAAGTTTTCAGATAGAAGGAAATAGCACCAATATGGATCCACACAAATGAATGAAGACCACTAGGAATGGCAATTACATGGAGGAATATTTGGATTATGTCTTTATTATTTAATTTTTTAAATAATTATTTTATTTATTTTGAAAGAGGAGTTACAGAGAGAAGTAGAGCCAGAAAGAGAGAAGTCTTCCATTCCGCTGGTTCACTCCCCAAATGACCACAACGGCCAGAGCTCAGCAGATTGAAGCCAGGAGCTTCTTTCACGTCTCCCACGCGGGTGCAGGGGTTCAAGGAGTTGGGCCATCTCCTACTGCTTTTCCAGGCCAAAGCAGAGAGCTGAATCAGAAAAGGAGCAGCCAGGACTAGAACCAGCGCCCATATGGGATGTCGGCACTGCAGGCTGGGGCTTTAACCTGCTGCGCTACAGCGCCAGCCCCCTATTATTTAATTTTGATTAAAAGAAAATTGGTTATTTAAAAATATATAACAATGTATTGTCATATTTGAAAAATATATATGACTTAAATGTATATAGTAACATAAAGAAGAAAAATGGGTGTGTAAAATACTCACAGAAAGATTCTTATGCTGTACATTAAGTGGTTTAAGGTCTCCAAAATTTAGACTGCTATAAGTTTAAAAACTATCATTAAGTCTCTGACTATAATGTGAATTATAATGTTATCTAAAAAATAAAAAATAATCTGAAAAAATCTATGAATTCTAAAGCAGCAACTAAAGCATCAATATAAAATGTTAAAAGCTAAATAATTCACATTGGAGAACAGTAAAAATTACCTCAGTTTAAAGATGTTACAGGGGCAGGCATTTGGCACAGAAGTTAAACACTGGACTGGGATGCCCACATTCCATATAGGAGTGCCTTGTTCGAGTCCTGACTCCTCCACTTCGTATACATCTACCTGGTAAAGTATACTCTGTGAAGCAGCAGATGATGGCTCATGTATTATGCCCTGTCATCCACTTGGTAGATCTAGACTGAGGTCTGGTCTCCTGGCTTTGTACTGGCAGTTGTGGGCATTTGGGGCGTGAAGAAGCAGATGGAAGATCTCTCTTTGTCTGTCTCGCTGTTTCACAAATAAAATGAAAATAGATAAATAAAACATTTTTAAATATCAAAAATGTTATAACCTTATATGTAGAAAACCCCAAAGGGGCTGGTATCGTGGTGCAGTGGATAAAGCAATGCTGGTAATCAGAGGGTACCGGTTCAAGTCTCAGCTCTTCTACTTCTGATCTAGCTCCCTGCTAGTGTGCCTGGGAAGGCAGCAGAAGATGGCCCAAGTGCTTGGGCTCCTCCCACACAAGTGGGAGAACTGGATGGAGTTCCAGGCTCTTGGCTACAGCCTGGCCCAGCCTCAGTCTTTGTAGCAATTTGGGGAGTGAACCAATGGATAGACGCTCTCCCCCCGCTCCCAAAGACAATCACAATGATGTTTCATCTCACCCTAGTTAGAATGGTTGTCATCCAAAAATCAAAAAAATAACAAACGCTGGTGAGGACGTGGGGAGAAAGGTACCCTAATACACTGTTGGTGGGAATGTAAGCTAGTACAACAATTGTGGAAGACGGTGTGGAGATTCCTCTGTAATCTGAAAATAGATCTACCATTTGACCCAGCCATTCCACACCTGGGAATTTACCCAAAGCAAATGAAATCAGCATATGAAAGCATTATCTATAAACCCATGGTTATTGAAGCTCAACTCGCAATAGCTAAGATATGGAAACAACCCAGATGTCCATCAACTGATGACTGGATAAAGAAATGGTGGTATATGTACATGATAAAATACTACTCAGCAATAAAAAGAATGAAATTACGCCTTTTGCAACAAAATGGATACAATTGGAGACCACTATATGCTTAGTGAAATAAGTGAGTCCCCAAAAAACAAATATCATATGCTTTCCCTGATCTGTGGTAACTAATATAAGACTACAAAAAATGTGATGCATATGAGCAAAATTGACATTTTGAGATTTGATTTTTTTAAGATTTATTTTATTTATGTGAAAGCCAGAGTTACAGAAGGAGGTATAGCCAGAGAGAGAGAGAGAGAGAGAGAGAGAGAGAGAGAGGTCTTCCATCTGCTGGTTCACTTCCCAAATGACCACAACAGCCAGAGCTGAGCTCATCTAAAGCTAGGAGCCAGGAGCTTCTTTCAGATCTCCCACATGAAAGCAGGAGCCCAAGGACTTGGGCCATCTTCTACTGCTTTCCCAGGCCATAGCAGAGAGCTGGATGCGAAGTGGAATAGCTTGGACTCGAGCTGGTGCCCATACGGGATGCCGACGCTGCGGACCGGAGCTTTAACCCACTGTGCCACAGTGCTGGCCCCTTGATTATTATTTATAGCCCTTGTCTGTAGTCTTGAGGAATAATTCTACTTATTACTTACTGAATTCTTTATTTAGTGTAGGGTTAATCTTGTGATTATAAAGTAAATTGAAAATATGTCATTGCAAAAATTAAAAGAAAATAAGAAAGGAAGCAGGAAGGCGGGTGAGATCATGGGAGGGAGGGAGGGTAGGGCTGGAAATGTCATTATGTTCTTAAAATTGTGTAAATGAAATACATGAAATTTGTTCCATTTATATAAATTAAAAAAATTTTAAAAAGAAAGTTAGGGTTGCAAAGAGAGACAGTCCATGTTAATAGTATCCAAAAGTGAACTGGGGTTTCCACGCTAATATTTAATTAATAAACAGTATGTCCAATAACGTTATAAGGAAATTAAAAAAACATATTCTAATAAAGTTTCAATGGAGCAAAAATATTTAACAATTATAAACACACATCTAGTATCACTTCATCAATATATATGAAGAAAATTTGGCAAAATGAAAATAGACATAAATGTGCTACATAATAGTTGAAGGCTTCAATATCCCACTCTAAGTATTTGATATAGCAAACATGACAAGGATAAATAAAGGAATACAGGGTTTTAATACCATTATTAAGCAAGAAGATATAACAAACATATACATAACAGTCTACTTTATAGGAACTGGCATACATTTTTTCTCAAGTGCACATAAAACATTTTCTAGGATAGGTTGCATGTTAAGTCACATTACACGTCTTAACAAATTTAAGATCAAAGTCACTCCAACTGTCTTTTCTAACTATAATGGAATGAAACTAGAAATCAGTAACAGTGAGATAATGAAAGATATCACCAATTGTCTGGGCAAGGGTGTGGCTGAGTTGGTGGGAGGGTACAGTGGTTCTTCCTTTTGCTCTCAGGAGCAGGGAGTCACACATGGCGGTGTGGGCACCAGGAAACAACATAAGCTAAAGTCTATGTCAATGAAGACTGTAGGGATCTTTAGTGGGGAATGGTGCGGGATTCTTCCTGCTGTCCTTTTCCCTGGTGGAGAGAAGTAGCGGCCCAGGAGATTCCTCCTGTTGCTGAGCTCTGCTGACTGGGGGGAATGAAGTGATACAAGTAAAATGCTTCCTATGCTGTCTATGTGGCATGCGTGGTTTTTGTGCTCGACTGGGTTGTTTCAGTTTAATTGTACTTTCAGAGCAATTTTTTGTCCACGTGTGACTGTTAAATCATTGTTTTTGTGAGAGAACGTCTTAGTCCAACGTCTTGCTGATCTACCCAATTATGTAAAAGCAATGACATGGAGAAAGGATAATCTTTTCAACAAATGGTTTCAGTACAAACAACTGAATGCCAATAAGGTAAAAAATAAAAATACCAAAGAATCTGAGCCTAAAACTCATACTTAATAAAAAAAAATTAACTTAGTGGATTGTAAATCCAAAAGTAAAATATAAAACTATAAAATTGTTACATGAAAACTTAGGAAATAAATTTTACTACATAGGGTGAAGAAAAGGTTTATAGAAATAACACCAAAATGATGATGCATAAAAGAAAAAAGTGATAAATGGGACTTTTTTTTAAACTTTTATTTAATGAATATAAATTTCCAGTGTACAGCTTATGGATTACAATGGCTTCCCCCTCCCATAACTTCCCTCCCACCCGCAACCCTCCACTCTCCCACTCCCTCTCCCCTTCCATTCACATCAAGATTCATTTTCAATTCTCTTTATATACAGAAGATCAATTTAGTATAAAGATTTCAACGTTTGCACCCACATAGAAACAAAAAGTGAAACATACTGTTTGAGTACTAGTTATAGCATTAAATCAAAATGTACAGTACATTAAGGACAGAGATCCCACATGAGGAGCAAGTGCACAGTGGCTCCTGTTGTTGACCCAACAAATTGACACTCTAGTTTATGGCACCAGTAACCACCCTAGGCTCTCGTCATGAGTTGCCAAGGCTATGGAAGCCTTCCAAGTTTGCCGACTCTGATCATATTTACACAAGGTCATAAAAGACAGAGTGAAGATAGTAACCAATGATCCTAAGAGTGGCATTTACCAGGTTTGAACAATTATACAGCATTAAGTGGGGAAGAGGACCATCAGTACACACAGATTGGGAGTAGAGCCATTGATGGTAGAGTAGAGGTTATGATTATGAAGGAATGAGGCCCAAGTGCACTAGACAGGGTCTAGAACAAAGGACAGAGTCATTATTAGAGGAGCTAAGAAAGGTGCTGTCTAAGCTACAATTAAGTTTTCTGATTGAGAGGCAAATAGAACCTGATAGAAGGGGCTTGATAATAATCTGGTGGGCTTTAGGCCTTGTAAGTTAAGAGGCCCAGACCTATCTATCTCTTCACATGGGGTACATCCTAAGGGAGGTGTGAACCTCCTAGGGGAAGGCACTCTGTTGACTCTCATTACTTGGCTGGCCTGGGAGGAGAGCTGGCCAGGTAAAGGCAGGTGGCATCTCTAACAGGAAATTTACAGTTCTGCCTGCAATGTTGCTGACCCTACTTGACCATACCCTCAACAGCAGTGGTCACTTTGGAAGTTGGGCTGAGTGAAGGGCTTTTCAGCTTAGAGCCAATAAGATCTGTGGCTCTGACCTGGGCATCCTTCGACTCCAGGGCAGGTCCATTTCCAGTGATCCAACTCTTGGCAGAGCTGCAAGGGCTCTTCACAAGCTGACTTCTGCTGAAGCCCAGGCTTACCACATTGAAAGCCAGTGCAGTAGACTGGCCTGTTGGGTCTCCTTGAGGGCAGATCACTGTACAGATCAGCCATTAATAGGCCTGCCACCCATTGCTTCTGATGCCGAGCTTTCTTTTCTTCCTGGTTTGTGTTAAAGCAGACCAGAGGATGCAAGTCAAGGGAGTGCCCAAGTCCCATCTCTAATCTTCGGTGGCCTGAACTACAAGTCTATAGTCACAGGCATGTTCTGTAGTAGTTTTTCTAAGGTAGACAATGCCCATGAGGAAAATTATATGCTCACTTAAAAACTTTCTTTCCCTTTTGTCTGAAAGGGAGGTTTTTTCTACTTACTGTATACTTCACTGATGGCGAAGTGAATCTAGCTGTTAGATTATAATTTAAGCTCTTATTTTGGCTATGCTATTACAGAAAAATGTTAGCCATCTCTCTTATAAGGTCTAAAGATTAAATTGTGCATCCTACAGATTCCTTCATAATAGCATTAGTTTCCTACCTTGAAGAGAATAGAGAAATGAAAGAACAAGTTGGGCTGAGAATAGAGAAATGAGGGAGCAAGTCCTAGATCACTTGCTGACAATAGCAAGATCACATGAATACTTAGCAAACTGTTTCAACCATTAGATAACAACTTAAGAAAACATTTACCAGAAGGTCCAATGCCTTCTATAAATTTTAAGAATCATGTATTTGGAAACACCTCTTAAATATCTAACATGGTGTAGTTTGTTTAACCAGTAAACTTAAGCACAACCATATAAAATGTTTTTAGTTTCTTTCTACCAATAAGTTTAAAACATATGATACACAGATTCAGGTCACACAAATTAAAATGTATCTTTGATTGATTTTAGCAGCTTAAATTTATGGACAATCTTATCTATAAGCCATTTAAAATAAAACTCTTGATAAAATTTTCCTATGTGGACATACAATATGTAAATACATATAACAGAACATAGTAGACAATACAGCAATTTCAATAATAGCTTTTAAAATCTTTAACTCTTTTTGTAGATTGCCAGTTGATTTGAATTGCTTTTTGTTTTTAGTCACCTCAGTTAACCATACTTTCTCTCAGTTGGTACTGTTAATACATTATTGGCTTCATCTGTTTACAGAGCCATCCCAAAGTACTGAATACAATAGAAGTGGCTGGAAAAAGTCCATAGGAATATATAGGAGGACAGCTAAACACAGAACCAACAACGCTTTAGTTTTATGAGCAGCAGATCATATATAACTGTGGATGACAAAAGACTTTAAGTCGCCATGTTTAAAATTATAAACTCATCAACCAACAAGAGGCACTTGCTTACTTCACAGTATTTTTGAAAGCACCTGTAGGATTTTACAAGTATTTAACCCTTTAGGCCTCTGGGGCTTTCTCATTAAGATAACTGTCATCTAGTAACACAAGATCATTAGACTTTTTAATTCTCAAACATTTGTATTAATAGCATTTTCCATTATAGAAACTTAAAGTCTGGTACCACATCACATCTTGACAGTCCTTCTAATATACTCCAAATAGACTGATTAGTTGGTGTCTCTATAAGATGAGAGACATAGGTCCTTCGATTTTTTCAGTTGGGCCCAAACTGGAAAAACCAAAGTCCAGGATTTACTGGAAATTTTAGAGTCCAGATTGTTTGAAACTTTGATTTTTTGAATGCCTGTCAAGAATGCCAAGAAGGCTCAAAATCCAAAATATCTGGTTGAAATAAGATTCCTTAAAGTCATGACATAACATAGACCAAATTTGATCATTGTTACAGGTGATTATTCAAATCTTTGAAAATAAGCACATATTTAAATAACCCATAGCTCTTAATAAAAATTCAGCTGTTTTTGAACAATTAGAATTTAACAGACATCAAGAGAACATAATAGATTACTTTAACACATTGCTTTAAGAGAGAATCAGAGTTTAATTCTATGTCAAAGAGAAACTGAGCTTCCTGTGATCTTTTGATGTGAGGTTTTCTTTCTTTACCTTCTTTCATATTGGTGACCATGTTTCTGTGTTTCTGTGTGTAACACATCTTTAAGCATCTTTTGCAGGGCAGGATGAGTGGCAAAAAATTCTTTCAGTTTCTGTTTGCTATGAAAAGTCTTACTTTCACCTTCATTCAGAAATGAGAGCTTTGGAGGATATAATATTCTGAGCTGGCAGTTTTTCTCTCTTAGTACCTGGGCTATGTCTCGCCATTCCCTTCTAGCTTGTAGGGTTTCTGATGAGAAGTCTGCAGTGAGTTTAATTGGAGATCCTCTGAGAGTAATCTGACATTTCTCTCTTGCACATTTTAGAATCTTTTCTTTATGTTTCACTGTGGTGAATTTGATTACAACATGTCGTGGTGAGGATCTCTTTTGGTCATGTTTACTAGGGGTTCTATGAGCTTCCTGTACTAAGATGCCTCTGTCCTTCTCCAAACCTGGGAAATTTTCTGCTAGTATCTCACTGAAAATGCCTTCTAAACCTTTCTCCCTCTCCATGCTTTCAGGAAATCCTAGAACCTGAATGTTAGGTTTTTTAATAGTATCCTGTAGATTCCCGACAATATTTTTTAGATTTCTAATTTCTTCTTCTTTTCTTTGGTTTGCCTGTTTCCTTTCCTGTGCTCTGTCTTCTAAGTCCGATATTCTCTCTTCTGCTTCACCCATTCTGTTTTTAAGGCTCTCTAATGTGTTTGTCATTTGATCTATTGAATTCTTCATTTCATTATGATTTCTCGTCACTATCACAGTTTCTTGTTCTACTAGTTGTTTCATTTCATTTTGATTCCTCCTTAATATTTCATTTTCACGAGAGAGATTTTCTATCTTGTCCATTAAGGATTTCTGTAGTTCAAGAATTTGTTTTTGAGAACTTCTTAATGTTCTTATCAATTTTTTGAGATCTGCTTCTTGCATTTCTTCTATCTCATCATCTTCATAATCTTGAATTGGGGTGTCTTTTTCATTTGGGGGCGTCATAGTGTCTTCCTTGTTCTTGTGACCTCGGTTTTTGCGTTTGTTGTATGGCATGTTGGATATATTTGGTTTCTTCACTGTGGTGTTTTTTCTTGTTATACTATGGCTCTATATTAAGTGGACTGTCTGCTTTTGGTGGAGCCTTAGAGGCTTGAGATGAGTGTGGACTGAGAGCTGTGTTTGGTTCCTCAGTGTTGAGGGTGTAATCAAAGATGACACTCCCAGGTTAGGCGTGGTAAATCTCTCTCTCTCTCTTTCTTTCTTTCTTTCTTTGATTCAAAAGGGAAGTAATTCCACACAATTGAATGGAATTGGAGGTAGTTAGCAGGCGAGTGATATACCCACAGGAGCCAGAGATCAGAAGCTCTTTCCCAAGGACCACACAGGGAATCTCTGCTGCCCTCAGTGTGGGCTCCAATTATCCTGTAGTCTCCCACTGGGTTGCCAAGTTAGATGCTAATCTCCTGTTATTTCACCCCTCCCCCCAGAGTCAGGTTTTTCTGCTAGGCTCAGGGCTGGTGCAGACCTGAGGTCGCCCTGCTTATGACGTATGTCCAAAATGGCGCCTGCTCTTTGTCTTGCTCGCCTTTGAGGGGTGAGCGGAGAGAGAGAAACTCGTGTCCATATCGGTCACTTGTTTTTTTTTTTCCCTCTCTGTCTTCTAGTTAGCCTGGTGAACTTTTCCCCATGGAGTTTCAAGCCTCGTTCCCCTAGTCTCCTCTTTCCGCTTGCCCGCTGGTGTCTCGGGCTATTGAGGTTCGGCTCACCTTGCGTTCCAGCGCTGGTGTGTTGAGTCTGCCGCTGGTGTCCCGAACTTGGGCTCCCACGCTCTCCACGCACGTCCACTGTGAATCACTAGTTCCAGAAGTGTTTCCTCTGCTGTTTCTTCCCCTACGCTTCCTTGACCCTGCAGTATCTCCACTTTTATTAACCTGTGTCTTGCCGAACTATCAATGTGCTCCATTCCTATTCCGCCATCTTGCCAGAATCCTGATAAATGGGACATTATTAAAATGTAATACTTTTTGCTATGTGAAAGATATTATAGAATGAAGGAAATAGCAACCATGTATTGGGAAAGAGATTTACAAACTCCACACATAACAAAGGGATTTTATTAAATATGTATGAAAACATATTAAAATGTATTTAGAAACAATTCGACTAATAATACAGAAATGTCCTGAAAAGATTCACCAAAGATGTTTAAGAATGGCAAGCACACATATGAGGGACAAAAGTATCATTGTATTCTTGGAATCCTATCTATAAAATTCATGAAATCTGTTCTGTATATGTTAATAAATAATGTAAAGAAAAAGAAAATGTGTTTAGATTTATTAAGCAATAAGGAAATACAAATTAAAGTCACAATAAGCTACTTCTACACTTATTAATATGGCTAAAACTACATATATTTAGAAACAACAAGCACTGGTGAGGATGCACAATGACTATCTCCCATAATTTTGTGATGGAAATTAAAAATGTTACAGTTACACTTGAAAAAAACACTGTAGGTTTTATAGAGTTAAACATACACCTACCACCTGAACCAGAAATCCTACTTCAGGGTGTTTATCCTGGATAAATGAAAACTTTTCTTCAGCTTTATTTGAATTAGCCCAATCTCAAAATAACCCAATTTCCTTCAATGAATTGTGGATAACTGAACTACAGCAATCCACATGATGCATTAAGTACAGGCTATTGATACAAAGATACAGTTGGATCTGAAGGGAATAATGGTGAGTGAAAAAAAACTCAAATGATTACATAATATATGATTGCATTTATGTAGCATTCTGAAATTGAAAATGTTATAGAGATGGAGAACAGATTGGTGGTTACAAGCTGTTATGGTTATGAGGAAGGTGTGTCTATGAAACAGTGGTATAAAAGAGGTTACTTTTTTCTTTTTTTTAAAAAAAGATTCATTTGTTTATTTGAAAGGTAGAGTTATAGATGGGCAGAGATAGAGAAGTTGCTGGTTCACTCCCCAATTGGCCAAAATGGCCACAGCTGGGCTGATCGGAAACCGGGAGCCAGGAGCTTCTTCTGGGTCTCATGCATATGTGGGATCCCAAGGACTTGGGCCAACTTTTGCTGCTTTCCCAGGCAATACCAGAAAGCTGAATCTGAAGTGGAGCCACTGGGACTCAAACTGGCACCCATATGGGATGCTGATGCTGCAGGTGTCAGCTTTACCCACTATGTCTCAACACTGGCTCCAGAAGGGGTTACTTAATCAAACAACTGTGTATCCTTATTGGGTGGTAATTATACAAATCTATATTGATTACCATTTGTAAAATACCATAAAAAGATGGTGAATGCATAAACCAGTGAAATCAAAAGAAGGCATACAGTTTAGTCAATATTACGTAGTTGATGTCACTTTCCTTATTTGATAATAATTCTATGTTTATGTATGATGTTATCACTAAGGGGAACTGAGTGAGAGGTGCTGGCCTATTTGTACTTTTATAGCCTTATCTTAATATTAAACTTATCTTCAAATAACTTTACATAGGTACAGACCAAACCATGAGCTGTAGTAATATGGAAAAACTGGAGAATGAACAATATCACACTTACTTTGAAATCTCTTTCTCATTTCATTAAAAATTAAAATAAGGCCCAGTAATTACACTGACATTTAGCCAAGAGAAAAGAAAACATATAATTTTATAAAGACAGTTAAATAATTGTTGGTAGAAAATTTTGTCATAATGGTCAAATACAGGAAAAACTCAAATGTGTATCAGATGAGTGAATAAATCATGGTGTAGCCATACAATGGAATGCTTCTCAACAATATAAAGAAATGAACTACTGATATAGTTGTGACACTAATGTATCTCAAAAATAATTATGAGAGGAAGGTGTTGTGGCATAGCAGATTAAGCCCCCTGCTCAGGATACCTGCATCCCATATGAATGCCAGTTAGTGTCTCAACTCTTCTGCTTCTCAGTCCTTAAAATAAATTATCTTGGGGTCAGCACTGTTGCATAGCAGGTAAAACCGCTGCCTGCAGTGCCTACATCCCATATGGATGCCAGTTTAAGTCCCAGCTGCTCCACTTCCGATCTGGCTCTCAGCTATGGTGTGGGAAAGCAGCAGAAGATGGCCCAAGTCACTGGGTCCTTCCACCTGCAAGGAAGACCTGGAAGAAGCTCCTGGCTCCAAGCTTTGGATCAGTCCAGCTCTAGCCACTGTGGCCATTTGGGGAGTGAACCAGCAGATGGAAGACCTCTCTCTCTCTCTTTCGGCCTCTGCCTGTCTGTAACTCTGCCTTTCTTTTCTTTTTTTTTTAATTAATTTATTTATTTGATAGGTAGAATTACAGGCAGAGAGAGGGAGAGACAAAGAGAAAGAACTGGAGCAGCTGGGACACGAACCAACGCCCATATGGGATGCCGACATGGCAAGCGGAGACTCAGCCCACTATGCCACAGCGCTGTCCCCAATTCTGCATTTCAAACAAATAAATCTTTAAAAAGTAAGTAAATAAATAAATACATAAATAATCTTTAAAAATAAATGAAAATTTAAAAAATCAATAAAATGTACAAAATATGTTTTAATAAAATTTACTTTAAAATATAATGAAATAGAGCTTTTCAGTGGGTGCCTGGGGATGGACGGTGCTGATATGGGCAGGTGGTAGGGATTGTAAAGGGACATAAAGAAACTGGGGTTGATAGGTATATTTTCAAATTCTATTGTGGTATTTGTTTACTAAATGTATTTAATGCCACAACTTGTAGAGTTGCATATTAATTATGTGGAGTTCATTGTATCTTAATTATACTTCAATAAAGCTGCTTTTTTTAAAAAAATACCTAGCTTGTATAAATGCTGCTTTGTAGGATGGAGTAGGTTGTGTGAGTAGGATGATAAACTGATTGCTTGGCTAACACATTCTGATTTAATGCTCAAGTCTTTCAGGGCCACAATTAAGACATTGTATATTAAACAATAAGCAACTTTGAGAAAAAAAGGGAGGCAAGGCTTTCATTTGAGAAAAGAAGCAAATTGACGCTTAAAAGCATCTATTGATATGTGTGTCTTGAAATGGAAGTATAGTAAATCTTTGGTGTTAGGCTGAGAGTGAGAAAAAGAGAGAGAGAGGTATGTTTTGTTTTCATTTTAATAAAATCAAATAGTTTTACATGGAATTATGGAAAGAAGCTGGTGTTAAAGGTGCAAAATCATTTCATCTTAAACAGCACTGATTGAAATCAGCAAAAATCTGCTCTCAAAAATATCCAGCTTTGGGGCTGGCATTTTGCCTCAGTGGGTAAAGCTGTCACCTACAATGCCAGGTTCTAATATGGGTACTGGTTCATGTCCCAATTGCTCTCCTTCTGATCCAGCTACCTGTTAATGGTCTGGGAAAAACAATGGAAAATAGTCCAAGTGTTTGGACCCCTGCCACCCACTTAGGGGACCTGGATGAAGCTCTTGGCTCCTGGTTTTGACCTGGCCCAGCACCGGTCATGGAGACCATCTGTGGAGTGACCAGTGGATGGGTGCACTTTTTCTGTGCTTCACTGTCTCTGTAACTCTGATTTTTAAATAAATAAATAAATAAATAAATAAATAAATAAATCTTTTTTAAAAATCCAGTTTTTATAACAGGCACTTAGATCCTCAAAATCTTTGAATTAGGAGAGAGCTCATTTAATGACTAATGAAGGTAAGTTAATACACTGCCAATTACACTATAATGATAATCTCTATTAATTAACATTCCTATCACACATATCAAAGCTAGGGCCTAGTGACAAGTCACGGAGGTGAGAATGAGATCTGTTGAGATGGCCAGTGTAACGATGTTAACTTAGGTAGGAAACAACAAATGCTCGAAGACTACACTGCTATTCCTTTAATGCCAGAGACACTCTTTCTGGTGGAAAATACAAGAGGGAACTTATACTTTGAATACAAAGCTTGATCTGACCCCCCAAAAATGTAGTGTCAGGACTAGTATGTTAGCTTCTTTTTATTGGATAACTCGTATTTATTAGTATCTTAGGGAAACCTGCTGTTCATACAATTGAAAGTCTCCTACTGGCTTCATGTACATTCTTAGAATCTTCAAGATGTCAATATTTGGTTCTCAACAGCTTTTTTCCCTATCTTTCCAATTTAAGTAAACAAGTATTCAAGTCAAGTGCTAATGCTATTCACGGAACTGGATTAGCCTGGTGTTGTATTGGGTATAAAGATGGCAATTTCAAAAATCATGATTAGAGATTTGGTGTCATAAAGATCTGTATCCATAGCTCAGTTCTAGCACTTACCTGCTGTGATTTAGATGGTTTATCTGAACTTCTCTTTTCTAGAGTTTCCTTACTTATAAGCAGAAAATGGATTGCCACATGCTATGGTTTGAATAAGATGTGGCTCTCAAACCCATACAGACCTTTAGTACCCAAAGTGGTAAGTTAACAGAAAATTAATCCAAGTTAATGATGTATAGGAGATGAGCCTAACTGGGAGGTATGTAGATCATTGGTGGCATGTCCTCAGACAGTAATTCACGACCAGCCGTTCTTTCTCTGCTTCCTGGCTCAACACATGATCTTTCTTTTGCACATTCTCCACCATTACCTTCCTCTGGCCTTCCTAAGTGGCCAAATCAATGGGGCCTACCAGTCTTGGACTCTGAGCATTCAAAATCATGAGCCAAAATTAACTTCTTTCCTTTATGAATAGCTTGTCCTAGGTATTTCTTTATAGTGGTGAAAAGCTGATTAAGATATTACTTCATAAGTTTTTGAGGGGACTAATAATATTTTGAGTACTCACCATGCTCCAGGAATTATTGTAAGCACATCAAAGAGATTTTCTTATTTATTCTTCCTAGAAACACTGTTACTAGTGTTGCCTCAAAGCACGTAACTAATAAACAACATAGGGAATAGCCAGGATGCCTGAGCACTTAACTACTAAATCATCTATAACTGTTAATCACTAGTATAAGCAGAGATATTACTAGCATAAGCAGAGATAGTGTAAAAGTGTGGATGTGCATGGAGAATAGAGAAAAAGTTGTTCAGAATGGAACTAATTGGAAAAGGCTCATGTAGGCATTACTCAGAGAGTGTTGGATAATGTAGATTGGGATAGCCTAATGGAAAGATTTGCATGCCAGACAGTTTAGGCTTTACACTTTAAGTAATCAACATAAGATTGGTACACGCATGATAAATATTCAATATGGGACTTGAAAAGTACCATACATAAGGTACAGACAATGTGCTGTGGAAATTTGGAAAATAATTTATGTCTAGGAAGAATAATCTAGGAAAACAGCCTGAAAGGGATGATGTCTTCACAATTCTTCCAGGATCAGAACATGTAATTACTCATGCTTTCCCTTGCTCCTTCTTCCACTTCATGATAACCATACCAGTTCCTTGGGAGAAGAATAGTTCTACATTCTTTCAGGATTTCAAGTGGCTCTCTATTTTTTCTTTAAGTCATATTTTCCCTTTACAAATTAACTTTTCTCCTTTCATTAATCTAATAACATTTGCTATATGTTGAATATTTCACTTTTTCCATTGCATACTATATGTATGCAGACAATACAAACACTACCATACACAATTTACAGTTAGTGTGCATTAACACTTAGTATTTTGTTTCTGTTTTGACACTCCTTTCCTCAACCAAATATATATTTTGAAAAAATATTTAGGCCGGCGCCGTGGCTTAACAGGCTAATCCTCTGCCTTGCGGCGCCAGCACACCGGGTTCTAGTCCCGGTTGGGGCACCGGATTCTGTCCCGGTTGTCCCTCTTCCAGGCCAGCTCTCTGCTATGGCCTGGGAAGGCAGTGGAGGATGGCCCAAGTGCTTGGGCCCTGCACCCGCATGGGAGACCAGGAGAAGCACCTGGCTCCTGCCTTCGGATCAGCATGGTGCGCTGGCCGTGGCGGCCATTGGAGGGTGAACCAACGGCAAAAAGGAAGACCTTTCTCTCTGTCTCTCTCTCTCACTATCCACTCTGCCTGTCAAAAAAAAAAAAAAAGAAAAAATATTTAAAGTCTTACAGTGTCATTTACAATGTAAATTATTATTTTTAAAAATGATTTATTTATTTTATTTGAAGGCAGAGTTACACAGAGAAAGAAGGAAAAAGAGAGAGAGAGAGAGAAGTCTTCCATCCACTGGTTCACTCCCCAATTGGCCGCAATGGCCGGAGCTGTGCCGATCCAAAGCCAGGAGCCAGGAGCTTCTTCCATCTTCTACTGCTTTCCCAGGCCATAGCAGAGAGCTGGATCGGAAGTGGAGCAGCCAGGACTCGAATTGGCTCCCATATGGGATGCCAGCACTGCAAGCAGCAGCTTTACCCACTACACCACAGCGCCGACCCCAAATGTGCATTATTTTTAGATGATTCTAGTCCTTTGTTCATCCAAAGAAATAAAATATTATGAACAATTTATGCTAGGATTAGGAGTTAATACAAACACAACAAACTAAAAAAAGATTTATTTTATAAGAAATTAGTTCATTGCATATCCCATTAAAAATGGTGACCATCTTGCAGACAGAAATTTTAATATATATTCTGTAATATATTCATATATATTTTATATAAGTTTGTATGTTTTTATAATAACTGCCTATCCCCAGGAATTTTTGTCACAGAGGATGCCACATCACAGATGCTTTCTTTTTTAAAAAGAAAAAAGATTTAATTATTTATTTACTTGAAAGGCAATTACAGAGAGCAAGCAAGAGTGAGTGAGAGAGAGATATCTTGCATCTGCTGGTTCACTCCCTAAATGTCCACAATGGCCAGGGATGGGCCAGGTCAAAGTTAGGATCCAGGAACTCCATCTGGGTCTCCCATGTGAGTGGCAGGGGCCGGACTACTTAGGCCACCATCTGCTCCTTTCCAAAGTACATTAGCAGGGAGCTGAATCAGAAGCAGAGCAGCTGGGACTCGTACTGGTGCTCATATGGAAAGCCAGTGTCACAGGTAGTGCCTTAAGCTGCTACACCACAATGTCGGATCCATCACAGATTTTTATAAAAGCTTTTAAAATAAATAGATGCTAAATTAGTAAAGGAAGAATGAATGAATGAAATGTATCATATTGGCCTAGTCATACTACCATAGAATAGAAAATTACTTTTCAAAAGTTAGTGTTTTCATTTCCCAGGGTTTGTTGATGATGATGGTTTCAACCATTACCTAATAGGAATAAAGATCTAATATCTCATATGATAGGTATTTTATTATTTGTTAAAATTACTGAGCTATCTTGATTTAGCCTAGTGAACATTTTGAAGTGTCTGCCATATGGAACATTTTCAGTAACTTCTTCAATCAAAGACCTAGGTAATTAACTAAAAAATTGTAGCTTAGTCATGTTTGTTGTATAATCTCAACTTTAGGATTTAATATTTGGCTTTCGTATTCTGCAATACTCTATTTGAACCAATATGTTGTTTATCCTATTCACCAGTAAACAAAAAAAATTTTTTTCAACATTTAAAGAAAACACAGTAGAAAAGATATACAGCCTAGTCCTGAGTTCCATCTTTTTATTATCTATTTTCATTTTGATTTGAAAGAGAGAGAGAGAGAGAGAGAGAGAGAGAGAGAGAATCTTTCATCCATTGGTTCACTCCCCAAATGTTTGTAACAAGCAGAGCTGGGCAAAATCAGAGCCAGGATCCAGGAACTTAATCTGGGTCTCCCACGTGAGTGTAGGGACCCCAGTACCTGAGCCATCTGCTGCTTCCCAGGATGTGCATTAGCAGGAAGCTGGATCAGAAGCAGAGGAAGCAGGATTTGAACCAGGCACTCTGATATGGGAAAAAAGCATCCCAAGAGGCAACTTACCTGCTGCACCAAATACCTGTCCTGAGTTCCATCTTTAATGCTAGCAATTTAGTCTCAGAGATTCTCCCTCCAATCATAGTATTGACCTAAACAGTCTCCTCCACATCTACTTCTAGCTCCAAAAGTCTATGATCTTTTCGTTTAGTAATAACCTATTGAAGACATTTTCCTATTCAACATCTTAACTGACTATCAAACCATCTAGACACTGACCTTACCAGGTTGTATACCCTCTTATTTCTGCCATACAGTTTCTTTTTTTAAATTTATTTATTTTTATTTTTTTATTTTTTATTTCATAAATGTGAATTTACAAAGTGCAACTTTTGTATTGTTGTGGCTCCCCCCCCCCAACCTCCCTCCCTCTCGTGGCCCTCCCCTCTCCTACTCCCTCTCCCATGCCGCCCTTCATCGAGTTTCATTTTCAATTACCTTCATATACTGAAGATCAACTTAGTATATACTAAGCAAGGATTTCAACAGGCTGCACTCACACAACCGCACAAGGTATAGGGTATTGTTCGACTAGTAGTGTTTCTAAGTTTCATAGTAAAACACATTAAGGACAGAGATCCTACGTGGGGAGCATGTACCCAGTGACTCCCGTTGTTGATTTAACAATTGGCACTCTTATTTATGATGTCAGCAATCACCCGAGACTCTTGCTATGAGCTGTCTAGGCTATGGAAGTCCCTTGAGTTCACCGACTCTGAACTTGTTTAGTCAAGGCCGTGTCACAATGGAGGATCCTTCCTCCCTTCGGAGAAAGGCGCCTCTCTCCTTGATGGTCTGTTCCTTCTGCTGGGGTCTTGTTCACCAGGGTCTTTCATTTAGATTGTTTTTTGCCACCGTGTCATGGCTTTCCATGCCTGTGAGACGCTCATGGACCTTTTAGCCAGATCCGAATGTCCCAAGGGTTGAATCTGAGGCCGGAGTTCTGTTTTGGGCATTTGCCATTCTATGAGTCTGCTGTGTGTCCTGCTTCCCCTGCAGGATCATTCTCTCCCTTTTAATTCTATCCTTCATTATTTGCTTACACTGGTCTTATTTGTGAAATCTCTTTGACACATACCCTGCCATACAGTTTCAAGAAGCTAAGATGTCCCACACAAATTGTCTAACAAAGCCACATTCCCCAAATGCTAATTCCAATTATTTTTCAGTGATCATCAGAATTTCCAGAGATGCTCTATAAAAAGTTTTGCTGCCTCTCAAGGTTCAGTCAACTGAGCCTTCTAGACTATTTCATGGAATATCAAGAGTAGTGGGCCTATAGATGAGCCCAAAAGGTTTGGTAGAGAGTGACTCTCTGAAGACAAGAGACAGCATATGGCTACCAATAGTGGACAGCTGGGTACCCTCTGTCACTGTGCTCAATTTTTTTCCATGGCCCCTTTCATTTTGATGATGGTGGAGTTGGAAAAGTTGCTTCCTCACAGAATCCCAAAGTGCAGGATCTAGGTAATAAAACTAGAATCATTGCTTCCTGAGATAGGGATTTATAAGAAGGCCAAGACAAAGCCAAAGGAGTTAAAGAATGAGAGTCAAAGAATGCAGAATAAGGAAGAAGCAAAGAATGAGATGAGCTAGTAACCAGTAGATGCAGAAGTTTAAACCAGAAGTCAAGCCATAAGAAACACGTATGTCAGTTTAAAACTGAAATCTCTTGTGATGCAAGTGGCAAATTTAAATAGAGCAGCAGCTGAGTTGAGCAGGATATAAGGTCTTGATAAGTCAGCTGAAACTGAAGACAACTTTGGTGACATTATCCTAGTATTTGATCCTTTCAGATGTCAAATCTAGCCCTATCAAGAAAATCAGGTCGGTCCATATTTGTGGAACATAATTTTCAGAATCGTGATGAAGGGACGTATGCTATAAATAACTCTATACTTAAATGAAGACTTACAGAATAATTTTTTTCTTTTGAGAAATTCCTGATAAGTTGGCCTCTGGTATCATCTTCAGCATGTCAAAGTATCCTCTGACAGTTTTTTCAAATATTTTTAGGGTTAATTTTTTAAAAAAGCAGTATATGGGGTTGGCACTGTGGCGCAGCAGGTTAAAGCCCTAGCCTGAAGCGCCAGCATCCCATATGGGTGCCGGTTCTAGTCCCAGCTGCTCCTCTTCCAGCTCTCTGCTATGGCCTGGGAAGGCAGTAGAAGATGGCCCAAGTCCTTGGGCCCCTGCATGAGTGTGGGAGACCCAGAAGAAGCTCCTGGCTCCTGGCTTCGGATTGGTGCAGCTCCAGCCATTGCAGCCATCTAGGGAGTGAACCAATGGATGGAAGACCTCTCTCTGTGTCTCTACCTATCTCTGTAACTCTTTCAAATAAATAAATAAATCTTAAAAAAAAAACCCAGTATATCTGTCAGGTGTTTCCAGGTTGGAAGGTTAATCCCAGTTCACAAATTCTTGTCACTTATTTGTTTAAAAAAGTAGGAATGTGATTATCATTATGTTCTTAGAACTGTATCTACAAATCACATTAAATCTATTAAAAATTAACTAAAACTTAAAATTAAACATTAAAAAAAGAAAGTGGAAAAATAGTAGGAATGTAATAATAGCTTTACGATCAGATGCCTTCTCAGCTTTATTATCTTCCAATTACTACATATAAAATTAAACCAGTCTGTTATGGAACTTGCTCATAGTTTCTTAGAGTTCACACAGATTGCCATAAATTAATTTTTGTTTCATCATTATGATGATATCATTCAGCAGGTTATGCAATGAAAAACATCTCTGTATTATCTGAGAGATGGTCATATGGACTGGAAGAGGATTAGGAACTTGGTTTTCCTTCTTTCCCACCATTCCCATCTTTTTACCATTTTAGTACAGATAAATATCATACCACAGATATCATTAGAGGTTGTGAAGGAAAGGTTAAGAGAGGCAAATGGGGGGAAATGGTCTAAGTCAATACATTAGGCAATTATTTTACTAGTTGCTTGAAGTGGGTGGAAAAGATAGAGGAAGCTAAAGTACTTCCCCTGCTGCAAAACAAATATTAATTAAAATCAATGCCCTGTTTTGCTAAAGGAACAGAACTACAAGGTGCAGTTGCATATTAAAGCAAATTATTTATTTTTGTATTTTTATTTTTTTAAGATGTATTTATTTGAAAGGCAGAGTTGCAGAGAGGCAGAGGCAGAGAGAGAAAGAGAGATCTTCTATCCCCTGGTTCACTTCCCAAATGGCCGCAATGGCCAGAGCTGTGCCAATCTTGAGCCAGGAGCTGGGAGTTTCTTCTGGGTCTCCCACGTAGGTATAGGGGCCCAAGCACTTGAGCCACCTTTCACTAATTTTCCAGGCCATAGCAGAGAGCTGGATCGGAAGTGGAGCTTTATAGGATGCCAGCACTACAAGGGGCAGCTTTTCCTGATACACCACAATGTTGGCCCCCATGTCTGTATTTTAAAGTGATATCAGATCACCATTTTACATACTTCCTGGCAAAAGGTAAGTACTAGATAGTTTTTCATTGAGAGAATGAGTAACACATAACCTGTGAATGATATTCCCCAAAACTATCTTCTTAGAAGGAAATGCAATATATTTTAATTATTTGTATAACACTGACTAAAACTACATGCCAGATCTTACCTTAAAGTATGTGACAATCTAGATGAACAAGGCAGAATCCTTCAAAGAGTTTTCACTTTGGTCGAAGTGGATTAATATATAAAATAGAGCATAGGCCGGCGCCGCGGCTCACTAGGCTAATCCTCCGCCTTGCGGCGCCGGCACACCGGATTCTAGCCCCGGTCGGGGCACCGATCCTGTCCCGGTTGCCCCTCTTCCAGGCCAGCTCTCTGCTGTGGCCAGGGAGTGCAGTGGAGGATGGCCCAAGTGCTTGGGCCCTGCACCCCATGGGAGACCAGGATAAGCACCTGGCTCCTGCCATCGGATCAGCGCGGTGCGCCGGCTGCAGCGCACCTACCGTGGCGGCCATTGGAGGGTGAACCAACGGCAAAAGGAAGACCTTTCTCTCTGTCTCTCTCTCTCACTGTCCACTCTGCCTGTCAAAAATAAAGAAAATAAAAAAAATAAAATAAAATAGAGCATAGTGTAGTAATACTATATTGTTAGACTTGTACAGTATATTATTCTGTAAGTATATATAAATACTGTACAAATATATGTATATAAAGCATATAATTATACATGTTTATGTATATGACATATACATTGTGGAGACAAAAGAGAAGGATGCCTCTTATAGCCTTGGGTTGTGCACAGGGAAAACTTCCTAAAGTCATCCTTATGGTGACTTTTGGATGTTGAATAGAAGTTAGGCAGGCACAAAATTATCGGATGTGTGCTCACAGTAGAAGGAACACCAAACATAAAAGCATGGACAAAAATAAACCTATTGGATTTGAGGAGTGAGCTGCAAGAGGCTTGGCATGAATGTAATGTTCATGTGTGTGAGAGAACTAAGACCTGAGATTAAAGGGGAATTAGAGACTGAATTTTTTTTAATGTCATGGAGAATATTAAAGTAGCAGGAGAAAAGTCAAATGTCTAGGGAGCTAAGTGAATTAATATAAATGAGCAAGTAGGCTGGATAAAAGACAAAAGGAATTGGTAGAAACTGAGAATCTCTACCCTAAAGGATGGTAAACAGAAGAGTAACATGAGTATGGAAGTAGTTTAGAAAATGGGTTGAGGGATGACATGGGAAAGAATAATGGCTAAGGAATAGTGATTATTTCTATATGCTAGATATTTTTCTAAATGCTTTATAGGCATTAATCCATTTAACACACAAAATTCTAAGACATACATACTACTATTATTCACATTGTAACAATGGGGAAACTAATATACAAAGAAGTTAAATGACTTGTTCAAAGTCACATAACCAGTAAATGAGAAAGGCAAGCTTAAAATCCAAACAATCTGGCATCCAAGCCCCATATATAACCACTACATTCTACTGCCTCTGAGAATCTGGGACTGTAGCAGGAAAAAGTGCTATAAAATTATTGCTTTCCAATGATGTTTTCACTCCCCAAAACTGTTTTGGAAAACTGGTAATCAGTTTCAGAACTGGTTATAAACCTCTAAGAACATTAGTCACATTTCTCTGTAGCCACATATCATAGCTGCAATTTGTCTATCATGGTTGAAATGCTATTAGACATTTCTAAGATCCTATTGAGTGTTGGATGATTTTATTCCTCCAGTAAAATATCAACTATAATTTGCATATTTTTAAATGCTCAAGAATGGAATGTACATAGTGACAATCTAAGATGTAAAAAAAAATACTCAGTAATTCTAACCAATTAATAAACAATTGATTGAGTACTGTTTCAAAGAAACAATACTGTGGACTCCATTCTTAGCTTTGTTTTCAAGGTACCCCAAGAGAGCCAGCTTTGCTGAACCTTAAAAGTTATTCTTGGGAGTGTACAAATTCAAGAAATATTTTGTAGTCAGATATCAAAGTGTCACAGGTGGAATTTCTACTTTACTTCTGGTTATTAGAACATTGAAGTAAACTACTGAGAATAAATGGCATGACAAAGTAAAGTGTAGAAAATATCAAGCAGAGATTAGAGCTGGCATGATCAATAGGAAATGAATCCAAATTATAGGTGATAAATGTTTCTACTAGCGAGAAGCAGTAGAAATGGTTAAGATGGAAGAATGAAATGGATATGAGATAGGGAAGGAGTAGTCATTAGGATTTGGGAACTGATTAGGTAGGCATTGAGGGAAATACAATAAGCAAACACAAAACTGGGAAAGTGTGATGTTAGATATACTTTTAACAAATTCCCCTGGTGGAACAGTGAAAGTTTACTTGTACAAGATGCAGATTCCTGTGCCTCATCCCAGACTTATGAATTCATAATATCTGGGGATTGTGCCTGGAAGTCTGAATTCTTTTTTTTAAATTTTATTCCCACTTCTTTTTTTTTAACTTTTATTTAATGAATATAAATTTCCAAAGTACAGCTTATGGATTAAAATGGCTTCCCCACCCACAACTTCCCTCCCACCCGCAACCCTCCCCTTTCCCGCTCCCTCTCCCCTTCCATTCACATCAAGATTCATTTTCAATTCTCTTTATATACAGAAGATCAGTTTAGTATGTATTAAGTAAAGATTTCAACAGTTTGCCCCAACATAGCAACACAAAGTGAAAAAACACTGTTGGAGTACTAGTTATAGCATTAAAAAGTGTACAGCACATTAAAGACAGAGATCCCACATGATATATATTTTTTTTAAAATTAATTAATTTTCTATGCAATTTCCAATTTAACACCAGGTTTTTTTTCATTTTCAATTATCTTTATATACAGAAGATCGATTCAGTATATACTAAGTAAAGATTTCATCACTTTGAACCCACACAGAAACACAAAGTGTAAAAATACTGTTTTAGTACTAGTTATAGCATCACTTCACATTGGACAACACATTAAGGACAGATCCCACATGAGACATAAGTATTCCAACTTCTACCCATGGCAATGCTAGTTGTCTTTAGTAAACCATAACTCTCTACACACTTCCATTCCTCTACATTGAAGTATGAATATTTATTCTTTCTTTTTTAATAAAAATGATTTATTTATTTTTTTTAAAATTTTATTTAATGAATATAAATTTCTAATGTACATCTTATGGATTACAATGGCTTCCACCTCCCATAACTTCCCTCCCACACACAACCCTCCCCTCTCCCGCTCCCTCTCCCCTTCCATTCACATCAAGATTCATTTTCAATTCTCTTTATATACAGAAGATCAATTTAGTATACATTAAGTAAAGATTTCAACAGTTTGCACCCACATAGCAACACAAAGTGAAACATACTGTTTGAGTACTAGTTATAGCATTAAATCACAATGTACAGCACATTAAGGACAGAGATCCCACATGAGGAGCAAGTGCACAGTGACTCTTGTTGTTGACCGAACAAATTGACACACTAGTTTATGGCACCAGTAACCACCCTAGGCTGTCGTCATGAGTTGCCAAGGCTATGGAAGCCTTCCAAGTTTGCCGACGCTCATCATATTTAGACAAGGTCATAAAAGACGGGGTGAGGATAGTAACCAATTCCTAAGAGTGGCATTTACCAGGTCTGAACAATTATCCAGCATTAAGTGGGGAAAAGGAACATCAGTACACACAGGTTGGGAGTAGAGCCATTGGAAGTAGAGTAGAGGTTATGATTACAAAGGAATGAGACCCAAGTGCACTAGACAGGGCCTAGAACAAAGGACAGAGTCATTATTAGAGGAGCTAAGAAAGGTGCTGTCTAAGCTACAATTAAGTTTTCTGATTGAGAGGCAAATAGAACCTGACAGAAGGGGCTTGATAATAATCTGTTGGACTTTAGGCCTTGTAAGTTAAGAGGCCCAGACCTATCTATCTCTTCACATGGGGTACATCCTAAGGGAGGTGTGAACCTCCTAGGGGAAGGCACTCTGTTGACTTTCATTACTTGGCTGGCCTGGGAGGAGAGCTGACCAGGTAAAGGCAGGGGGCATCTCTAATAAGAAATTTACAGTTCTGCCTGTAATGTTGCTGACCCTGCTTGGCCATCCCCTCAGCTGCAGTGCTCACTTTGGAAGTTGGGCTGAGTGAAGGGCTTTTCAGCTTAGAGCCAATAAGATCTGTGGCTCTGACCTGGGCATCCTTCGACTCCAGGGCAGGTCCATTTCCAGTGATCCAACTCTTGGCAGAGCTGCCAGGGCTCTTCACCAGCTGACTTCTGCTGAAGCCCAGGCTTACCACATTGAAAGCCAGTGCAGTAGACTGGCCTGTTGGGTCTCCTTGAGGGCAGATCACTGTACAGATCAGCCATTAATAGGCCTGCCACCCATTGCTTCTGATGCCTAGCTTTCTTTTCCTCCTGGTTTGTGTTAAAGCAGACCAGACGATGCAAGTCAAGGGAGCGCCCAAGTCCCATCTCTAATCTTCGGTGGCCTGAACTACAAGTCTATAGTCACAGGCATGTTCTGTAGTAGTTTTTCTAAGGTAGACAATGCCCATGAGGAAAATTATATTCTCACTTAAAAACTTTCTTTCCCTTTGGTCTGAAAGGGAGGTTTTTTCTACTTTCTGTTTACTTCGCTGATGGCGAAGTAAATCTAGCTATGAGATTATAATTTAAGCTCTTATTTTGGCTATGCTATTACAGAAAAATGTTAGCCATCTCTTTTATAAGGTCTAAAGATTAATTTGTGCGTCCTACAGATTCCTTCATAATAGAATTAGTTTCCTACCTTGAAGAGAATAGAGAAATGAAAGAACAAGTTGGGCTTAGAATAGAGAAATGAGGGAGCAAGTCCTAGATCGCTTGCTGAGAATAGCAAGATCACATGAATACTTAGCAAACAGTTTCAACCATTAGATAACAACTTAAGAAAACATTTACCAGAAGGTCCAAAGCCTTCTATAAATTTTAAGAATCATGTATTTGGAAACACCTCTTAAATATCTAACATGGTGTAGTTTGTTTAACCAGTAAACTTAAGCACAACCATATAAAATGTTTTTAGTTTCTTTCTACCAACAAGTATAAAATATATGATGCAGAGATTCAGGTCACTCGAATTAAAATGTATCTTTGATTAACTTTAGCAGCTTAAATTTATGGACAATCTTATCTATAAGCCAATTAAAATAAAACTCTTAATAAAATTTTCCCATGTGGACATACAACATGTACACACATATAACATAACATAATAGACCAATATAGCAATTTTAATAATAGCTTTTAAAATCTTTAACTCTTTGTGTAGATTGCCAATTGATTTGAATTGCTTTTTGTTTTTAGTCACCTCAGTTAACCATACTTTCTCTCAGTTGGTACTCTTAATACATTATTGGCTTAATCTGTTTACAGAGCCATCCCAAAGTACTGAATACAATAGAAGTGGCTGGACAAAGTCTATAGGAATCTATAGGAGGACAGCTAAACCCAGAACCAACAACGCTTTAGTTTTATAAGTAGCAAATCATATATAACTGTGGATGACAAAAGACTTTGTTGCCATGTTTAAAATTATAAACTCATCAACCAACAAGAGGCACTTGCTTACTTCACAGTATTTTTGAAAGCACCTGTAGGATTTTACAAGTATTTAACCCTTTAGGCCTCTGGGGCTTTCTCATTAAGATAACTATCATGTCTAGTAACACAAAATCATTAGACTTTTTAATTCTCAAACATTTGTATTAATAGCATTTTCCATTATAGAAACTTAAAATTTAGTACCACATCACATCCTGACAGTCCTTCTACTATAATCCAAATAGCCTGATTAGTTGGTGTCTCTATAAGATGAGAGACATAGATCCTTTGACTTTTTCAGTTGGGCCCAAACTGGAAAAACCAAAGTCCAAGATTTACTGGAAATTTTAGTCCAGATTGTTTGAAACTTTGATTTTTTGAATGCCTCTCAAGAATGCCAAGAAGGCTCAAAATCCAAAATATCTGGTTGAAATAAGATTCCTTAAAATCATGACATAACATAGACCAAATTTGATCATTGTTACAAGGTGATTATTCAAATCTTTGAAAATAAGCACATATTTAAATAACCCATAGCTCTTAATAAAAATTCAGCTGTTTTTGAACAATTAGAATTTAACAGACATCAAGAGAACATAATAGATTACTTTAACACATTGCTTTAACAGAGCATCAGAGTTTAATTCTATGTCAAAGAGAAATTGAGCTTCCTGTGATCTTTTGCTGTGAGGTTTCCTTCCTTTACCTTCTTTCATATTGATGACCATGTTTCTGTGTTTCTGTGTGTAGCACATCTTTAAGCATCTTTTGCAGGGCAGGACGAGTGGCGACAAATTCTTTCAATTTCTGTTTGCTATGAAAAGTCTTAATTTCACCTTCATTCAGAAATGAGAGCTTTGCAGGATATAATATTCTGGGCTGGCAGTTTTTCTCTCTTAGTACCTGGGCTATGTCTCGCCATTCCCTTCTAGCTTGTAGGGTTTTTGATGAGAAGTCAGCTGTGAGTCTAATTGGAGATCCTCTGAGAGTAATCTGACGTTTCTCTCTTGCACATTTTAGAATCTTTTCTTTATGTTTCACTGTGGTGAGTTTAATTACAACATGTCGTGGTGAGGATCTCTTTTGGTCATGTTTACTAGGGGTTCTATGAGCTTCCTGTACTAAGATGCCTCTGTCCTTCTCCAAACCTGGGAAATTTTCTGCTAGTATCTCACTAAAAATGCCTTCTAAACCTTTCTCCCTCTCCATGCCTTCAGGAACTCCCAGGACCCGAATGTTAGGTTTTTTAATGGTATCCTGTAGATTCCCGACAATATTTTTTAGATTTCTAATTTCTTCTTCTTTTCTTTGGTTTGCCTGTTTCCTTTCCTGTGCTCTGTCTTCTAAGTCCGATATTCTCTGTTATGCGTCCATTCTGTTTTTAAGGCTCTCTAATGTGTTTGTCATTTGATCTATTGAATTCTTCATTTCATTATGATTTCTCGTCTCTACCAGAGTTTCTTGTTTTACTAGTTATTTCATTTCATTTTGATTCCTCCTTAATATTTCATTTTCAGGAGAGAGATTTTCTATCTTGTCCATTAAGGATTTCTGTAGTTCAAGAATTTGTTTTTGAGAACTTCTTGATGTTCTTATCAATTTTTGAGATCCGCTTCTTGCATTTCTTCTATCTCATCATTTTCATAATCTTGAATTGGGGTGTCTTTTTCATTTGGGGGCGTCATAGTGTCTTCCTTGTTCTTGTTACCTTGGTTTTTGCGTTTGTTATATGGCATGTTGGAGATGTTTGGTTTCTTCACTGTGCTGTTTTTTCTTGTTATACTATGGCTCTATATTAAGTGGACTGTCTGCTTTTGGTGGAGCCTTAGAGGCTTGAGATGAGTGTGGCCTGAGAGCTCTGTTTGGTTCCTCAGGGTTGAGGGTGTGTCAAAGGTGACACTCCCATTTCAGGCGTGGTAAATCTTTCTTTCATTCCTTTTTTTTTTTTGATTCAAAAGGGAAGTAATTCTGCACAGCTGAACGTAATTGGAGGTAGTTAGTAGGCGAATGATATACCCACAGGAGCCAGAGATCGGAAGCTCTTTCCCAAGGACCACACAGGGAATCTCTGCTGCCCTTGGTGTGGGCTCCAATTCTCCTGTAGTCTCCCACTGGGTTGCCAAGTTAGATCCTAATCTCCTGTTATTCCCGCCCCCCAGAGTCAGGTTTTTCTGCTAGGCTCAGGGCCGGTGCAGACCTGAGGTCGTCCTGCTTATGACGTATGTCCAAAATGGCGACTGCTCATTGTCTTGCTCACCTTTGAGAGGTGAGTGGAGAGAGAGAAACTCATGTCCGTATCGGTCACTTTTTTTTCTCTCTCTCTCTTCTAGTTAGCCTGGTGAACTTTTCCCTACGGAGTTTCAAGCCTCGTTCCCTCTAGTCTCCTCTTTCCGCTTTCCTGCTGGTGTCTCGGGCTATTGAGGTTCGGCTCACCTTGCGTTCCAACGCTGGTGTGTTGAGTCTGCCGCTGGTGTCCCGAACTTGGGCTCCCACGCTCTCCACGCATGTCCACTGTGAATCACTAGTTCCAGAAGAGTTTCCTCTGCTGTTTCTTCCCCTACTCTTCCCTGAACCTGCAGTATCTCCACTTTTATTAAAATGTCCCTCCCCGGACTATCAGTGTGCTCCCTTCCTATTCCGCCATCTTGCCCCAAATCCCCGGAATTCTGAATTCTAACAAGCCAAAATCTTATGCACTGCAATGTTTAGAAATTATTTCTATAACCTTTTCAACATGAGTGACTAAAAGAACATCTCTCTTCAAAGAGTTGAGGAGTAAAAAAAAAAAAAGCTATGAGGCAGGAACATGCAGAGGATGGATTTGATTTCAAGAGGAATATAGAGTTCAAGGGGTCTTTGGATTCCCTGAATAGCTATGAAGTCTACAATTAAGTGAACATTAAGATAAAAAGTTCTTTTGGAGTCTCCAGTTAGTTCTTAAGTCAAATGTTAGGTAATAACTTCTAATGCCATTGTATAAGTAACCCACATATTGATTGCCTGATTAGGATAATCAAATACCTTAGTTTGCTTTGCACTCTTCCAATTTTAGTATTATAATGTCTGCACTCTGAGAAAACCCTCTTTTGGGCAAACTGGGGTGGTTCAGCACCCTATTATTCAAATTACTATCCCTATGCTAAAGAAGCGGGGGAAGGTCAATTATTGGGGGCAGGATTGTCATTTAATACAAATTATGGCTTTCTAGGCAGTAGGGACCTTGTAGTTGTATCATTTCTCTTAGAAGAGATTGTGGGCAAGGTAGGGCCCATAATTATTATCTTCTCTAGAGCAATAGTGGGGGAGATATTTGAGTAGAAACTCTTCATGGTTCATCACACAGATAGGCATTTTTCTCAATAATCTATAGAGCCAACAGTTTGACCAGTTGTATACAAAGAACACAGGATTTGACATCAGATACAGCTATTGATCCTTGCACCACCATTACTTGCCATATGCTTACAGATGTGTTAGCTTTCAGAATTCTTTTTAGTTATCTGTAGCATAGATTTGCTGTGAACTAAAAAAAAAAATAAACAAATTCACACTGTAATGGATTCAAGGTTGTCCCCCAGAAATCCATGTGTACTTGAAATATTTAAATATGACCTTATTTAAAAACAGGGTCTTTTGATTTAGTTAATTAAGGATATTGAGGTGAACTCATCTTGGATTTAGGGTCAACCCTAAATCCTATTATAGGTGTCTTTGTAAAATTAAGGGAGAGGGAGAGAGGGAGTGGGAGAGAGAGAGAGTGATTGATTCAGACCCTTGAACACAAGCAGATACACGTAATGAAAGACCTTGTAAAGACAGAGACTGTGATAGGAATTATGGTACCAAAGCCAAGGAACACCTGAGGTCACAGAAGCTGGAATAGGCAAGATTGGATTCTCTTCTAGATTCTCTGGAAGGAACATGGTACTGCCACACCTTGATTTCAGAATTCTGGCCTACAGAACTGTGAGATAATGAATTTTTATTGTTTGAAGCCATCAAATTTGTGATAATTTATTGTGGTACCCATTCGAATCTATTGCACTTATTAAATCACTTTGTAAACTGAAAAGTATTATGAACCTCTATTATTATTTAGAGAAATGAAAATGATAAAAAGAGATACTAGTTTTACAATCTTTGAGAAGCTTGGATTCTGCAATGCATATTATAGCTAGAGTTGTCTCTAAAACTCTTGCAAAAAATAATCTGCACTGATGTTGAACCAACCAATAAATTATAACTTATTCTTCCTCTGATAAAAATAAGATAGTTGAATTTTATTAATAAAAGTATAATTTGGAATAGACTGCATCTAGGCTGCCGTTAATGAATACTAATGTGACCTTTATAACTAATTTACCAAATACATACAATTAAAAAGACAATGAGCTTCACTACTTACTGAGCACATAGTCATTATTGAAATATCCCATTCATTTACAATCATTAGAAAATAAAACATCAGTCACTGTGGATTTATTAATTCAAGAACTGTCTGTCTCTTTGTTCTGAGCTTCTAATGTGAAGTGAATGTCAGGGGAAAAACCATTTCAGTGGAAAATAGTGATCACATTCTAAAAAACCCTTCAACAGTTAAAGATTATGTTATTAACAGTGACGTCATCAGGATATGGATGTGTTTGTTCATATATGGCAAAAACTCCTATTAGATATTGGTGTATTCCTATCTTTTTTAAGGTATTATATAGTGTAATGTTGGAGTTGAGGTGTTTTTCTGAATTGTGCTTGGTTAGTGTAGTAATTAGAGCAAGTTATCTGGGTTATGCATTTCATTTCAATGTTCTTTCTATTGCTAGGGTTGTCTCCAAGCAAAATTAGAATGATTGTTTTGGCAGAATTCAATAATGAAATCAATTTGCCTAATTGATTTTAACCAGTTTATTTCAACAATGTAAGGTCCAACATGCTCCTATTTGATATTGAACAACTTGCATAAAAATTTAAACTGATATATTTTTAATAATATAAAATCTATCACGCTCCTTTTATAATTATATGTTGTAATGCCTCCTATATTATCCCAAAAGGTAATTCACAGGTAATATAGCAGAACTATATACATTAAATATTTAAGATATCAATATAATACTTCCAGTAAGTAAAGGAAGTAAATTGTAAGAAAATTGCATACAATCCAGAAGGTAAATGCTTTCACATGACTACATGAGAGGGCATTATTTAAATGTCAGACATACCTAACTGTAGAACTGCTGTGAAAGCCGTTACAAATTCAGATGATACACGTACGTAGACTTGGTGACTCAAATACTGCAATGGGTGGCACAATATTCTTAAATGATGAAATTCTCTCAGGAAATTTCCAAATGAAATGAATTGCCATCTTCTCTCAAATTATACATTTGTTGCATTGCTTGCCTGTTCAATGTACTTTAAAGCCTTTAAAAAATACACTTGTACATAGAACTGGATTCAGTTTGAGCCTGATATTTGTAAACTTTTTTACAACTCTGTCAATATCTGACATAATACTTGAAAATCATGCCATACACAACGCGAATTTTTATTGTGCAGAACTCAAAAGACACTTGGTTCTAGAGTTATACATATGTTGGTTCTACCACTCAGCAGTTCCATACCCTTGGGAAATCTACTGTTTGAACCTCAGTATCCTCACTTGAAAAATTAGAATGATAATAGCAAATTCCTCATGTATTTTAGCAAAGTGCTTAAGAAACAACAAGGATTATTGCTCAGTTTGTCATTAAAATTCAATAGAATTTACATAGAAACAGAAAAATTTCAGATCCAAGGACTAGACCATCTGGACTAGCAATTCATTTCACAAATCAGAGCACTAAAGCCTACAGAAGAATTAACAGTCATAGAGCCTGAACAGTCAGTGTTCATGACATATCCAAAGATAAATGTGTTGAGCTACTGGAGAAAGCAGATTTCTCCCTTGGCTCTAGGTTATAGTTTTCAGTACTCAATAAATGACCAAGTTAATCTCTCTACCAATCAAACAACTCTATGTGTGCGGGTGTGTGTGTATGTGTGTGTGTGATATGAAGAAAAATTCAGTGTTTAGTGATTTTACAGTGCTGAGCTCCAAATTTTTTTTTTAACTTTTATTTATGAATATAAATTTCCAGTGTACAGCTTATGGATTACAATGGCTTCCCCCTCCCATAATTTCCCTCCCACCCGCAACCCTCACCTCTCCCGCTCCCTCTCCCCTTCCATTTGCATCAAGATTCATTTTCAATTCTCTTTATATGCAGAAGATCAATTTAGTATAAAGATTTCAACAGTTTGCACCCACATAGCAACACAAAGTGAAACATACTGTTTGAGTACTAGTTATAGCATTAAATCACAATGTACAGCACATTAAGGACAGAGATCCCACATGAGGAGCAAGTGCACAGTGGCTCCTGTTGTTGACCCAACAAATTGACACTCTAGTTTATGGCGCCAGTAACCACCCTAGGCTGTCGTCATGAGTTGCCAAGGCTATGGAAGCCTTCCAAGTTTACCGACTCTGATCATATTTAGACAAGGTCATAAAAGACGGGGTGAGGATAGTAACCAATGATCCTAAGAGTGGCATTTACCAGGTTTGAACAATTATACAGCATTAAGTGGGGAAGAGGACCATCAGTACACACAGGTTGGGAGTAGAGCCATTGGTGGTAGAGTAGAGGTTATGATTACAAAGGAATGAGGCCCAAGTGCACTAGACAGGGCCTAGAACAAAGGACAGAGTCATTATTAGAGGAGCTAAGAAAGGTGCTGTCTAAGCTACAATTAAGTTTTCTGATTGAGAGGCAAATAGAACCTGATAGAAGGGGCTTGATAATAATCTGGTGGGCTTTAGGCCTTGTAAATTCAGAGGCCCAGACCTATCTATCTCTTCACATGGGGTATATCCTAAGGGAGGTGTGAACCTCCTAGGGGAAGGCACTCTGTTGACTTTCATTACTTGGCTGGCCTGGGAGGAGAGCTGGCCAGGTAAAGGCAGGGGGCATCTCTAACTAGAAATTTACAGTTCTGCCTGCAATGTTGCTGACCCTACTTGACCATCCCCTCAGCTGCAGTGCTCACTTTGGAAGTTGGGCTGAGTGAAGGGCTTTTCAGCTTAGAGCCAATAAGATCTGTGGCTCTGACCTGGGCATCCTTCGACTCCAGGGCAGGTCCATTTCCAGTGATCCAACTCTTGGCAGAGCTGCCAGGGCTCTTCACCAGCTGACTTCTGCTGAAGCCCAGGCTTACCACATTGGAAGCCACTGCAGTGGACTGGCCTGTTGGGTCTCCTTGAGGGCAGATCACTGTACAGACCTTGTGTTACTAGACATGATAGTTATCTTAATGAGAAAGCCCCAGAGGCCTAAAGGGTTAAATACTTGTAAAATCCTACAGGTGCTTTCAAAAATACTGTAAAGTAAGCAAGTGCCTCTTGTTGGTTGATGAGTTTATAATTTTAAACATGGCGACTTAAAGTCTTTTGTCATCCACAGTTATATATGATGTGCTGCTCATAAAACTAAAGCATTGTTGGTTCTGTGTTTAGCTGTCCTCCTATAGGTTCCTATGGACTTTGTCCAGCCACTTCTATTGTATTCAGTACTTTGGGATGGCTCTGTAAACAGATGAAGCCAATAATGTATTAACAGTACCAACTGAGAGAAAGTATGGTTAACTGAGGTTACTAAAAAGAAAAAGCAATTCAAATCAATTGGCAATCTACAAAAAGAGTTAAAGATTTTAAAAACTATTATTAAAATAGCTATATTGGTCTATTATGCTATATTATATGTGTGTACATATTGTATGTCCACGTGGGGAAATTTTATTAAGAGTTTTATTTTAAATGGCTTATAGATAAGATTGTCCATATATTTAAGCTGCTAAATTCAATCAAAGATACATTTTAATTTGTGTGACCTGAATCTGTGTATCATATGTTTTAAACTTATTGGTAGAAAGAAACTAAAAACATTTTATATGGTTGTGCTTAAGTTTACTGGCTAAACAAACTACACCATGTTAGATATTTAAGAGGTGTTTTCAAATACATGATTCTTAAAATTTATAGAAGGCATTGGACCTTCTGGTAAATGTTTTCTTAAGTTGTTATCTAATGGTTGAAACCGTTTGCTAAGTATTCATGTGATATTGCTATTGTCAGCAAGCGATCTAGGACTTGCTCCCTCATTTCTCTATTCTAAGCCCAACTTGTTCTTTCATTTCTCTATTCTCTTCAAGGTAGGAAACTAATTCTATTATGAAGGAATCTGTAGGACGCACAATTTAATCTTTAGACCTTATAAAAGGGATGGCTAACATTTTTCTATAATAGCATAGCCAAAATAAGAACTTAAATAATAATCTCATAGCTAGATTCACTTCGCCATCAGCGAAGTATACAGTAAGTAGAAAAAAGCTCCCTTTCCCAAAGGGAAAGAAAGTTGTTAAGTGAGAATATAATTTTCCTCATGGGCATTGTCTACCTTAGAAAAACTACTACAGAACATGCCTGTGACTATAGACTTGTAGTTCAGGCCACCGAAGATTAGAGATGGGACTTGGGCACTCCCTTGACTTGCATCCTCTGGTCTGCTTTAACACAAACCAGGAGGAAAAGAAAGCTCGGCATCAGAAGCAATGGGTGGCAGGCCTATTAATGAGCTCCAATATTTTTAAAACACTAGAGATAACTTAGCTCTCCCTACTCTCACTGTTGCATTTCCTTTTTTTCCTGAACTACTACATTTTAATTCTCTATGTGCTTGTTCCAGACTGAAAGCTCTCTAAGAGCAAGGATATGACTTACTCATGACTGAGTATTGAGCAAATCTGGATTCATTTTTTGTGTGTGTGAATGAAGTTTTATGGATGAAGGAAAATGAACTTAAAAATCAATTTTTTTTTTGCAATTCTAGAAAAATTTCTCCTGTACATTTTAGAAGGTAAAAGTAAAATGCCAAAAATGTGCCAAATGAAATATGTAGATTTTAAATCAGGAAATGGAATATAACCATGATTTATTTTTATTTATTTATTTTTTTGACAGGCAGAGTGGACAGTGAGAGAGAGAGACAGAGAGAAAGGTCTTCCTTTTTGCCATTGGTTCACCCTCCAATGGCCGGCGCACCGCGCTGATCCGATGGCAGGAGCCAGGTGCTAATCCTGGTCTCCCATGGGGTGCAGGGCCCAGGCACTTGGGCCATCCTCCACTGCACTCCCTGGCCACAGCAGAGAGCTGGCCTGGAAGAGGGGCAACCGGGACAGGATCAGTGCCCCGACCGGGACTTGAACCCGGTGTGCCGGCGCCGCAAGGCGGAGGATTAGCCTATTGAGCCGCGGCGCCGGCCACCATGATTTATTTTGTGAGAGAAATTGTTTGACTATCTCCAAAGGATTCAAATGGTTCTATGTCCTGATTCTGCTACTTCCTAGCAATAAGCTTTGTACAAAGTCAGTTCACCTCTTATTCTTTCTGTCATCAAATATTTTTTGAGGGCCTATTGTTTGCTAGACACTGTGCTAAGTATCGAGTGTACAGCAATAGATATTACAAAATTCTTTTACTTATCAAACTTATATCCCCTTATGTATCTTAGTCTATTTCCTCCTCTATTAAATTTGAAAGTCATTGATTTATTCATAGTTCAATGCATTGACTACCAACCAACAACGTGTTACACATATTCAAGACTATAGTGAACACAGTTTAATATCACAACCCTCAAAGTTGTTATGATTTAATAAAATCCCATCATCAGAATTCTATCATATTCACACCCTGTCAGAATAAGATCGAAGTCGGAGAACTCAAAAGGCTTCCATAGTCTTGGCAACTCATGACTAGAGCCTAGGGAGATTACTGACGCCATAAACAAGAGTGTCAATTTGTTAAGTCAACAACAGGAGTCACTGTGTACTTATGTCTCATGTGGGATCTGTCCTTAATGTGTTGTTCAATGTGAAGTAATGCTATAACTAGTACTGAAACAGTATTTTACACTTTGTGTTTTTGTGTGGGTGCAAACTGATGAAATCTTTACTTAATATATACTAAATTGATCTTCTGTATATAAAGATAATTGAAAATGAATCTTGATGTGAATGGAATGGGAGAGGGAGCTGGAGATGGGAGGGGTGCAAGTGGGGGAAATTATGGGGGGGGGAAGCCATTGTAATCCATAAGCTGTACTTTGGAAATGTATATTTACTAAATAAAAAAAAAAGAATTCTGCCAGCGCTGCAGCTCAATAGGCTAATCCTCCGCCTTGCGGTGCTGGCACACCAGGTTCTAGTCCCGGTTGGGGCACCGATCCTGTCCTGGTTGCCCCTCTTCCAGGCCAGCTCTCTGCTGTGGCCAGGGAGTGCAGTGGAGGATGGCCCAAGTGCTTGGGCCCTGCACCCCATGGGAGACCAGGATAGGCACCTGGCTCCTGCCATCGGATCAGCGCGGTGCGCCGGCCGCAGTGCGCCGGCCGCAGCGGCCATTGGACGGTGAACCAACGGCAAAAAGTAAGACCTTTCTCTCTGTCTCTCTCTCTCACTGTCCACTCTGCCTGTCAAAAAAAAAAAAAAAGAATTCTATCATATTCACAACACCCATTACTGGGAGATTTGGTCGAGCAGAGAGAGTGAGTGGGATGCAGCAGAGGCTGTATTACATAGAACTGAAACAGGGAAAAACTTGGATCATTGCAATGATTCTCTTGAAGTCCCACTCTGGAAGTCAGAAAATCTGAGTAATCATTTGACTCGGTCACTCCTTGTGGGGGACACCGAATCTGAAGAGGCCTAGAGGAATCTTCCTGAGCCTGCCTCGAATTTGAAAACTTGTCTTTAAGTTTCAAATCCCTGGTAGCAAACACCCCAGCCCCAGGGCGCTTTTGCCTAAGGATCATTAAGGTGGTATAATAGGAGTGGCTAAGACCTTTTGCATCGCATCACCCCACCCCTTGCCCGCATCCTCTCATCTGCTCATCCGCTCTACCTCAGCTATATATACACCTCCCTTTTACAATAAAGTGAGACCCTGCTTTGACTGGGCTCCCCACCACACCTGATTGTCCCCCAGGTTTGGGGAAGGCTGAGTGGCGGGTGGCACACTTCCCCTCCTCAGTCAAGGCAAGCTGCGGGCAGCCTGCCTAATTCTCTGGTGGTGGCAAGGAACAGTCACCACAATTCCTTTTCTTGGAAAAATCACATCCTGTCTCTGAAAATCTATCTAAATTGAGTATTGTGTATATATAGCTCCATGAGGTCAACAATGCCCCAGAACAACATTATGTTCAAGCCAATTATAAACAGTGTCCCATTGGGCCTGCATTGTGATACAGTGGGTTAAGCTACCACTTGAGATGCCAGCACCCCATAGTAAAGTACCAGTTTGTGTTTCAGCTGCTCTGCTTCTAATCCAGCTCTCTGCTAATGCACTTGAAGGCCCATGTACTTGGGTTCCTGCCACCCATGTGAGAGACTCCAGCTGGAGTTCCTGACTCCTGATTTTGGCCTGACCTAGCCTTGACTGTTGTGCATATTTGAGGAGTGGATCAGTTGAAGATCTCTCTCTCTCTCTCTCTCTCTCTCTCTCTCTCTCTTTCAAATAAATAAAATCTTAAAAGCATATTCAACAAAATTATAGTCACCTTAAATAAGTTGTTTAACAGGATGTGGCTGTTAGATTCTAAGACTATGAGAAAATTTTTAGGCAAAGGAAGAATTTGAAATGTCATGAAAATGTAAATGGAACCATACATATCAGAACTTGACCTAACAAAAGAAGTTCCAAAAAGAAAATTTACTGGGCTAGTGCTGTGGTGTAGTAGGTAAAGCCACTGCCTGATATAGCAGGTAAAGCTACTGCCTGCAGTACCAGCATGCCTTATGGGTACCAGTTGAGTCCTGGCTGCTCCACTTCCAATCCAGTGCTCTGCTATGGCTTGGGAAAGCAGTAGAAGATGACCCACATGCTTGGGCACCTGCACCTGTGAGGGAGACCTGGAGGAAGTTCCTGGCTCCTGGCTTAGGATTGGCCCAGCTCTAGCCATTGTGGCCATTTGGGGAGTGAAGCAGCTGGTGGAAGACCTCTCTCTCTCTCTCTCCCTCTCTATCTCTCTCTGCCTCTGCCTCTTTGTAGCTGTCTTTTAAATAAATAAATCTTTATTTAAAAAAGAAAATTTATGACAATAAATTTCTCCATCAAAAAAGAAAGATTTTAAATAAACAATCTAACATTATACCTAAAGGAACTAGAAAAAAAAGAATGAACTAAGACTAGAGCTATCAAAAGGAAGGAAATAACAAAGACTAGAGTAGAAATGAATGAAATAGAAACTAGAATGTTGATAGAAAAGATCAACAAAATAAAGAGTTAAGTTTTGAAAACAAAATTGGTAAACTTTTATCTAGAATGAATAAAAAGAGATAGAAGACTAAAAAATATAAACGGAAAAGTAGATATTATAATTGATACTACAGAAATACAAAGGATTACAAGAGTGTCACAGACCTTTTGAAACATGTGTAAATATTCACAAAACAAAATAAATCTCAACATTCTCCTAGTTAGTCCGTTGTGAAATATTTCATATTGACCCATTCTGAGTCCATAACTGAAACTTCAAAATTGCAAAAAGAGAAGATGCCCATGAAAAATACCTACTAAATGGAAGCACCTAAATGAATATTAATATAATGAAGTAGACATCTTACAAAGTGTACCTCAGTATTTAATGCACTCTTACATTAAGAATTAAATGTCTAATTGCACTTACAAGGTAGCTAATTCCAGGAACAATTTTGTTTCCTATGAAAAAAGCCTTAAAAAAAGTTTAAATTTCCTTAAGATAATCAGATTACAGACAAAGCAACATTGCATAAAAAGCTACTCCAGATAATCATGTTGTACTGGTTGAATTTAGGAGGAAAGATGAAAGAGCAGAGAGATTATTCTAGAAGGAATTTGAACTTAGTGACTTCACTTTCCTTCTCCTTTGAAAGAAAATTACTTGAATTTGTTGGATACTGTTGATGATTTTGCATAAGCCACTTTATTCAGAGCTTTAGAATTAAGGCAGTAATGACAAAGTTTTTTGATTTAGTATTAAGTCTAAAATCTGGGCAAACTGTGGTTAAAGGAGACATATTGGTCATGTGAAGGAAAGCAAGGAATTAAGGGGATGATAGTAATTGTGGCTAACTCTTACAGTTATTACTCCATGTCATGCACTATCTAAGTACTTTATATATATATATATATGTATATATATATATATATACATTCATTTATTCATCACAAGGACTTGATAATATTAGAACTATGATCATCCCTACTTGATAGCTATGGTGATAGTACAGGGAGGTTGAGTATCATCACTAAGATAATAATCTGATAAATGGTTGAAACAGACTTTGAAAGGTACTCACAGTTTCAGAAGCCTTTCCCTAAATCACCATAGTTAATTGTCATTACTGTGTACATTGTACAAGATGATCAAATGCAGTTATAGAGGGGAAGGAATCTGGCATATTCACAGAGCTAAGCGTAGAGCTAAAACTCAAACTTTGGCAATCTGGCTACAAAGGCTGTATTTTAAAAACCTAAATTCCCTCTCAAAGAAAGTTCAGACAAGGATCAGGTAGTAATAGTATCTATGGTAGAAAACAAGACAGAGATCTGAGAACATGAAGAATTTGAGCTAAGTGAGGCGAAGATGCCAGTAACAGGAAAAAAAATGAGAGTATGTTTGGAGAATTAAAAACTGATGCCCAAGGGATAGAAGGATCCAGAATTTAAGGGGTCAGAATACAATAACTAGGAGGTCAGGTAGAGAAGTGAGTCTGATTTGAAAAACATGGTTGACCTCACTCTCTTTGGCCTAAGTACTAGAAATTGCCTCCAAATATAATTTTTCTTTTGATGCAATCCCTAGCTTGCCTAAGGATATAAAACCCCTGAAATTGCCTAACTCTTTTTGGAGCCTATTTCACTTTATTTAATTTATTTTTTAAAGATTTATTTATTTACTTGAAAGTCAGAGTTACAGAGAGAGAGAGAGAGAAGAAGAGGCAGAGAGAGAGAGAGAGAGAGAGGTCTTCCATCCACTGGTTCACTCCCCAGTAGGCCACAATGGCCGGAGATGTGCCTATCTAAGCCAGGAGCCAGGAGCTTCTTTCAGGTCCCCCATGCTGGTATAGGGGCCCAAGGACTTGGGCCATCTTCTACTTCCTTCCCAGGCCATAGCAGAGAGCTGGATCAGAAGTAGAGCAGCCAGGACTCGAACAGGCGCCCAAATGGGATGCTGCCACTGCAGACGGCCACTTTACCCACTACACCACAGCACCAGCCCCACCTATTTCACTTTAAAAAAAAACTAGTTCCATATTTTTGATAAAAAAATTTTATTGAGATAACTTATGTATTGTACAGTTCACTTATAAAGTATAGAACCTAATCATTCTTAGTATGGTCACAGAGTTGTTAATTGTCAATAAAGTAAGTTTTGACATTTTCTTTATATAAAAATTAACTTCATAAACATTGGGAATTGTTCTCCTTTTCTCCCTCATTCAACCATCTATCCTCTCCCTTTTACCCAGCCCAAGGCAGCCACTTATCTACTTTTAGTCTCTGTGTAGTTGCTTATTCTGCACACACCTTGAAATTTTTTTAAATTTTTTTAAATTTTAAAATGTATTTTCTTTATTTCAAAGGGAGAGAGAGTGAGTGAGTGAGTGAGTGGGACAGAAACAGTCAGAGATTCCCTATCTGCTGGTTCTCTCCCCCAAATGCCCACAAGAGCCAGGACTGGACCAGGCTGAAACTAGGAGCTAGGTACTCATGGATGGCAGGGATCAAAATACTTGAGCCTTCACTTGCACCCACAAAGGGTGTATATAAGCAGGACACTGGAATCGAAAGTGGAGCCAAGACTTGAAGTTAAGTCATGGGGTGCCAACATCTTAACTGTGGTGCTAGGTGTCCATGCATAGACATTTAAAAAAAAAGATTTATTTATTTATTTACTTACTTATTTTTATTTATTTGAAAGGCAGAGGGAGAGAGACAGAGAAAGAGAGACATAGATAGAGATATCTTCCATCGACTGGTTCACTACTCAAATGGCTGTGGCAGTCAGGTCTTACCAGGTCAAAGCCAAGAACCAGGACCATCATTCTGGTCTCCCATATGAGTGGCAGAAGCCCAAGTGCTTGGGACATCTTATGCTGCCCTCCCAGGCACATTAGCAGCAATATGGATTGGAAGTGGAGCAGCTGGGACTTGAACTGGTGCTCCAATTTGGGATTCTGGCATCACAAGCAGTGGTTTAACCCACCATGCCACTACAATGTCCTCTAGGCACATTTTAAAATATGACTCCTATATAATTGTAATTATGCATCCTTTGGCCTTTATCTTCTCACCTGCCTCCTTTCTCAACCACCCATGCCTCCATAACCAGCATCCTACTTTTTATATCTACAAGATTAACCTTTTGAGATTCAACATATGAGTGAGAGCATGCAGCAATTGTCTTTCTGTGCCTATCTTATTTTGCTTAACATGACTGCCACCAAGTCCATCCATGGTGTCACAAATGACAAGATTTTATTCCTTTTTATTGTGTAATAGTATTCTCCTGTGGGGTGTGTGTGTGTGTGTGTGTGTGAAAGTTATTGACCCATTCATCTATTTGATTCCATATGTGAATAGTGCTGCAATAAACATAGTAGTTCAGCTATCTCTTCAGAATACTGATTTTATTTCCTTTGGATATATGACCAGTAGTGGAATTGCTGAGTTATATGATGGTTCTATTTTAATTTTTTGAGAAACCTCTATATTTCTTTAGGTAATACTATACTAGTTTGCATTTGTGTGTATGGGTTCCCTTTTCTCAACATCATTAGCAACACTTGTCTTTCTTTTTTTTTTTATTTTTGACAGGCAGAGTGGATAGTGAGAGAGAGACAGAGAGAAAGGTCTTCCTTTGCCATTGGTTCACCCTCCAATAGCTGCTGCGGCCCGCGCACCGCTGATCTGAAGCCAGGAGCCAGGTGCTTGTCCTGGTCTCCCATGGGGTGCAGGGCCCAAGCACTTGGGCCATCCTCCACTGCCTTCCTGGGCCATAGCAGAGAGTTGGCCTGGAAGAGGGGCAACCAGGACAGAATCCGGCGCCCTGACCGGGACTAGAACCAGATGTGCCAGCGCCGCTAGGCGGTGGATTAGACTGTTGAGCCATGGCACTGGCTATCTTTCTTTTTTTTTTTTTTAATAATAGTCAATCTAACAAATGTGAAGTTATATCTAGTTGTGGTTTTCATTCTTATTTCCCTGATGACTAGTGATTTTGAGCATTTTTTTCACATACCTGTTGCCCGTCTATGTGTTTTCTCTTAATAAATGTATGTTAATAGTTTTTGTCCATTTTCTAATTGACTTATTTTGGTTTTTAGCTATTGAGTCTTTTAATTCTTTATATATTTTGGATATTAAGCCTTTACCAGGTTTATAGTCTGCAAATATTTTTCCATTTCTGTTGGTTGTCTCTTCATTTTGCTGATTGTTTCCTTTGCTGTACAGAAGCTTTTTAGCTATAATGCAATTCCATTTGTCTAGTTTTGTTCTTGTTGCTTCTGCTTTTGAGGTCATATAAAAAAAGAACATTGTTTAGATCTATGTCATGAAGAATTTCTTCTGTGTTTTCTTCAAATAGTTTTATAGTACTTAAATCCTTCATCCACTTGGAATTGTTTTATATATTTGTAAGAGATAAGGGTCTAATGTAATTCTCCTGAATATGGCTATCTGGCTTTAGCAACACTATTTATTATAAAGACTGTCCTTTCCCAATGGGTATTCTTTGCACCTTCATTGAAAAATAATTGGCTGTAAGTGTATGAATTTATTTCTTGGCTCTCTATTATGTTCCATTGTTTCATGTGTCTATTTTTATGCCGGTATTGTGCTGCATTGATTTGAGAACAGAATGAAATCTGTGATACACAACCTGTTAATTATGCAAAATACAATGCATAGTGTCACCATCCATCAACTCTCCAAAATTCAAAATATTTAACTAATATTTAACTTTCAACTTTTTTGTACCCATGTATCCAATTAGTCAGAAAGTCACAACACTATTTCTTAAATAACTTTAAGTGTTTTTAAAATTTATTTAAAATTTTTGAATTAATATGTAATACTTGCATGTTTCTAAGTTACACAATGCAACTGTTCAATACATATGCAATGACCTCTAACAGACATAGTCATAATTTTCTTATAAGTTGTAATAGGCTTTTAATGATTTTTAGGAAATAAAATAGCTTTCCAATGTATCATCAGCTATATTTAAAACAGTAGTATTATCTGTTTTTTATTGTAATCCAGTCTAGGACTTCATTATATCTCACCTTCTTTTTAAATATTTATTTATTTATTTGAAAGCCGGAGTCACATAGAGGGAGGGAGAAACAAAGAGAGAGAGAGATCGATCTTCATCCACTGCTGCATTCACCAGAGGGCCTCAATGGCCACAGCATGGCCAGGCCAAAGCCAGGAGCCAGGAGCTTCATCAAGGTCTCTCATGTTGAGGAAGAGGCCCAAGGACTTTTACCATCCTCAGCTGCTTTCCCAGGTGCATTAGCAGTGAGCTGTATCAGAAATGGAACAGCTGGGACACTGAGATGCTGGCAGCATACCCACTACATCACAATGCGAGCCCCTACGTCTCACCTTCTCACTGGCTTGCCTCAGGTATTATATCCTTTTTAATCCTCCACACTGCACCCACAATGATTTTTTTGAGATTTATTTATTTATTTGAGAGGCAGAGTTACAGAAAGAGAGAGACACAGAGAGAGGTCTTCCATATGCTGATTCACTTCCCAAATGGCTGCAATGGCTGGAGCTGGGCCTATCTGAAACCAGGAACCAGGAACTTCTTCCAGGTTTCCCATGTGTGTGTGGGAGCCCAAGTACTTGTGCCACCTTCCACTGCCTTCCTAAGCCATTAGAAAGCTAGATGGGAAGAGCAGCAGCCAGGACACGAACCAGTGCCTATATGAAATGCTGGTGCCACAGGTGGAGGCTTAGCTCATTATACCACAGTGCTGGCTCCTACAATGATTTTAATACATAGAAATGTGGTTGTGTCATTCTCTTAATTAAAATTAATGGATGAATCCCAATGTCCCTAGGAACTACTCTTTAACTTGGCTTGTATGGCCTATAAAAACTATTCCCTGATCAATTGTCATTTATTATTTTTAATGCACTCTGTGCCCTAACTGTACTAAACTATTGTGATAACTTAAATACCTTATATTTTTCTCTTTCTTATTTATTAATATAAGGAGAACAGAGTTCAAGTACTTCATTGATATAAGTTTAAGAATATAGTGATAGTTTGCTCCTTTCCCCTTCATTTCTTTCTTTTTTTTTTCTTTTGTAATATTTGTGATAACATATTTTTACTTTAGTTTATAATCACAGACTTACAGCTCCACTAAATAAAGAGTTCAACAAGTAAAAGTAGAAAGACCAGTGTTCAGCAAGAATATAGACAAGGGCTATAAATAATAATCAAATACCAAGTTATCAATTTCACCCATAAACATTAAATTTTTTGTGCTCTATATATTAGCTACCACAAAAAGAGAATACATGTAATATTTGTCTTTTTGAGTCTGGTTTATTTCACTAAGCGTTGTTGTCTCCAGTTGTATCCATTTTGTTGCAAAAGACAGGGTTTAATTCTCTTTTATGGCTGAGTAGTATTTCATTGTGTATCTATACCTTACTTTTTTTTAACACCACTTGGCATTGCATATGGTGGGTCCTTCTTTCTCAAATATTCTTCCTCTCCTTTTTTGATCTGTCTATGAGTTCTTTTCTGCATAGATATTTCACTATGCATAATTGTCTCCAGTTGCATCCATTTTGTTGCAAAAGACAGTACTTAATTCTTTTTTATATTTTTAAAAATATTTTTACTACTCCATTGTTTATACCACTTGCCATTGCACATGGTGAGTCCTTCTCTCTCAAATATTCCTCCACTCCTTTTTCTCTCTCCCTATGAGTTATTTGCTACATAAGTACTGCTCATTCATGTTAGACATCAGCCCCTCTGTGAACTCTTCTGAAGAGATTGATGAGATATCTGTGTTCTATGGACTCTCTAAATTATCATAACACACATTATACCATATATAAATTGTCTCTATACCTGATACTCTTCTTCATAAAACACCATGGTCTAGAGAGTGATGACCATGACTTCTTTATCTCTATACGTGCATGTCCCACTAAAATTCCTGGCATACCAAATGCACCAAGTAAATGTTTATTTAATGAATAATTATTTGGGCACTACCAAACATATATGCAGACGCTCACATGAAAGGGCTTCAAAAAGTTCACAGAAAGTACACATTACCTTTGAATTCCATTTTCTGTAAACATATTAAATCCCTGTGTGTGTGTAACATGTAATATATAATACACATTTATATTTTATTAATACATGCATGTTACACAGGTATAGATATATATTTATGAGTATACCTGCAAAAACCTCAAAAAGTTCATGAAAATGGAGTTAAAATAAAATTGATGTTTTCCATTAATTTTTTTATATTCCTTGCATATCCCTCCTGCTAATATATTTTTTCTTGCTCTGATTCCATGTCCATCAAATAACTATTCCTACTTATTTTAGTTTCCCAGGTACCTTCATATCAAAATGGATCTCATTTAATCTTATTTACCTCCTAAAAAGTCCTATCACCAGAAACAGCGACAATGAGAATTAGGGCTTCAGGTATGAAGGGAATGGGGAGGCACAATTTAACCAATGATAACTATTGTGTGCAGAAAGTGATTTCAGTGGAAAAGAAGTCTGAGGTGTCACAATCTCTAGAAATTTCCATGCTTGATGCCTGAAATACCGCCATCATATCATCATTTTTTTTTTTTGGACAGGCAGAGTGGACAGTGAGAGAGACAGAGAGAAAGGTCTTCCTTTTGCTGTTGGTTCACCCTCCAATGGCCACCGCGGTAGGCACGCTGTGGCTGGCGCACTGCGCTGATCCGATGGCAGGAGCCAGGTGCTTCTCCTGGTCTTCCATGGGGTGCAGGGCCCAAGGACTTGGGCCACCCTCCACTGCACTCCCTGGCCACAGCAGAGAGCTGGCCTGGAAGAGGGGCAACCGGGATAGGATCGGTGCCCCAACCGGGACTAGAACCCGGTGTGCCGGTGCCGCAAGGCGGAGGATTAGCCTAGTGAGCCGCGGCGCTGGCTCATATCATCATTTTTCAAAAGATATGTTTGTTTGTTTGTTTTCCAGGTAGAATGATGGAGAGAAAAAGACACGCAGAGATCTTCCATCTGCTGGTTCTCTTCCCAAATTGCTGCAACAGCTGGTGTTGGTTCAGGCTGAAGGCAGAATCGAGAAAGTCCATGTGGCCTTCCATGTGAATGTCAGGCACTTCAGTATCTGAGCCATCATGCACTGCCTCCCAGGTGTGTTAGCAGAAAGCTTTATAGAAAGCAGGGTAGCCTAGACTTACACTGGCACTTTTATATGGGATGCAAGCATCCCACACGGTGGCTGAACCCACTGTGCCACAACACTTGCCCTATATCTTCATTTCTAATTATAATACTTTGTTACCAAGGGCTTAGAACCATTTTTAACCCCTATTAGTGTTCATTCCCAGGAGTTGAGCCAGGTTATTTTGAGAAAGGTGGGTTGAAGTCCCTGGCATTGATTATCTGTGGTGGAACAAATGTTTAGCGCCAAGAGAAGGGAATTGGTAAAATAGGAATAAGAAATGGAGTCTAAGGTATCCAATATGAGGGACCAAAACGGGAGCAGGATTCAAAAGCACTTTCTTTAACCAATAAGAAGAACCTAAGTGAATTAAGCTTATTTAGAAGAGCCTGAAGAATCTTCATGAACAACGTGGTCCACAAGGGAAAAAAAGCTGATTTTTATTCCGTTATTTCAGAGGACAAATAAGAATTGATAGACGTTACATGTAAGCAGTTCACAGCTTTTTCTGATTTCTAATAATTAAAACAGTCTATAAAATATGATGTTCTTGATAAGGCAGTGAGATTCCCTATCGCTTGAGGCATTTAATGAAAAGCCCAGATGAGCACCTCTCACAAAAGCTTCCCAGGAGATTTGTATACTTCTGTGCTTGATAGGAGGCTGAAATAGAAGAACTCTATAGTTCTATTCAATTTTAATTTGTGCCATTATACAATTTTCTAATTGTTCATGAGGTTGAAAAGTGAGCATCCATGGCCACTCTTCTGTATATTTTCAAGAAGTATCAGATTCATTTTGTGTTCCAGTTGCTGACTTCTTGTTCGTTTTGAAGCTACTTTTCCACTTAAAGTCAGAGGGTATATGAACTTTTAAACAGTCATCCATTCAACAAATATTTTGGGAGAACTTGCCATGATCCTCTCTTCTGTCAAGCTGCAGAGTTATGCCATAGGAGTAAACTGAAGTTGTTATGATTACTCCTCCTGTAGATCTTGCATGTAGAATTTCATATTGCTGTATGCGAGGATAAAAAACATAGGGTAGAAAGGAATCACTGAAATACAAGTTTGTTATGCAATTTGAACTCCCTGGGCTAGTAGAATGGTTTCTGTTCAACTTAGAGTCCTCATCATGCAAACATCATCATCCTTTTTAAAAGAAATGCTATTTTGAACTGAAATCAGGCCTCAGATTAGCTATCAAACACAATAACTAGTATTTAGTTTCCAGTAATTGGAAGGTACAAGTTCTAAAATAATATCTACCCACTTCTGTGTATTATTTCCATATTATTGTCCTTACCTGAGACCTACTGGATATCCATAGTAGAGCAAATGCCACATTAACTTTTTTAATAAAATAAGAGAACATCTGTACCTCTCAAGGCATCCTGCATTCTTTTACACAACCAATATTGTCTGGGCACCTCCTATGTACCAGAATTATTGTTTCTGTGTTAGGAGTATAAAGATGACTACCACATTTAAGCAGATTATATATATATATATATATATATATATATATATATATATATGTGTGTGTGTGTGTGTGTGTGTGTGTGTATGTATATATATAGAGAGAGTATATCTCAGAAATGTCACATATAAATATTATAAATATTGTTTTAAGTTTGGGGAAGCTTTCTCTGGCTTTTGGGGAAGCTTTCTGGTTACTTTTGGATGCTTGTTTCCCACATGGAGGAATCTGATACAGTTTGTCTGGGTATAGCCTGGTCATCAGTCTAATGTGAAGACAGGATTGAAGGGTAAAACTAGAGATGGTAAGACCAATCTTGAGCATGAAACAACAGTAGAAACAAAGAAAACAAATGAATAAAACCAAACAATAATGCTACTCTCATCCTTGAACATCTAGTAATAAATAATGACAATTTCTCAAAATTTCAAGTTACTTCTCTGAAGTATGAGAATCACCACTTTTATCTGCTTTCACCTCTCAATAACCTTTCTTCTTCTTTATTCCAATGGACTGACATAGAAAGGAAGCATTCAAAAGATCAGATATTGTTTTTATTGATTCCATTTGCAGTAAATATTACCCTACAGTCAGCAGGAAACTCTCATTAAATCATGCTGAGACTGTTACTCTAAAGTCTGGGACCATTAATCAGTTCCTTTTGTTTTGTTCAGCCTCAGACTGTGGTCTTCTGAATCTTATCAAAGGTCTTTGTTTGCTGTTACTTCAGTCTTGCACAGGATCACAAGTGGTAGAACAACCTGCATTTACCTTTTCACCCTGACTCCTGAGAATCTTTGTGAGTGATAGTTTCTACTCCACAATAAGTATTTCTTCCATAAAAGAGTAATGACTATTCTGGCTGGGGTGGTTACTAAGACCATCTCCTTGGATCCAGCCTTGTGGCACAGCAGGTTAAGCCAATGTCCATGGTGCTGGCATTCCATATGAGAACCAGTTCAAATCCCAGCTGCACCGATTCTGGTCCTGCCAACCTGCATCAGAAGGCAGCAGATGATGGCTGAAGTGCTTGGTCCCCTGAACCCACAAGGGAGACTCAGATGGAGTTCCTGGCTCCTGGCTTTGGCTTGCCAAGCTATTACAGCTATTTGGAGAATGAACCAGTGGATGGAAATGGAAGATCTCTCTCTCTCTCTGTGTGTGTGTGTCCCTTCCTCTCTCCCTCTCTCTCCGTCTTCTCTTCCTCTCTCTCTCCTTACTCCCTCTCTCCCTCTCTTCCTCTCTCCCTCTCTCTCCTTCTCTCTCTCTCTCCTTCTTTCTCCTTCCCTCTGTTTCCCTCTCTCCCTCTCTTCTTCTTCTCTCTCTCTTCCTCTCTCTCTCTCATTCTCTCTCCCTCTTTCTCTCTCCTTTTCTCCCCTTATCTCTGTGTCACCCTGCCTTTCAAATAGGTAGATACACAGATAAGTAATTTTTTTAAAAGAATCAGCTTATGTGTGTGTGACAGGCCTAAAGAGGAGACATCTATATGCATCTGCATCTCAAACACCCTGCTCCCTTCCTTTGTTTCAGACCTTCAAGAGAAGTTTTTCTATTTACATCCAAAAAGCCCTTTGTTCCAAGAGGAGCAGAGGTGGGGAAGCAAGACCCATCTCCTTAAAAACCCCCAGCCTCAACTGGACTCGGACAAATACTAATGATTTCTGTGTCCTAGTCTAAGAACAGAGGAATAATAGAGACAGGGGTTAAGGGTGATCCCTAAAATTTTAAGATTAAAATTGGTCAAAAACAAAAAGGGGGGAATGAAGGACTTCTGAAAATTTACCTGCTAAAAAACTAGGATCTTAGGGAACTCTAGTAAAACATTTCCTGGAAATTGGGTCGAAACCATAAGTCAAGGGCAGGCAGCTGCGGTTTGAGATAAGGGCGCCAGATAAAGGCATGGGAAGCACCCAACCGCCCCTTATCTGTGGGTCGTGGCAGATGGCAAAAGTATGCAAGGTATTTTCTGCATGCCCCCACCCCATTGTCTTGTTGAAACCCTGTAACCACGTTTTTTTCTGCTTCTGTATCCCCCGCCCTGCTTGCTTAAGAAACCGCCCACACTACCCCCTTCCCTAGCCCCTTACCCAGTAACCATTAACATATCCAATGAAATTGTAACACGACTAGATATGCTAATGTTGTGGTTTTAAGCTTTAAATACCCTGTAAAACTGATGTTCGGGGCCGCTCTCTCTGCACTACACTAGAGGGTGCTGTTGAGACGGCCCATTTGCAAATGAAATAAACTTCCTCTTGCTATTGCAAAAAAAAAAAATCATGGCTTTGGTTACTAATAATCAGATCATGACTACATCCTATCCAGGATTTTATTTATAGAGATAGTTGGAAGTGAGTAGGTTTTTTTTTTTTTTTATTTTATAGTTTGGTGACATGGAAGAATTTCTTTTTGGGGAAATAAAAGAGGAAACTTGCTTGAAAATTATTCTTGTAATGTTCATTTAAAATAGAATTTCCCCTGGAAAGGAAAGTACCTTTAGCATTTTTTTTTGACAGGCAGAGTGAGAGAGAGAAATAGAGAGAAAGGTCTTCCTTTTGCTGTTGGTTCACCCTCCAATGGCCGCCGCGGTAGGCGTGCTGCGGCCGGCGCACCACGCTGATCCGAAGCCAGGAGCCAGGTGCTTCTCCAGGTCTCCCATGGGGTGCAGAGCCCAAGCACTTGGGCCATCCTCCACTGCACTCCCTGGCCACAGCAGAGAGCTGGCCTGGAAGAGGGGCAACCGGGACAGAATCCGACTCCCCGACCAAGACTAGAGCCTGGTGTGCCGGCGCCACAGGCGGAGGATTAACTTATTGAGCCGCGGCGCCAGCCAACCTTTAGCATTTTTAAAGCATCTGAGATAACTCACTGTGTAATTGAGGACATATTTCTCTCTTTCTGATATACACACACACACTAGCATATTAATAAAAACAGACAAACACATGGAAACCTAACAATGCAGAAAATCAGAAATTGATTATATAGAGCTCTCTATTCAGCACAAATTGACTTTATTTTCCCTCAGAGATGTCACCTTTCTGAATAAAACAGCAGAAAAGCCATTAAATCTAATAGAATACACTATATCCAAACTGCTGAAAATTGCTTGGGAACCTGGAGTATGATTGCCACTAGGAAACATGATAGTTGCCCAAGATGTATTTGATTAGTGTGTCAGCGATGAAGAAAAATATTTAGTAGAATTAGAACAAAATGATACCAACAACATGGTCCTTTGGAATGGCTGCAGGCTGCAAATGAAAAGCTTGGTTTCTCATCTCAGTTTTTTTCTATTTACTAACTAGGTGACATTTAACTAGAGCTAGAATTAGTACGTCATAGACACTGCAGCCTGACACAGAAGGGAAAAATGCAATACAGGATTTTCTCCTCTCATCTACATATCTTATAGAGGGTTTAGGTTCCCAAACAATCAACTTGGGATGGGTACTTAGCTCAGAAATTTATGTTGATTAAAATGCCCACATTCCATATTGAGGTACCTGGATTTTATACCCATCTCTGGCTCCTGATTCCAGCTTGTTTATAATGCAACCCCTGGGAGGTAGCAGTAATGGTTCAAGTATTGGGCTCCTGCCATCCCCATGGGAGAAAGGGTTCCCAGCTTCCTGCTTCAGCTTGACTCAGTTCCAGCCAGTGTGACCATTTAGGGAATGAACCAGTAGATGGGAGCTCCCTGCCTACCTGTCTGTCTCTATTTCTCAGAAAATACATTTAAAAATCAACTAAAGTAACTTCTGTAAATTGCAGTTACAACAATGTGTGCAGGAAATAGAAAGAAAATACATTTAATTTGCTTTAAGGGGCAAAGAAGGACATTAGAGAAGAGGAGACATGAAAGTGGGCATTGAGGGACCACTGCTGTGGTGTGGTGGGCTAAGCCTTCGCCTGCAACACTGAAATTCCAGATAGGGGCCGGTTCAAGTCCCAGCTGCACCTCTTCTGATCCGACTCTCTGCTATGGCCTGGGAAAGCAGTGGTAGATGACCCCAGTCCTTGGGCCCCTGCACCTGAGTGGAAGATCCAGAAAAAGTGCCTGGCTCCTGGCTTCAGATTGGCTCAGTTCTGGCCATCACGACCATCTGGAGAGTGATCCAGCAGATGGAAAACTCTCTCTCTCTCTCTCTCTCTCTCTCTCTCTCTCTCTCTCTCTCTCTGCCTCTCCTTATCTCTGTGTGTAACTCTGCCTTTCAAATAAATAAATAAATCTTTTTTTAAAAAAATAAAGAAAGTGAACATGAAGAAAAGTAAAGTTTTGCCATGGGAGAAACAGAAAAGAAAACCTCCTTTACGGTTCCTACTGGAAATAACTCTTAAAGTTCAGTAAAGGTAAACACAGGCCCATTGTCAGAAATGGCTATATGGCATTCTGTGCTTTGCATATAATAAGTTCAGAAATATGACTGATGTAGTGAATACTTGGGATGAGTTTCAGAATAGTAGGCTCTCTCTAGCAAATTCAAGGGCTTCTTCCTTGGACAGCTCATAACACGTTATTTGCATTCTTGGGTTAAAATTATTAAGCACTTTTATTCTTTTATTGTCAGCAACTTTACCTGCTTATACGTCTCTACATTTGAATTTCTGAATTCCATCCAAGGATACTTTTTCTTTTCATGATTTACTTATTCATTTGAAAGTCAGTTACATGGGGGGGTGGAGGGAGATCTTTTATCTCCTAGTTCATTCCCCCACATGGCTACAGTAGGTGGGTCTCCCATGTGTGTGGCAGGGGCCCAGGCACCCAAGCACTTGGGTCATCCTCAGCTGCTTTCCAGGCAATTAGAAGGGAATTGGAACCTAAGTGGAGCAGCCAGGACTCAAAGTGGTGGCATTCATATGGATCGTAGGCCTCATAGACAGTGGCTTAACCCACTGTGCCACAATACTGACCCCCATACAAGTATACTTGACATAGCTTCTAGTTAATGCAAGATGTCATTCATAGAGTATGACTAAAGTGACATCTATATTCTGAGATAATGTAGGTTATTTTTGTCATTTGAAATATTTTATTTGGAATAACTAAAAACATTTATTTATAATTGCAAAGCATTTGTTCAAGAAACTTCACTACTGATCATATCAACCACACACAGTTGTGCTGGTGCTTAGTATCGTTGGCATTTTGTTGCTAAACACAACTCACACCCATGAAGTGAGTGTCACTGTTATGCCATATTCTTCATGAAATATTGTTACATCTCCAACCTCAAGGTCTGCTTTGACTGTCACTCTTCTGATGAATTCAACATCACATAATTCTGTTTCTTAGAAATGAGATTTTTAGCCTCACAGTAGTATGTAAGGTGTCAGAATTATTTGGCCCTTTATTTGATTTGACTTAAAATGGAAAGAATAATATTTCAATTATGGAGACTAGGATGATTATCATAAGATATTTTAATATACCCCACAAGTAACCTTTTAAAAACAGGGTCTACTCAAATTCAAAATCCTATTACTTAACAATATTAGCTGTGAATTTAATCTGCCAGTCATTATTCAGCACTCTTTTTGATCTCCAAAAGTTATTGTATTCCACAACTGTGAGCTATTATGAAAATTACTTAACTTGCTTGTGATTCAATCTCCTTATCCAAAGTGTGGAGAAAATGATTGCTGTCATTTGGATCTTCCCCTTCTTTCCTTTATTTGGACATAAATAAGATTATATAGGTGATTTCTCCAGCATAGAGACTGCCACGTAATTGCATGGGTAATGAATAATTGCTTTCTATACAGATGAGCAAAACTTCAACAGCTATATGTTATTTGGATAAAAACCAAGCGTGGCAAAGCCTATTTGCATTACAGCAGCATAAAACCATGGAAACACAGATCAAAACAAAGCACTGAATCATAGTGCCTCCTAGCTCACGGAGCAAGGCCTTCTGCTATGGAAGATGAGTCATAGTTGATAGTTACATTGTGCTCCCAAGAAGTACTTGAAGTTTCCCTGTGTCTTTGCATTAGATAGCTCTTTTCATATTTATCCTAGATATTTTGGAACAGGAAATTAGATGTAAAAATATCATATTTAGATGATGAACTCTACTTAAATAAACTGAGAGAAACACTGAAATAGTTTGATACATTTTCACTTACATGTTGCACAACATAACCAAAATATTGTAAAGATTGCCTGTAATTATCTTTATGATATTTTTGTATGATCTTATTTTATTTTTTATAAAGTATTAAGTGGCCATAACACCTACTTCAAGTAATATACGTAGGTCCTTCAAAAATTTGTGGAAAATGACCTTAAAATATAACTTTATTTTGGTGCAAAATAGTTTTGTTATCCATGAACACAAGGAATCTTTTAAAAATTATGAAAAACATGCATTTTCAAAAAAGTATGTATGAATTTCTAATTTTTTGCATGTAAATCTACCTTTAAATTTCACTTTCCACTAACATTGCAAAGTGCCTTTGTATAACATTACAATATTGTTTAGATTGATAAAGGAGTAAGAGCCAGTTTTTTCTTTATTTTATAGAAAGCATTTATTTAATAAATATAAATTTCATAGGTAAAACTTTTGGATTATAGCAATTCTTCCCCCCATACCCACCCTCCCACCCCCAAACCGGCCCACCTCCTACGACCTCTCTCATCCCATTCTTCATTAAGATTCATTTTTATTTATCTTTATATATAGAAGATTGACTCTATACTAAGTAAATATTTCAACAGTTTGCACCCACACAGATACACAACATATAAAGTACTGTTTAAAGACTAGTTTACCATTAAATCTCATAGTACAACTTATTTAGGACAGAGGTCCTACATGGGGAGCAAGTTCACAGTGACTCCTGTTGTTGATTTAGCAATTTATACTCTTAAGACGTCACTGATAATCCGAGGCACTTGTCATGAGCTGCCAAGGCTATGGAAGACTCTTGAGTCCACAAACTCTGACATTATTTAGACAGGGCCATAATCAAAGTGGAAGTTCTCTCCTCCCTTCAGAGAAAGGTACCTCCTCCTTTGATATCCCCTTCTTTACACCGGGATCTCCCTCACAGAGATCTTTCATGTAGGTTATTTTTTGTCGTAGTGTCTTGGCTTTCCATGCTTGAAATGAAGAGCCAGTTTTACTTATTGAAAATGTGAGCCGGCGCCACGGCTCACTAGGCTAATCCTCCGCCTTGCGGTGCTGGCACACCGGGTTCTAGTCCTGGTCGGGGCACCGATCCTGTCCCGGTTGCCCCTCTTCCAGGCCAGCTCTCTGCTGTGGCCGGGGAGTGCAGTGGAGGATGGCCCAAGTTCTTGGGCCCTGCACCCCATGGGAGACCAGGAGAAGCACCTGGCTCCTGCCATCAGATCAGCGTGGTGCGCCAGCCGCAGCGCGCCTACCGCAGCGGCCATTGGAGGGTGAACCAGCGGCAAAAAGGAAGACCTTTCTCTCTATCTCCCTCTACTGTCCACTCTGCCTGTCAAAAAAAAAAAAAAAAGAAAAGAAAATGTGAAATTATAAACTACTGTGTCTATTTAGTTAATTTTTCTATTATGTAAATGACAATGTTCAGAAGTGACAATCCATGCCCTCAAGGGCTTACAATATCTTAGGGCAGTTCAGACAAGTCCTTAAATATAGATAATATAAATATTACAGTTATAAAGACATGAGTATGAAAATGTTTACGAAAACTTCAAAAGAAGGAAATGTGATAGCAAATCCAAGAAGAAGGAATCAGGACAAAAGATTAGCCTAATTTATGAGTGTAAAGTTTAATTTGATGCTAAAATTAAAATATTTCTATCCCTATGTACCTTCATAATACTTTTTACCCTCATAGTAACTAAAATAAAAGTAGGAGACTAGTGTTGGAAATTCTCCTTTGTTGACTTAAAGTAGAATTACAGGCCAGCGCCACGTCTCACTAGGCTAATCCTCTGCCTGAAGTGCCAACACCCAGGGTTCTAGTCCCGGTTAGGGCGCCGGTTCTGTCCCAGTTGCTTCTCTTCCAGTCCAGCTCTCTGCTGTGGCCCAGGAGTGCAGTGGAGGATGGCCCAGGTCCTTGGGCCCTGCACCCACGTGGGAGACCAGGAGAAGCACCTGGCTCCTGGCTTCGGATTGGCGCAGCACCGGCCGTAGCGGTCATTTGGGGAGTGAACCAACGGAAGGAAGACCTTTCTCTTTGTCTCTCTCTCTCACTGTCTAACTCTGCCTGTCAAAAAATAAAAATTACAAAAAAAAGTAGAATTACAGCATTGGTGTTCCTTCCTCAATAATATTCATACTATAATCTTTCAGTATCAATGCTTCTCAACTTGACTACACATTAGAATAACTTGGAAAATTTTTAAAGACTGCCAGTACTAGCCCAATTAAATTAGAATCTATTTGGTATAATCTTTTCCTTTTATCCCAGGATTCTGCAGGTTTATTATTTTATTCATTGTGTTTGGGTTGCTATTGTCTTCCAAGAAGTGATAAGTATTCTAATAGATGCTGAGTTGTTCATCATGCAAACATTATTCTTCTTTAGCATGATTTTGATTTAATATATATTTGATGAATGAATCAGGTTTTTCATCATGCAGGTTTGGTTTGCATAGGTTTTTTTTGTTCGTCTTGGTTAACTACAGCATGATACACATTCACACAGTCAACTGGACATCTGGTCATGTTCTCATGCAAATAGCAATATTCCTTTGTTATCCAAGCCCTTCAAATTCCATGGTTTGACTTTGTAAGTAGTCACTGTTGCAAATCTCCTACATTTCCTACAAGTATGAGACATTAGAAGCCAGATCTAAAGTTGTGGCAGGAGAATCTAGGAAAAAGCTTAAGACAAAAAGTCCAATGAGTAGAACTAGGACTAGGTAAGGATTAGGCCAGATATTGTTTCAAGAAAAATAAAAACATAAAACCACAGAGTCATCAGAATTAGAGCACCAGGTCAGAGTACAAGGAAAAAAGCTAGGCTTAGATACTAGTAAGCCCCTAAGCTATTAAGTAAAATCTACTTCTAAATATGTATTGTGGTAACAAAATGATAAACTTGAGATAAAAGCACTGGAAAATCTAGATCAACACATATTAGAAGGTAAAAGAGCACAGCATGATGTGAGCATTGAATGTGCACAAATTCAATGGTGATAAAATATTTTATTTTTATTTTTTATTTTTTGTATTTTAATGTTTGTGATTCTTCCTGTCATTTCACACAATGACTGTGTCTTGGCAAGAAGAGAGACATCACCTCCCTCATTACTCAATTAATTTCAGTGCTTTTTCTGTCTTCTACATCATCAGGGCATTGCTAAGTTTTCATCATTTTTGCAAATGACTATAGCAGAGCTTCATGCACCACGTCTTCATATACAAAAGTGCAGTGGTAGAATCATTCTTACAAGTACTCCCCCATCTTAGACTGCCTCTTAGCTCTCAGTAATCAGAATAAGTTCTCATAATATTTTTTTAAGCAAGTCATTACCCAGAAAATGAATTTAAGCCAGATGGGCTTAGATTATACAAAATTCAGCCCTTCAGGTTAGGCACCGGCATAATCATCACAAAATCATAACCACATATAACTAAAAACTGCTGTTCCATTAGCAAGAAGAAGGTAGTGGCTATTAGGTAGTCAATGGAAAGTACCTACTACAAGATCATAGTATCTCACTTAACTAGTTAGTAAATACAAGAGATAGCTAGAGGGGCTGCCTCTGTGGAGCTGTGGGTTAACACTCTGGCATGAAGTACCTTCATCTCATATGGGCACTGGTTCTAGACCCAGCTGCTCCACTTCTGATCTAGCTCTCTGCTATGGCCTGGGAAAGCAGTGGAACATGGCCCAATTCCTTGGGCTCCTGTACCTATGTGGCAGACCCAGAAGAAGCTCCTTGCTCCTGGCTTCAGATGAGCTCAGCTCTGGCCATTGTGATCATTTGGGGAGTAAACCAGTGGAATGGAAGACTCCCCCTCCCTGCCTCTCGTCTCTCTGTGTAACTCTGAATTTTAAATAAATAAATAAATATTTTTAAAAAAGAAGTTTGAGAAAAAGAGATAGCTAGACAATTTTCAAAAAAGGCCAAGCCCCAGAACCTTGCACACAAATGCAAAAACAGAATGTTTTGATTTTATTGAACTGTGACTTTTATTTAGGCTTTGTTATCATGAGTGGAAATCAGTAAGAAATGCAAATCAAAACCACTGTGAGATTTCACCTCACCTCTGTTAGAATGGCTTTCAGACAGAAATCAACAAATATCAAATGGTAGTGAGGATCTGGGGAAAAGGTACTCTAATCCACTCTTGGTGGAAATGCAAACTGGTAAAGCCACTGTGGAAGACAGTATGGAGATACCTCAGAAATCTGAATATAGCCCTACAACATGACCCAGCCATCTCACTCCTGTGAATTTACTCAAAAGGAAATGAAATCAGCAAATAAAAGAGTTATCTGTACTCCCATGTTTATGGCCAAAAAACAATATATGAAAAAATGCTCAATATCACTAGCCATCAGGGAAATGTAAATGACAACCACAATGAGATCACACCTCACTCTTGTCAGAATGACTAAACTCCAAAACAGAGAGTAACAAATGTCGGTGAGGATGTGCAGAAAGGTTGGTAGTAGGGGTAAATTAGTGCAGCCACTGTGGAAAATACTGTGGAGATTTATTTAAAAACAAGAAATAGACTTGCCATATGATCCAGCAATCCCACTATACTGGTTTTATACCCAAAAGATTAAAATACAGTTTACTAAAGAGATATCTGCACCACCATATTTATCACAGGATTGTTCACAATAGCCAAAATTTGGAGTCAGCCAAATTGTCCATTATCATATGAATGGATAAAGAAAATGTGGTTTATCAACACCATGGAATATTATTCAGCTATAAAAAAATGAAATTCTACCATTTGCAGCAAAATTGACACAACTGGAGGACATCACACTGAGTGAAATAAGCTGGACCCAGAAAGACAAATACCGCATGTTTTCCCTTATTGTGGGAGCTAAAATTTTAACAAAACAAACAAACAAACAAAAAAAACAAAGAAAGAAAAAAGAAATATCTGTGTACATCAGTGTTGTTGTAAATACAGTTTTGTAAAACTTTGTTTTATACTTTTGTCAACCCAATGATTAAAAATGTTATACTACTATAGCTTTAATTACCTATGAGTACTTTAAAATTTACTGCATAGGGATGAAATGGTCATTTTCCACTCAGTTGTGTTTATAGCCATTGTCCCACTAAACTCGGGTCTTTTGCTTTTAACTTGTTAAATTTCTTATTCTTTGAAGTATTTAGCCTTTTTACTGTGATGTCAATTTAAAATATGTTATTTCAAGAAGACAAAAAAGGAAGGGATAAGGAAGAAGGGGGAGAAGAGGGGGGAGGGAGGGAAGGAGGAAGGGAATATCATCATGCTCTAGAATTATATCTGCAAATCACATTAAATCTGTTAAAAGTAATTAAAACTTTAAAAAAGAAAAGATAAAGAGGTTTCTCTTATTTAGAACATAATAGAGATAACAGAAACCTTATGTTTGGTAGATCAGTCACTTTGCACTATATGAGGAGATTCTGTGACTCAGATTAGATGTTTTTCCCCTGGCACCATAACCAGTTAATGCCAAAGCTGGAACTAGAACCCAAAGTTTCCTTACATCTTGTCCACTGAGCTTCACACCAGGGCCTCTAAATTTGTCTCCAGTGTTTGTCTCAGTCACTCATGTATATGTTTTGATTACTTGTATTCTGTCACCAGGAATTTGTTAATAATACAGTCCTGATGTTACAAATAATTTATTGGTTTTATTCCTTTATAGCAATGATTAAAGGTTTTCCCAATGATGATTCACTCTCTTAAACAATTTTTGTCTACTGTACATTCTTAAGTGGGAGAGAAATGCTGAGATTACAGTCAGCAAAGAGAAAATTACATATAGCTCTGGCCACTTCTAGGGTTATGTCAATGTCACTCCTGTGAATGTTCACATCTTTTGTAGTACTATCATGTCACCCCTGTGAATGTCATAGTTCACATCTTTTTTAAAAATATTTTACTTATTTACTTGAGAGGCAGAGTTACAGAGAGAGAGAGAGAGAGAGAGAGAGAGAGAGTCTTCCACCTGCCGGTTCACTCTCCAAATGGCTACAATGGTTGGAACTGGGCCAATCTGAAGCCAGGAGCCAGGAGCTTAATCCGGGTCTCCCACGTGGGTGTAGGGGTCCAAGCACTTGGGTCATCCTTTGCTGCTTTCCCAGGCACATTAGCAGGGAGCTGGATAGGAAGTGGAGCAGCCAGGATTCAAAGCGGTACCCACGTGGGATGCCAGCTCTGCAGGCAGCAGCTTTACTCACTACACTGCAGTGCCGGCCCCTTGTTCACATCCTGTGAAAGAAAAATTTGGAAGACCACAGCTCTAACTGATCACATGATTCCTATTGTTTGACAGGGAAGATTTTGAGAAATCTATGTATTTTTTTAAGGTTTATTTATTTGAAAGAGTTACACACAGAGAGGAGTAGAGGCAGAGAGAGGGAGAGTTACACCAAGAGAAGGAGAGGCAGAGAAAGAGAGAGAGAGAGAGAGAGAGAGGTCTTCCATCCACTGATTCACTTCCCAGATGACCACAATGGCCAGAGCTACGCCAATCTGAAGCCAGGAGCCAGGAGCTTCTTCTGGGTCTCCCATGTGGGTGCAGGGGCCCAAGCTCTTGGGCCAACCTGTATTGCTTTCCCAGGCCATAGCAGAGAGCTGGATTAGAAGTGCAGCAGCCAAGACTCGAACTCTTGCCCATATGGGATGCCGGCACTGGGGAGGGAGAGAGAGAGAGAGAGCGAGCGAGAGAGAGAGGTCCTCCATCCTCTGGTTCACTCTCCAACTGGCCGCAATGGCTGGAGCTGCATTGATCTGAAACCAGGAGCCAGGAGCCCCCTCTGGTAACAAAATCAGCTGGTACTATACCCTCCTTAAGATCATCTGTCCTCATCGTGTTTTCCTGCCTGTGTTCCTAACATTTGCCAATATAACCCCAATGCTCTCTGCCTTTCTGTTTATATTTTTCCCGTTTGCTTAGCTGGATATAGAAGACATTGGTCATACCTCTGGTATCAAACTGCTCTTTTCTTTGGCATTCTGTTCCTGCTTCCTCCTTATTTCTCTTTAGTTGGCCTCATTGCTAATAGGTATAGCTTGAGAGACTTGTTTGCCATTTATAAATGAATCAATTTCTGCTATTAACAAGGGATATATTACATCTAATTGCTTATATAAGAAGTACCTTAATCCCTAATGAGTCACTGTAATTCAATGTCTGCCTTTGTGATTTTCAATTTCAAGATAAAAATTAAAACAATTATTTGCATTTTCTACCCATGATATCTTAGTGTGAATGGAGTAACTGGATTCCAGGTAACAATCACATGAGTTTACCCATGTACATTAATGTCTAAATGCCTCTCTCTTTGAATGAAACTGCAATTTCTCCCCTCCCCTAAAAGTGAATAGCTTATAGTTAGCTGAGCATTCAAAGCATCCCTTTCCAAGTCTGTTAAAATTTCATTTTTACTCAAGTTTTTCTGGAAGATGTCTATATCTTAGAGTCCCTAAGACTGCTTCAATTGTATCAGATGCTAAATGTTACTAGACCATACAAAACATACACTTCATGTTCGCTGAAAATCTACCCAAGTAGACAAAAATGTTAATGCACTTTGCTCTCTAAAACCACTAAACGGAACTAAGCGAAACACTCCTCCTGGAGTATTCCATTATGAGTCATCCATGCCACTGACTCATCCCTGAACTGTATGCAGAATAGAACTGAAGAGGGAAACCCGACTACAAGCAAATGTTCTGTTTTCCTTTATTTCTTCTCTACTAACAAATTTCCTGAGCTCACAGACAAATTCGAATTTTAAGGGCATCAGTGAACTTAAGGATATGTGCTAAGCCTTCTGGTACCCGTATGGTCTGAAGCCTGAAGCCTTAGATAGTGGGAAGCTTTGTGGTGCTAGGTTGGTGTAAGAACGGAGTGGGAAGTACAAAATCTAAGAGGAATAAAAATGAAGTGGTTGTAGATAGCATGATAGAGTACAAAAGCAAAGGAGATATGTGTATGGGGCTGGTGGCAGTGTTGTAAGAAAGAGAGTCAGATTCTATAAAATAACAGATGATTGAAAGGAGGTAGGGTCAAAGCTAACTATAAGCAGCGAGGAAGTATTAGGAAAGCGTGTCTGCCTGAGGGCTCAGATTGAATATCCATTGTGTAGGAAGGTACTTCAAAAAGTTTGTGGAGAGATTGTTTAAAAATATAAATGTGGTCTAGTGCAAGTATTTTTTAAAATCCATGCATACATGCATTCTTCAAAAAGTACATGGACAATGCATGATATGAAGAAAATTATGTATGAATGTCAAACTATGTAAGCTGCATGAGAGAATTCTCTTTGGTTTGCTTCTCCTGTGGTACCATCTCTTGTTCTTACGGGAAGCCTAGCTTCCTAAACAAATCTTGTTTGTCAGCTTATACACATTTGTATTCTAAATTATTTTTACTTGGTTTGCCCAGCTGAAGCCCTGTTTACTTTTACAGCCATGTGGATTTAAGGTTTCTGTTGTAAAATAATCTTCATGAATTTATGAAGATTCAATGTGGTTATTATATTCTTCATATCAATTATCTTTTGAACTATTATTCTTCTCATTTCATGTGAATACTCTTACAATCTTTAATCCCTCAGAAATATAGACAGAAGCTATGTGCCAGTAGCCCAAATCCTCTGTCTTTCAGTCCGTGGACATGACTTTCCAGAGTGCATGTTGGAAGATTACACCCCTTCTTTTTTTAGAGCTGATATTTTTTTCCCATTTTAAAACTTGCATTTGTTCATTTAATTTGTTTTCTGAGGATGGGGAGGCTGGGGTTCTGTGATTTAGCTTTACCTTACTTTCTTCCTCAGAAGTCCTTACACACTGGAGATTTCAAACAATCATTTGTATGAATAGATAGAGATAGATGGTGGGTGTATGTAAGCATGAAATCATGGATGGAAAGAAGAGGGAGAATAGCTTGGAAGAGGATAAAAACACATCAGTAGATCTAGTTAGGAGCTGTTCTAGTCATTCTCATTAGAAATGGTAGTGACATTTTCTGCTGTGGTTGAGGGTAGATAAAATTGGGTACATTCTGGTTTATACTCTGGGGTAGAATTGGTTGACTTTGAGAGTGCATGTAGAAACAAAATAGAGATGTTAGATAAATCTATTGCAAGGTTTTTAGACACTAGCAGCTGAATGGATGGAAATCCCATATTCAGAGATAACAGATACATGCAAAAGAAAGTTGATAAAAGTTTAGAGGTGGCTGTGTGATATCGAAGAGGAGTTCAGAAGAAACATCTCAATTGGAAGATAATTTTGGAATTAGAGATCAGATATATGCCATTTGAGGTCAGAGACATAACCTGGAGGTCACATGGAACAATTTGCTCTAAAATCCAGGGCAGCATTTTGACAGTAAATGAAAGTTAATGTCACAGCTTTGTCCCTTCCTCTCCAACTGGTCTCTCTTCGTCTTTAAGAAACTAGTTCCTGAAAGGGCAGCGATGTTTTGGAGGCATTATTCTCTCACGTCAGTTATAAAAAGAAGACTCTGACGTATGAGCTTGGTTGCCTGGTTACTGGATAAACACTGAAGACACAGGTTCTTATGCTCAGATCCGCGTAGGCTCTGCCGGAGTCAGATGCTGTTAGCGAGGCTCACCAACCAGCGAATCCTGCAACGGATATGAAAAAAGTTGCGGATGCTTGAAAAGGGGATGAGGTTGAGGTGTCTCCCCCTACTTTTGTACCGACATTTTGTAATATGTCGGTCAATGAAGAAAAAGATGAAGAATGTCCGGATGAACAAACTATGCCTAGAGAAATTCGAGATGAGTTTGTTTATGTAATCCAGATGTCTTTTAGTGACATATATAGACAAGTAAGTGATCTAAGTAAATATGCTGAAAACATATTGGGAGAACTATCCAAAAAAATGGACGTAGTTGCTTTCAAACTTAAAAGGCTGCAAGAAAACGTAATCCAGTTAACTGATGTTATTACTCACAAGGTTCCAAATGAAGATTTGTCCTTGCTAGTTAGAAAGTCTAGAAAGACTTTTCAAGGTACAATAGCTCAAACACAGCAGATACCATTGTCCGAGTCACCACCTGTGAAAATGTGTGAAGTACACCATGCTTCTGTACAGACAGCACATCTCACTATGCCTGCTCCTTATAGCCAAGACATTATGGAAGATTTAAAGATTTCTTCTGATGCTTCATTCAGCTCCAGTCCATCTTTCTCTGAACTGTGTAAAGAAAAAACGGTACCTGAAAGTAAACCAAAGAGAGGAAAATTCAGGCAAAAGAAAAAGCACTTAGATCATCTCAATAAACCACAAAATGTGTGTCAAAGTCAACTGGTGGAAGATAATACTTCAATGGGCCCAAACCCAGCTGTTTGTGGTGAGACGTCTCATTCACCTATGGATCAAAGTCCCCTTTCTACTTTCCCATTTAGTGAAATCCGAACACTTCTATCAACAGCTGTAGGAAAAGTGTTATCCAATCCTGCAAATCTCTCTATGCATGGAGCTGGGGATGTGAAAACTTCACCTGCCTATGTCAATTATGGAACTGGTATTGGAGAAAACTTGCAACCTCAACCTCTAAATCATCTTAAAGCAGAGGTTTTTGTGAGCCCATCAGCACCAGCCTCACCACCTCCATTACCACCTAATTGGTTAACTACGTTAAGAGCTTCAAAGAGGGCAAGTCTTCCGCCAATTATACATTCCCAAATTCAACTTCCAACACCTGTTTTGAAAACTACAACCGCAATATCACTTCCTAATTGCCTGCAGATTACTTCTGATTCAAGTCTTCCATTTACACCAACAGTTCCCAAATCTCTTCAATTTGGTGAAAAGACAGCAGATGGTCTACTTCCACATTATGAAGACCAGGGGATACCTACATCATTACCTTTTTATCCAGTAATTTCACCTAGTACTCAGTCAGGGGCTACAATTACAGATCCAGCTGACCCAGCTCTGGTTGTACAATCATCAGGATCTTCAATTTTTCAATCTGTGAAGTCTTCTTTTGCACAATCACCAAGAACATTAGTTGAAAAATCACCAGGGTCTTCAATTCCATCAAAACCAAGATCTTCACTTCTGCCACTACCAAATAATTTGGTTCCACCAACATCAAGATCTTCAATTTCACCATTACCAAGATATTCAACTACCATGTCAGAACATTCAATTTCAGTATCAGTATCCTCAAGTCCACAAACACCGGTAACTTTGAATTCATTATGGAAAAATTCATTTACCCACTCACCAAGACCTTTATTTACTCCATTGTCAAAATGTTTAGCTTCACCGTCATCAAGCTTTCCAGTTGCAAAATCAACAAGATATTTGACACCATCACAATCAAGATCCTCAAGTGTAAAATCAACAAAATCTTCCACTCCACAATCATCATTGTTATTTGTGCAATCACAACTTTCCATTTCTAGCCCTAGGGCTCTATCAGTTCCCCAGTCTTCAATAGCTCCTGTTTATCCTATTATGAGACCCTCTTCTCCACCATCACTACCAAAAATTAGCAAATCAAGGAAGACCTTAATGGAAGAAATAAGAAAAGGTGTTGTGCTGCACAAAACAAAAGGTTACTGTTCATCAAAAGCCAAAAAGAATCCCAGCATTGAAGCAAGTACCATCTTATCCCGGCGTAAAGCTATGGGATATAGTTCAGGTAAATCAGATAGTGAGGCGGATGGAGTGGAGGAAAAGTAAACCAACAAATAAATCTCACTAAAAAGGAATAAATGTCTATAGTCTTATTCTATAGTAATTAAGTAATTTCTAATGTTTTACTTTTTTGTCCTTAGAATTAACCACTAACACTGTATGTTTTTTTAAAAGAGATTTATTTATTTATTTGAAAGGCAGAGTTGAGAGAGAGAGAGAGAGAGAGAGAGAAGGTCCACTGGTTCACTCCCCAGATGACCACAATGGCCAGAGCTGTGCAGATCCAAAGCCAGGAGCCAGGAGCTTCTTCTGGGTCTCCCACATGGGTGCAGGGGCCCAAGAACTTGGGCCATCTTCTGCTGCTTTCCCAGGCCACAGCAGAGAGGTGGATTGGAAGTGGAGCAGCCAGGACTTGAACCGGTACTCATATGGGATGCCGGCATCGTAGGCAGCGGCTTTACCCGCTGCACCACAGCACCGGCTCCCTCTGTATGTTTTCCGCAAAGAAACTGCACACACTCCAGTAGAAATATTTTATAGTTTTCTTAAAGGGCATCATTTGCTGAAATAAATGGTTATTAAACTGGTTATTGGGCATTAAAATTATTTTGATATTGAATATCAGGCATTATCAAGAACTGTCATTCCATCCCAACTAATACTTAATCCAAACTTTGAAAAAACCAAAACTGAAACCAGTGTTCTGATTGCAAGTAACAGCTTAACCCGCTGCAGCACTATACCAGCCCTAGGGACAACCTTCATTATAAGATATTAAAGAATTCTAAAGAGCTATAATAGCTCAAGTCATGTGTTTTAGCATAAAACTTTTGTAAGTGAAATAGAATCAGGAACCAAAAAAAATCAAGTATATTTGGGAAGTAAATATATGATTAAAATGACATTCAATAAAAATGTAAAAAAAAAATCAGAGTTCTATAAATATTATGAGGAAATACTATAGTTTAAAGATTAAAACCCTTATAACATTCTCAAAAAATTTCAACATGATATGATTTAAAAAATTTCCATCAGATGGCAAAGTCATATATAGTATGTAAATGAAGATATGTGAGCATACTTCCAAAAGTTTATGGATAAATTTTTAATTTTAATTCCATTTTCCATTGAGAACCTTGTATAATATGTGAGTGGAGGTGACCTTCCTAAGAAAAAAATAATAATATGCCAGCATAAATGATAAAATTTTCTAGATAAGAATTTCTATAGAAATAGTTAAAAATGAATAAAACAAAAAAGAAAATATGGAGAACTTATATGAATATTGATATATATGCATATTTCTTCAAGTTAGCAAGAACAAGACAATTGAATAGAAAAACAGACAATTTATGTGAACAAGAAATTCACAAAATAAAACACATGAAAATGCACTAGTGCAAAATATGTTCAAATCCAGATTCTGAAAAGGATGTTGCGAGTACTGAAAGGTTCAATAGCTATTTCTTTTTTTTTAAGTTTTATTTATTTATTTGAAAGAGTTACACAGAGAGAGAGAAAGAGAGAGAGAGAGAGAGAGAGAGAGAAAGAGAGAGAGAGGTCTTCCATCCTCTGGTTCACTCCCCAGTTGGCTGCAACACCAGAGCTGCGTTGATCTGAAGCCAGGAGCCTGGAGCCTCTTCCAGGTCTCCCCTGTGGGTGCAGGGGCCCAAGTACTTGGGCCATCTTTTACTGCTTTCCCAGGCCATAGCAGAGAGCTGGATTGGAAGTGGAGCAGCCAAGACTTGAACCAGAGTCCATATGGGATGCCGACACTGAAGGTGGCAGCTTTACCCGCTATATCACAGCGCCGGCCCCTCAATGACTATTTCTTGACAGTGTTGGGGATGGAGCAGCATTTGGTTTTACCAAATAATTTTAATCAAGTTCTAGGACTTTGTACTCTGTGTACAGCAATTGGCTCATCACCTTTTGGTAAGTTCTTTGGTATTTGTATGCCCTTATTGACTGTGTCAAATAACAGTCCTTGGAGGAGGATACCATGAATGCAATGTCATAACTATGCTACTGAAGGAAAGTGTATGCAGTTATGATATTGCCTACAAAGACTACCTTTGATAGCAATGCTACTGAATTACCCCATAGATAGCCTAATAAAGGTGTTTGGCAAAGCAGTTAAGTTTCAACTTGGGATGCCTGCATCCCATATTGAGTCTGTGGGCTCATGTCTTGCTCTGGTTCCAATCCAGCTTCCTGTTGATGCATATCCTGGGCAGCAGCAGGTGATGGCTCATGTGGTTGAGTCCCTGCCACCCATGTGAGAGATGCACATTGAGCTCCAAGCTCCTCAGTTCAGCCTGGAACAGCTGTTGCTATCACAGGCATTTGGGGAGTGACCCAGTGAATGGGGTATCACATTCTCTCTGCCTTTCAAAAATATTAGTAAATAAGTAAAGTTTTAAGAAGAAGTCAAGCAGTAGCTGTGCTCTTTAGTTAGGCACTGAGGTGCTGGCACAGCAGATTAAGCCGTCACCTATGATGTTGGCATCCCATATCGCCATGCCACTAGCAGCTTCCAATCCAGTTCCCTGTTAATGTGCTTGGGAAAGAAGGTGGCGGCACAAGTGCTTGAGACCCTGCCACTCACATAGAGAGACCCAAATAGAGTTCCAGGCTCCTGGTATAGCCCTGACTATTGTAGCCATTTGGGGAATGAACCAGCAGATGGAGGATCTCTTTCTCTCTCTGTGCCTCACTCTCTCTGTCACTCTGCCTGTCAAATAGATAAAATACCTATTGTAAAAAATTTAGTCACCGGTGATGGCATTATGACGTATTGGGTAAAGCTGCTGCCTGCGATGCTGGCATCCCACATGGACATTGGTTAGAGACCTGGCTGCCCTTTCTCTCTGTCTCTCTCTCTCTCACTGTCCACTCTGCCTGTCAAAAAAGATAAAAAAATAAAATAAAATAAAAAAGAAAAAGGGTGGGCCCAATCCTTGGGCCCTGCACCCACATGGGAGACCAGGAATAGCACCTGGCTCCTGGCTTCGGATCAGCGCAGTGCGCTGGCTGCAGCATGCCGGCCGCAGCAGCCATTGGGGGGTGAACCAATGGCAAAAGGAAGACCTTTCTCTCTGTCTCTCTCTCTCTCTCACCGTCCACTCTGCCTGTCAAAAAAATAATAAAATAAATATAAAATAAAATAGAGTCCTGGTTCCTCCACTTCTGATAGAACTTCCTTCTAAGGGCCTGGGAAATGCAGCAGAAGATGGCCCAGAGAAACAGAATCAACCAGAAACAACAGGAAATAGGATGTGATAATGTGTGTGTGTGTGTGTATGTGTGTCTGTGAGCAAGTGCTTCAGCTGGTATATGTTTACACACACATATATACATCAGAGCAAGTATATGCCAACAAACTACAAACTAGAAGAATGGATATATTTCTAAGTCATATACCCTACCAGGATATAATCAAAAACAAAAAGAAGTTTCAGAAATATTGGTACAAGGAAATAAAATCGGCATACAAAAATCAATTGCATTTCTAGACATTAACAACAAACTGAAAAGGAAATTAAGAAAGTAATTACATACGCAGTTGAATAAAAATACTTATGAATAAACTTAATCAAAGAAATGAATTGTTTGAGCATTATAAACTATACAACACTAGTGAGATAAATTAAAGCAGACAGAAATAAATGGAAATACACCTGTACTCATATGTTGGCAGAATTAATATTACTAAAATGTTCATAGTACCCCAAATGATCTACAAAATCAATGCAATACACCTATAAAAATTTCAAGTGCATTTTAGAAAGTTATTTATTTATTTGAAAGGCAGAGAGATAGAGACATAGAGAGAAATCTTTCATTTTCTGATACACTTCCCAAATGCCCACACCAACCAGAGTTGGGACAGATAGAGCCAAAAGTCTGGAACTCAGTCTGGGTCTCCCATATGGGTGGCAGGTACCCAAGTACTTGAGCTGCCACTGACAGCCTCCCAGGGTGCAAATTAGCAGGAAGCTGGAATTTGAAGTGGAGCCAGAACTCAAACTTAGATCGTCTGATTTGAGATAAGGGCATCTCAAGTTGTTAACCATTGCATTTTTTTATGGAAAAAAAAATCCTAAAATTCTTATGGAGCTGCAAAGTGCATAAAACAGGTAAAGGGATTTTGAGAAGGACATCATTGCAATGCACCACACATTCTTATTTCAAAATATATTACAAAGCCACAGTAATCAGAACAGTATGACACTGACATTAAAAATATATAGACCAAAGAAATAGAATAGAGAGAGCAAGAATATACCCACACAGTCAACTGACTTTTGACACAGTGCCAAGAATACACAATGGAGAAAGGATAGCCACTTCAATAAATGGTGTTGGAGTTGAATATATACAAACAAAATAATGAATTTGGACCCATGTCTTACACTATACTCAAAATTTAACTATCATAGGTTAAATTTTTAAATTTAAGTCATGAAACCATAAGGCTTCTAGAAGAAAGCATAAGGAAAATCTCCTTGACATTGGTTTTGACAATGGTTTATCAATAAGACAAAAGATAAGTGTTGGTGAGGGTACACCGAGAAAGGATACTATCAATATCAGGCATGCCTTGTATACTATCAGTGAGATATAAATTTGAGCAGCCACTATAGAAGGATCTGCAAAAAATTAAAAATGGTGCTATCATATGATCCTGAGTTCACACTATTGGTTATTTAACCAAAGTAAATGAAATCAGTAGTTAGAAAAGATGGCTGCACTCCCATTTCTACTGAAGCACAATTCACAATAGCCAAGATATGGAATCAACCTCAGTGTCCATCAACAGATGAATGGATACGGAAAATGTGCTGTATGTAAACAATGGAATACTTCAGTCATAAAAAGAATAAAGGCCTGCCTTTGTAACAACATGGACAAAGCTGGAGGACATTATGCAAAATGAAATAATTCAGGCACAGAAGACAAATATTGCATGATTTCACTCTTAGGTAAAATCTTAAAAAGTCAAATGTATAGAAGCAGAGAGTAGAATAGTGACTTCCAGGGGCTGGACAGGGGGAGGGTGAGAATGAGGAGGTGTTGATTTTCAGTTTTAAGATGAATAAATTTGGGGGATCCAGCGTGCAGCATGGTGACTATAGTTAATAATATTATATATCGATTATATAAAACTGAAACTTGTTAAGATCATAGATCTAAAGTGTTCTAATCACAAAAGGAAGGATGTGAGGTGTTAAATATAAAAGCTTGATTTTACTAATATATAATACATGCACACACATATATATGTATATGAATAAAAATCATTATGTTGTAAGCTAAAATTACACAATTTTTATTTATCAATTAGATTCTAACAAAGCTGGAAGAAAAGTCCACCGAATTGCATCCTTTAAATTTTTATGGATTTTGAATTATATCTCAATTTTTAAAAACAGTCAACTGATTTGAATAGTATTTTTTTCATAGATACACAAATAGAAAAACATAGGAAAAATGTTCATCAGCAACTTTTTTTTATTCATTGGGGTTTCCCAGCAAAACAAAACCAGTAGTGTATATATATGTGTGTGTGTATATATTTGTGTGTGTGTATGTGTGTATGAGTTTGTAGAGAGAGAGAGAGAGAGCAAGCAAGCAATATTGAAGCTTATTTTAAGGATCTGGTTCCACAGACTCCAAAGACAGTTTGAAATTTTGGGTCAGAATTCCCTCTAACCTTTCAGTGTTTGCTCTTAAGGCCTTCAATTGATTAGATGGTGCCCACACACATTATTGAGGATAATCTTTACCCAAATTCTATTGATTGAAATATTAGTCCTACCTAAAATATCTCATGGCATCACAAAAGCATCTTGACTGGTGTTTGACAAAATGTCTGGTTACTATGGCTTTGCCAAGATGATACATAAAATTAACCATCACAATAGCCATTAGTTAAATGTAAACAAAAAAAAAATCAAGTGCAACTTCATCTGTCCTAGGGTGGCTATAATAAAGGTTGATAATAACAATTGATGGTAAGCATGTGAAGAAGTTAGAGTTCTATAGTAAACAGGTAGCAGCAATGTAAAACACTGCAGCCTTTTGGGAGAATTGTTGGGAAGGCCTTCAAAATGTTAGATAGAGCTATCTTATGAAACAGAGATACCACTCCTTGGTATACACTCACAAGAAAAGAACACACATATCTACACAAAAACTTGAACTGATTGCTCATAGCTAAAAATGTAGAAATAACCCAATGAATGAATGGATAAATTGTGGTATATTCATACAGTGAAGTATTATTCAGCCATAAAAGAAAGTATTGATATATATTACAACATAGATAAACTTTGAAAAATTTAACCTATGGAAATGAATACATACATACTGTGTGTAAAATATTGTATCATTCTAGCTATATGAAATTTCCAGGATAAGCAAATTTATAATGTCTAAAGTGTCATTAACATATATATTTTTTAAAATCTCCTAAGGGATTTTAATATGTAATCAGCACTGAGTAGTACTGATGGAGAGATAGGAAATTGGGTTTCTTGAAGGATATTAAGCAAAAAGTTTTGCTACATTTTTTTTTTTGTGGCAGAGTTTTCAAACATTAAATTTTGGTGCAAGTTAAACATACTGTAAAGCGTCTTTTAAACTAGATATTCTGTGCTCTCCAAAGACTACCTAGGTTGCTCTTCCTGTTTGATCCTATCAAAGTGCTTTTCTCCTATGCATTTTAGGAATGTTGTACTAGGTAGGAAAATGATATCAAATCATAGTTTTTGAGTCTAAATCAGTGAAGTCCTCTGAGCATGCAATCCACCAGATTATTACTAGAATCCAATCTATGAGACATCCAGAACATCATAGTTCATTCATGCCCTATATAACTCATTAGAAGAATAATGGTAGTGGAAAAGAAGTTATCATGACATTTTTGTGTACATTTGTTCATCATGTCATCAGCATCACCACTCAAGTGAGTGTTCTGCTTCTCTCAGATATGTAATATGGTTCCTGGAAACAGCACTGGCTATACAAAATGGCAGTTGATTTCTCAGTCTGTTACTTTGCTCCATGTAAATATTAGTTTGCTTAATAAAAAAAAGTGAATATTTGGATTCAGCACCCTAGTAAACTGCATCACAGCAAAAGATAAGAGAGCTTTTATTCTACCTGTTTTCACTTCTTGCAGCCCTTTTAAATTAAAATCATGGATATAGAGAATACAATGCTGGCTACAAAGGGCTGGAAGGGAGAAGGCTAGTAACTGTACTCTCCCAAAAGTCTTTAACTCCCACACTCTTAAAACACCATGAGAAGCCTGTCAATAATATGGGAAAAAATATGTATTTATTGATGCATACTATGCAGGCATTTTGCCTACTTGTCTATTATCAAAATAATTCTTTCATAAGAAATATTTTTCTCTCCATTTTACAGATAAAGGTATTAAAATCATAAAAGATAGTTTCTTATGTGAAACATCTAGGATGCAATAGATATACATGCCTAACTCCTTTTTCCAGAATACACAATTCCGTTTCCTTCTGTTACACCCAGCATTTCCTTCTGTTATATCCAGTAAATATATATAAAAAGAGTTTAAAATTGTTTTACTTACTTAATGAAGCAATACTCTACAGACTGGCATAGGGTGTTATAAGACTCTCTCTCTTTTTTTTTTTTTTTTTTTTTTTTTTTTTTTTACAGGCAGAGTGGATAGTGAGAGAGAGAGAGACAGAGAGAAAGGTCTTCCTTTTTGCCATTGGTTCACCCTCCAATGGCCGATTCGAAGCCAGGAGCCAGGTGCTTCTCTTGGTCTCCCATGCAGGTGCAGGGCCCAAGGACTTAGGCCATCCTCCACTGCCTTCCTGGGCCATAGCAGAGAGCTGGCCTGGAAGAGGGGCAACCGGGATAGAATCCGGCGCCCCAACCGGGACTAGAACCCGGTGTGCCAGCGCCGCAAGGCGGAGGATTAGCCTGTTAAGCCACAGCGCCGGCCTCTCTCTCTGTCTTTTTCTCTCTCTCCCTCTCTTTGATTTTCTCCCTCTCATCTACCAGTGTTTTGTATTAGGAAGTAATAATCAATAAAAAAGTAACAGGAGACAGTATTAAGAAGAGGGGAAGGTAAAAGCTACTCAAAGCTGAAAAGCTTAGGGTATTCTTTGAGCTGGCTCTTTAGCAATAGTGTGCCACTTAGGGGAGTTTTCTGAGAACATAGATGCTCCTGGTTGAGTGGTACCAGCTTGCAGTTATCATAGGTCAAAGTCTTCTATTAGAATAGCATCACAATGAAAATCTTGGAGGCAGAAAAAGATAAATGAGCTAATAGTTTGACTATTGTTTTCCATTTTTCCTGGCCAAAGGGGAACTGAAAGTCTTATTTCCACTTGTGATGTACCTGCATATCTGCAAGCTGGTTAATTTAATCTTGTTTCTCTGTGAAAACTGCACTTTCAAGAACAAAGAAAATAACAGCATCAATTTGTAGGGCCACTGTATTCCACGATGCTTGAAAACAACTGTGAATGACATTTTTTCCTGATTTCAGAAATTAGACTAGCTCACAACTTATGTTGACATATTTGGAAGATATAAACAAAGAAGAATATTTACATGTCTATGAGACTGTCTCTTTGTTTGGAGTTGTCAAAATTTTTGTAGATCTAGGAAGAGTTCTGGGGGACCCTGAAGTCCTGGACACAGCACTCTTGACACCAATTATACCTTTTCCCTGCCTCTGAGTCACACTCAGCAATTGTCAAATGGCTGAAAGCTTTGTACCCCAGTGCTCCACTCCAATGTTTGTTAGCATCTTCACAGGGCCCACAGGGCACTGCAAGAGACAAACCATGAAATAAATTGTGTTTCAGTGGCTTGTCCTCAGATTGCATTACTTGGTGAGTAGCTCAAGTCTTCAGTTAGCTGATAAGTAAAGTGTGGTGATCAGAAATGTGAACCAGATTGTTGGTTGGGAAGGAATTACAAGCTTTCTCTATATTTTAAACTGAATAGTTTGCCAGGTTTGACCTATTTTATATGAATAAAGTTACAATAATTCAAAGCTACCTTTCACATTGCTAGATTAATCTTTTTGTCTGATTTCTATATCTCCATCCCCTGGCCTATGTCCTCAAGGCCTGCTGAGCAACTCTATTGAAATTTTATTTTTCTTGTTTTAAAAAAAGTAGTTTTAGTAGGAGGTCTTTCATGGGTGTGCGGTAGGATCATAGTTACAGTGATGAAACTACTCAGTTCCCTCTCTTGAAAAATAAAATTATATAAACTTATTGTGTGAAACATGTTCTGCAATATGTATACATTGCAGAATGACTGAGTCAACTTAATTAACATATCCAATGTCTGACTTCTACTACAATTTTATTTGAATAAATGAACTCCAATGTAGCTGGGTCCTTTATTAAGATCTTAATTTATATTTCAACTCACTGTACTTTTTCATTCTCCCTTCCCACTTTTTATGACTTTGTAGTTTCTTCTATTAGTGTTCTCTTGGTTGGTTGTTTGTTAACAGAGTTGAAAGCAAATACTGTTTGTAGTCAGTGGTAAAGCTCCAAAGACACTGAAATGATTTTTACTAGGTGTCATAGACGGCTTAAGGATTTGAAGAACAAAGCAGGGCAATTAGAGCAATTTCTTAGTGGTTAGGAAGCATTTGGGAAATTGGAGAGTCCTGTGTGAGGCGAGGACACATATCTCCTTCTAGTATTGTCCCAGGAGGATGTCAAAATTTCAGAGAGGTCACTTCTTGACACAATTAAGAAATTTGGTCACGAAGTACTCAGTGCCACAAGCCTGATATGGAAGTATCAGAGACTCTACTAGACCTGAAGAAAGTATGAGAATAGGATGGTGATTATGGACAAATGTGTCTACTTCTCCGATGCACTGACTCTTTATAAGAATGTGAATCTTTACATTCTCTTGCAGAATAGGAGAAATGAGATAGTTGTAGTAACTGAGATTGGATTCCCTGAGAAAACAGGATTTTTATTTGTGTAAAACAAAATAAAATGAGATAGTTATTGTATGCTTGAGTATATGAATTAACTATATACCTCTTCTCACTAAGTCTTATCCATGTTACAAAACAATAAAATACATGAAGTTAACTCAAATAGCTTATGGAAAAAATGAAGTTAAAAAGTAAGTTTATTTTGGTGCAAAAAATTGAAATCTATGCATAATGTTTGCATAATACATATTTTCCATGAACTTTTTGAAGACTCATCATGTATACAATTTAAAAATATTGCACTAAAATAAACTTATCTTTTAATTCTTTTTTAAAATATTGAATTATTTATTTGAAAGACTGAGTTACAGAGAGGCAGAGGCAGAGAGAGAGAGAGAGGAGATCTTCCATCCACTGGTTCACTCCCCAGATGGCCTCAATGGCCGGGGCTGCACTGATCCAAAGCCAGGAGCCAGGAGTTTTTTCCAGGTCTCCCACATGGGTGAAGGGGCCCAAGCACTTGGGCCATCTTCTACTGCTTTCTCAGGCCATAGCAGAGAGCTAGATTGGAAGCAGAGCAGCCAGGATGCGAACCAGCACCCATATGGGATGCTGGCACTGTAGGCGGCAGCTTTAACTGCTACACCACAGTATCGACCCCTTAATTATATATTGTTCACAAAATTTTTGAATCTCTCACCAAGCCCCTTTTGTTTCCATCTATACTGTCCATCAATTAGAAAAGTGGGAATAAAGCATATATTTCTCTCATCCACCAGAAGATCACTGTTACACAACCCAAAGTATGCAATGGACACCAAACTATTCAAATCCTCTATGAAATCTCCCTGAAATAAGGTTGGGAGGATGGTTACAAAAATATTTCCAATATATTAAAAAACCTAGCCTTCCCCTCCTCCTGTAATAAAATCTTGTCAAAAGAAGTATAGAAGCACCTACATAGGCCAGCTGGAATTGGGGACTGTTTTAACCATAATACCTTGGGTGCAGTGTGGCAGGGCCAGATGTAGATTAAGAGTGAAAAGCAGAAAGACTATTATAGTGTTAATACTCCCTGTTTCCTAGAGAGAACACAGCATACCACATGTGCTCACTCAGAGGAAGGATCAAGGTCAGTTCAACCTCTAACAAAGACAAAATTGAGTCAAGACAGGATTTTAGAAATTGTATTTCAGTTGATCCTTTGATGTCTTGACATCAATATTGAACTTGTTTAGCTGGAGTATTTAAGTAGCCTGAAGAGTAGAGGAGATTTTTCGAGAGTAGAGCATAAATTGCACTAAAGGATATAGGAAATATTTGATTATCAATGTATCAAGGAGGAGAACAAATAGAAATATAAGGAATCTTGTAGGCTAGCCATGACTAAGTTTTCTATTTATATGGTATTATAGCCAAGAAAACATATCTGACATTTCTGGAGTTGGTAACAATTTCTTCATGGAGTTGAGAGTATATTAAAATTACACATGTACAATAATATAACTTGTGGCAATTTTCAGATTAATGTGACAAGTATGACAGTTATGTTGTTGGAGGATATAAACTGATAGTTTAGTAAAGTATATCCAAAGATTTGTGGATTTGTGTGTAACTTGAGGGAACCAGGAAAAGGCACTGGGGAGGTGTTAGTCCTTTCCTCATGGCATCAAGGAGTTGACTGAGAAAGTATTAATTCCCATTAATTTTTAGAATGTCATAGGTAGTAGGAAACTCTACCAAATTTCCCATTAGGTATGGGAATGTATGGGAAAGATTGCATTGGCAAAGACTAAAAAGTATGTCAGAATAATGGACCAAGCAGTCAGCGAGCTCAGACAACAAAGTCCAAGATTTTTTCCCAAGTAGATGATTCATACAGGTGGCTATAGCTGTATATTGTTAATAGGGTGTTTTCTTTGGTTTTACCTCAGTTGATGGTTTCGTTGACGGTGGGAAGACCAGCAAGATTTTTGAGTTGTAGGGCCAGTGTTAGCCAATTAAATGTCATGTGGGCCTCAGCTTTTGCCATTTCTCATTTGAAAAAGAACTTCCTAAGAGGATTTGGGCCCCATCTAGAATACAAACTAATGAAAGCACTCAAATAAATACTACTGAAATGAGCAGTCAGGAGAATGCTTTTGACAGGCTTTTTTTGTCTGATGTTGGTTTTTCTCTGGCATGGATTATTACTGTGTATGGTAGGAGAGGTCTGGTTTCATGATTATGGGATACAGTGTTGATTTTATTATATTTGAATGTGTTTAGTATTTACTAAGATTTACTAAGTGATGTTTTAGTCTAAACTGCTTGTGAAGAGTCATGGAGTATTAATTTTAATTTCCTGGAGGGAATAAAGTAGAAACTCCAGATTAATTATTCATTCCTAATGATGCGTTTCAAAGGGTTGGAAGTTTAAGTTCAAATGAGTACCATATCAGATGGGCAATTTCCTGGTCCATGAGATAATATATGGTGTAGATTTCAAGAGAGTCTTTACTTTTCATCTGTTATCCTGCCCTTATAAGATGGGGGTAACATTGAAAATTTATAAATATAAGGGATAACCAAATGACTATATATAATGAGTGCCCATGAACATGGAGGCAAGTCGTTTTCACTTTAACTATAGAAAAGAGCATTGAAAAGGTGTTTTTGAAGTGAGTATAAGATGTGAATCAGTCAAAGGGTCTTGAATTAAGAGACAGTAAGGCCTAGGGCAAAATGGAAACCAATTTAGAAGTCCATTTTTCAAACTGGATTATGAAAAGGAGTAACTTATGAAGAATATATCTTTCAATTAAACCAACTGTTTGGGATATCAGGGACATTAATGTTATGTTGCATATCTTTTTTTAACTTTTATTTAATGAATATAAATTTCCAAAGTATAGCTTTTGGATTATAGTGGCTCTTCCCCCCCCCATAACTTCCCTCCCACCCGCAACCCTCCCAACTCCCCCTCCCTCTCCCATCCTGTTCTTCATCAAGATTCATTTTCAATTATCTTTATATACAGAAGATCAATTTAGTATATACTAAGTAAAGATTTCAAAAGTTTGCACCCACTCAGAAACACAAAGTGTAAAGTACTGTTGAGTACTAGTTATACCATTAAATCACATAGTACAACACATTAAGGAGAGCCCAGAATGTAGCTAGAAAATTTGTTTCAACAGTTTGTCATAGCACAAGACCTAGAGTGGTAGCTTGTTGCATCAAAACCCCTCTGTAATTTATTGTCATCATAGGTGGTCCAGGAACTCCAATAGGCATGAGAAGAGGAGGTTATCCAAGCTGCTATAATTAAGGAGTCTCTGAGATATTTAAGCAGCAACATCAGTGAAATTAAGTAAAAACTGAAAATAAAGACTATGTTGCCAGAAGAACTCCAAAAAGACTAAAAGATACTGGACTTGTATGTCCTGCATGAGTGTGTCAAAAGAATCTGTTAGTAGAAAGATACCATTGGTGTAATAGCATATCTATGCTCCTGGGGAGAGGTGGATGCAGTTAAGATTCTGTGTGTAGATTGTGTGCAATGGCAAAGCTGTGAGGTGGCCCCATGTGTAGCCATGAAAGGTGTATTGTGTCCCTTTGGAGGTGAAGGCAAACTATGGATAAGAGGCTTTTGAAATAAGCACTGAACAGAATATGTTAGGCAAATCTATAATAACATATTAACTGGTTACTGCTTATGTCCATAGTTTTAATAATATTGGGTATTAGTTATCCATAATTTTAATAATATTGGGTATTGGTTATGAAGCCGTTCCATGTATGAGAACACAGTATTGAGATTGTGGTTATTCATTGTGAAGTGCCATTGTTGAAGTACTGTTGTTTGTTTAAGAACAGGAAAAACTAGACTATGAAATGGAGAAGCAGTGAGGATGTTTATTCCTTTATTAATTAGGTCTTATATAATCTGCTCTAATCTTTGAAGTCCCTGTTTTAGCTTACCTTGTGCTATATAAACTATTTTACCTGTGGAGCTCATATTATCAAGCCAGTTTGTAAATGCAAAAGAGTTAATTTTAACTAATTAATCATTATGTTAGCATATCTAGACTCACTCTTGGATATTTCAGGGCAATGAGTGCCATTTTCTACTGCCCATAGAAAATTGAAACAAGGATATAAAGTGAGATATTCCTTATTTTCCTCTGTTTTATATTTAGTTACCTTCCTAAGATTACAAGAAATACTGCCTTTAAATTGAATGGGATCCCTAGGTATAAACTTAACTTGATCCCCAATAATCTATGAGGTGTTGTCAGTTTACATTTTTAGTTGTTGTTAAGTTGTTTGCATTTTAGTTGTGAACATTTTAGTTGTTAACCTATGCTATAGAGACACAAAAGTCATCAGCACATTTTCTGAATTTTTTATTATAAGTTATTTCAGTAAATTTTAGATTGCCAATTAGGGCTAATTGTGAATGTTCCCTTTAAATCAAATTTAATTCACTTTTTTCCTCCACTTACTTCTAGACTTTGTTTTCTGTTTGTTTGCATTTTTTTTCTTTTTTCTATTTTAGGCTTTTAATCACCTGAAGATACAGTTTTAAATGTCTTTATGGGACTGGCACTGTGGTGTAGCAGGTTAAGCTGCTGCCTGCAATGTCCTGGCTATTATGGCTATTTGGGGAATGAACCAACAGATGGAGGACATTCTCTCTCTCGCGCTCTCGCTCTCTCTCTTTCTCTGGTTCCCATCTCTCCTTCTGCCTTTCAAATTAAATAAATCTTTAAAAAATTTCTTGATGCCTGATAACTCATAATATGGCTATTTAAAAGATTTGGTTAGTTATTTATTGAAAAAGCAGAATGACAGAGAGAGCAAGGGAGAGAGAGAGAGAGAGAGAGAGAGAGAGAGAGAGCGAGCAAAAGATATTCCATCTGCTGGTTCACTCTCCAAATGGCCTCAACAGCAAAGTCTGGGTCAAGCTAAAGCCAGGAGCCAGGAACTGCATCCTGGTCTCCCACAAGGGTTGCAGGGACCCAAGCACTTGAGCTATCTTCTGCTGCCTTCCCAGGCACATTAGTAGGAAACTGAATCAGAAGCAGAGGAGTCAAGACTGGAATCTGTGCCGGGATATGGGGTGCCATGTGATGCCTGTGTCACAAGCTGCAGCTTAACTTGCTGCACCAAAACCCATAATTTCTTTATCCAGTCTACTGTTGATGGGCATTTAGGCTGATTCCATGCCTTAGCTATTGTGAATTGAGCTGCAATAAACATTGAGGTGAAGACAGCTCTTTTATTTGCCAATTTAATTTCCTTTGGGCAAATTGCAAGGAGTGGGATGGCTGGGTTGTATGGTAGGGTTATGTTCAGGTTTCTGAGGAATCTCCAAACTGACTTCTATATTGGTTTTTACCAGTTTGTGTTCCCACCAAGAGTGGGTTAGTGTCCTTTTTCCCCACATCCTCTCCAGCATCTGTTGTTGGTAGATTTCTGAATGTGAGCCATTCTCACCGGGGTGAGATGGAACCTCATTGTGGTTTTGATTTGCATTTCTCTGATTGCTAGTGATCTTGAACATTTTTTCATGTGTCTGTTGGCCATTTGGATTTCCTCTCTTGAAAAATATCTATTGATGTCTTTGGCCCATCTCTTAAGTGGGTTGTTTGTTTTGTTGTTGTGGAGTTTCTTGATCTCTTTGTAGATTCTGGTTATTAATCCTTTATCTGTTGCATAGTTTGCAAATATTTCTTCCCATTCTGTTGGCTGCCTCTTCACTCTCCTGACTGTTCCTTTTGCCGTACAGAAACTTTTAAATTTAATGTAATCCCAATTGTTAATTTTGGCTTTGACTGCCTGTGCCTCCGGGGTCTTTTCCAAGAAGTCTTTGCCTGTGCCTTTATCTTGCAGGGTTTCTCCAATGTTCTCTGATAATTTGATGGTGTCGGGTCATAGATTTAGATCTTTAATCCATGTTGAGTGGATTTTTGTGTTAACATGTAAGGTAGGGGTCTTGCTTCAGGCTTCTGTACGTGGAAATCCAGTTTTCCCAAAACCATTGTTGAATAGACTGTCCTTGCTCCAGGAATTGTTTTAGATCCTTGAGCAAATATAAGTTGGCTTTAGATGTTTGGATTGATTTCTGGTGTTTCTATTCTGTTCCATTGGTCTATCCATCTGTTTCTGTACCAGTACCATGCTGTTTTGATCATAACTGCCCTATGGTATGTCCTGAAATCTGGTATTCTGATGCCTCCGGCTTTGTTTTTGTTCTACAAGATTGCTTTAACTATTCGAGGTCTCCTGTGCCTTCATATGAATTTCAGCATCCTTTTTTCCAGATCTGAGAAGAATGCCTTTGGCATTGTGATTGGTATCACATTGAATCTATAAATCGCTTTTGGGAGAATGGACATTTTGATGATATTGATTCTTCCAATCCATGAGCATGGAAGATTTTTCCATTTTTTGGTATCCTATTTCTTTCTTTAAGATTTTGTAATTCTCATCGTAGAGATCTTTAACGTCCTTGGTTAAGTTTATTCCAAGGTATTTGTTTTTATAGCTACTGTGAATGGGATTGATCTTAGAATATGGTAGTCAGTATGGGCTCCCTACTCCAAGTCATACGGATAAATTGACCAGGCGAATTTGCTTAACCTGCTCCTAATCCAAAGAAACACCACATTTAGGATGAGAATTGATAGCAATACCCAAATAGAGCACAGTGAAATGGTCAAAGCACAAGCATACTAGCAGCTGACAATGCCTTTCCTAGCCACTTCTGCTGAGCCACATGTCTAAGTCACAAACTAAGAGCAGTCTAATGGCATCTCTCTCTCTTGTTTGGGCACAAAACATCCTGTTAGATGCACGAACCATTTTCATCATATTTCCTTGGGTGAGGTATTGTGAGGCCAGGCCCAGACCAGGAGACAGAGACTGAAAAGAGTTTTACAGTTGTTGCAGTACGCTGCAGAGAAAGTGGTCATAAAGTGACACCCCTGCAAAGCATCTGAGTGAGCCATGTGACAAAAAGGAGAGGGACTGAGGGTAATCACGTTGACTGTGATTTTCTCAGAGAAGGACAGGCGAAGCAGAGTAAGCATGTCTAAGCTCTACTAATTTTGGTAATTTCGGCAGGCTCTGAGGCATAGGGCCTGTTCCTGGTGATTGGGTGGTTGGCCCTGGAGTGATTAGAATTGAAGTGTGAAAGTGCAGTGTAAGATGTAGTTGGAGATGCAGGCTTTATTTTCTGCTCAATAAGGGGAAGTGGTCTGCCTCTAGCAAGAACCTCAAACCTGGATCAAGACAGCATTTAAAAAATCTATATATTGGGGCCAGCGCTGTGGTGCAGCAGGTAAAAGCCCCGGCCTGCAGTGCCGGCATACCATATGGGTGCCGGTTCAAATCCTAGCTGCTCCACTTCTGATCCAGTTCCCTGTTAATGCACATGGGAAAGCAGCAGAGGATGGCTCAAATATTTGTACCCCTGAACCCACAGGCGAGACCCGGAAGAAACTCCTGGCTCCTGGCTTCAGATGGCCTCAGCTCCGTCCATTTCGTTCATTTGGGGAGTGAAACAGCAGATGAAAGACCTCTCTGTCTGTCTCTACTTCTCTCTGTAACTCTGTCTTTCAAATAAATAAAATATTTCAAAAAAATCTGCATTTTTGAGACAATAAATTCTTCTTTTACCCTAAGATGAGGAAAACTGATGGGTTTCCCTCCAAGATAAGAGTTTCATTTTTGTATCATTGAGTGGCCTAAGAAGATAATGTTAGTCTTCTTTCAGTCTCATTCCATTCATTTTCAGTGTAAATTTTCTTAGGCTAAGGACAGGCTAGCGAGTTAAGAATTATTTTTTCAAATCAAAACTGGTATAGAGGAGATCAATTATGCAGCTTTTCAAATAAATCCAAAATTACATTTTAGAGATTTATTTTGCAGTGAAGTAATTTAGAAATTAATACCATAGAATTTATCAGGTGACTAATTGTAACAAAGACTATTGCCTTGGAAATATAATGAGAAATAAATTATAATACTTGATTCTAATTTTCTGGCTTTGTCTTGTGTGTGTGTGTACATGCATATCCACTCATGAGTGGTGTATATGTGTGTGCCTGTCTACTATTCACATCTGGTATAAATTATAAATGTATGCATGTGTATGTTTGAGCAGGTTAGGAGGTGAGTAGAATTGTCTGACACACATATGAGCCTTGTATTCAAAAACAATCTTATTCTCCTATCATATGTATATGTGCAATTCTTAAAAGATGGAAGTGAAGATGGAAGAGAAAACCCTCCTCCCTTACTATATGTCTTCAAAGGTTTACCAGGAATAATTGCATTCCACATTTTTAAGAGTTAATTTTATTAAGTTCCATAATCCAAATTGATTAAATTTAGACATAAGATTGGCCGATATAGTTATTAAGTGAAATTTCTTTTATTAAGCTGAAAACAATCGATGATGATGTGCACATGCTAAATGACCATAAAAAGGCAGGAGACTGAAGATGAGAATAAGGAGATAGTTCTTCAATGAGTCATCTACTGAATGAGGAATGGAATGCCCACTAAAATCAGGGGTTCCACCCACATGGAAGACTCTGACTGAATTCCTGGCTCTTGCCTTCAGTCTGTCCCAGCCGTGGCTATTGTAGGCATTTGGGGAAGGAACTACAGGATGGAAGATCTCTGTCTCTGTCTCTGTCTCTCTCTCTCTGTATGTCTCTCTGCTTTTCAAATAAATAAAAGGAAATACTTTTAAATGGTTTGTAGTATATATTGTTCGTCAGCTATCTTTTTATAAACAAAACCATACTTTGGGTTCTTTCCACATTAGTACATAAAACATACCACATTATAAATAAAAAGTCTACTTAGTATTTCATTTTATGGCACCAATATTTTATAAGCTGTTTTTCTTTTGATTGACATGTTTTATGACCTTTTTATATTAAAATAATGTTGTAAAAACACATAATTCCTTATGGTTTTGTAGGTTTCCAAACTCAGTAAATACTGAGGAGTGAAATTACTGGGTCATTGAACACATACATTCTTAAAATTTTTAAGAGATTATGCTAGGCTGGCGTGTGGCTCAACAGGCTAATCCTCCACCTGTGGCGCTGGCACTCAGGGTTCTAGTCCCAGTCGGGGCACCAGATTCTGTCCCGGTTGCTGCTCTTCCAGTCCAGCTCTCTGCTGTGGCCCGGGAGTGCAGTGGAGGATGGCCCAAGTGCTTGGGCCCTGCACCCACATGGGAGACCAGGATAAGCACCTGGCTCCTGGCTTCAGATCAGCGCGGTGCATCGGCTGCAGCAGCCATTGTGGGGTGAACCAACAGAAAAGGAAGACCTTTCTCTCTGTCTCTCTCTCTCTCACTGTCCACTTTGCCTATCAAAAAAAAAATTGGAATCCCCTGGCACATTTTTAACTCCATTTGCAGCAAGTCTGATTGTGCATGTCCCAAATTGTACATCTCCTCCCTCTCTTTTTCCACTCTTAAATTTAACAGGGATCACCTTTCAGTTAAAATTTAAACACCTAAGAGTAATTGTGTGTTAATTACAGAGTTCAACCACTAGTACTAGAACAACAACAACAAAAACAACAACAAATACTAAAAAAGGATAAAGTATTACATTGTACATCAAGGTGGCATGTACCAATGCCATCTCACTAGTCCAAGTGATCAATTTCAGTTCACATTCGATGGCTCTGATAGGACTAAGAGTCAAAGGGATCACACAAACAAGACAAGTGTCTGCTAATACTAACTGATAGAATCAAAAAGGGAGAGAAAGATCCAACATGGGAAGTGGGATACACAGCAGACTCATAGAATGGCAGACATCCTAAACAACACTCTGGCCTCAGAATCAGCCCTTAAGGCATTTGGATCTGGCTGAAGAGCCCATGAGAGTATTGTAGGCATGGAAAGCCAAGAAACCATGGAAAAGAAAAAAAGAAGAAGACCTAAATGAAAGATCTCTGTGAGTGAGATCCCAGTGGAAAGAACGGGGCCATCAAAGAAGGAGTTACCTTTCTCTGAAGGGAGGAGAGAACTTCCACTTTGACTATGACCCTATCGGAATAAGATCAAAGTCAGCGAACTCTAAAGGCTTCCATAGCCCTGGCAACTCATGACTAGAGCCTAGGGAGATTACTGACGCCATGAACAGGAGTGTCAAATTGTTAAGTCAGCAACAGGAGTCACTGTGTACTTACATCTCATGTGGGATCTGTCCCTAATGTGTTGTCTAATGTGCAGTGATGCTATAACTAGTACTGAAACAGTATTTTTACACTTTGTGTTTCTGCGTGGGTACAAACTGATGAGATCTTTACAAATTATATACTGAATCGATCTTCTGTATATAAAGATAATTGGAAATGAAAAAAGGAAAAACCTGGTGTTAAATTGGAAATGGCATAGAAAATTAATTAATTTTTTTAAAAAAATATATTATGTAAGATCTCTGTCTTTAATGTACTGTACACTCTTATTTAATGCTATAACTAGTACTCCAACAGTATTCTTTTTCACTTTGTGTTACTACATGGGGGCAAACTGTTGAAATCGTTACCTAATATATACTAAACTGATCTTCTGTATATAAAGAGAATTGAAAATGAATCATGATGTGATTGGAAGGGGAGAGGGAGCGGGAAAGGGGAGGGTTGTGGGTGGGAGGGAAATTTTGGAAGGGGGAAGCCATTGTAACCCATAAGCTGTACTTTGGAAATTTATATTCATTAAATAAAAGTTTAATTAAAAAAAAAGAGATTATGCTAAACTACCAAAGTTCCCTTTGACTTCCACTCCCAAGTTCATTCTGCATCTATCCTTCCAACATGAAACCCCTATTATAAGTTGATATTGTATCCTTCATATATCTCTATATGTATTAACATATGGATTATTAAATTTACAAATATATTGTTTTATGTAAATGATTCTTCAAGATAATGCCCTTTCCCCTCAAACTATTACTAACTCTCCTTCTTTCTTCACATCCTCCAACATATTATTCATTTTCCTTGGTCCTTTTCCTACAAAATCAAAAGAGAAGGAATACCAGTCCTCACAACCCAAGATGGACTCCCATATCTTCCAGGGAGGGACACGTGCCAATGTCACAGTGCTCAGTAGCTCTTCCTTAGAATAGAGCATTGTTCCACTTTCTTAGCATCTTTTCCAGTCTATGTAACTCTGTTTCCCTATAATCACTGATATGCACTTTTTAGAGAGGAAATCTAAGATGGCTGAATAATGAAAAGCCACACTGACTTACTTCAGCGGCAGTAGAATACAAAAAAAAAAAAAAAAAAAAAAAAAAAAAAAAAAAAAAGCAAATGAACAAAGGAAGGAATAAAAGACAATGTTTCCAGGGGACAAACTGACAAAAAAAATTCCAGTAAAGAAGTGACAGAAAAGAACAAAGACAGCGAGGAAAGAGGAGGACAGACATGCTGTTGAGGCTGGTCTTGTGGCACAGTCAGCTGCCAGCTGGAAAACATCCTCTTCACAAGGCAGGGTAGGAAACAGTTGCTGCTGCTCACCCTGCCACTGGCAGCTTGAGCTGAGGGAGAATTTCACAGTCCCTCACTGACTTTGACACCAGCCTGGGAAGCTGATGAGTGTGAGCAACTGCTTAGCTCTGAGAAGGGAAGCCACGTTGCCTCTGTCCTCTCCTACACTTACTGAACACTGGGCTCAGCTTTGCAGAGTCAAGCAGCTGATCTGTATTCTGCTACCAATGGAAGCAACCAGAGTCAGAATCATGGCAACTTTCAGGGTGGGGAACAAGCACCCCGTATCCTATAAGTGGGGGAGTTTTGGGCATAAGCCCCAGAGCTACACTCACTCACTCTGTGTGAACCAGGGGGGTTCCTCTCAGCTTTTTGCCAGTGTAAAATCTCCTTTATATCTTGTAGTCACCCTATAGGACTGGAGCAGGGACAGTTCACATCTCCCAGTCCTAGGACTAAGACTATTGGTGTTAATAGTCTCAGAACCAGTTTTATTATCCTAGCAGGACCTGAGGAAGGTCCCATCCTCATTACGGTCCTGGAGCTATAGCAATTGAGCCCACAAGTCCCAGCATCACTTAGTCTTGAACTGGGACAAAGGGATAGCCCCACTGTGTGTCCCTCAAAACCAAGAACAAGGCCATGTCTATCACAATCCCTAGTGTAACTGACACCAAACTCTTGGGAAACTGAAGATATACACACTAGGAAGCCCACCTTCACCACAAAGTCATACTTGTACTCCTAGGACCTGCAACAGAATAGGCCACTGTATCACTTACAGACACAGCTGATATTGATGAAAACAAAAGAAATCACTCAGAAGTTACATTTATGGGCTCATCTAGAATGAAAGCCAAAGCAACGAACCAAATGATACCTTGTATTCCATGTAAACCATACACTCTTTGCCAATAAAACCTACCCCATAAAGAAGAAAGGACTATTTGACCAGATACACAGACATCAGTGTAGGGACACAGGAAGCATAAAAAAGTTAGCATGACACCTCCAAAAATAACATACAAGTTCTCCAGAATTTGATAATGATCTGAAGGAAATCTATGAAATGGAAAAATAGAATTCAAAATAATGATTAAAATGCAACTCAATGCAATGCAAGAAAATATAGATAGATAGCTTAAATAAATTGAGAAATCAACATGATAAATGAATGAAAAATCCACTAAGGTGATAGAAATCATTAAGAAAAAATAGGAATTTTGGAAATGAAAACTTCAACTAGTGAAATAAAGATTGATTGAGACCTTCAACAATAGCCAAACAGGAGGAAAACATTTGTGATACAGAGAAAAGACGTTTGAAATAACTCAATTAGTCATAAATAAAGAGAAAATAATTAAAAAGAATGAAGAATGTCTATGTAGAATATGGGATATCATTAAGGGACCAAAATTTGTATTATAATGATTCCTGATAGAGAAGAGAAGGATAAAATATTGGAGAACTTGCTAAATGAAATAACAGTTGAAAGTTTCCAGGTCTTGAAACGGATATGGACATTCAGATACAGGAAGCTCAATGGACCCCAAGTCTACTCAACAAGAAAAGATCTTCACCAATGCATAATATAATTAAATTGTCAAAACCTAGGGACAAGTAGAGAATCCTAAAGACAGCAAGAGAAAAGCATCAAGCACATATAAAGAAAACCAATTAAACTAACAGCAGACTTTTCAGCAGAAACCTTACAAGCTAGAAGAGAGTGGGATGATATATTCAAGGCCTTAAAAGGAAAACAACTTCCTTCCAAGAATATCATATCCAATGAAGGTGGATAGTGAAGGAGAAATAATCTATTTCCTAGATGAACAAAAACTGAAAGAATTCATTACCTCCAGACCAGCCCTAAGAGAAAATTATGAAGGAATTACATTAATAGTAAACATCATGAAAACACATGACTACCAAATTCACTAATGGAGTAGTTATAATCAGTATCCAATCAACAAAATGATATATGTTAGTTCTTATCAGTAATAACCTTGAATGTAAATTGATAAATTGATTAAATTCCCCAGCCAAACATTTAAGTTGGCTGAATACATAAAAACCAAGCCCTCACTATATGCTGCCTATAAGAAATTCCATTTACAAACAAAGATACACATAGAGTGAAAGTGAAGGGCTGAAAAGAGATATACCAGGCAAATGGAGACTAAAAACAAGCAATAGTAGCTGTACTCATGTCAGATAAAGCAGACTTTGAATTAAAAACTGTAAAAAGAGACAAAGAAAGACATTATATATTGATAACAGATTTGATCCGGTAAGAAGATACAACAAGCACAAATGTATACACACCTACTACAAGACCACCCATATACACACAGAAAATACTATTAGATTTAAATGGAGAGATAGACTCTAGTACAATAATAGTGGGTGTCACCAATACCCCACTCTCGACAAAGGACAGATCACCCAGACAGAAAATCAACAAAGATACATTGGAGTTGAATAATACTATTGAGCAAATGGATCTAACAGACATTTTTAGGACATTTCACACAACAGTTATAGAATATATATTCTCCTCGTTGGCACATGGAACATTTTCTACTATAGGCCATATATTAGTTTATAAATCAAATCTCAGTAAATTTAAAAAGATTGAACTCATACCATGTATCTCCCCAGACCACAAAGGAATAAAACTAAAAATCAATAGCAGGAAGAACAATAGAACAATCACAAACACATGGAAATTAAAAAAAAAAATGCTACTGAATGACCAATGGATCACTGAGAATCAAAAGCTTTCTTGAAACAAATAAAAATGAAAACACAACATATCCAAAAGTTGTGTGATACAGCTAAAGTAGTATTAAGAGGGAAGTTTATGGCATTAAATGCTTATGTTAAAAAAAAGAAATGTCTCAACCATATGATCTAATGAAGCTTCAATTTTTAAAAAGATTTATTTATTTTATTTTAAAGTCATGGTGAGAGAGAGAGAGAGAAAGAGAGAGAGTGAGAGAGAAATCTTCCAACCATTGGTTCCATCCCAAAATTGCTGCAAAGGCCAGGTTAGGCCAAACAGAAGCCAGGAGCTAGAACTCTATCTAAATCTCCCACGTGGGTAATCCGGGGTCCAAGACTATGGGCCATCTTCCACAACCTTTCCAAGTGCATTTGTAGGAAGCTGGTTTGGAAGCAGAGTAGCTTGGAATCAAAATGCCAGTGTTACAAACAGTGGCTTAACCTGCTGCATCACAATGCCAGCCCCAGGAACTGCTTTTGTGTCAAGTCCAACTCCTTGTGGTTTTGATTTGCATTTCCCTGATTACTAGTGATGCTGAGAATTTTTTTCAAATACTTATTGGCCACTTAGTTTTATTTTAAATCTCACAAGCAGTTAGTGTCAGCCCTCTAACTTTGCTCTTTTTATTCATTTTTTTTTTACTTTATATCATATGCTTTGACTTACAAATTTTAAAATATTTGTTGATATCTACCAAAAACCTGATGTGATTTTGATGAAACTGCATTCATAGATCTATTTGTAGAGGACTCAAATTTTAAAGATACTGCATGTTCTAACTAAAAATCATAGTATGACCCCTTTCCATTTATTTAGGTATTTTTAAAATTTCTTTCCTCAGCATTTTGTGGTTTTGCAGTGTGTGGACCTATAGATGATGTGCTAGATTTATACCAAAGTATTCTTGATTTTTCTTTTCCTTTTCCTTTTTAATGAATTTATTTGAGGGAGGAGAGAGAGAGAGAGAGCGAGTGATAGAGAGAGCACTTCATCCTGCTGATTCACGATGTGTCAAGCTAAAGCCAAAGTCTGTGGATGAGGACTCAATCCAGGTTTCTCATGTGGGTGGAAAGAGCCTAATTACTTGAGCCATCACCTTTGACACCCAGGGTCTGCACTGGCGGGAAGTTAGACTCAGGAGCCTGAGCTAGATATTAAACTCAATCAGTACAAGGCACAAAACATTGTAACCACTAGGTCAATTGCCAGACCCTTCCTTTTTCGTTATTAAGTATTACATTATAAAATTCCCCCTCATCCCACAAATGCACCAGGGGCAAACCATTGCCACTGCCCTGGTCTTCTTAGTCAATTGGTCCAGCGATACTGTTCTTAATAAGAATTGGCCAAATCAGTTGAGTTTTAAGCTGCCAAATAACTTTATTTTACTCAGTGTTGTCATCAACTTTCAGTATGGTGAGAGTTTTTGTCCTTTTGAGGGCTTTTAGTTGCTTACAGCATGGGGCAGGTGTTGGAACCATAAGAAAATCCAGGTAAACAGGTTGACTAATAGTGTTAAGATTGCATGCTGCTATGCCTTCTTATCTATGCCTCCATGGCAACGGGGCAGGTCCCAGTAATAGACACATTTTTCTGCTGTTCAGCAGGCTCAGTAAGGCTGATATGTTTTCTGCTAGGTCAATCCTTGGCTAATGGCCACTATTGTGTAACCCTGCATAAAAGGAGCCAGCCCTTGTGGGCTGTGGGTTATGGTCACCTTGTGGGTTATGGTCACCTATGCTGCTGTCACTGTTGCTGCCTGAATAAAAAAATGACCCATCTGCCTACAGCTCTGTGATTGTTCTTTCAGTTCCTGGCCCTGCATGCCTCAATGTCCCTGACAACCAAGTATGAGTCTAATATCTGGTACGACACTCATTCCAGAGATGCCCAGTTATGGGAGCCCTGTGATGGAGAGGAGTGACTAGAAACACTGGCATTGGCTTTGGAGCAGGAGCTGACTGTGTGCATGGAGGATGTGGAGTAAAAATTGGCAATGAAGAACCCAGTTAGGAAAGGCCCAATGGGGAGGAGGGACAACCGCCAGCTTTGCCTGCCTGCCCCGTGGTAAAGTGTCCACTGGAGCATGACCAGCCTATGGCCCCAGGAGGCGGCCCAACAGCCCCACCACTACCACCATGGTGAGTGAATTTTATGATTTATACTTCTTACATCCCAATGAAGCTGAGGGAGTTGGGAAAGCATAGCTGACAGAGACTAGGAGAGCTGATCCCAGTGTGGCTTTTGGGTCTGTGGGACAAGGCAGCTGAAAACCTTAAGTTGCCCTAGTCAGAGTTGGAGAAACTAGCTTCCATTACAGTCTACCCATCACTATGTTAACACCTGCAAGTCAGCTGATGACTTGGAGCCAGTCAAGGGGGCCATTCCCTGGTGGAGTGATTAATGGCTACTGTATGAACTGTTTAGCAGAACATGGGAGAACTCCCAGAAAGTGTGAGTAAATGGGAAACATACATAGATTTGTTTCATATTATTAGAGAAATGAGAATGCAGCAGACTATATTTAATCTAAATACTAGGGGCCCAGGTGATAAGACCTTCACCACCTAATTGAAGGATTTAATATTGGCTTCTGTGCCTCATCTCACCTTTGGATCTTTGGCAGCCATATTGCCCTATATATTGACTGCCATATTCATGAAGTAACCACTGCTATGGTGTGTGGGGGATATATAGAGATAAAGCAGTGGGATCACAGGGTGGGAGAACGACTGGAAAGAAAGGATGAAGAAAAATCCATGAAAATCTCACCTCGGGGGACAAGGGACCAGAAGGAAAGTGGGCCATTAAAACTGTTATGGAAGCAAAGGTGGATCCACCTGCTAGTGGCAGGGATAAACAGAGAAAAAAATCGATCACCAGCCCAATGATGTGCTGTTAATTATATGGCAATAGCTGCTCACTGAACAGTATTACTGGAAAATGCCCATGAGAGAAAAGAACTCAGGGTGCCTGGTATACCACAAAGATTTCATGGAGGCTCCAGGAGAATATTTCTCCCTATCAGATCAGGGGTCAGGCCAAGGAACCCAATTGTGGGGGGGAACCTGGAGGACCAGAAGCTACATGTGGAATTAATAATCTACTAGTCCCGCCCACACCATAATTCCTGCATTTAGCATGTGCTGGTGCTGGTTGACACTGGAACTGACTACAGCCTTTTGTATGGGAACCCTGATGGCTTCAGTGTTCTGTGGAATACATAGACAGCTATAGAGGTCACACTATACAGATGCAACAGGTAATGGTGACTTTAGGTATAAACCATCTTCCATCCCAGGCATACACAATTTATGTAACCCCAGGACTAGAGTACATTTTGGGGGTGAATGTGTTCAAAGGATCGACTGTGCTTACCACACAGGGTGAATTTTGGTTGTGAGTGTGAACTGTAAAGCCTGTGGTCAGGGGACACCCACTGCATGTGGCATTGACTTTGCCAGTACCCCAGTGAATAGTCTTGGTGCAACGATATTGATTGTCTGAAGGACATGAGGAAATTGGACACACTATTCTCCAGTTGGAGAAAACTGGCACTGTGCATCATTTGCACAGCCCATACAATTCACCGATTTGGCTGATACAGAAGCCAGATGGTACCTGGTGAATGATTACGGATCATCAAGGGTTAAACAAGGTGTTACCGCCTCTGCATGCTGCTGTTCTAGTGATTTTTTGGGGTCTTCTGTTTCTTTCTTTAATGTTTTATAATTTTTGTTGTTGAGATCTTTCACCTTCTTGGTTAAAAGTATTCCAAGTTATTTTAAATTTTTTGTAGCTATTACAAGTCCGTTCTTGGTGAAAGTGGGCATCATTGCCTGGTTCTGTATCTTTGTGGAAATACTTCCAACATTTCCTCATTCAATATGATGCTGGCTATGGGTGTGTCATATATTGCCTTGATTGTGTTGAGGAATGTTCCTTCTATACCCAATTTGCTTTAAGTTTTTTATCATGGAAAGATGTTGTATTTTATCAAATGGTTTCTCTGTACCTATTGAAATAACCATATGGTTTTCTTTCTTTAATTTGTCATTGTGATGAATCACATTCATTGATTTGCCAGGCGGAAGCAAGAAGCTTCATCCTGATCTCCCATGTGGGTGCAGTGGTTCAAGCACTTGGGCCATCCTCCACTGCTTTTCCAAAGTGCATTAGCAGGGAGCTGTATAGGTAGTAGAGCAACCAGGACTCAAACAGGCACTCATGTGGGATACTGGCATTGCAGACAGCAGCTTAATCCATTATGCCACGATGCAGTCTCCAGTAATAAATTTCACCAAAGAAGTGAAAGATCTCTACAATGAAAATTCTAAAATATTGATGAAAGAAAATACCAAAGACACAAAAAGTGTAAAGATATTCCTTGCACAGTTTGGAAGAATTAGTATCATTAAAATGTCTATACTCTATAAAGTGATCTGCAGATTGAAAGTGATCCCAATCAAAATACCAATGACATTCTATACAAAATTAGAAAAAACAACCCTAAAATTCATATGGAATCACAAGAGACTCAGAATAGCCAAAGTGATCCTTAGGGGAAAAAATCAAGCTGAAGACATCACAATACCTGACTACAAAGCATACTGCAAAGTTATAGTAATTAAAACAAAGTGGTGCTGGCACAAAACCCAACATATAGATCAATGGAACAGAATAGAGAGCCCAGAAGTTAACACACATCCATACAGCCAACTGAATTTTGACAAAAGTGTCCAGACCAGATATTAGGGAAAGGGCAATCTCTTCAATAAATATTATTGGCAAAACTGGATGTATATATGTAGAAGAATGAAATTAGATCCCTACTTCTCATCATATACAAAAACCAACTGAGATGCATCACAGACCTAAATTTAAGAACTGAGACTATGAAGTTGCAGGAGGAAAATTTGGGGAAACAGTCCAAGACATTGGCACAGCTGATGACTTCTTGGACAAGACCCCCAAAATACAGGAAACAAAAGAAAAACTAGAAAAATGGGATTATATCAAACTCAGAAGCTTCTGCACTGCAAAGAAAACCATCCATATAGTGAAGAAACAGCCAACAAGATGGGAAAAATATTTGCAAACTACCTATATGATAAAGGATCAATAGCCAGACTATATCAGCAACTCAAAAAAACTCAATAAAAAACAAGCAAATTCAGTTAAGAAATAGGCAGAGGACAAACATCAAAAAGGGCTAAAGTTTCCAACGAATATAAGAAATAAAAAAATGCTCAACATCACTAGCCATTAGGGAAATGCAAATCAAAACCACAGTGAAATATCACCTCACCCCTATCAGAATGGCCATTATCCAAAAGACGGATAGAAACAAATGCTGACAAGAATGTGGGGAAAGGGGAACACTTATACACTATTGGTGCTAATGTAACTTAGTGCAACCACTGTGGAATACAGTATGGAGATTTCTTAAAAGTATAACTAGAAATCGACTTGCTGTATGATCCAGTAATTCCAGTACTAGGTACATACCCATAAGATTTGAACACATTGTATCAAAGAGATAACTACACCACCATGTTTATAGTAGCACTGTTCACAGTAGCCAAAATATTGAATTAACATAGGTGTCCCTCTGTCAAAAAAAAATGACCTAAATGAAAGATCTCCACGAGTGAGATCCCAGTGGAAAGAACGGGGCCATCAAAGAAGGAGTTACCTTTCTCTGAAGGGAGGAGAAAACTTCCACTTTGACTATGACCCTGTCTAAATATGATCAGAGTCGGTGAACTCAAAAGGCTTCCATAGCCTTGGCAACTCATGACAAGAGCCTAGGGTGATTACTGATGCCATAAACAAGAGTGTCAATTTGTTAAGTCAACAACAGAAGTCACTGTGCACTTACTCCTCATGTAGGATCTCTGTCCTTAATGTGCTGTACATTGTGATTTAATGCTATAACTAGTACTCAAACAGTATTTTTCACTTTGTGTTTCTATGTGGGTGCAAACTGTTAAAATCTTTACTTAATAAATACTAAACTGATCTTCTGTATATAAAGAGAATTGAAAATGAATCTTGATGTGAATGGAAGGGGAGAGGGAGTGGGAAAGGGGAGGGTTGCGAGTGGGAGGGAAGTTATGGGGTGGGGAGAAAGCCATTGTAATCCATAAGCTGTACTTTGGAAATTTATATTCATTAAATAAAAGTTAAAAAAAAACAAAGGTGTTCATCATCAGATAAATGGATAAAGAAAATTATGTACATATATATAAAATGGCATATTATTTAGCTACAAAAAATTAAATTCTACCACTCGCATCAAAATGGTTGTAACTGTAGAATGAAATAAGTCAGATACAGAAAGACAAATACTCCATAGTCTCCCTTATATGCAGGAGCTAAAATTTAAAAATGAAAATAAAAAAAAGAATTTCTTATGTGTTTCAGTATTGCAAATATATTTTTGAAAAACTTTGTTTTATATCTTTGTCAAGCCAATGGTTAAGAATGATACATTGCTATAGTTTGAGTGATCTGTGATTTTTTTATTATTATTTTTATTTATTTGAAAGACAGAGTTACAGAGAGAGGTAGAGCCAGAGAGAGAGACAGGTCTTCCATTCTGCTGGTTCGCTCCCCAAATGACTGCAACAGCCAGAGCTGAGCTGATCCGAAGCCCGGAGTCAGGAGCTTCTTCCAGGTCTCCCATGTGGGTGCAGGGACCCAAGGACTTGGGCCATCTTCTCCTGGTTTCCCAAGCCTTAGCAGAGAGTTGGATCGGAAGAGGAGCAGCAGGGACTCGAACCGGTGCCCATATGGGATGCCCACACTGCAGGCTGGGGCTTTAACCCACTGCACCACAGTGCCAGCTCCAATCTGTGATTATTTTAAAACTTACTGTATTTGAGTGAAATGGTCATCTTTTCAAATGATTATTGTTTATAGCCCCTGCCTATATCCCCACTAAATTAGGGTCTTTTTACTTGTTGAAATCTTTATTTAGTGGAGCATTAAGACTTTGACCATAATATAATTAAAAATATGTTATCTCAAAAATTTAAAAAAGAAAGGAAGAAAAAAAAGGAAAGGAAGAAAGAAAGGAAAGGAAAGGAAAGGAAAGGAAAGAAAAGGAGAGGAGAGAGGAGGAGAGGAGAGGAGAGGAGAGGAGAGGAGGGGAGAGGAGAGGAGAGGAGGGGAGAGGAGGAGAGGAAAGGAGAGGAGAGGAGAGGAGAAGAGAGGAGAGAGGAGGAGAGGAGAGGAGAGGAGGGGAGGGGAGGGGAGGGGAGAGGAGAGGAGAGGAAGGAAAGGAAAGGAAAGGAAGAAACGAAGGGAAAGGAAGAAGGAGAAAGAATGAAGGAAGGAAGGGGAAAGTACATAGGGAGGGAAGGAGCTAAGTATAATTATATTCTTAGTATTGTATCTATGAACTACATTGAATCTGTTATCTTTGTATTGACATCACATCAACATGAGAATTGATGAGAATTGTAGTAATTATCATGTAATTACTTTGATCCTGAGAATGAAATGTATTAATATATTCCTTAAAAATACACTTTTAAATATTTCTTTTCCTCATCTCTACACTTTCATTTTTGTACTTTCACCTGTCATGCTCCGTATGCTCATGGTAGTTCTTTCCAGTAGGAGCTTTACAGTCCTGCCCTTGAGAAGTATACACAAATAGGATGGGATAGGCTACTTTCAATAAGTAAAATTTACAGAAAATGGAAACCATGATGGAATACAGACACTTTTAAAATTTGCTCAATACTGGGCTGGCACTGCAGCGCAGCAGGTTAAAGCTCTGGCCTGCAGTGCCAGCATTCCATATGGGCGCCCGTTCTAGTCCTGGCTGCTCCTCTTCCGATCCAGCTCTCTGCTATAGCCTAGGAAGGCAGTGGAGGATGACCCAAGTGCTTGGGCCCCTGCACCCACGTGGGAGACCCGGAGGAAGCTCCTGGCTCCTAGCTTTGGATCGGCACAGCTCCTGCCATTGCGGCCATGTGGGGAGTGAACCAGCAGATGGAAGACCTCTCTCTCTGGCTCTACCTCTCTCTGTAGCTCTGTCTTTCAAATAAATAAAGTAAATCTTTAAAAAAAATTTGCTCAATACTATGAGATTGAGAATTAATCAATAAGAAGACATACCCAATCAAATTTTCACATACAGTTGAACAAGTTGTTCATTGCACAAAAGTACTCATCTGAAGAGTCAGCTTACTTTTGGCTCACCAAGACAAATGTCCTCATATGGGATTTTTTCCCGTTTAGGTGAATAGGTGTCTGTTTCCTAAATTCTACAAATGCAATGTGTAAGCTCCTAGCTGTTCCAAATCCAGCTTAATCACCTTCCTGAACTTAGCCCTTAACACATTAAATAGGCCCAATATATCCATGCCTGCTCTGCTTGCTTCACACTTATCCCTTTAACTGTTGATAGGTTCTGTTTGTTTTATTTCTGAATAAACTTTTTAAAATTTATCCAGAGTTGCATACATAATTTTAAACCATAAGAAAAACAAAATCTGTATGACTAATCACAGGAAAGGCTCCCAGGGTAAATGATTTCTAAAAGCAGATGAAATTTAGCCATTTGTCCCCTAGATTCTTCCCAGCACCTGACATCAGAATTGTTTGTGTATTCCCTTCCCAAAGTGAGAATGCGTTGGGAAGCATTCTATCCAATATTTAATAAGGTAATATCCAAATGAAAAACATATGAATAAGCAGACTGGAATGGAATATATTCACTTCAAAATTACCAGAAACAAGATTAGGTGAGTGTCTTTCTGTGAAGCTAGAAAAAACAAAGTCCAAAGTAGAAACATACAATATAATTGGCTATAGTACAGGCTATCTTATCTGGAGAACTAAATAATTGAAGAGTTACAGGACAAGGCCAGTTGCAATATTATTATTTGTCAACATTTATTAAGTATTCATGGGGGTAAAGCAAAACACTATCACTATATCTTACCTAAAGAAAACAAATAATTTTATTTTATTTATTTTTTAAAGATTGATTTATTTGAAAGGCAGAGATACAGACAAAAAGAGAGAGATCTTTCATCTGCTGTTTCACTCCCCAAATGGCCACAGTGGTCAGGGCTAGATCAGGCTGAAGCCAGGAGCTGTTTCTGGGTCTCCCACATTGGTGCAGGGGCCCAAGGACTTTGGTCATCCTCCACTTTCCCAGGCCACCAGCAGGGAACTGGATCAGAAGTGGAGCAGTAGGGACTTGAAATGGTGCCCATATGGGATGCCAGTACTGCAGGCCGAGGCTTAACCTACTACATCACAGCGCCAGCCCCCATCAAACTATTTTAATAAGAAGAGTAATCATGTGCAGAATCTTGGAATTTTTTTTGGCCTCTGAAACACTGCCATTACTAGTTCATGACACAGTCTTAGACAAGTAGATCTTCAGTCCTTTTTCTGTTCATCCAATCAATCCACCTAGGATACACATTACACTTCCTGATTTCTTGCAGCATCTAAAAGAATCTCTCTTCTAGAGAAGCATGCTAGGGTCTGCTCCAAGTTATTTCTTTTTCTTTGTTATGGGATGACTTGTGTACACTACCCCACAATTTCATATGTTTAAATCTCAACTCCCAGTTCCTCAGAATATGACTGTATTTGGAGATGGGGTCTCTAATGAAGTAAGCAAGGTTAAATGAGGCTGTTGAGGTGGGCCATAATCTTTATGTCTGAGGTCCTTTATAAGAAAAGGAGACCAAAATACAGAAATGTTCAGAGAGAGGACCATATGATGGCACAAAAATATAATAGCCATAATCTACAAGTTCATGAGAGAAGCACTCAGAAGAAAACAACCCTGATCTCAGATGTCTAGTCTCTAACACTATGAAACTAAATTACTGTGGTTTCATCCACTTATTCTGTGGTATTTTGTTACAGTGAGCCAAGCAACCCAAATACTTTCTTCTACTTTCTCCATTAAAGTATATAAGTCTCATGTTCATTTGTTTGTTTGTTTGTTTGTTTTTTATTTCTACAGTGCAGTAGTGAGTAACCAAATGTATATGTATATTCATAGGTTCATAGGAAATAATAAATTTAGATGAAAAACATGTGTATAGTAAGAGAGACATTTTGGAGACAATGGCATCCACTGAAAATATGACTCTAACAGTAACATTTTCAGAACCATTGACATTGGTTCCCACTATGGAGGCAAGACCCTGCTCTTCTTGGATATAAAACAGATCTATCATCCCAGATAAGTTAAACAGGACTGTTTTGATCAACTAAGTTATTGTATTGAAGCCATTGTGATTTGGGGAAAATTACTGCTATATGCTTCCATTTATTCATCTTTAAAATGTGGCTAATCCAACAAAATAGAGTACATTTTGAATTGTGATATAACTAATGTATTATAAACTGGTCTAAAGCAATTTGGCCATTCAGCCAATATAATGTTTCTTTGGTAAGTATGAGCAGTCTCCATGGACTGAAGCAGATGACAATTATATACCATATTAACATCCTCCATAACCTTACTACCAGGCTTTATGATACAGTGAAAGAAAGTGTCAAAGCTAAGTTATCTACACATTCATTAGCACATAGATACAAAATCAGTCTTACACCCCATTCCTTTAAGTTTTTTGAAGTTCCTACTTTCTGTTTTCAAGTCCTACAACAAGCAGCTTCCATTAAGTTTCATTCTGAAGTAGACACAGGCAGGTTCTTACAAGCCAAACTAGTGCATATATATGACCATGCATATGCCAATTCATGTAGCCAAAACTAAAGCCAAGAACTAATAACTCCTGTCCTTATTGTTCCATGGGACAATCACTCCTGCTCATGGAAATACATGGTTATAGAAATGCTTCCTAGGAAACTGAAACAATTTATATTCATTCTTCTTCCTGTTCTCTCATTCATTCACTCCAAAAACCTCAAATGCCTCTTCAACCATTATCTGTTGCTTCCCAGTCATATAATAAGCCTCTGTGATCTTCTCATTCTTTCTTCCCAATGCTACATGATTTCTTCTGTCCATGAAATAGGTAATCAACAAAGACCTCAGTTAAAGCAATGTGTTCAAATAATCTATTATGTTCTCTTGATGTCTGTTAAATTCTAATTGTTCAAAAACAGCTGAATTTTTATTAAGAGCTATGGGTTATTTAAATATGTGCTCATTTTCAAAGATTTGAATAATCACCTTGTAACAATGATCAAATTTGGTCTATGTTATGTCATGATTTTAAGGAATCTTATTTCAACCAGATATTTTGGATTTTGAGCCTTCTTGGCAGTCTTGACAGGCATTCAAAAAATCAAAGTTTCAAACAATCTGGACTCTAAAATTTCCAGTAAATCCTGGACTTTGGTTTTTCCAGTTTGGGCCCAACTGAAAAAATCGAAGGACCTATGTCTCTCATCTTATAGAGACACCAACTAATCAGTCTATTTGGATTATATTAGAAGTACTGTCAAGATGTGACGTGGTACCAAATTTTAAGTTTCTATAATGGAAAATGCTATTAATACAAATGTTTGAGAATTAAAAAGTCTAATGATCTTGTGTTACTAGACATGATAGTTATCTTAATGAGAAAGCCCCAGAGGCCTAAAGGGTTAAATACTTGTAAAATCCTACAGGTGCTTTCAAAAATACTGTGAAGTAAGCAAGTGCCTCTTGTTGGTTGATGAGTTTATAATTTTAAACATGGCAACAAAGTCTTTTGTCATCCACAGTTATATATGATTTGCTACTCATAAAACTAAAGCGTTGTTGGTTCTGGGTTTAGCTGTCCTCCTATAGATTCCTATGGACTTTTCCCAGCCACTTCTATTGTATTCAGTACTTTTGGATGGCTCTGTAAACAGATGAAGCCAATAATGTATTAACAGTACCAACTGAGAGAGAGTATGGTTAACTGAGGTTACTAAAAACAAAAAGCAATTCAAATCAATTGGCAATCTACAAAAAGAGTTAAAGATTTTAAAAGCTATTATTAAAATTGCTATATTGGTCTATTATGTTATGTTATATGTGTGTACATGATGTATGTCCACATGGGAAAATTTTATTAAGAGTTTTATTTTAAATGGCTTATAGATAAGATTGTCCATAAATTTAAGTTGCTAAAATTAATCAAAGAAACATTTTAATTCGAGTAACCTGAATCTCTGCATCATATATTTTATACTTGTTGGTAGAAAGAAACTAAAAACATTTTATATGGTTGTGCTTAAGTTTACTGGCTAAACAAACTACACCATGTTAGATATTTAAGAGGTGTTTCCAAATACATGATTCTTAAAATTTCTAGAAGCCATAGGACCTTCTGGTAAATGTTTTCTTAAATTGTTATCTAATGGTTGACACTGTTTGCTAAGTATTCATGTGATCTTGCTATTGTCAGCAAGCGATCTAGGACTTGCTCCCTCATTTCTCTATTCTAAGCCCAACTTGTTCTTTCACTTCTCTATTCTCCTCAAGGTAGGAAACTAATTCTATTATGAAGGAATCTGTAGGACGCACAATTTAATCTTTAGACCTTATAAAAGAGATGGCTAACATTTTTCTGTAATAGCATAGCCAAAATAAGAGCTTAAATTATAATCTCATAGCTAGATTTACTTCGCCAGCAGCGAAGTAAAGAGAAAGTAGAAAAAACCTCCCTTTCAGACCAAAGGGAAAGAAAGATGTTAAGTGAGAATATAATTTTCCTCATGGGCATTGTCTACCTTAGAAAAACTACTACAGAACACGCCTGTGACTATAGACTTGTAGTTCAGGCCACCGAAGATTAGAGATGGGACACGGGCACTCCCTTGACTTGCATCCTCTGGTCTGCTTTAACACAAACCAGGAGGAAAAGAAAGCTAGGCATCAGAAGCAATGGGTGGCAGGCCTATTAATGGCTGATCTGTACAGTGATCTGCCCTCAAGGAGACCCAACAGGCCAGTCTACTGCAGTGGCTTTCAATGTGGTAAGCCTGGGCTTCAGCAGAAGTCAGCTTGTGAAGAGCCCTGGCAGCTCTGCCAAGAGTTGGATCACTGGAAATGGACCTGCCCTGGAATCGAAGGATGCCCAGGTCAGAGCCACAGATCTTATTGGCTCTAAGCTGAAAAGCCCTTCACTCAACCCAACATCCAAAGTGAGCACTGCAGCTGAGGGGATGGCCAAGCAGGGTCAGCAACATTGCAGGCAGAACTGTAAATTTCTTGTTAGAGATGCCCCCTGCCTTTACCTGGCCAGCTCTCCTCCCAGGCCAGCCAAGTAATGAAAGTCAACAGAGTGCCTTCCCCTAGGAGGTTCACACCTCCCTTAGGATGTACCCCATGTGAAGAGATAGATAGGTCTGGGCTTCTTAACTTACAAGGCCTAAAGCCCAACAGATTATTATCAAGCCCCTTCTATCAGGTTCTATTTGCCTCTCAATCAGAAAACTTAATTGTAGCTTAGACAGCACCTTTCTTAGCTCCTCTAATAATGAGTCTGTCCTTTGTTCTAGACCCTGTCTAGTGCACTTGGGCCTCATTCCTTTGTAATCATAACCTCTACTCTACCACCAATGGCTCTACTCCCAACCTGTGTGTACTGATGGTCCTCTTCCCCACTTAATGCTGTATAATTGTTCAAACCTGGTAAATGCCACTCTTAGGATCATTGGTTACTATCCTCACTCTGTCTTTTATGTCCTTGTCTAAATATGATCAGAGTCGGCAAACTTGGAAGGCTTCCATAGCATTGGCAACTCATGACGACAGCCTTGGGTGGTTACTGGTGCCATAAACTAGAGTGTCAATTTGTTGGGTCAACAACAGGAGCCACTGTGCACTTCCTCCTCATGTGGGATCTCTGTCCTTAATGTGCTGTACATTGTGATTTAATGCTATAACTAGTACTCAAACAGTATTTTTCACTTTGTGTTTCTATGTGGGTGCAAACTGTTGAAACCTTTATACTAAATTGATCTTCTGTATATAAAGAGAATTGAAAATGAATCTTGATGCAAATGGAAGGGAGAGGGAGTGTGAGAGGGGAGGGTTGCGGGTGGGAGGGAAGTTATGGGGTGGGGAGAAAGCCATTGTAATCCATAAGCTATACACTGGAAATTTATATTCATTAAATAAAAGTTAAAAGAAAAGGTCATTCAGTGGTGCACCCACCACAAGGATGACCCTCCTCCTCCTGAAGACGATGAGAACAAAGAAAAGCGAACAGATGATATCTCTGTTTGGGACCAGGAATTCCTGAAAGTTGACCAAGGAACACTTTTTGAGCTTATTCTGGCTGCAAACTACTTAGACATCAAAGGTTTGCTGGACGTTACGTGCAAGACTGTTGCCAATATGATCAAGGGGAAGACTCCTGAGGAGATTCGCAAAACCTTCAACATTAAGAATGACTTTACCAGGGAGAGAACAATCCAACATGGGAAGCGGGATACACAGCAGACTCATAGAATGGCAGATGTCCTAAATAGCACTCTGGCCTCAGAATCAGCCCTTAAGTCATTCGGATCTGGCTGAAGAGCCCATGAGAGTATTGTAGGCATGGAGGCTAAGACACCCCGGGAAAAAAAAAAAGAAGACCTAAATGAAAGATCTCTGTGAGTGAGATCCCAGTGGAAAGAACGGGGCCATCAAAGAAGGAGGTACCTTTCTCTGAAGGGAGGAGTGAACTTCCACTTTGACTATGACCCTATCGGAATAAGATCAAAGTCAGCGAACCCTAAAGGCTTCCATAGCCTTGGCAACTCATGACTAGAGCCTAGGGAGATTACTGACACCATAAACAAGAGTGTCAAATTGTTAAGTCAACAACAGGAGTCCCTGTGTACTTACATCTCATGTGGGATCTGTTATTAATGTGTTGTCTAATGTGAAGTGATGCTATAACTAGTACTAAAACAGTATTTTTACACTTTGTGTTTCTGTGTGGGTGCAAACTGATGAAATCTTTACTTAGTATATACTGAATCGATCTTCTGTCTATAAAGATAAATACTTTATCCTTTTTAGTATTTGTTGTTGTTGTTGTTGTTCTAGTACTAGTGGTTGAACTCTGTAATTATCACACAATTATTCTTAGGTGTTTAAAATTTAACTGAAAAGTGATCCCTGTTAAATTTAAGAGTGGAAAAAGAGAGGGAGGAGATGTACAATTTAGAACATGCTCAATCGGACTTGCCGGAAAGGGTGGAGTTAGAAATGTGCCAGGGGATTCCAACACGATCCCCCAAGGTGGCATCTACCAATGCCATCGCACTAGTCCAAGTGATCAATTTCAGCTCACAATTGATGGCTCTGATAGGTCTAAGAGTCAAAGGGATCACACAAACAAGACAAGTGTCTGCTAATACTAACTGATAGAATAAAAAAGGGAGAGAAAGATCCAGCATGGGAAGTGGGATACACAGCAGACTCATAGAATGGCAGATGTCCTAAACAACACTCTGGCCTCAGAATCAGCCCTCAAGGCAATCGGATCTGCCTGAAGAGCCCATGAGAGTATAGTAGGCATGGAAAGCCAAGATATCATGGGAAAAAAAAGACCCAAATGAATGATCTCTGTGAGATCCCAGTGGAAAGAACGGGGACATCAAAGAAGGAGGTACCTTTCTCTGAAGGGAGGAGAGAACTTCCACTTTGACTATGACCCTATCGGAATAAGATCAAAGTCAGCGAACTCTAAAGGCTTCCATAGCCATGGCAACTCATGACTAGAGCCTAGGGAGATTACTGATGCCATGAACAGGAGTGTCAAATTGTTAAGTCAGCAACAGGAGTCACTGTGTACTTACACCCCATGTGGGATCTGTCCTTAACGTGTTGTCTAATGTGAAGTGATGCTATAACTAGTACTGAAACAGTATTTTTATACTTTGTGTTTCTGTGTGGGTACAAACTGATGAGGTCTTCACTAATTATATACTGAATCGATCTACTGTATATAAAGAGAATTGGAAATGAAAAAAAAAACAACCTGGTGTTAAATTGGAAATGGCATAGAAAATTAATTAATTTTTTTAAAAAACTATTATGTAGGATCTCTGTCTTTAATGTGCTGTACATTGTTATTTAATGCTATAATTAGTACTCCAATGGTAGTTTTTTCACTTTATGTTGCTATATGGGCAAACTGTTGAAATCTTTACCTAATATGTACTAAACTAATCTTCTGTATATAAAGAGAATTGAAAATGAATCTTGATGTGAATGGAAGGGGAAAGGGAGCGGGAAAGGGAAGGGTTGCAGGTGGGAGGGAAGTTATGGGAGGGGGAAAGCCATTGTAACCCATAAGCTGTACTTTGGAAATTTATATTCATTAAATAAAAGTTTAAAAAAAAGATAATTGAAAATGAAAAAAAAAACCTGGTGTTAAATTGGAAATTGCATAGAAAATTAATCAATTTTTAAAAAATATCATGTAGGATCTCTGTCTATAATGTGCTGTACTCTGTTATTTAATGCTATAACTAGTACTCCAACAGTATTTTTTCACTTTGTGTTGCTATGTGGGGGCAAACTGTTGAAATCTTTACTTAATATATACTAAACTGATCTTCTGTATATAAAGAGAATTGAAAATGAATCTTGATGTGAATGGAAGGGGAGAGGGAGCGGGAAAGGGAAGGGTTGCAGGTGGGAGGGAAGTTATGGGGGGGGGGAAGCCATTGTAACCCATAAGCTGTACTTTGGAAATTTATATTCATTAAATAAAAGTTTAAAAAAAGATAATTGAAAATGAAAAAAAAAACCTGGTGTTAAATTGGAAATTGCATAGAAAATGAATCAATTTTTAAAAAATATCATGTAGGATCTCTGTCTATAATGTGCTGTACTCTGTTATTTAATGCTATAACTAGTACTCCAACAGTATTTTTTCACTTTGTGTTGCTATGTGGGGGCAAACTGTTGAAATCTTTACTTAATATATACTAAACTGATCTTCTGTATATAAAGAGAATTGAAAATGAATCTTGATGTGAATGGAAGGGGAAAGGGAGCGGGAAAGGGGAGGGTTACGGGTGGGAGGGAAATTATGGGGGGGGGGGAGCCATTGTAATCCATAAGCTGTACTTTGGAAATTTATATTTATTAAATAAAACTTAAAAAAAAGAAACTAAAAAAAAAAAAAGAATGACTTTACTGAAGAAGAAGAAGCCCAGGTACACAAAGAGAACCAGTGGTGTGAAGAGAAGTGAACCGTTGTGCCTGACACTGTAACACTGTAAGGATTGTTCCAAATACTAGTTGCACTGCTCTATTTATAATTGTTAATATTAGGCAAACGTAGACAAATGCAGCAGCAAATCATTTGTTTTAGCAGAATATTGTCCTCACTGCATGTGTAGTTTGAGTACAGATTCCAAACCCGAGTTTCTTCTAGTATGATTGAAATTTCCTGTTTACTTTGCTCTGAATAAAACTGAACTGTGGGTTCTCGATAGAAAGTGGCATTTGGGTCTTTTTCTCTTCTCGCAGAGTGATTGCTGCCTGGTTTATTGTCCAGTTAAATTGAGTGATCTTTTAAAAGTTGGCATTGTAGCCGGCGCCGTGGCTTAACAGGCTAATCCTCCGCCTTGTGGCGCCGGCACACCGGGTTCTAGTCCCGGTCGGGGCGCCGGATTCTGTCCCAGTTGCCCCTCTTCCAGGCCAGCTCTCTGCTGTGGCCCGGGAAGGCAGTGGAGGATGGTCCAAGTCCTTGGGCCCTGCACCTGCATGGGAGACCAGGAGAAGTACCTGGCTCCTGGCTTCGGATCAGCGAGATGAGCAGCCGCAGCAGCCATTGGAGGGTGAACCAGTGGCAAAAAGGAAGACCTTTCTCTCTGTCTCTCTCTCTCACTATCCACTCTGCCTGTCAAAAAAAAAAAAAGTTGGCATTGTAAATAAAACAACTTCCAAAAAGTTTTCTGAAATAGAATTAAAAAAATATTATGTTATTCATGATTTGGAAACTGGAAAGAGGCTACTTGAAACAAACGTTCTGAGTGGGCCCATTAGGATGTCTTTCAGTGGCACGGTCAGTCAGTACCACTGGCATTGATCAGCTTGTATGTAGCAGGGCTCCCTTAATTGGATCTGAGGACTTGTTCTTATTTTTAATCCTCTCAGCTTTGAGTATATTGCCTAGAAGACTCAGTTACTACCTGGTTTGTGGTTTTGGGGGTGGGGAGAAATGTAACTAGACAGTTTGTTAGCTTTTCAATTAAAAAAGACACTTAAAAAATAAAGTATGTCAAATAAGAAAGGATTGATGCTTACAGGAGATGTTTATTACTTGGAGAAAAGAAGAGTCAGATGGAGGGAGGAGGGATGCTGCTTTCAAAGTCTAAAGGATACTCTTGAGAAGAAAGATTTGTTCTGTGTGGCAGTGGGATAAAACTGGGTTCAATGGTTGGATGTATCAATGAAATGGATTTTATATCAAGGTATATGACCTTTTTTTTTTTTTTTCCAGAAACAGAATGGTCTTTCCTTAGAGGGAGGAAAGTTATTCCCTGTCACTGGCGATAGGATGGGAATCTTAAAGAGAGGATATGAGTATGATGTGGATATGAGTGTTGGACCCTCTTTTAACCCTCCACTCACTATTCTATGGACTTGGTGAAAAAAGACAGCATGAGGGGGGCAGTGCTGTGGCGTAGTGGGTAAAGCCATCGCCTGCAGTGCCGGCATCCCATATGGGCGTCTGTTCGAGTCCTGCCTGCTCCACTTCCATAGCTCTCTTCTGTGGCCTGGGAAAGCAGTAGAGGATGGCCCAAGTCCTTGGGCACCTACACTAGCAAGGGAAACCCAAAGGAAACTCCTGGCTCCTGGCTTCAGTTTGGTGCAGCTCCGGATGATGCGGCCAATTGAGGATGAACCAGCGGATGGAAGACCTCTCTCTCTCTCTCTCTCTCTCTCTCTCTCTCTCTGCGTCTGCCTCTCCTTCTCTCTCTGTGTAACTCTGACTTTCAAATAAATAAATAAATAAATCTTAAAAAAAAGACAGCATGAGAACAGATACACAGCAAATTTCTCTAGATCAGATTGAGATAAAAAAAGGGGGGGGGAATTGTAATTGGGTATGGACCTTGAAGATTTCTTTTTAGGATTACTCACTACAGGAAAACTGTACTATTAAGGGTATTTTGTGTTTAAAAACAAAGAACTTTAGGATAGTTAATGTCTAGTTCTGTGAAGAATGTCATTGGTCATTTAATAGTGATGTTAATGAATCTGGATCATTTCAGGGTGTATGGAACTTTAATACAGATATCAAAATATCACATGCTACAACAGAAATATATACAATTTTGTGTCAATTAAAAATGAAAAACTTGGGGCCAGTGTTGTGGCATAGTGGAGAAAGCCACTGCCTGCAATGCCTGCATCCAATATGGGTGCTGGTTCAAGTCCTGACTGCTCCATTTCTGATCCAGCACCCTACTAAGGCAACTGGGAAAGCAGCAGAAGATGGCCCAAGTGCGTGGACCCCTACCACCCATGTGAGAGACTTGGAGGAAGCTCTTGGCCTCTGGCTATTTGGGGAGTGAACCAGTAGATGGACAATCTCTTTCTCTGTCTCTATCTTTCCTTTTGTCTTTGTAACTCTGATTTTCAAATAAATTTTAATAAAAAGAGTGCATATATGCATGAATTAATTTTAATCTATATTCTCATGGAGGTTAGCTATGATTTGAATAATGCTTATCCGATACCTTGAATATCACAGAAATAGATCTGCAAGTATTTAAAATATTATTTTTTTAAATATGAAAAAATCCCTTTTTGGAAAGACTATTTCATTGATCAGACAAGTAATATTTTAAGAAATGGGTTTGAATAGAATGACTCAACAGTTGTTATCACCTTTGGATACACAAAATATAAAGTTATCTAGACCTATACTTCCATGTAGACTCATATTTCTCCTTCTTTCTCCAACTCCCAATTACACTTTTAGGAGAAAATATTTTTTTAGTACCAAATATGTGTCTAGCACTATTCTAGTTTGTGGAAATTGCTGAAAAAAAAGAATCTTATTTCACTAAACACTAGCTTCCTGTTCAATGAAATGAGAGTTTCCAAAATTTAACTTTCTTATCTCATAAGATTACAAGTCATTGCCCACTCTAATCCATGTACTTGTTAACTAATTGACTATTATAACATTGATTAATCATCTAGTGTGTTAGGCTCAGATGAAACAGAAATAAACATGTCTGAAACCTGATTTACTGGTGCAATCCAGTAAAACAGAATTATTTTATATTAGTTAATAATAACAAAATGCAGCTAGTTTTACAATGAAAGAGTTAAGTTCAAATGGCATACTGTATGAAAAGTTATACATATATCAAAATTAATTACAGAATTTTGATGGATTATTATGACTATTGGGACACTAATTAATTTCCTAAAAGATACTTCTTATCACACGCTTTGAGTAAAATATATGATAATGAAGGTCAGAAAGTCATTTCATGCACTTATATGGCATGATCTAATATTATGATTTTTTCAGTAGCTATACATTGAATGAAATACCTATGAAATATTTATATCTAGAATATCCTTCAAAGAATAATAAACATGTAAAAATCATAAAGGAAAATAAAAAAATAAAATAGGAAACTCTAAAAGTCTAACAATCGTATAAAGGGATGTCCACTCTCCATTATAATGAAAGAAATGAAAATGTACATGCTAAATCAAGAAAGTATCACTTTATACCTACTGGAATGGCAGAAATGATAAAGCTGGACAAATCTATGTGAATATAATGGAATCTTCATGCACTGCATGTTGGCATGTGGAACTATGCGATCATTCTAGCAAGCACTCTGGTATGATTTAGTCAATTAAACATATGTGTAAGTTATCACCTGACAATTCCTCTCCTGATGTCCTAACATGTTCATGCTGGTTTAAAACGTTACCATAATCTGAGTGGCTTATTAATAGTAGAAATAGACTGAGAAATCCAAGATAAAGATGCCAGCAAATTCAGTGTCTGGTAAGGACATTATATTTTTTCATTCATACATGATCATCTTTTGCTGTGTCCCTACCTGGTGAAAGGGCATGGGATATATCTGGGATCTCTTTTATAAGGGTGCTAATCTTATTCATGAGGATTCATGACATAACCATATAACAAATGACCCAAGACTTTCCTAAGACTTTCACTTTGGGATTACAGCTTCCACATATGAATTTTAGAGGGATATAAATGTGGGCATATTTACCCTCAGAAATATCCATGCATATCTGTAAGAACACACCAAAATATACTTATTTTACAGTTTGTATGGTTCTGCAAGGGTATTGGATCCAATCTAAATGTTTATCACTAGGCCGGATAATACCTCTTTTAAAGAAAATAATATTTGAAAGGCAGAAGCTGAGGTTCAGATATGTGATGACTGTGTTGAAAGTGGCACTTGTACATGTTGTGGCACAACACAGGCCCCTAGGCCCCTAGATGATAACTCTTGCACACCATTTCAATCCACCAATCCTTAAACCTTAATTTAGTTATTTTTGTGGAAACCAGTTCCGTACATGATTTGACTTGCTTTGTACACAGATATAATTTCTATTTGCTTTTTCTTGGGACCATACAGCATAAGTATTGCCCTAAGTTTCTCAGGATGTTCAATGTAAGACATTCACTGGTATACACTTGAAATTCCCCACATACAAATGACACTAAAAATACCCATAACAACCCATGGAACAAACTTTGACTAATGGGGCACATGAGCCTATGGATAAACTGCATTTTAATTTTGTCTAACCTTGGAAGACTGTTTTAAAATGTAATTTTGTAATGCTCCTCAAAAGAGCCTGCCAACTCAAACTCCAGTTACCTATCATTTTGAACAGTTAAGTAATATCATTGGCTTTCCTTTCTTCCTTGTATCATTCCTCCTTCTGTTGGCACTTGCTCCCTGTGAACATATTACTACATAAATCACCTATATGCAAGCTTTTGTCTTAGGCTTGCATTCAGAAGAACCTAGTATAAAGTGATAAGTAAACTATGTTGAATTGATATGATGCAGAGAAAGCATTTGATAAAATCCAGCATTCTTTCATGAAGAAAACTTTAAGCAAATTTGGCATAGAAGCAACATTCTTCAACACAATCAAGGCAATCTGTGACAAATCCACAGCCAACATCTTATTGAATGGAGAAAAATTGGAAGAATTTCCACTGAGATTTGGAACCAGACGAGGATACTCACTTTCACCATTGCTATTCAATGTAGTCCTGGAAGTCTTAGCAAGAGCCATTAGGCAAGAAAAAGAAATTAAAGGATACAAATTGTAAAGGGAGAAGTCAAACTATCCATATTAGTAGATGACATGATTCTATATATAGGGGAACCAAAAGACTGCACTAAGAGATTATTGGAACTCGTAAAAGAGTTTGATAAAGTGGCAAGATATAAAATTAACACATAAAAATCAATAGCCTTTGTATACACAAACAATGACATGCTGAGAAAGAACTTTTAAGATAAATCCCATTTACAATAGCTACAAAAAACAATTAAATACCTTGGAATAAATTTAACCAACGAAGTCAAACATCTCTATGTTGAAAATTACAAAATATTAAAGAAAAAAATAGAAAAAGCACCAAAAATGGAAATATCTTCCATGTTCATGGCTGGAAGAATCAATATCATCATAATGCCCATGCTACCAAAAGCAATTTACAGATACAATGTCATCCCAATCAAACTACCAACAACATTCTTCTTAGATCTAAAAAAAAAGTATGCTAAAATTCGTATGGAAATACAGGAGACCACAAATAGCTAAAGCAATCTTACACAACAAAAACAAAGAAAGAGGCATCACAATACCAGATTTCAAAACATACTACAGGGTAGTTATAATGAAAAGGGCCTGTTACTGGCAAAGAACAAAACAAAATAACATAAAAAACACAACAACAACATAAAAAAAAGATGTGTAGACCAATGGAATAGAATAGAATTACTCCCCCTCCCCAAATAAAAAGAATGGAACCCCCAGAAATAAATCCATGTTTCTACAACTGACTTATCTTTGACAAAGGAGCTAAAATCAATCCTGGATAAAGGACAGTCTCTTCAACATATCATGCTGGGAAAACTGGATCTCCACATGCAGAAGTATGAAACAAGACTCCTTACTTACACCTTACAGAAAAATTCACTCAAAATGGATTAAAGACCTGAATCTATGACATGATACCATTAAATTACTGGAGAACATTGCAGAAACACTTGCAAGACATTGGCATAGGCAAAGAGTTCTTAGAAAAGACCCCAGAAGCCCACCAACATTGACAAATGGGATTATTTCAAGCTGAGAAGCTTCTGCACTGTCAAAGAAACACTTAGCAAAATGAAGAAGCAACTGACTGAATGGGAGAAAATATTTGCGAACTATGGAACTGATAAAGGATTAATCTACAGAATACATAAAGAGTTCAAGAAACCCAAAAACAAGAAAACAAACGATCTATTTAAGAAATGGGCAAAGGACTTGAATAAGCATTTCTCAAGAGGAAATCGAAATGGCCAACAGACAAATAAAAAAATGAAAAAAGATCCTGTTATTGGCGAAAAAAAAATGCTCAGGATCACTAACCACAGTAAGGTTTCATGTCTCCCCAGTTTGTATGGCTATCATACAGAAATCGGCAAACAATAAATGCGAGCAATGATGTGGGGGAAAAGGTACCCTAATTCACAGTTGGTGGAAATGTAAACTGGTCTAACCATTGTGGAAGACAATATGGAGACACCTCAGAAATCTGAAAACAAATCTACTATATGAACCAGCAATCCCACTCATGGGAATTTACCCAAACAAAATGAAATCAGCAGATGAAAGAGTGATCTGTAGCCCCATGTTTATTTTAGCTTCTTTTTTTTTTTTTGACAGGCAGAGTGGACAGTGAGAGAGAGACAGGGAGAAAAGTCTTCCTTTACCATTGGTTCACCCTCCAATGGCCGCTGTGGCAGGCGCGCTGCAGCCAGCGCACCGCGCTGATCCGAAGCCAGGAGCCAGGTGTTTCTCCTGGTCTCCCATGTGGGTGCAGGGCCCAAGGACTTGGGCCATCCTCCACTGCACTCCCAGGCCACAGCAGAGAGTTGGTCTGGAAGAGGAGCAACCGGGACAGAATCCGGCGCCCCAACCAGGACTAGAACCTGGTGTGCCAGCACTGCAGGCAGAGGATTAGCCTATTGAACTGTGGTGCCAGCCCTACTGTAGCTTCCTTCAGGTCTTCACATGGGTAACAGGGTCCCAGGCACTTGGGCCAACTTCCACTGCTTTCCCAGTCAATCAACAGGGAAATGGATTAGGAGTAGAGCAACTGGAACTTGAATAGGTTCCATATGAGATGCTGGCATTTCAGGTAGTGGCTTTACCTGCAAGGCCACAATGATGGTTGCCACTCTTAATTTTCACAAAGATCTGTTTTCAGTTTACTTTAAGATAAGTAAAGAGTTCAACAAATAGTATGAAGAAAAAAAATTGCTGTTCCTCCACAGTAGAGACAAGGTCTGTAAATGATCATTGAATCTAAAAATGTCAATTACACTCCTATACATTACATTTTAGATACTCTATAAGTTACCAGAGTTCAGGGAAAACATATGTTATCTGTATTTTTTAACTGGCTCATTTCACTAAGTATAATGGTTTCCAGCTGCATTCATTTTGTTGTTAATTATTTTTTACACCTAAGCAGTACTCCATAGTGTATATGTACCATAATTTCTTTATCCAATCATCAGTTGATAGACATCTGGGTTGATTCAATATCATTCAATTCTCCCAGAAGCCTGGTTAGGTAGATTTGGTTACTTTCCTAATCAAAACCACATCATTATTCTCATAATTTCTATGATTGTTCATAGAATTCATGGTCAGGTGGAGGAAACAGATATTAAAAAGTACACACAGTAATGGATATAGAAGTATAGCAATAAGTGCTTTTAAAAATAGTTGGGGGCCTGACATTGAGGCGCAGTGGGTTAAGTTGTTGTCTGCAGTGCCAGCAGCCCATGTGGGGGCCGGTTCAAGTCCTGGCTGCTCTGCTTCTAGTCCAGCTCCCTGCTGATGTGCCAAGGAAAGCAGCAGAGGATGACCCAGGTCCTTTGGTCCCTGCACCTATGTGGGAGACATGGAGGAGGCTCCTGGATCCTGGCTTCAGTCTGGCCTAGCCCCAGCCATTGCAGCCACTTGGGGTGGGCCAGCTGATGGAGGATTTCTCTCTCTCTCCTTAGCTTTGTAGCTCTGCCTTTAAAATAAATAAATGAAATCTTAAAAATAGAGAATAAATGGTTCTGTGGAAATACAAAAAAAAAAAACAGTAAAAATTGACCTAGACTAGAGCATAGGAAAGGTTTCTCTACAGAAGTAAGCACTGAGCTAAAAGTTAAGAAATGAAAAGGAGTAGGGTTTGTTCAGAGAAAAATCAGTCCAACAAAAGAAAAGAGTAGGTACAAAAGGCTCTGAATTAGAAAAGGCATGTTGGTGCATCCAGGGAATTGAAGTGAAGCCTTCTGACTAAAGCACAGACAATAAGAGAGAATGTAAGATTGATGGAGAAGCTAGAGAAAAGTATTTTCAATATTTTTAGATGTTGTTAAAGATTTGTGTTTGAATCAGAGCAATAATATGAAGCCATAAAAAGCTTAAATCAATACTACAAACTGGTAAGCTTTGATTTTCTAAAATATAACACTGTCCATGTTAGTTAAGTATTGGAGGGGCCAGGATAGATGCATGAAGAACAATTAATTTTATCTACAATTTACAGATTAGAATACCATAGTTTACATTTCCTAACAGAATAATTTTTAAAATTTTGTTGCCCTCATGCTCACTCAGACTTACCTGTAGTGGTAGAGTTAGAAATGTATCAGGGGACTCCAATTCAATCCCATCAAGGTGGCATGTGCCAACGCCATCTCACTAGTCCAAGTGATCATCTTCAGTTCACAATTGATCATAAAGATAGGATTAAGTGTCAAAGGGATCACATAAACAAGACCAGTGTCTGCTAATACTAACTGATAGAATTGAAAAGGAGAGAACGATCCAACATGGGAAGCGGGATACACAGCAGACTCAAGAATGGCAGATGTCCTAAACAACACTCTGGCCTCAGAATCAGCCCTTAAGGCATTCAGATTTGGCATGAGAGTATTTCAGGCATGGAAAGCCAAGATACTCTGGCAAAAAAAAAATGACCTAAATGAAAGATCTCTGTGAGTGAGATCCCAATGGAAAGAACGGGCCATCAAAGAAGGAGGCAGCTTTCTCTGAAGGGAGGAGAGAATTTCCGCATTGACTATGGCCTTGTCTAAATAAGGTCGGAGTCTGTGAACTCAAGAGGCTTCCATAGCCTTGGCAGCTCATGACAAGAGCCTCAGGTGATTACTGATGTCATAAATAAGAGTGTCAATTGTTAAATCAACAACAGGATTCACTGTGCATTTACTCCCCATGTAGGTTCTCTGTCCTTAATGTGTTGTACTATGTGAATTAACAGTAAAACTACTACTAAGACAGCACTCTATACTTGTGTGTCTGTGTGGGTGCAAATTGTTGAAATCTTTACTTAGTAAATACTAAGTGGATCTTCTGTATATAAAGATTATTGAAAATGAAAAAAAAATTTCTGTGGCCTACTGTAATATAAACCATTGATTATTCCTTAATTCAAGACACTAGGCAATCTACTAGGTGATGAAGACTCAGAGCTTACTTTCCATATGAATCTCATTATTTAATGAGAGTCAATGATATTAACTAAATAATCACAAAAATATTTATTTCTTTAAAAACTGTGGTTAAGTGTTGTGAATCAAAAAAAATAGCATGCAACTAAGGAGGCAGGGGAAACATACTCGGAGATAGACATCAGAGGACACCTCTAGGAGGAGGCGACATAGAACCTGAAACATGAAGAATAAAAATAAACTATAAAGTGTATTTCTAGGTAAAAGGAACAGTATGTGGAAACACCCTGAGGAGGAAAGAAATTGGCACAAGTGATGCTTGGAAACAAGTCCAATGTGGCCAGAAGTAGTGTGAAAGAGGGAAAGTAATAAGAGATGAGGTCAGAGAAACAAGTAGAAGCTAGAACATGCAGGGCACAGGAGGCCAAGGTAAACACTTCAGTGTCTTAGTTATGAAAAAGACAATACAAATACAAAGAAGATGCTTAACACAGTATTTGGCTTAAAGCAGATGGTTAGAAGAAATTTTTTGTTTGTTATAAACAGTCTATATAATTTTTAAAATTTTCTATGAATACTATTAACAAAGCCTTGTGATATGTGGATTGAATGAGTTTCTCAGTTCCTATATATTTGTATTGATAATTTCTTTAAAAAAAGATGCCAGGTTCTTGATTTTCAGCTAATTCTCTTGTCTTGTATGACAGAGTCTTGATTAAACAAACGGTTCTTCCATTAAGGATCTGAAGGTCAACAGTATATTCAACAGAAAACATTTTTTATATTTAAATAAAAATATTATGAGGTAGATGCATATGTCTTGGAAAAAGGAATACTCACAGCAAAGGGGTGGATTTTGTATCAGTACACAAAGGATAAGAATCCAATGGAGAGGAAATGCTTAAAGGCACAAGAGGGAATACTTAGAAGGAATAAGATTTGGAAGAAGTTGGAGGGTACTGGCAGATAGTTTAGCTTTGGAAATAAAGAAAAATACCTCCTATGCTCCAATAATTCCTTTTAACGAATATTCTTAAATATTTCCCTAGAGGTGTCAGGCAGTGAGTCAGCTCCTACTACCTTGTGAGAACTCAATCTGTATCCCCTTCTGTAACTCCACATTGAGTGACATGTTAGTTTTAAATTGGCCATAGTGGGAGTGCTAACGCTGCAGATAGCAGCACTTACTAGAAATCAGGTCTCTTATTTTAATTCACCAATACATCACTTCGCTTACCTATTTTCAGGCTCTGCCCTACCACTTATTGGCTACTATTTATTAAGTGTTTATGATGCCAGACTTTAGCACAAAGTGATTTTCAGTTATTACCCCCATATATTCCTTAAAACTGTCTTGTTATTCAAGTAATGTTACTCTCCACCATTTTATAAGAGAGGAAATTGACCTACTGTGCTTTCATTTGACAGTGCACAGTGTTAACACTGGCCTGAGTCAAAGCCTACTCACTCATAATCCCTATAATCTCTAATCTATGTATGACATCATACCTCAGAATGTTTTACATGATAAAATGTAAGTGTGCACAAGATTCAATTAGAGAACAAAGAAGTAACTTAGTTCAGCCAGAATTGGATTGAAAAGCATGTGAAATGTCAGCATAGTGAAAAGCACCACAATCAGATTGAGTTGTCAGAGAAAGTTTACTGGAGTAAGTGACATTTAGAGACTTAAAAGATGATAAGGCACCAAAATTAGGCAGAGAGGGAGTAAATTCCAGGGAGAGAATGAGCTAAGGTTACCATAAGAATTCAAAATCACCATGGTATGAGGCTAAAGAGGAAGGAAGAGGCCAGATTATGAAAGCCTGTAATGCTAAATAATTCTAAATTAATTGCATAGTCAGTAGGAAATCTCTAGAAGATTATGTGTAAAGAATGATAAAATTTGAAGTCTGTATATATCATTATAGCATTGCTGTGTAGGAGGAATTCTAGGAAATTAATACAAAAGCTTTTTCAATCAATCATAAATCCTTAGTGCCTTACATGTGCTAGGCACTATACTAAATTCTGGGAACAAAATGATGATAAAAAACTAGCATGGTCTCTACCTTCATGGAACTTATAGTACAGCAGGGAGAAACTATTATTACTCAAGTGGTAAAAAAATAGTTTTATAATTACAACCTTTGGTAACAGCCATGAAAAATAATAATGGTGCCAAAAAAAAAAAAAAAGCATTTAACAGAGGTAACTGTCCTAGTGTCTTCTATCAGGGAAGGCTTCCTAAGGAAGTAAACATTGAACTGAGATAGAGTAAGTATAAACAAAAGTTTAACCAATCAGAGAAGGCTGCATATGTATAGGTCCTGCTGTGAAGAGAAACATAATCCATTACCGAAAATAAAGGGAAGACCTAGGTAGCAGGAGCATTGCATAAAATAGAGCATAGTGTTAGATGAGGACAGAAAACCAGAGAATCAGAGAGAAGCCAGGCTGGTAATGGCTTACTGGGCAGTGGTAGAAAACTTAATGGCCGTTTTAAAGGCAAGTGGAAATCTTTAGTTTAAGATGTACTCATCTGTTTCTGTACCAGTACTATGCTGTTTTGATTACAACTGCCCTGCAGTATGTCCTGAAATCTGGTATTGTGATCCCTCTGGCTTTGTTTTTGTTGTACAAGATTGCTTTAGCTATTTGAGGTCTCCTGTGTCTCCATATGTATTTCAGCATCATTTTTTCTAGATCTCAGAAGAATGCCTTTGGTATTGTGATTGGTATTGCTTTTAATCTATAAATTGCTTTTGGGAGAATGGACTTTTGATGATATTGATTCTTCCAATCCATGAGCATGGAAGATTTCTCCATTTTGTGATATCCTCTTCTATTTCTTTCTTTAAGGTTTTGTAATTCTCATTGTAGAGATTTTTAACATCCTTGGTTAAGTTTATGCCATGGTATTTGATTGTTTTTGTGGCTATTGTGAATGGGATTGATCTTAGAAGTTCTTTCTCAGCTGTGGCTTTGCCTGTGTATACAAAGGCTATTGATTTTTGTGCATGGATTTTATATCCTGCTACTTTGCCAAACTCTTCTATGAGTTCCAATAGTCTCTTAGTAGAGTTCTTTGGATCCCCTAAATAAAGAATCATATCATCTGCAAAGAGGGATAGTTTGGCTTCTTCCTTCCCAGTTTGTATCCCTTTAATTTCTTTTTCTTGCCTAATGGCTCTGGCTAAAACTTCCAGAACTATGTTGAATAGCAGTGGTGAGAATGGTCATCCCTGTCTGGTACCAGATCTCAGTGGAAATGCTTCCAACTTTTCCCCATTCAATATGATTCTGGCTGTGGGTTTTTCATAAATTGCTTTGATTGTATTGAGGAAAGTTCCTTCTATACCTAATTTGCTTAGAGTTTTCATCATGAAAGGGTGTTGAATTTTATCAAATGCTTTTCTGCTTCTATTCAAAAGAGAAATAAAAAGATTTTCTATCCAGTGAATCACTCCTAAAACTGCCACAACAGCCAGGTCTGAGCCAGGCATGGAAAGCCAAGACACTCTGGAAAAAAAAAAAAAAAACTAAACGCTAAATGAAAGATCTCTGTGAGTGAGATCCCAGTGGAAAGAACGGGCCATCAAAGAAGGAGGTAGCTTTCTCTGAAGGGAGGAGAAAACTTCCACTTTGACTATGACCTTGTCTAAATAAGATCAGAGTTAGTGAACTCAAAAGGCTTCTTAGCCTTGGCAACTCAAGACAAGAGCCTACGGTGATTACTGACGCCATAAACAAGAGTGTCAATTCTTAAGTCAACAACAGGAGTCACTGTGCACTTACTCCCCATGTAGGATATCTGTCCTTAATGTGTTTTACAATGTGAATTAATGCTATAACTAGTACTCAAATAGTACTTTACACTTCATGTGTCTGTGTGGGTGCAAACTGTTGAAATCTTTACTTAATATATACTAAATTGATTTTCTGTATATAAAGATAATTGAAAATGAATCTTGATGTGAATGGAATGGGAGAGGGAGCGGGAAATGGGAGGGAAGTTATGTGTGTGGGGGGAAGCCACTGTAATCCAAAAGCTGTACTTTGGAAATTTATATTTATTAAATAAAAGTTTTAAAAAAAGTACTCAAATAGGAAATACTCCACTGAGAATCAATCCAGAAGAATGTCTGAACCCAAGTCCCATTCATGCCTTAGCAATCAGTCCAATAGCATGAATATATATGTACACTCCTAGAATAGCTATAGAAAACACTTTCCTACAGGGTAGAATTTCTGAGTGTTCCCTATTTTGTCCCGTTCCTCTACTTGAATCAGGTCTCTATTATAGACCTGATGTTTCATTGTCAAAAGTAAAGTATTTCCTAAATTGAGATTAGACACAGTAGTAGAGAGGAAGAAAACCAGTCCTTAGGTGTTTTTTTTTTAAAGCTGTGATAGCTTTAAATGAACTTTATACACTTCATCATCTTGTCCAGGTTTAGCTCTATTAAAGATCTGTATCTCTCAATCTCATTTGGCTAAGGTAACTCACAGCAGATAGCCAAACTGCAATAGAAATGTTCTATCTCATAGATTTTCCTAGAAACAGCTGCCACAATTTATGTCTCTAAGAGTTTCGAAATAGCCTAGAGAGGACAGAAGCTGTGCTAATGTATTTAGCGTATGAATGACACACACTCCCACACTGGCACTTACAAAGACATTGTTGGTGCATTAGGGACACTAATTAAAGAAGATATAATAGGGGATTCTAAGCTGAATAGGGGGAAACATTCGCTTTAGATGAGAAGAAAATAGCTGAAAAAAAGATGTTATATTCTCAGTAAACTGCTGATAAATGGAATCCAACAGCAAATGTAAAAATCAATCCCCATGATCAAGTGGGATTTACCCCAAGGATGCAAGCATGGTGCAATCTGTGAAAATCAATAAACCAAATACATCGTATCAACAGAATGAATGATAAATATCATATGTTCAATTTGATAAGTATAGAAAAGTAATTCAGTACAACTCAACATGTTTTCATGGTAAAATCTATGAACAAATTTGGTACTGAGCTTTTGTACCTCAACTAACCAAATGCTATATTTGACAAACCTGCAGCCACCATGGTACTGAATGGGAGAAAGCTGAAAGCATTTACTCTAAGAGCCAGAACTAAACAAAGGAAGTCTGTTTCCATTACTCTTAGTGAATAAATTACTCAAAGATTTAGAGCAATTAAGTGAGAGGACAAATTAAAGGCTTAAAAAGGGAAGTGAGAAAGTAAAAATATTCCTGTTGCAGGTGATATGATTCTCTATATAGAAAAATCTAACAGCTCTACCTAGAGATGATTAGAAATGATAAATTCATTAAACTAGGGGATACAAAGTCAACACACAAAAATCAGTAGCCTTGTTGTAGAGCAACAACAAACTTGATAAGAAAGAAACCATAAAAGCAATTCTCTTCATAATAGCTACAAAAAGAACAAAACACCTAGAAATAAAGATAACCAAGGAATGAAAGTCCACTACAGTGAACATTACAAAGCACTGTTGCAAGATTTGAAGAAAACACACAGAAACTGGAGACTGTCCATGTTCATGGATTGTAAGGATAAATACTATTAAAATATGCATTATACACAAAACTATTTTACGTATTCAACACAATCTCTATTACACAGAACTAGAAAAAAATTGTAAAATTTATGTGGAAATACAAAAGTCTCAAAATAGACAAAACAATCTTCAACAAACAGAATAAAACTGGTGGTATAACATTATCTGACATCATGAAATACTACAGAGCTTATAGAGTAACCAAAAGAGCATGCTGCTGGTATAGAAACAAATACATGTAGCAATGGAACAGAACATATATCCCAGAAATAAATCATGTATTTACAGCCAACTTGTTCTTGACAAAGATGCCCAAAAGATACCATTGAGAAAGGTCAGCCTCTTCCATGCATTTTACTGGGAGAGCTGGATATTCATATGTGGAAGACTGAAACTTGCCTCCTATCTCTCACCATTTACAACAATTATTTCCATATGGATTAAAGACCTAAATGGCAGATATGAAACGATGATGTTATTAGAATAAACCATAGGAGAAACGCTTCAATACACTGGAATAAGAAATTCTTTCGATTGGATTAAGATGGCAGAATAAGGAGGGAGCTTGCTGTTCTAGTCTAGGAGAAGATAGTTTTTTAAAAAAGTAGAAAGAGTGCAGTCTCAGGGAAGAGTTAGGGAGAAAACAGCAAGGAAACTATGCAAATTGGAGGGACACAGTGGACCTATATGGAGGGCGAGGACATGTGCAACACAAAACCCCAATAGCTGAGAGCCTCAGCACCAGCGTTGGAGAGTGATGTGAGACCAAACTGCAGCAACTCAAGCCACTGGTGAAAAAGCTGCAGGAAGAGCCTAGAGGGAATCTGGCTTGGAGCCTTATGGGGGATAGTGTACCTGCTAAACTAGAGGAGAAAAAAAAAAAGTGGAGGGCAAGTTTCTCTCTCCCCGATCACCCTGCAACAGCATCCTCTAACAAGCTGATAGACCACAGGTGCTATTTTCGACATGTAAGAGCTGTGCCAGCTCATGTCCACGCCCAGCAATCAGCTAAGCAGAGACTCCTGAGTCTAGTGGGGAGAACAGACAGGGGCTGGGTGCAAATTGAGTGGATTTACTAATCTGTGTACTTCAGTGTTTAACTGTTTATGTTAACATTACTTTATTAATTTTCACTTTACAATTATGGTTTCTCTACATAGCAGGTGATTTGGGTTTTTCATTTATGGTACAGAGAGTATTTTTCTAAATAAAATATAAATGTGTCTAGAAAAATACATTGCTGAGCCTTCAAATCTAAGAAGTAGGGAAAGGTATTTGGTATACCAGTTAAGAAACCACTTGAGACACTACGTCCTGTATTGGAATGCCTCGGTTTCAGTCCAGGCTCCGCTCCCAATTCCAGTTTACTACTTTATGCAGGTTCCTGACTTTGGCCTGGCCCAGCTGTGGCTGCTTTAGACATTTGGGACATCAAGCAGCAGATAATTCATTCTCTCTCTCTCTCTCTCTCTCTCTCTCTCTCTCTCTCTCTCTCTCTCTCTCTTTCCCCTTCTCTGTCTTCTAATAAAAACAAATGAATATACTTTTTTAAAAGATTTTTTATATTTAAAAAACCTATGGGATAACACTTTTAATTTACATTATAGTTAAAACCTGATGCTCTGGGAGACCACGAGGAAGCACCTGGCTCCTGGCTTCGGATCAGCGCAGCGCGCCAGCCGCAACACGCTGGCGGTAGCGGCCACTTGGGGGCTGAACCAATGGAAAAAGGAAGACCTTTCTCTCTGTCTCTCTCTCTCTCACTGTCTAACTCTGCCTGTCAGAAAAAAAAAAGGCCTGATACTCCACTAAGAGTTGAAGTAAAAAATAAACACATAATATTTCAGAAGGAATATAGGCAAGGGCTATAAGCAAATGATCAAATGAAACGATGTCAATTTTACTCATATTTTAAAATAATCACAGATTATTAAAACTATAGTAGTATATCATTCTTAAATTTTTTTTAGCAAAAGTATAAAACAAATTTGACCAAACACTTTATTTGCAGCAAGGCTGATACACATTGGAATTTCCTTCTGTTTCTGTTTTAATTTGAAAGGCAGAGAAACATAGAAGGAGAGAAACATTTTTAGGATTATTTATTTATTGGAAAGGTAGAGTTACAGAGAAGGAGAGGCAGAAAGAGAGAGAGAGAGAGGTCTTCTATCCACTAGTTCACTCCCCAAATGACCACAGTGGTTGGAGCTGAGCTGATCCAAAGCCAGGAGCCGAGAGCTTCTTTCTGGTCTCCCACATGGATGCAGGATACCAAGCACCTGGGCTATCTTCCGCTGCTTTCCCAGGCCATAGCAGAGAATGGATTAGAAGTGGAGCAGCTGAAACTCACAGATTTAACAATTTTTAACGTTTTGCCATATTGCTTCATATGTAAACATTATATATATATGCAATTTTTGAAAGCAAGGGTGGATACATTAATATCACATGAGATTCATGACAAATTTCATAAAATAGAAAGAATATATTATTATGTAATGGATATAATTATGTGAAGAAGACATTTATAAATAAATACCAAGTAATACAGCATCTGCACATTTTTAATATAATATATAAGTTTACTTCCACCTAATACAGAAAACATGTAGAATTTGTCTTTCTGTGTCTGGTCTTATTTCACTTAGCAAAATGATATCCAGTTCCATCCATTTTGTTGCAAATGTGAGGATATCATCCTTTTTATGAATGAGTAACATTATGTTTTGTATATATGCCGCATTTTTTTGTCCATTCATTCATAGATGGACATCTCCATTGATTCCATATCTTGGCTCTTATGAACATTGGAGTACAGCTGTTCCTTTCATATTCTGACTTCATTTCCTTTGGATATATTCCCAGAAGTGAGATGGCTGGGTCATATGGTAGATTTTTCATTTTTTGAGGAATCTCCATATTGTTTTCCATAATAGCTGCACTAATTTGCATAACACTACCAATGTATTAAGATTTTCTTTTCTCCACGGTATTTATTTTTTAACTTTGTAATAATAGCCATTCTAATTGGAGTGGGGTGCTTCAGTGTTCATCTTTGGTTTTTGCAGGTATTTGTGGAGTGAACAAGTGCATGGGAGCTTGTGCTGTCTTGCTCTCTTGCTCTCTCTCTGTCTCTCCCCTCTCTCAAATAAACAAATATTTAAAGAAAATTTTCAAGGAATATTTTGTACAGGTGATATATACATATAGCAAAAATCATAAAGATGAAATGTGAATGATTGATATTTGGGAACACTGGGGTAATGCTAAGAGCCCTGGACTTGAGCCAGACAGCCTCGATTAGAGTGCCAGCCCTATTCTGTGTGAATTAGGGGAAGTCATTTAGGATCCATTTTAAAAAGTTCACAAGAGAAAAATGAGAATAGATGTGTGAAAGAAGACCCATTAGGAGACTTTGCAAATCCACTAGGACAAAAAGTAGTCAGGGCTTCATATGAGGCAGTTGCGGTAGACTGGTGATAGAGAACCTATAGATGAGGAGGTAAATATCAACAGATTGGTGGTTGACTACAAGCAAAGGGAAGAATCACAGACCTAGCACATTCCACCTGGCATAACATATATTTGTGCATTTGCCTTCGCCGAGTCTCCAAATGGTTAACTCCTTGATGGCAAGATTGTTTCCTCTGTCTTTTCTGTCTTCTACACTAGTCAAAGCTTGGTAAGATATGACTTGGCCTGACATAAATTAAAGCAAATTGAAATACCTTCTTGAACCATTCCTGGCAATTCTTGGAAAAGGAAGTAATGCTTACCAGAGCACTACAACTGCAATAGGCACTACAGTTCTAGAATGGCATATGTTTAAAAGGTTAAGAATTCTAATGATTTTTCATAAGGCAGATGGAATTTGCTTTTATTTCTTTCTTTTTAATTTTAAAATCACTATCCTCAAAGACGACTGTTGCTATTTTTAAGAGATGGATAAAGTATTGCATTGTACATCAACAGTCAGGACAAGAGCTGATCGAGTCACTGTTTCTCATAGTGTCCAATTCACTTCAACAGGTTTCCCCTTTGGTGCTCAGTTAGTTGTCGCTGAACAGGGAGAAAATATGATATTTGTCCCTTTGGGACTGGCTTATTTCACTCAGCATAATGTTTTCCAGATTCCTCCATCTTGTTGCAAATGACCGGGTTTCATTGTTTTTGACTGCTGTATAGTATTCTATAGAGTACATGTCCCATAATTTCTTTGATCACACTGATAGGTCTAAGAGTCAAAGGGATCACACAAACAAGACTAGTGTCTGCTAATACTAACTGATAGAATCAAAAAGGGAAAAAACGATCCAACATGGGAAGCGGGATACACAGCACACTCATAGAATGGCAGATGTCCTAAATAGCACTCTGGCCTCAGAATCAGCCCTTAAGGCATTCAGATCTGGCTGAAGAGCCCATGAGAGTATTTTAGGCATGGAAAGCCAAGACACTCTGGAAAAAAAATAAAAGACCTAAATGAAAGAATTCTGCAAGTGAGATCCCAGTGGAAAGAATGGGGCCATCAAAGAAGGAGGTACCTTTCTCTGAAGGGAGAACTTCCACTTTGACTATGACCCTGTCAGAATAAGATTGAAGTCAGCGAACACTAAAGGCTTCCATAGCCTTGGCAACTCATGACTAGAGCCTAGGGAGATTACTGACACCATAAACAAGAGTGTCAAATTGTTAAGTCAACAACAGGAATCACTGTGTACTTACGTCTCATGTGGGATCTGTCCTTAATGTGTTGTCCAATGTGAAGTGATGCTATAACTAGTACTAAAACAGTATTTTTACACTTTGTGTTTCTGTGTGGGTGCAAACTGATGAAATCTTTACTTAGTATATACTGAATCGATCTTCTGTATATAAAGATAATTGAAAATGAGAAAAAAAAACACTTGGTTTTAAATTGGACATTGCATAGAAAATTAATCAATTTTTTAAAAATATCATGTAGGATCTCTGTCCTTAATGTGCTATACATTGTGATTTAATGCTATAACTAGTACCCTGACAGTATTTTTCACTTTGTGTTGCTATATGGGTGCAAACTGTTGAAATCTTTACTTAATATATACTAAACTGATCTTCTGTATATAAAGAGAATTGAAAATGAATCTTGATGTGAATGGAAGGGGAGAGGGAGTGGGAAAGGGGAGGGTTGCGGGTGGGAGGGAAGTTATGGGGGGGGGAAGCCATTGTATTCCATAAGCTATACTTTGGAAATTTATATTTATTAAATAAAAGTTTAAAAAAATTGTAGTAGACTTGGAAAAAAAAAAGAGATGGAAACACAAGGTAAACCATAACTCTACAAAGGTGAGATGAGGATACTAGAGAATGGTAATAAATTAACTTTTCTTTAAAAATAATAGACTCAGGGCCACTGCTGTGGTGCAGTAGGTAATCCTCTGCCTGTAGCACCAGCATCACATATGGGCACCGGTTCTAGTCCGGGCTGCTCTTCTTCCAATCCAGCTCTGTGCTATGGCCTGGGAAAGCAGTGGAAGATGGCCCAAGTCCTTGGGCCCCTGCACCCACGTGGGAGATGTACAAGAAGCTCCTGGCTTCGGATTGGTACAGCTCCTGCCATTGTGGCCTGCTCTGTCCCAATGACCACACAAAGGATCTGTGCAGCCCTCAGTGTAATCTCTAATTCCCCCATACTCCCCCACCAGGTTGCCAAGCTTACCAAGATTGTGGCGTCTCCAGAGAGTACGCACTTCTCCGGTACTCCGTGAGTCCTCTCACACACTCTAGGTCTTTTTTTTTTTTTTTCACAGTCTCAGTTCATTAGCTCCACACATTCACTATGTCCTAACCTCCTGTTATTTCTCCCCACCAGAATCAGATTTTTCTGCTTGGCTGAGGGCAGGTGCAGCTTTTACGTATATCCAAAATGGTGCTTGCTCTTTGTTTGCTTGCCTTTGTAAGGTGAGTGGAGAGAGAGAATCGTGTCCGTAGTGGTCCCTTTTTAAAATAAATTTATTTATTTATTTATTTATTTTTCCGCTCCTCTAGATAGCCTGGTGAGCTTTCCCCCATGGGGCTTCAAGCCTCGTTCCCTCTAGGCTGTTCCTGCCACTTCCCTGCCAGTGTCTCGGGCTACTGTGGTTTCACCTCACCTCCCTTTCCAGTGCTGGTGCGTAGACTCGGCGGCTGGGGTCCTGAGTCGTGGGCTTTTTAAAGGAAGAAAACAGTCTATATGGAATAATGGAAACTTTGTAATGACCAAAACCAATTCAAAATTATTATATTAAGGAAGCAAGAAAATGTGATCCATAAGTAACAGAAAAGTCTTTAACTAGTAAAAGTTCCACCCATCCATATATATGTATATTTCAAACCATCATGTTGTTGATGATAAATACAAGGGTACTTCAGAAATCTCATGGAAAATGTAATGAAAACAAGTTTATTTTTGCACAAAATTTTTTGAAATCTATCCATAATTTTTTGTATAATATGCACTTTCTCATTAACTTTTTGAGGACTCCTTGTATGCATGCATTTCAAAAATTTATGTCAAAATAAACTTAATTAATTTTTATTGATCAGTGTTTATTATTTATTTTATTGTGAATTCCATGCACTGAAATTATGTTTAAAGAGCATCAGAAGATTATTTTTCTGTTAAAACGTTGATAAGAGTTCTAGCATGTCATAAGTGCTTACTATTTTTTTCCCTTAAAAATGTTTTCAGTTAACAGTAAACACAGGGGTTGGCATTGTGTTGTAGCAGGTAAAGCCACAGCCATAAGAGCACTGGTTCATAACCTGCCTGTTGCACTTCCAATTCAGTTCCAGGCTAAATGGCCTGGGAAAAGCAGTAGAATATGGCCCAACTGCTTGGGCCTCTGACACCCATGTGAGAGATATGAATGAAGCTCTTGTCTCCTGGCTCCTGACTTTGGTTTGGCTCAGTCCTGGCTGTTGAGCCATCTGGGAAGTGAAACAGAGGATAAAAGATTCTCTCTCTCTCTCTTTCTCTCTGTCTCTCCCCACCCCCCTTTGTAACTCTGACTTTCAAATAAATAAACAACTTTTTAAATTTTCGATATACTGATTTTATTTCCTTTGGTTATATATACAGAAGTGGCATTACTAGATCACTTGATAATTCTATGTTTAATTTCTTTGAGGAAACTCTATAAGGCTTTCGATAATATCTGTACCAATTGACATTCCCATAAACAGTATGCCTGAATTCCTTTTTCTTCACACTCATCAACACTTGTTAGCTTGACTGTCTGATAACAGCCATTCTTTTTTTTTTTTTTTTGAAAGGCAGAGTTAGACAGTGAGAGAGAGAGACAGAGAGAAAGGTCTTCCTTTCCGTTGGTTTACCCCCAAAACGGCCGTTAAGGCCGGCGCACTGTGCTGATTCGAAGCCAGGAGCCAGGTGCTTCCTCCTGGTCTCCCATGCGGGTGCAGTGCCCAAGCACTTGGGCCATCCTCCACTGCCTTCCCGGGCCACAGCAGAGAGCTGGACTGGAAGAGGAGGGACCAGGACAGAATCTGGTGCCCGAACCGGAACTAGAACCCAGGGTGCTGGCGCCGCAGGCAGAGGATTAACCAAGTGAGCCGTGGCGCCAGCCTGATAACAGCCATTCTAACATTATGTGTTTTATTATCTCCTTATGGTGTTGATTTGTAAGTCACAGATGATCAGTTGTGTTGAGAACCTTTTTGCGTACCTGTTGGCCATTCGTGTGACATATTTCAAAAATTGTATATCCAGGTCTTTTGCCCATTTTTTGATTGGAGTGTTTTTCTTCTTCCTATTTAGTTATGTCACTTGTACATTTTAGATATTAAACTCTTCTTAGCTGTATGGTTTACAGTTTTTTTAATCAATCCCTAAGTTACCTTTTTATTTTGTTGTTTATTTTCTCTAAAAAACAATAAATGCATACATCTATGGGCTCCAGTGTGATCTTTCAATATATGTATACAATGTATAATGTTCAAATCAGGGTAATCAGCATTTCCCTTCTTAGACATTACTTTATGTTTGGGACCATAGAGCTGATTGTTTGCATTCTTCTATTTACTTACTTATAAAACGTTTAATAGGTTACTGTGAATTATAGTCACTTCATTACACTATTTAACACTAGGAACTTATTTCTTTGATCTAACTCTGATTCAGTACCCATTTTCCATACTCCATTATTTCTGCATTTTCCATGAACATTTTGAAGTAACCTTGTGTATAAAATTATACCAATTTTAAAAAAGAAATAAACATTAAAGTAAAATAAATGTTACCATAGTTTCAAATATATAAAAACACATACATATTAACATAATGATATTTAAACAGAATTTTCAGATTGTATTTCCAAAATTTTATTGCATATGAATGTTTGTAACAGCTTTACTTACAATGGGCAAAAACTGGACACAGCCAAGACCTCCTTTAATAGATCAAAGGACAAAAAAATCTGGTATGTCTACACAATGGAAAATTATTCAGCAACAAAAAGAAATTAGCTTTCAAGCCACAGAGTGTTGCACAAGAAACATTAGCACATACCATTAAGTGAAAGAAATCAGTCTGAATGGGCTATATGAAATTCTGGAAAAGGCAAAGCTAAAGAGATTGTAAGAAAAATCAGTGTTTTCCAGGAGTTCAGGAGGAAAGAGTGAGGGTTGAATAAGTGGAGCACAATGTATTTTTTTCATGGTGAAAATGTCCTGTATCCTACTGTAATTGTGGATACATAACATTATGCACCTGTCAAAGTATATGGAATTACACAATACAAAGGGTGAAACCTAATGTAAACTCTGTCTTGAGTTGGTAATAATGTTTCATTATTGCTTCATTGTACAAAAATAATGTATTAAATTTAGTTCATAATAAGGTACTACACTAACGGTGAGCTGTTGATATTAGGGGTAAATATGTAGGAAAAGGAATAAATGGGAACTCTTTATTATCTGTTAAATTTTCTGTAAACCTAAAACATCCCTATAACTGGGTCTATTATTATTATTTTATTTTATTTATTTATTTTTTTGACAGGCATAGTGGACAGTGAGAGAGAGAGACAGAGAGAAAGGTCTTCCTTTGCCGTTGGTTCACCCTCCAATGGCTGCTGTGGCCAGCACGCTGCGGCCGGCGCACCACGCTGATCCGAAGCCAGGAGCCAGGTGCTTCTCCTAGTCTCCCATGGGGTGCAGGGCCCAAGCACTTGGGCCATCCTCCACTGCACTCCCGGGCCACAGCAGAGAGCTGACCTGGAAGAGGGGCAACCAGGACAGAATCCGGTGCCCCAACCGGGACTAGAACCTGGTGCCCCAACCGGGACTAGAACTCGGTGTGCCGGCGCCGCAAGGTGGAGGATTAGCCTGTTGAGCCACGGCGCCGGCAGTTATTATTATTTTTTAATGGGATGTGGGCATCACAAGTGGTGTCTTAATAACAACAACAAACACCTGCCCTTCTTTTTACAGTCTTTATTTTGTTGTTTATTTGAGAGGTAGAGTTACAGAGAGAGAGTGAGACAGAGGGAAAGGTCTTTGAGAGGGAGAGGGAGAGGGAGAGGGAGAGGGAGAGGGAGAGAGAGAGAGAGAGAGAGAGAGAGACCTTCTATCCATTGGTTCACTCCCCAAATTGCTACAAAGACTGAGGCTGGGCCAGGCTGTAGCCAAGAGCCTGGAACTCCATCCAGTTCTCCCACTTGTGTGGGAGGAGCCCAAGCACTTGGGCCATCTTCTGCTGCCTTCCCAGGCACACTAGCAGGGAGCTAGATCAGAAGTAGAAGAGCTGAGACTTGAACCGGTACCCTCTGATTACCAGCATTGCTTTATCCACTGCACCACGATACCAGCCCCTTTGGGGTTTTCTACATATAAGGTTATAACATTTTTGATATTTAAAAATGTTTTATTTATCTATTTTCATTTTATTTGTGAAACAGAGAGACAAAGAGAGATCTTCCATCTGCTTCTTCACGCCCCAAATGCCCACAACTGCCAGTACAAAGCCAGGAGACCAGACCTCAGTCTAGATCTACCAAGTGGATGACAGGGCACAATACATGAGCCATCATCTGCTGCTTCACAGAGTATACTTTACCAGGTAGATGTATACGAAGTGGAGGAGTCAGGACTCGAACAAGGCACTCCTATATGGAATGTGGGCATCCCAGTCCAGTGTTTAACTTCTGAGCCAAATGCCTGCCCCTGTAACATCTTTAAACTGAGGTAATTTTTACTGTTCTCCAATGTGAATTATTTAGCTTTTAACATTTTATATTGATGCTTTAGTTGCTGCTTTAGAATTCATAGATTTTTTCAGATTATTTTTTATTTATTAGATAACATTATAATTCACATTATAGTCAGAGACTTAATGATAGTTTTTAAACTTATAGCAGTCTAAATTTTAGAGACATTAAACCGCTTAATGTACAGCATAAGAATCTTTCTATGAATATTTTACACACCCATTTTTCTCCTCTTAGCCTTTATGTTACTATATACATTTAAGTCATATATATTTTTCAAATATGAAAATACATTGCTATATATTTTTAAATAACCAATTTTCTTTTAATCAAAATTAAATAATAGGGGGCTGGTGCTGTAGCGCAGCAGGTTAAAGCCCCAGCCTGCAGTGCCGACATCCCATATGGGCGCTGGTTCTAGTCCTGGCTGCTCCTTTTCTGATTCAGCTCTCTGCTTTGGCCTGGAAAAGCAGTAGGAGATGGCCCAACTCCTTGAACCCCTGCACCCGCGTGGGAGACATGGAAGAAGCTCCTGGCTCCTGGCTTCAATCTACTCAGCTCTGGCCATTGTGGTCACTTGGGGAGTGAACCAGCGAAATGGAAGACCTCTCTCTTTCTGGCTCTACTTTCAACTCCTCTTTCAAAATAAATAAAATAATTCTTTAAAAAAATTAAGGCCAGCACTGCGGCTCACTTGGCTAACCCTCCACCTGGGGTGCTGGCACCCTGGGTTCTGGTCCCTGTTGGGGAACCGGATTCTGTCCCGGTTGCTCCTATTCTAGTCCAGCTCTCTGCTTGTGGCCTGGGAAGGCAGTGGAGGATGGCCTGGGTGCTTGGGCCTGCACCCGCATGGAGAACAGAGGGAGGCTCCTGGCTTCTGGCTTTGGAGAGGCGCAGTGCGCCGGCCGCAGCGCACCAGCCGTGGTGGCCATTTTGGGGGTGAACCACTGGAGAGGAAGGCCTTTTTCTCTGTCTCTCTCTCTCTCTGTCTAAATCTGGCTGACAATAAATAAATAAATGAATAAATAATTTTTAAAAAAATTAAAAATTTAAATAATAAAGACATAATCCAAATATTCCTCCATGTAATTACCATTCCTAGTGGTCTTCATTCATTTGTGTGGATCCATATTAGTAAGTGTTATTTCCTTCTGTCTGAAAACTTCTTTAACATTTCAGTTATTAAGGTCTGTTCATTCTTTGGTTTCTTCTTTTTTTTTCCCCTCGCTCTGGTGGGTTTTCTTGGTTTACTATGTCCCTAGATTAAGTGGACTGTCTGCTTTTGATGGATCAGAGAAATATCCCTAATGAACATAGACACAAAAACCCTCAATAAAATTCTGGCCAATAGAATGCAACAAAACATCAGAAAGATCATCCACCCAGACCAAGTGGGATTTATTCCTGGTATGCAGGGATGGTTCAATGTTCTGAAATCAATCAATGTGATACTCCACATTAACAGACTGCAGAAGAAAAATCATATGATTATCTCAATAGATGCAGAGAAAGCATTCGATAAAATACAATACCCTTTCATGATGAAAACTCTAAGCAAATTAGGTATAGAAGGAACATTCCTCAATACAATCAAAGCAATTTATGAAAACTCCACGGCCAGCATCCTATTAAATGGGGAAAAGTTGGAAGCATTTCCACTGAGATCTGCTACCAGACAGGGATGCCCACTCTCACCACTGCTATTCAACATAGTTCTGGAAGTTTTAGCCAGAGCCATTAGGCAAGAAAAAGAAATTAAAGGGATACAAACTGGTAAGGAAGAAGCCAAACTATCCCTCTTTGCAGATGATATGATTCTTTATTTAGGGGATCCAAAGAACTCTACTAAGAGACTATTGGAACTCATAGAAGAGTTTGGCAAAGTAGCAGGATATAAAATCCATGCACAAAAATCAATAGCCTTTGTATACACAGGCAAAGCCACGGCTGAGAAAGAACTTCTAAGATCAATCCCATTCACAATAGCCACAAAAACAATCAAATACCTTGGAATAAACTTAACCAAGGATGTTAAAGATCTCTACAATGAGAATTACAAAACCTTAAAGGAAGAAATAGAAGAGGATATCACAAAATGGAGAAATCTTCCATGCTCATGGATTGGAAGAATCAATATCATCAAAAGTCCATTCTCCCAAAAGCAATTTATAGATTAAAAGCAATACCAATCACAATACCAAAGGCATTCTTCTGAGATCTAGAAAAAATGATGCTGAAATACATATGGAGACACAGGAGACCTCGAATAGCTAAAGCAATCTTGTACAACAAAAACAAAGCCAGAGGGATCACAATACCAGATTTCAGGACATACTACAGGGCAGTTGTAATCAAAACAGCATAGTATTGGTACAGAAACAGATGGATAGACCAATGGAACAGAATAGAAACACCAGAAATCAATCCAAACATCTATAGCCAACTTATATTTGATCAAGGATCTAAAACCAATTTCTGGAGCAAGGACAGTCTATTCAACAAATGGTGCTGGAAAACTGGATTTCCACATGCAGAAGCATGAAGCAAGACCCCTACCTTACACCTTACACAAAAATAAATCACTCAACATGGATTAAAGATCTAAAGCTATGACCCGAAACCATCAAATTATTAGAGAATATTGGAGAAATCCTGCAAGATATAGGCACCAGCAAAGACTTCTGGAAGCACAGGCATTCAAATCCAAAATTAACATTTGGGATTGCATCAAATTGAGAAGTTTCTGTACTTCAAAAGAAATAGTCAGGAAAGTGAAGAGGCAACCGAAAGAATGGGAAAAAATATTTGCAAACTATGCAACCGATAAAGGGTTGATAACCAGAATCTACAAAGAGATCAAGAAACTCCACAACATCAAAACAAACAGCTTACTTAAGAGAATGGCTAAGGACCTTAATAGACATTTTTCAAAAGAGGAAATCCAAATGGCCAACAGGCACATGAAAAAATGTTCAGGATCACTAGCAATCAGGGAAATGCAAATCAAAACCACAATGAGGTTTCACCTCACCCCGGTTAGAATGGCTCACATTCAGAAATCTACCAACGACAGATGCTGGCGAGGATGTGGGGAAAAAGGGACACAAACCTACTGTTGGTGGGAATGCAAACTGGTAAAGCCACTATGGAAATCAGTTTGGAGATTCTTCAGAAACCTGAATATAGACCTACCATACAACCCAGCCATCCCACTCCTTGGAATTTACCAAAGGAAATTAAATTGGCAAACAAAAAAGCTGTCTTCACCTCAATGTTTATTGCAGCTCAATTCACAATAGCTAAGACCTGGAATCAACCTAAATGCCCATCAACAGTAGACTGGATAAAGAAATTATGGGACATGTACTCTATAGAATACTATACAGCAGTAAAAAATGATGAAATCTGGTCATTTGCAACAAGATGGAGGAGTCTGGAACACATCATGTTGAGTGAATTAATCCAGTCCCAAAGGTACAAATATCATATTTCTCCCTGATTGGTGACAACTGACCGAGCACCAATAAGGAAACCTGTTGAAGTGAAATGGACACTATGAGAAACAATGACTTGATCACCCTTTGTCATGACTGTTGATGAACAACTTAATACTTTATCCATTTTAGTATTTTTTTTATCCTACTTAATACTACTGGTTGAACTCTTTAATTAACATACAATTATTCTTAGGTGTTTAAATTCCTTTCAAATAGATAAATAAATCCTTAAAAATGAGTGACAGATGTATTGTTATGTTATTAGAATTGTTGGGGCCAGCATTGTGGTGTAGCAGATAAAGCTGAAACCTGTGATGCCAGCATCTCATAAGGGCAACAGCAATTCAAGTTCCAGTTGCTCCACTTCCAATCCATATCTCTGTAAATGGCCTGGAAAAAGCAATAGAAGATGGCCCAAATGTTTGTGACCCTGCCACCCATGTGGGAGACCCAGATGAAGCTTTAAGCTCCTACTTTCAGCCTGGCTCAGCCCTGGCTGTTGTAAAAACTTGGAGAGTAAACCAGAGGATGGAAGACCTCTCTCTCTCTCTGTCTCTCCCTCTCTCTCTGCTCTGTCTTTCAAATAAATAAATAAATCCTTAAAAATACCAAAATTGTATTTATGAACTAAATTGTGTCTGCTCTCTTTATATTAATATAACACTACCTTAATAATTGATGAGAATTGTGTTGTAATTGTCAGTTATTTGCTGTGACCCTGAAAATCTAATCTATTAATAAATTCCTTTAAAAAGATGGAATATACATCAAAATTATAAAAAGTTATATATGACAAACCTACAACTTATCAGTTGTATATATCAGACAAACCTACAACTTACCCTACTGAGTGGAGAAAAGCTGAAAGTATTTCTCATCAGATCTAGAATAAGTCAAGGATACTCACTTTAACCACCTTATTCAATAGAGTTTTGGAACTATTAGAGGGAACCGTTAGTGAAGAGAAATAAAGGTCATAAAATTGGAAAGGTGGAAGTAAAAATATTGGTCTTTGAAGAATACACGATTTTGTACATGAAAAAAACCTTAAAGACTCTACCAAAAATTTATTAGAATGCATAAAACAATTCAGTAAAGTTGTAGAATATCAAACAAAGAATAAATCAGTGGTAATTTTATACACCAATAATGATCTTGCTAAAAGAGAAAAAAGAAAGAAATCATATTCATAATGCTACAAAAAGTAATCTTTAGGAATGAAGTTAAAAAGAAGTGAAAGATGACTACAATGAAAATGACAAAATTTATGAAATAATTGAAAAAGGATACACAAAAGAAATAAAATATATTCCTTGTTCATGAATTGGAAGAATATCATTGAACTGTCCACACTACTTCAAGAAATAAACAGAATTAATGCATTCCCTATCAAAATGTTAATGATATTTTTTTCACATGCTGCCTGACTGGCCACCAGGGTGAATAGGAAAAAGATGTATTGATTCTGACCAGGGGAAAGTAGCAGAATAAAAATGGAAGAAGTGTATTTCCAAGGGAGAGTTGGAGAGAAGTCTGCAGTGGAAATTTACAGAAGGAGCAACATTGCAGAGCAGTGTAGAAAATGCAGACATGCAGGAGCAACAAGGAAGGCCACATACGAATCTCACAGCTGAAGGACAGATAAGACATCAAGTTCAGAGAGTGAGGTGAAAGCACACTGTGGCAGCCTGTACCAGTGGTGATACTGCATGTGGGAGAACCTTGCAGAACACACTGACTGAAACTGGCCTGGAGCCATACTGAGAGGAACAGTACCTGCCTAATCCAGAGAAAGAAAAACAAATTTCTTCTCCTCATTCAACCACAAGGGCACCCAGCAATGGGTTGGGAGAAGGCACCATCTTGACACAAGTAGAGGCTGTGGTGGCTCATGTATATACAGCCAGAGGATTTTACCAGAGGGAAGAATATGTGTTTCCCACTGACTTAAGTCTCATTGGGAGGGTTGATAGGGAACTGGACACCCATGAAGGACACTGAGTTGCCTCCAGCCACTCAACATATCACAGGTTCTGGGGCTCAAACTGCCAAGGCAGAGTACCCACAGGCAGCTGGCTCTCGGAACATTTCTGTTCTCTCCGTGGAAGGGGCAGGCTCATGGAGCTCCGTGGCTCTTACACACCCCATGACTATGGAAGCCTTGTGCACTGTGACAGTGGGAATCCTGTGACTACACAATAGGTCTTGGAGTGTAGCTGGACATCTAGGAAATCACTGTGTCTGGTGTCAGAGGTTCAGAGATCCCTGACTTCTTGGGGTGGGTCACTGCAGAGGGTTCCACGCTCACACTGAGGTTGGCACAGATGTTTTGTATGGTTCATGTAAAGTAAAAATATTGATCTTTGCAGAATACATGATTTTGTACATGAAAAAAAACCCTTAAGCCTCTACTAAAAAGTTGCTAGAATGCATAAAACAATACAGAAAAGTTGCAGAATATCAAATCAAACCAAACCGCTGTGTGATAACTATGGGCAATGATCACATTGGAAGAGAGGAGGTGAAGTTTTGATTATCTCAAAAGGCGAGATCATAACCTTCCCCTACTGACAATAGAGATCTACCATGTCCAACTTGGGTGTTACCCTGGATTCTTGACCCAGCCTGGAGCACTGATCAGAGCTCCCTGGCCCCACCCAGAAAAAACCTCTGGGTATCCACTGAAGAAGCAGACACTACACTAAGCCACAGAAGCATAGTTCAAAGAGAAAACCCATCAGTGGGGAAAACCAGCAAGTGTTTCCATATATGCCTAAAAACAAACACAGAAATATAAGAAAAAAGAACAAAGGGGACTGACACTGTAGAGTAGCAGGTAAAGCCGCCACCTGCAGTGCTGGCATCCCATATGGGCACCAGTTCATGTCCTGGCTGCTCTACTTCTGATTCAGCTCTCTGGTATGGCCTGGGAAAGCACTAAAAGATGGCCCAAGTCCTTGGGCCCCTGCACCCACGTGGGAAACCTGGAGGAAGCTCCTGGCTCCTGGCTTCAGATCAGTGCAGCTCCAGCTGTTTTGGCCAATTGGGAAGTGAACCAGCAGTTGGAAGCCCTTCCTCCCTCTCTCTTTGCCTCTCCTTCTCTCTCTGTGTAACTATTTCAAATAAATAAATAAATCTTTAAAAAAGAACAAGAGGGGCCAGTGCCATGGCTCACTTGGTTAATCCTTCACTTGCGGTGCCGGCATCCCATATTGGTGCCAGATTCCTGTCCTGGTTGCTCCTCTTCCAGGCCAGCTCTCTGCTGTGGCCCTGGAAGGCAGTGGAGGATGGCCCAAGTGGTTGGGTGCCTGCACCCACGTGGGAGACCAGGAAGGAGCACCTGGCTCCTGGCTTCGGATCGGTGCAGCGCTGGCCATGGCAACCATTTGGGGGTGAACCAACGGAAGGACGACATTTCTTTCTGTCTCTCTCTCTCACTGTCTAACTCTATCTGTCAAATAAAAAAAATTTAAAAAATTAAAAAAAGAACAAGAAAGACAACATGACTCCTCCAAAGTAACAGAACAACATATCAATATTAGAATGTGTAGATGAAGAGATTGATGGAATGCCTGAAACTGAATTCAAAAGAATGATCATAGGAATACTCAGAAGCAATAAAAAGCAAATTTATGAGTTGAAGAAATCCATACACAACATGGATGAAAAATTTTCCCATGAGACAATAATTTTGTAGAAAAATCAAAATAAAATATTAGAAAGGAAGAATTCAATATGTCAAGTAAAAATACAGTGGAAACCTTGACAACAGACTTGGTGAGGCAGAAGAAAGATATTCTGTGCTAGAAGACAAATAATTGGAAATATCTCAGAGCAAAAAAAGAAGAAATTTGAAAACTTAAAAACAGTATCAAGATTTATAGGATAATTTCAAATACCCCATCATACAGGTCTTAGGAGTTTCTAAGGTGTAGAAAGAGAGAATGGATTCGAAGCCTTATTCAGTGAAATAATAACAGAAAGCTTCCTGAATTTGTAGAAAGAAAGAGACAACCAAGTACAGGAAACACATAGATGTCCTAATAGAAGTGAACAGAAAATATGTTACTATAACACATTGTAGTCAAACTTTTAACACTAAAACATAAAGAAAAGACTAAAATATGCATGAGAGAAATGTCAGACTATGTTCAGAGATCTCCAATTAGTCCCACAGCTTAAATCTCATCAGAAACCCTACACACTAGGAGAGAATGGAAAGATATAGTCCAAATCATAAAAGAAAAAAATTTTGAGCCCAGAATGCTGTACCCTGTAAAGCCCTCATTTTTAAATGAAGATAAAATAAAGACTTTCTATAACAAACCGAAATTGAAAGAATTTTTCACCACACAAATAGCCTTACAAAACCTTTTTAAGGATGTGTTACATACAGAAACAAAGAAAGAGAATCTTCACTATGAATGAAATGTGAAGGCAAAAATTCTCATAGTAAAAATACAAAGGAGATCCAAAGCAAAAAACAGGAATATTTACAGAAGAATGGCAGGGCCAAGTTATTGCTTATTAATAGTAAGTTTGAATCTAACTACTTAAATCCTTACAGACTGGGTGAATGGATTAAAAAACAAGACCCATTTATTTGCTGCCTACAGGAAATCCACCTCACCAACAAAGATACACAGACTCAAAGTGACAGGATGGAAAAAGATAGTCCATGCTAAAGGAGAGCAAAAATGAACAAATGTAGACATCCTAATTATTTGACAAAAAATATTTTAAAACAAGCTGTGAAAAGAGACAAAGAAAGGCATTATGTAATCAGTAAGGGATCAATTCAACAAGAAGATGTGACTATAGTAAATGTATATGCAGCCAATTCCAGGGTGCATGGCTATTTAAAATAAATGTTGGTGGACTTAAAGGGAGACATGAACTCTAATACAATAGAAAAGGGGAACTTCAATATCTTACTTTCATCAATGGATAAATCAAATCGAAAACCAATAAAAGAAACAGCCAAGGTAATCTACACTATGGAACAAATGGACCTAATATCTGATATCTATAGAATTTTTCATCCCATTGTTGAAGAATACACATTCATTTCATCAGTTCATGAAACTTTCTTTTTTAAAGTTTTATTTAAGTTATACAAGTTTCATATATTTTATATATAAAGATTTAGGAACATAGTGACACTTCCCCGCTACCCTCCATCCCATCCACATGCCAAACTTCATCTTCCTCCCTGTCACATTCCCATTCTTAATTTTTACAAAGGCCTATTTTCAGTTTACTTAATGGTCATATAGTTAACCCTGAACTAAGTAAAAGAGTTCAACAAATAGTATGGAGAGAGATAGAGATAGAGATAGAGATAGAGATAGAGATAGAGATAGAGATAGAGATAGAGCGAGAGCGAAACACTGTTCCTCTTTGGAAGAGACAAGGGCTTTAAACAATCATTGAATCACAAAATATCTACTTTAATCAAAGGCATTACATTTCAGGTACTGTATTATTTATCTCAGATCAGGAAAAATATTTGATATCCGTCGTTTGGGGACTGGCTTATTTCACTAATATAATGGTTTCCAGTTGTGTTCATCTTTTTGCAAAAGACGGAATTTCATTTTTTTTACAACTGAGTAGTACTCCATAATGTATATGTATCATAATTTCTTTATCCAGTCAATAGTTGAGAGACATGTGGGTTGATTAGTGCATGGAACTTTCTCCAGGTTAGACCATGTGCTAGATCATAAAGCAAGTCACAGCAAATTAAAAAAACTGAAACCCTACCATGTATCTTTTCTGACCAAAATGAAATGAAACTAGACATTAAAAATTCAAGAATGTTTAGAAAATATGAAAACACACGGAGACTGAAGAAAATGCTCCTTAATGAACTGTGAGTCATAGAAGAAATCATGGGGAAAAATCCTGGAAAGGAATGAAAATGACATTACAACATATCAAAACTTATTGGATACACCGAAAGGAGTGCTAAGAGGGAAGTTTACAGCAATTGCTGTCCACATCAAGAAATTTAAAGGCATCAAATAAATGAGCTAACAATGCATCTCAAGGACCTAGAAAAAGAAATAACTCCATCTAAAATTAATAGGAAGAAATAAATAAAAAACAATCCCAAAGATCAGTGAAATGAAGAGCTGTTTTTTAAAAAAATAAGCAAAATTTATATACCATTGGCCCAACAAACCAAAAACAATCTGGGATGATAAAGGAAATGTAACAACAGATACCACAGAAATAAAAAGAATCATCAGGAATTACTACAAAGAACAGAATGCCAACAAATTGGCAAATCTAGAAGAAATGGATAGTTCCTAGACACATGAAATGTACCATAATTGAGGCATAAAGACATTGAAAACCTAAACAGACCAATAACCAAGACAGAGGCTAAATTGGTGATAAAGAATTTCCCAAAAAAGAAAAGCCCACCACCAGACGGCTTCATTGATGAATTCTACCAGACTTTATAAAACTAATTCCAATTTTTCTCAAATTATATAATACAACTGAAAGGGAGGGAATGCTACCAAATTCCTGTGAGCCCAGCATCACCTCAATTCCAAAACCAGAAAAAGACACAAGAAATAAAGCGAACTATAGACCAATATCCCTGATGAACATAGATGCAAAAATCCTCAACAAAATACTAGCTAATTGAATTCAACAACACATCAGAAAGATCATGCACCCAGACCAAGTGGCATTTATCCATGATATGTGTGGACAGCTCAACATTCACAAATCAATATGTAATATATCACACTAATAAATGGAGGAACAAAAAACATATGATTATATCAAAAGATGTAGAGAAAGCACTTGGTAAAATACAACATCCTTTCATGACAAAAACCTTAAGCAAATTGGGTTTAGAACCAATATTCTTCAACAAAATCAAGGCAATATATGACAAACCCACAACCAGAATATTGTTGAATGGAGAAAAGTTGGAAGCATTTCCAAAAGATCTGGAACCAAAAAAGGATTCCTACTTTCACTATTGCTATTCAGTATAATCATGGAAGTTTTAGCTAGAGCCATTAAGCAAGAAAAAGAAACCAATGGGCTACAAATTGGGTGAGAAGTCAAATTATCCCCATTTTCAGATAACATGATTCTACAAATAGGGGAGCCAAAGGAATCCACTAAAAGACTATTGAAACTCATGAGAGCTTGATAAACTTGTAGGATATAAAATTAACACATTAGAATCAATAGCTTTTGTATACACAAAACATGGCACTGCTGAGAAAGAACTTGTAAGATCAGTTCCATTCATAATATCTAGAAAAAAATTTTAAAATGCAGAGAATAAATTTAACCAAGGAAGTGAAATAATTCCATGATGAAAATTACAAAGCATTAAAGAAAGACAAGAAGACACCAAAAAAATTGGGAAAATCTTCCATTTTCTTGGATTGTAAGAGTTAATATCATAAAAATGTCCATAATACTGAAAGCAATTTACAAATTCAATGTGATACCAACAAATATACCAAAGACATTCTTTTCAGATCTAGAAAAAAACACTGCTAAAATTCATATGGAAACACAAGAGATCCTTAATATCTAAAGCAATCTTAAACAAAGCTGAAGGCATTATAATACCAGATTTGAAGAAATATTGCAATGCACTTATAATGATAACAGCCTGATGCTGGCACACAAATAGACATGTAGAAATGGAACAGAATAGAAACTCCTGAACTCCGTCCATGCATCTAGAATGAAATGATCTTTGATAAAGAAGTTAAAATCAATCAATCCCTGTCTTAAGGACAGTCTTCAAAAAATGTTTCTTGGAATATTGGATCATGTATCCATGCAGAAGTATGAAATAAGACCCCTAATTTACACATTATGCAAAAGTCAACCCAAAATCGACAAAAGATCTTAATCTATGACTTGATACCATAATACATAGGGGAAATTCTGTAAGACATTGGCATAGGCAAAGACTTCTTGGAAAAGACCCCAGAAGCACAGTCAATCAAAGTAGAAATAGACAAATGGAATTACATCAAGCTAAGAAGTTTCTGCACTGCAAAGGAAACATTTAAGAAAGTGAAGAGGCAACCAGTAGAATGGGAGGCACTGAAATACACATTTAGACAAATGGAACAGAATAGAAACCCCAGACATCAATCCATGTATCTAAAATTGAAGTAATCTTTTCAAAGGAGCTAAACTCAATCCCTGTGTAAAGGAAAATCTCTTCAGCAAATGGTGCTTGGAAAATTGGATTTCTGTATGCAGAAGTATGAATCATGATCCCTACCTTACACCTTAAACAAAAATAAACTCAAATGGAACAAGGATCTAAATCTACGATCTGATGGCATCAAATTACTAGAGGAGGCCATTGGGGAAAATCTGCAAGACACTGACATAGGCAAAGACTTCTTGGAAATGACCCCAGAAGCACAGTGAATCAAAGCAAAAATAGACAAATGGGATTATGTCAAGCTAAGGAGCTTCTACATTGCAAAGGAAACAGTTTAGAAAGTTAAGAGGCTACCAACAAATCAGAAAGTATTTGTAAACTATGCAAGTAATAAAGAATTCACATCCAGAATCTATAAATAGCTAAAGAAACTCAACAACAACAAAACAAGCAATCCAGTACAGAAATGATCAAGATTTGAACAGGTATTTTTAAAAAGAAGAAATTCAAATGGCCAACAGAACTTTGAAAAATGCTCAGGATCACTAGCCATCAGACAAATGCAAATAAGAACCACAATGAGGTTTCACCTTACCCCAGTTAGAATTTTTCTCATATAGAAATAAAAAAAAATAGCAAATGCTGATGAGAATATGGGGCAAAAGGTTCCCTAATTCATTGTTGGTTGGTATATAAACTAGTACAGCCATTTTGGAACACAGTATGGAGATACCTCAGAAAGCTGAAAATAGATATACCATATGACAAAGCCATCCCACTCCTCAGATTTAACCAAGAGAAAGGAAATGAGCATATGAAAGAGTTATCTGTACCCCCATGTTTATTGCAGCTCAATTAACAGTAGCTAAGATGTGTAATCATTCCAAATGTCTGTCAACTGAAGACTCGAAAAAACAAAATGGATGCAACTGGAAAACATTATGCTTAGTGAAGTAAGCCAAAAGCGAAAAGACAAATATCATATATTTTTCTTCGTTGTGGTAACCAGCGGAGTTTAAAACAATGTAATGTATAATTATTTGTATTTCAATCTGCATAAATGTATCCTTGTGCCTAAATTGTTGAGAGGAAATGGCTTTAAGTGTAAGTGAAATTAATTATGCAGTTTTCTGAAGACATTTCATATAGATTAGTGTTATCTTTTTTTCTTTTTCTTTTCTTAAGATTTATCTATTCATCTGAAAGGCAGAGTTATATAGAGGCAGAAGCAGAGAGAGAGAGCAAGAGAGAGAGAGAGTTCTCCCATATGCTGGTTCACTCCCCAGATGGCCACAATGGCTGGAGCTGTACCGATCCAAAGCCAGGAGCCAGGAGCCAGGAGCCAGGAACTTCTTACAGGTCTCTCACACGGGTGCAGGGGCTCAAGGACTTAAGCCATCTTCCACTTCTTTCCCAGGCCATAGAAGGGAGCTGGATCGGAAGTGGAGAAGCCAGGACTCCACGTGGCGCCCGTATGGGATGGCAGCACTGCAGGCAGCGGCTTTACCCCCTACACCACAGTGTCAACCCCAATTAGTGTTATCTTTTTAAAGCTTATTGTTAAGAACTCTTTCATCTGAAATTTCTAAAGTGACTTCCATTCTAGGGCTAATTTAGACATACTGCAAAAGCATTAGTCTTATGGGTCACTAGTGAATCATTGAGACTCCATTCTGTTGGTTCAGAGTTCATACCTCTGCAGCCCTGTGTAACCTATATGAATTATTCAGCCTATTAATTTGTTTCCTAGGTTTATGAGGTATCACTCTACACACAGAGTATACGGCTTATATTCAGTAAGAATTAAATAGTTCAAGGGGACCCCTTTGTTCCTTCCTGGAGCTCTTTATATAGCTTGTTCATTTTCTGAAAATTCCAGATTTGTCATCCTCCCTGACAACAGATTTTTTTTGTCATCTTGTTGAGACTACTGTGTCATCTTATGATGCTCCTCCCTAAAAAAATTGGTAAATCGCTCCATGTAGAAATTTTGTATGATCTTATACCCTAAATTCTTTGTTTCTTTTCTAGAGATCATGGCCTTAATGACTTTTTCAGTGTTTTGAAACAGATGTTTCATATTTGCTATTGGGTTTTCTACTTGTTTATCTTGAGTTGGTATGTTCAAAAGCAGTTAGTCCAGGGCCATATTGTGGTATAGCGGGTAAAGCCACCTCCTGCAAACAGCCATCCCATATGGGTGCTGGTCCATGTTCCTGCTGCTCCACTTCAATCCAGCTCCCTGTTAATAGCCTGGGGAAAGCCTTAGAAGATGTTCCAAGTGTTTGTGTTCCTGCCACCCACATGGGAAACGTGGAAGAAGCTCCTGGCACCCAGTTTTGGCTGGCCATTTTAACCATCTGGGAAGTGAACCAGCAGATGGAAGGTCTCTCTCTGCCTCTTCCTTTCCCTCTGAAACTCTGACTTTACAATAAATAAATCTTTAAAAAATAAAAATAAAGCCAGTTATTCCATTTTGGCCAATAATGCACCCATGTGAGAAACCTGGATGGAGTTCCAAGCTCCTGGCTTCAGCCTGGCCCAGTCCTGGCCATTGAGGCAAATTGTGGAGAGAACCAGTGGATGGAAGCTACTACTCTGTCTAACTCTGCCTTCTAAATAAATCTTTAAAAATAAACAAGTAGATAAATTTATATTTCTAGATCATTTCTTTGTTCAAAGGCTAAAATTTCACTTCTGTTGGTTTGGAATGTGACTCAGTATGATCACAAAGCTAAGAGAATTTCTAGCTTGGTAAGGAGGTAGAAAAACATTTTACTCAATTACTCCAAACTCTCATTCCCAACAAACACATTTATTTTTCTTGTCTGTAAAATAAGTAAATCTCTACTAAAGATTTGCTTTTAAATAATTTAATGAATTTTTTATTTTAAAAAATTCAACAAATTGTACATACTTATGAAGTACTATGTGATGATTTGCTACATGTATATATTGTGTTATATCCAATAAGGAGATATATATATATATGCATGCATATATATGTACATATATATACACACATATATACATATATACACATATACACATATATGTGTGTATATATATATATATATATCTCCAAGTATGCAACATTTCTTTACAGCAAAAACATCCAAAAACTCTATCATCTAGCTTTTTAATAGTGAAATTTACAGTAAAATAACATTATATAGACATACTAATGTGCAAAAATATTACCTAAAATAAAGCATTTTAGGGGCTTAACTTAGTACCTCACTTACTGAAGTGTCTAATAAGTGTCAGCTTCCAGGATCTATACTAATTGTGGCTCTAAATACCTAGAATCTACAAAAGTATAGTCCATCCTTCCTCTCTGTGTAGCTTCCTTTTCCACATTTTGTCCATGGGACCTTTTTTTTTACCCAAATTGAGCCCTCAGTTATCTTTATCCTGCCTATCCCATGCTCACAATATGTGTTGTAGTAGTTTCCTCAGTGCCAGATTGAGTACTCTGATACTCCATCTACATAACATACAAAGAGAGATACTATACTGCAGAGTGAGCTCTGCATGAATGAAAACAGAGAAAATGCAGAATTCAACTGAAGGATAATTTCATTTTCTTTCTGATAGCCACTTTCCTTGATCAGCAGCTGCTTTCACGGTCAGGCAGGATTTTACACCATCTTTTTTTTGTTTGGAAACAACTGAAGCGTGATTTCCCCAGAACACTTGATGCATAAGCAAACTGGTTTTGCAAGTAATATTTGTTCATGTTAAAAAAAAACATAGTCCCTTCTAGCAACAGTAACCAGCTTTAAGATTAATAGCTACTCAGAAAAAGAATTCATCTAAATGTGAAAATTTGGTGGTGGTGTTCCCTTCTTTCATTGGTAGTGTTAAAATGAACAGTTTTGTCCCATATCTGATTTAAATTTAAATACATAAAATAAATAGGGAAAATCTTTCATTTATTCAGGGATATGTATCTCTTTAAATGTGATAATAGTAATGTTATTTCTTGTTTCTTGAAAAAAAGAACAACTACAATGGAGAATATGTGAACTTAAGCAATTTAAGTTTTTACTGTAAGTGGAAGCATCTTACACTTCTCATATTGTTTTACATTAGCAACAAGGTTTCTTGTTGCCAAGTACAGAAGACTGACATAATCTTTTAACTAACCTTGCTTATCATAAACTAACTCAGCCACAATCTGTAGGCTAAGGTATAAACTCTGGAGCAATGAAAGCAAAAACAAATGCAATAGGAATCTCACCACTACCCAATTCACGTCTAAAATTGTCTTTTGCCTCAGCGCTGAGTGGCATCGAGCATAAGATTTGCTCTCTAATGACTAAAAGAACTATTAAGCTGCTGCTTATTTATCCAAGCTGAAACTCTGACACTTTCTTATAGGTCTTAGGTCTCAAGAAACTTTAAGTTAGGTAAAAGATACCAGCTCTAAATCCAAGGGACTAGTCTGGGAAGTTTTCCTGTAATCTAGCCATTTTAATTTGGACTATGTTCTGAGGTCTTTTATGTATCTCTACTTTTTTTTGACAGGCAGAGTTAGTGAGAGAGAGAGAAAGAGAGAGAGAGAAAGGTCTTCCTTCCGTTGGTTCACCCCCCAAAAGGCCGCTACGGCCGGCGGACTGCGCCAATCCAAAGTCAGAAACCAGGTGCTTCCTTCTGGTCTCCCATGCGGGTGCAGGGCCCAAGGATTTGGGCCATCCTCCACTGCCTTCCCAGGCCACAGCAGAGAGCTGGACTGGAAGAGGAGCAACCAGGACAGAATCCAGTGCCCCAACCAGGACTAGAACCCGGCGTGCTGGCGCCGCAGGTGGAGGATTAGCCTAGTGAGCCGTGGCGCTGGCCGATATATCTCTACTTTTTAAAAACAGACTTATTGTGGGATAATTGTGTTGTGTAATTTGACTGTCACCCAAAGGACCACGGGTTAAAAGCCTTCATACCCAAAGTCTTATGTCAGTGATAATGAGAGGGCAAAATGTCTTTTAATTATGGTTTTGAGGGTAGGAACTTTGGCAATGGTTTGATTGGGTTGTTAGGATGGAGTCCTCATCATTAAAACCTAGTGAGCAGCAAGATTCAAGATGGATATATAAAGAAGTCCAATGTTTGCCTCCTCCTCCACCAAGATATTCTGAAGCAGCACATCTATTAGTGAGTACCTGAGGAAGAGCATGAGAGGCTGTAGGTGAGAAGTAGAAATACAGCAGGGCAGTGATAAAAGGTATATCAGCTTGGATATAGAAAGAGGAACAAGGCAAATCCAGTCAGTGTCTGATGCCCTTGCCCCACGGCAAGGGGAATCCTTATTTTGGGGAGAAACACAGCAGGAGAGCGTAGGTGGAGACAATCTGCACATACCTCTCGCCCAGGCAATCCTCCCCAGAGAAGAATCTAGCTGCTATTGGCTAGCAGCTCAGGGAGGAACACTCCATGGAAATCTCTGAACTCCCAGAATTCAGAGAAGGAAACTTCACTGTTCTCTCCCCAAAGTCCTCTGAGAGCTGACGTATTGAAAGTTGAGTCACTCACAACTTTTCCTTGCATGTCTTCTTCCTGGAGGCCCCAGAGACATTCCTGCATTCTAGAAGGGAAGACTGAGCCCAATGGTTCCAGCTGGACCCAGTAGGGCAGCAGCGGCCCCATAGCCCACATAGCATTCTTCACTGCAGTGTAAAGTGGGAGCAGGGAAGCTGGATAGATAGCCTCTAGGATCCTGGAAATTCGGAGACCTGCAGTGTCAGAATTGAAAACTATCCTTTTTCCCAATGCCTCTCCTTCCCCCAAACGCTTGAAAACTGGCAGTTTGCATCTTGGTTTCAGTGAACCCACTAAGTCTGACTACCAAGTCTCTGAGTTCCTTGCACACTGGGTTAGATTTCACAGTGGGGTTTGGGGGCACATTACAGAGTGAGTCAGTGCTCTGGACTGTGTACCAGCTTGGATGGGTGAAGTGCACCAGCACCATGAGCTCACTGTGAGCTATGAATCAGCTAATTCACTTTGGCACAGCTGAAAGGCTGGGACTCCAAATACACCAGTTGGCTCCAACATCTCCTTCTGCTGACCAGACAGAGGAGCTCTCCTCCACGAGCTTTTTGGGTATTACTCTAGACTATGGCCCCTAACATAGGAATAGTGGCTGGAGCACCCTGGTCCCTCCAGGGACACACCCATGGAGCACAGATGTCAGCTTTAGGTGGTCCATATAGTTCAGCAACACCCCGCTCATCAAGCCTTGCAATAGAATATTTGTGCTGGAAAGGAAAGTCTCTTAAACAAATGGCATTGGGAAAATTAGGTTTCCACATGCAGATGTTTGAAAAAGATCCCCTCATTACACCTATACAAAAATCAACACAACTGGATCAAGCATCTAAACTTAAATCTGGAACCATCAAACTACTGGAGGAAAACGTAGGGTAAATTCTGCAAGCTATTGGTCTAGGCAAATATTTCCCGGGTAAGACCACAGAAGCACAGGCAGCGAAAGCAAAACTAGACAAATAGGATTACATCAAGCTAAAAACCTTCTGCATGGCAAAGAATACAATTAGCAAAGTGAAGAGGCAACGGACAGAATGCAAGAATATATTTGCAAACTATGTATCTGATAAAGAATCAACATCCTGAATAGAAAAGGAGCTCAAGAAACTCAACAACAACAAAACAATGCATTTAAGAAATTGGTGCAGCCGGAACTGTGGCTTTTAAAGAGTAAAGCCGGCATCCCATATGGGTGCCAGTTCGAGTCCCTGCTGCTCCACTTCCAATTCAGCTCTCTGCTATGGCCTGGGAAAGCAGTAAAAGATGGCCCAAGTCCTTGGGCCCCAGGCCCCTGCACCTACAGGGGAAAATCTGGAGGAAGCTCCTGGCTCCTGGCTTCACATCAGCGCAGCTCCAGCTATCACAGTCAATTGGGGAGTGAACAAGCAGATGGAAGACCTCTCTCTCTCTCTGTCTCTCCTTCTCTCTCTGTGTATCTCTGACTTTCAAATAATTAAAATAAATATTTTTAAGAATAAAAGAAATGGTTAAAGGATAGGAACGTTCATTTTTCAAGTGAGGAATAAAATGGCCAACAGACACATGAAAAAATGCCCAGAATCACTAACCATCAAGAAAATGCAAGTAAAAATCACAATGAAGAATCACTTTAACTTAGAATGGCTAAAATAAAAAAAATCTCGTGTGGTTGTGGGGAAAATGTACCCTACTACACTACTGGTGGGACTGCAAACTGATGTACCCATTACTGAAGACAGAATGGAGATTTCTCAGAAAACTAAAAACAGATTTACCACATGGCCCAGCTATCCCATTCCTGGGAATATATACAAAGGAAATGAAATCAGCACGTGAAAGAGATAAGGTGAACTCCCATGTTTATAGAGCTTAATTCACAACATCAAAGATATAGAATCAACCTAGATGTCAACCAACTGATAACTGCATAAAGAAAATGTGGTATAGATAGATGATGGAATATTACCCAGTCATAAAAAGCAATGAAATCCTACCATTTACAACAAAATGGATGCAACTGGAGATAATTGTAAGTGAAATAAACCAGATCTAGAAAGAGAAATATCACATTTTCTCTTTTTTACGGGTTAATATATAGAGTATAAAAATCGTTTGGATGTCATATCAATTGGTATATAGTTATAAACATTGCTTCAATGAATTATATCATGCACATGGCAATGTACCCTTCTTTCCTCACATTATAATCATTATCATGAATCCCTCATTTTGTAGTATTAATATATTTTCAAGAAATAATAATATATGTGTATGTATATAATGTGTGCATATGAAGTGAATGTGGCCATAATTTTAAAAATTGGTAACATTTAAAAATAAGGAAAAATCATAAACTTATAATATTAAAAGTTCTCAGCTCTGCCACTGCAAGGTAAAAGCAGCCATACACAATAGGTTAATGAATGTAGGAGGCTATGATCTAATAAACTTTATTTCCATAAAAACCACTGATGCCTCTATAATGGAGACCACATATAGACACACACTGTCATTCCTTGAATACTCTGCAGTGTTCTGGAACACTGACAGCAAGAATGCCAGCACAATATGCCAAACAAATGGGGCCAGCTGATTCTGGATTGTGAACCTCCAGAATTAGGAGCTGAAATAAATTCCTTCCTTCAAAAAAAGTTTATCTTAGGTATATTCTTATTGTAAAAAAAGCTAACTAATAGAAATTGATATCCAAACAACTTCACACATTAATATATACAATTTGATGTGTATGGACATATGAAAACATCTGTGATAGCAGCACAGCACTTAAGTGAATAAACATTACATCTGATTGTGTTTTTAAATTTGTTTTTTGTGGCTTTCTATGATAAAAAATTAATATGAAAACAAATTTGAAGTGTAAAATATTATAAATAGTTAACAACTTAAAAGAACTTTATATTAATGGGACTACATAGGTAGATCATCCTAACAAGTATGAATTAATGCCCATTTTATTGAGTTATTAGTTTTTTCATGTTGATCTGTGAGAAGTATTTATATTGTTGAAAAATTAATCCCTTATCAGATATACAGCTTGCAAATTTCCTCTAGTACCCCATAGTTTGTCTTTTCATTCTGTTGTTTCTTTTGCTGTGTAGAATTTTCTCATCAATGTAGTACCACTTATCTATTTTTGCTTTGGTTGCCTGTGCTTCTGATGCCACATACAAGAAATAAATGCCAAAACTACTATCAAAAAGTTTTTCTCCCATGTTTTCTTCAAGGAGTTTAACAGTTGAAAGTTTTTAAGATTTGTTTATTTATTTGAAAGACAGTGTTATGAATGGAGAGGGAGACGGAGAGATGTTCCATCCACTGGCTTACTCCCCAAAAGGCTTCAAAGGCCAGTTCTGGGTCAGGGAGAATCAAGGAGCCAGGAACTCTATCCAAGTCTCCCATGTGGCAGGGGTCCAAACACTCGAGGCATCTTCCATTGCTGTCACAAGGCATATTAGTTGGGAGTTGGATTAGAAGTGCAGTATCCAGGACCCAAACTGATGCTCATAAGCGATGCCAGCATCTAGGCAGAAAATCTGCATGCAATTGGGCTTGGAGAACTAACACCAAAAGCACTGAAAGAACAAGCCTTGACTTCCCTGAAATTCAAAAGTTCTCCTCTGAAAACCACTTAAAAGAGAAAGAAAATGACCTACTCACTGGGAGAATATACAGTCAGTCATTCACATCCATCAGCCCCACATATCTATCAGCTATGCATCAATGAATTTAACCAACTGTAGGTTGAATCTATTTGAGGATGGATTCCAAGATGGCAGAATAGGCAAAAGGCCTACTGCTCTAGGATGTAGGGTAAATATGAAAAAAAAAGTGGAAGGAGGAAGTACATTCTCGGGAGAATTAGAAAACCACAGTGGAAATTCTACGGAAGGAAGAGGGATGCCATGGATCTGTGACGAAGGTGCGGACGTGAAGCATGAGCACAAACAAAATGCCCAAACCCAGCAACTAAAACTAGAGAAAGTGCCAGCTTTGGAGAGTGAGGTCAGACTACAGCAGCCTGGAACACTAGCGATATAGCTAGAGGGAGAGTTTGGCATGAGTCCAGCCTGGAATCCTAAGGCAGACAAGATACCAGCTAAACCAGTGAAAAAAGCGGGGTGGGGGGGGGCATGTTTCTCTTTTTCCATCCCCCCAACAATGGCGCCCAGCAACCGGCTGAGAGAGGGTGATGCCATTTTGCACATAAGCAGCAGCTGCGGGAGCTCTTGTGCTCAGCAACTGGCCAGAACAAGACACCATTTTGTCAGCAGTAGCAGCGGCAGCAGCTAGGGTGACTGCATCTGGCAACTGGCAGGGAGAAGGCAAAATTTTGAAATGAATAGGGGTTGTAGCCGATAGCTCTTATGCACGCAAATTATCCAGGGAAAAATCCCCATTCACCACTGACTTTCAGTCTGGCTGGGAGGATTGACAGGGGGCTGGACACCCATGTAGCACTGTGAGGTGCCCCACCTTCTCAACATATCACAAGATTTGGGGCTCAAACTGACTAGGCAAAGCACCCACAGGCAGCAGGCTCTGGGAACGTCTCTGCCTTTATGTGGATGGGACAAGCTAGTGGGGCAGAGAGGACCTTCTCTACCCCATGACTGTGGGAGCCTGGTGTGCTGAGACTATGAGAACTCTGTTACAGCATGAGAGGGTGCAGGGTGTAGTTGGGTCTCTAGGCAATCACTGAGTGGCTAAACATGCTCAGAATTCCCTGCTTGCCTGGGGTTGCTCATACTAAGGACTGCATAGATCCTTTGTGCAGTGCATACAGCAATGTGGATGAGTATTGCACCCACCATGGGCTAATACCCAGGCATTGATGACCTTAGAAGAGAGGAGGTGATGAGGAGATTATGCCAGCAGGGGAGATCATACCTTCCTTTCTGCTAAAAAGAGATCTACCAAGCTGAACTTAGGTATATCACCCTGGATTCTTGCCACACCATGGAGCCCTGACTGGAGCTCCCTGGCCACACCAAGCACAAACCTCTGGGTGTTCACTGAAAGCGCAGATGATCCACTAAGCCACAGAGATATAGTTCAAAGATAAAAGCTATCAGAGGAAAAAAACAACAACAAGTATTTCCACAAATGTCTATAAATAAATGCAAAAATTCAAGAAATAAGAATAAGTAAGACTCATAACCTCTCTTCCCCATGAAGAGAACACACTTGAATATTAGAATGTGAAGATGAAGACATTGATGAAATGCCTGAAACAATTCAAAGGATTAATCATAGAGTTACTCAAAAGCAATCAGAAGCAAATCTACAAATTAAAGAAATCCGTACATGACCTGAATGAAAATTTTTCCTATGAAATTGAGATTTTAAAAAGAAATTAAAATGAAATATTAGAAATGAAGAATTCAGCATGTCAAATAAAAAATACAGAGGAAAGCCTTAACAACAGATTTGGTGAGGCAGAAGAAAGAATATCTGATCTAGAAAATAAATATTTGGAAATTTTTGAGTCAGATCAAAAAAGAAGAAATTAGAAAAACTATATCATGTAGGATCTCTGTCCTTAATGTGCTGTACATTGTGATTTAATGTTATAACTAGTACTCCAACAGTATTTTTCACTTTATGTTGCTACGTGGGTGCAAACTGTTGAAATCTTTACTTAATATATACTAAACTGATCTTCTGTATATAAAGAGAATTGAAAATGAATCTTGATGTGAATGGAAGGGGAGAGGGAGTGGGAAAGGGGAGGGTTGCGGGTGGGAGGGAAATTATGGGGGGAAGCCATTGTAATCCATAAGCTGTACTTTGGAAATTTATATTCATTAAATAAAAGTTAAAAAAAAAAGAAAAAGGAAAACCAAAAACAGACTGAAGCAGCTGAGAGCTGGAGCGGGTGGCAGCTTGGAGAAAGAAGTGAGACCAGATTGCGGTGTATATGTATGTATGTATATGGTGATATAGCCATAGTGGAAGGGAAAACATGGCATGAATCCAGCCTGCAGCCCTAGGGGCTAGCAGTTACTTGCTGACTCAGTGAAAGTAAAAGGGGCACATTTATGTCATCCAATCCTCCCCATAATGGTTCCAACTGCCCGGCTGAGAAAGGGTGGGTGCCATTTTGGGTTTACGCAGCAGCTGCAGGAGCCTTTGTATGCATGCACAGCAATTGCTGAGACAAGAAGCCATCTTCTCAGCAGTATTGGTGGCAATGGTGGGGAGAGACCAACACTCAGCCAGTGGCTCTTATAATTGCGTGTGATTCAGAGATTCCAGCAGAGGGAAAAATTCACAGTTTCCACTGACTTTGAGCCTTCCTGGAAGGATTGACAGGTGGGTGGGCACTCCTGTAGGACTCTGAGGTGCCCCCAGGCTCACAACATACCATAAGCTCCAGGGTGCAAGCCACAAAGGTGGAGCAGGCTGGGAAACATCTGCCTCTCTGTGGACTGGAATAGGCTGGCAGTACAGGGAGGAACCTCTGCATACAGCAACTGTGGGAGCCTTGTGCTGAGACTGTAGGGGATGTGATGGCTACTTAAAAGGGTGCAGGGTGTACATGGGTCTCTGGGCAGCCACTGAATGTGTCTCAACACACTCAGAGCTTCTTGGTTTCCTGGGACAGATCATTGCAGCAGGAACTCTGCACAGAGTGAGGACTGTGCAGATCATTTGGGTGGTTCATACAGTAGAGCAGATGAGTATTGAACCCACTGGAGGCTAACACCTTGGCATTGCTCTACTTGGACGAGAGGAGGTGAGGGGGTGATCACACCAACAGAGATGACCATTCTTTTCCTTCTGTTAACAAGAGATCTACCATGCCCAACTTGGGTGTTACCCTGGATACTCGCCTCACTCCATAGTACTGACCAGAACTCCCTGGCCACATCAGGCACACAACTCTTGGTATTCACTGAAAGTGCAGATATTCCACTAAGCCAAAGAGGTATAGTTTTTAGATAAAAGCCATCAGAGTACTTGAACAGGCACTTTTCAAAAGAGGAAACTCAAAAAAGCCAACAGACACATGAAAAAATTCTCATGATCACTAGTTATCAGGGAAATGCAAACCAAATCCATAAAGAAGATTTACCTCACCATAGATACACTAGCTCTCAGATAGAAATCAACAAAGAAGAAATGCTGGTGGATGCGGGGAACAGGTACTCTAATCCACTGTTGGAGGGAATGTAAACTACTATAACCCTTGTGGAAGACAGTTTGGAGAGAACTCAGAATGATGAAAATAGATCTACCATATGACCCAGCAATCCCACTCCTTGGAATTTACCAAAACAAATGAAATCAGCATATAAAAGAGTTATCTGTACCCCTATATTCATTACATTTCAATTCACAATGGCTGAGATTGGCAATAAACCCAGATGTCCATCAACTGATAATTTGATAAGAAAATTATGGTATATATACACTATGGAATACTACTGAGTGGTAAAAAAAAAATCCTTTTGTAAAAAAATGGATGTAAGTGGAAAACATTATACTTAGGTAAATAAATCTCAAAAATGCAGATACCATGTTTTCCCTGATCTGTGCTAATAGAGTACCTAAAATATAATATATTGGTATGAAATTGACATTTTGAGATTTTTACAGCCCTTGTCTCTCCAATTGAGGAAGTGTTTTTTTTTTCTTCATAGTATTATTGAACTCTTTACTTAGTGCAGGGTTACTCTTATGAGTATAAAGAAAACTGAAAGTAAATATTTGAACTGTTATGTGTTGTAATGGAGAGGGAAGACGAAGATTTGGAGCATGGGTGAGAGGGAGGGTATGGTGGGAAGTATCACTACATTCCTAAATCTGTATATATGAAATATTTGAAATTTGTATATCTTAAATAAAATTTTAAAAACTATTTGCAAAATGTGCACATACAGACTTTTTCTTTTGATTAATGAGTACTTACATAGAACCTATATCACATTAAATGTTATAATATAGTGGTGATTTATATGAAAGGATATATATGAAAGGAATGGGGATGATGGCCGAATATAGAGGGAGCTTACTGCTCTAGTCTAGGGGAAGATGCTTAAAAGTTTTGAGAGCACACTCTCAGGAAGAGTTAGGGAGAAAACGACAAAGGAAACTCCTTGCAAATTAGAGGGACACTGCAGATCTACGTGGAGAGTGTGAATGTGAACAACTCAGGACCTCAGGAGCCTAGAGCCTCAGCACTAGGTTTGGAGTGAGGTGAGACAAGACTGCAGCAGCCCAAGCCACTGGAGAAAAAGCTGAGGGAAGAGCCTGGCATGGGCCTGGCTTGGAGTCAGACCAAAAAAAAGAAGAAATTTATAAACTAAAAAATAGTGTTGGAGATCTATAGGATAATATCAAACAACCCAACATACAGGTTTTAAGAGTTTCTGAAGGTGTGGAAACAGAGGAAAGATTAGACGGCATTTCTAGTGAAATAATTACAGAAGACTTATCTTATTTGGAGAAATAAAGGGATGTCCAAGTGAAAGAAGCACAAAGAATTTCTAATGAAAGTGTCCAGAAAAGATCTTCACCATGACACATTGTAGTCAAACCCTCCACAGTAAAACATCATGAAAAGATTCTAAAATGTGCAAGAGAGTAATGCCAGATTACTTTCTGAAGTTCTCCAATTAGACTCATAGCTGACTTCTCATCAGAAATCCTACAGGCTAGGGGAGAACAGCAAGATATATTCCAAGTCTAAGGATAAAAAAAAAAACAAACCTGCCAACCCAGAATACTGTACCCTGCAAAGCTCTCATCTATGAAAGAAGGTGAAATAGAGACCTTCAATGAAAATTAGAAATTGAAAGAAGTTGTCACTATTCATCCAGTCATACAAAAGATGCTTAAGCATGTGTTACACACAGAAACATGTTCATCACTATTAATGAAAGTGAAGGCAGAAAATCTCCCAGTAAAAGTATGAAGGACATCCAAAGTAAAAAATAGGAATATTTATAGAAAAAAGGGAGGGTCAAGTCCATACTTACTAATAGTCTCTTTGAATGTAAATGGCTTCAACACTCCAATTAAAAGATAGAATGGATGAATGTATTAAAAAACAGAACTCATCGATTTGCCCTACAATAAATATATTTCACCAACAAAGATACATGCAGACCAAAAGTGAAAGGCTGGAAAAAGATATTCCATGCTAATAGAAACTAAAAAAGAGCTGATGTAGCCTTCCTAATATCAGATAAAATAGACTTTAACACATAAAGTGTTAAATGAGACATAGAATGGCACTATATAATGATTAAGGATCAATTCTACAGAAAGATGTAACTCTCATAAATGTATATGATCCAATTACAGGGTGCCTGGCTATTTAAAACAAATGTTAATGGATCTAAAGGGAGACATAGACTCCAATACAATAGTAATGAGGGACTTCAATACTCTACTTTCAGCAGTGTACAAATCAGCCAGACAGAAAGTCACCAAGGAAACAACAGAGTTAATACTATAGACCAAATAGGCCTATGGGCATCTACAGAACTTTTGATCCTACAGTTGCAAACACACATTCTTCTCACCACTGCATGGAACTTTCTCTAGGATAGACCACATGCTAGGCCATAAAGTAAGTCTCAGCAAATTCAAGAACATCAAAATCATACCATGCATCTTCTCTGATCACAAAAGAATGAAGCTGGAAATCAACAACTCAAGAATCTCTAAGACACATGTAAATATATAGAGACTGACAACATGCTCCTGAATGAATAGTGTGTCATTGAAGAAATCAAAGAGAAATAAAAAAAATTTTTGGAAACCAATGAAGACAATACAGCATATGAAAACTTATGGGATACAGCAAAAGCAGTGTTAAGAGAAAAGTTTATAGTAATTGGTGCCTACATCAATAAATTAAAAGTACCAAATAAATAAGCTACCAATGCATTTCATGGACCTAGGAAAACAACAATCGACCAAACCCAAAACTAGTAGGAGAAAAGAATTAAAATTAGAGAAGAAATAAACAAAATTGAAACAAAAAATACAAAAGATCAGCGAAATGAAAAGCTGCTTTTTTGATAAACTAAAGAAAATTGACACACCATTGGCCTAACCAAAAAAAAAAAAAAAAAGAGATGACCCAAATCAGTAAATTCAGAAATAAAAAATGAAATGATAATCAGACACCACAGAAATAAAAGGAATCATCAGGAGTTACTACAAAGAACTGTATGGCAACAAATTGGCAACCTAGAAGAAATGGATAGATTCCTGAACATATACAACCTACCTAAATTGAGCCATTATTACACAGAAAACCTAAACAGACCAATAACCAATATAGAAATTCAACCAGTAATAAAAACCCTCCAAGCAAAGAAAAGCCCAGGACTGGATGGTTTCACTGCTAAGTTCTATCAGACATTTAAAGAATTAATTCCAATTCTTGCCAGGCTATTCAAAACAATTTAAAGGGAGGGAAGCTTCTGAAAGATTCCTTCTATGAAGCCATCATCACCTCAATTTCTGAACCTGAAAAAGATACAACAGAAAAAGAGAAGTATAGATCAATTTCCCTGATGAATATAGACACAAAAATGCTCAACAAAATACCAGCCAATCAAATCCAACAACACATCAGAAAGATCATTCACCTGGAGCAAGCTGGATTTATCCCTGGTATGCAGGGATGGTACAATATTTGCAAATCAATCAATTTGATACATCACATCAACAAACTGAAGAACAGAAACTATATGATTTTCTCAATAGATGCAGAGAAAGCATTTGATAAACTACAACGCCTTTTCATGATGAAATATCTAAGCAAACTTGGTATAGAAGGAGCATTCCTCAACACAATCAAGGCAATTTTTGACAAACCTGTATTCAGCATCCTATTGAATGAAGAAAAGTTGAAAGCATTCCCACTAAGATCCAAAACCAGAAAAGGACGCCCACTCTCAACAGGGCTATTCAATATAGTCCTCTAAGTTTTAGCCAAAACCATTAGGGAAGAAAAATAAATCAAATGGATACAAATTAGGAAGGAGAAATTCAAACTATCCCTATTTGCAGATGACGCGATTTTACATATAGCAGGTCCAAAAGAATCTACTAAGAGAGTATAGGAACTCATAGAAGAGTTTGGTCAAGTGGCAGGATATAATATCAACACACAAAAATCAACAGCCTTTGTAAACACAGACAATGTCATGGCTAAGAAAAAGCTTCTAAGATCAACCCCATTCATAATAGCTACAAAAAAAAAATCAAATACCTTGGAATAAATTTAACCAAGGATGTCAGAGATCTCTATGATGAGAATTACAAAAAATTAAAGAAGTAGAAGACACAAAAAAATGAAAAATATCTTCCATTTTCATGGATTGGAAGAATTGATATTATCAAAATGTCCACACTACCAAAAGCAATTTAGCTTCAATGCAATACCAATCAAAATTGCTATCCTAGAAATCAACAAAAAACTCATCCTGGTAAGGATGTGGGGAAAATAGTACCCTAATCCACTGTTGGTCAGAATGTAAACTGGTAAAAGCCACTGTGGAAGATAGTATGAAGATAACTCAGAAATCTGAATATAGACCTACCATATGATCCACCCTTCCCATTGTTGTGAATTTACTGAAGGGAAATGAAATCAGCATATGAAAGAGTTACCTGAAATCCATGCTTATTTAAGTTCAATTCACAATAGCTAAGAAAGGGAATCAACCCAAATACCCATCAACTGAAGTATGGATAAAGAAATTATGGGATATATACACCATAATTTGTTTTACATTATGAGTAAAAAAAATTACTATGTGACAGAAGCAAATCTGAAAAAGGATACATACTATATGATTCCAATCATATAACATTCTGGAAAAAGTAAAACTGTGAAGACAGAAAAAGGATCAGTGGTTTTTAGGGGTTGGTAGAGTTAGGGATGAGAAGGCAGATCATAGAGACTTTGCTTAGAATCCATACAATTCTGTGTAATATTATAATGATGGATACATATCATTACACACTGGTCAAAATAGTTACAATGGGGCCGGCTCCATGGCTCACTTGGTTAATCCTCCACCTGCGGCGCCAGCATCCCATATGGGCGCCTGGTTCTAGTTCAGTTGCTCCTCTTCTAGTCCAGCTCTCTGCTGTGGCCTGGGAAAGCAGTGGAGGATGCCCAAGTGCTTGGGCCCCTGCACCCGCATGGGAGACCAGGAGGAAGCACCTGGCTCTTGGCTTCGGATTGGCGCAGTGCACCAGCTGTAGCGGCCACTTGGGGGGTGAACCAATGGAAGAAAGACCTTTCTCTCTGTCTCTCTCTCACTTTAAAACTCTGCTTGTCAAATAAAATATTTACAATGTACAACACTCAGGATGAACACTAACAACCTGTGGAATTTGGGCAATAATACATCAATTTTACAGAAGTGTCACTCTGACATGTAATGTTGAAGGTTGTGGGGTTCGATGTGTGAAAGAGGGTATGTGGGAACTCTATTTGCTGCTCAATTTTTCAGGGAATAAAAAACTGCCCTAGAAATAAAGTCTACATCTGGAAGCCACAACATTTGCTGTTTAAAGATTCAGCTATTTTTGTCTATGTTATAACAGATACTGAATATTTTAGTTTTTAAAAAGTAAACTGGGTGCCGGATTCTGTCCCAGTTGCCCCTCTTCCAGGCCAGCTCTCTGCTATGGCCCGGGAGTGCAGTGGAGGATGGCCCAAGTACTTGGGCCCAGCACCCCATGGGAGACCAGGATAAGCACCTGGCTCCTGCCATCGGATCAGCATGGTGCGCCGGCCGCAGCGCACCGGCTGCGGCGGCCATTGGAGGGTGAACCAATGGCAAAAGGAAGACCTTTCTCTCTGTCTCTGTCTCTGTCACTGTCCACTCTGTCAAAAATATATAAATAAAAAAAAAGTTAACTCTGATTACTTTTGCAATTTCCTTTGCTATTCTTTAAGAATTGAATTTTTGGAATTCCTTACTTCATCATTTTAACGGACTTCAATCTGAACATTTCACATGATCTCAAAAAAGAATGCTATTAAAAGAATCCACCGTTAATATTTTGATACAGGCATTTATTGCATACAGTCCATGTAGGAGAAATCACATCAGATACTATTTGTCAGATGAGTAGCTGAGGTCAGTGGTCAGGGGTTGATGCTGGAATATAGTCAAATGTATAGGGTCCTGAGAACTTGGAAGGAACGATATAGTCATATTTAACAATTTTGCTGAGGGTTTGCCTAGCGAGGCTGTTCAAAGTTAGTTCATAAGAAAACTTGAGTGGGTGAAGGAAATCAACTCCTCAGAAATAATGGCGTTAAGTTTTGAAAGAAGACATTTTTCCAGAAACAAGCCTTGTTCAGGTGAGGTTTGAGTCTCCTTTAGAACTTATCCAGCAATGGTAATTATGGGGCAGAGTGGGTTAAAGCCACCACTTGGGAATCCTGCATCCCATATTGGAATGCCTTTTTGAGTCCTAGATACTCCATTTCTAATCCAGCTTCCTAATGCACCTAAGAAGCAGCAGATGATAGCTAAAGTACAAAGGTTCTTGCCACCCATGCAATAAATCCAGATAGAGTTTCTGCTTTCTGGTATTAGCTTAGCCCAGCCCCAGTTGTTGTGGGCATTTAGGGAGCAAATAAGCAAACAGAAGACCTCTCTCTGTCTCTTCCTGTTACTCTTCCTTTCAAATAAATTTCTTAAAATTTATTTTTAAAGAATTTATCTGGGAATCAGAAACGTATAATCTTCCCAAAAAACTATTCAGATTTCCCCTATTTTCTCATTTTCTGTTAGTTGAAAATGCTTCAATTCCATCATTGTCTGATCTCTTTCTCTTGTGTATCTAGCAAAAGTAGTCAGTTTTCCTAAAGATTAGTGAAATCACTGGTGTTTTACTAAAAGTTTATGGGGAAAACTCCAAATAAACAAACAGTTTATGAAAGAATAACTTATTTTAAGAAAGGATGGAGTAATGTAAAAAATAAAGCCAGCAATGGCATACCATCCACACCTAATTTCAAGGAAAAAAAATCCTGCTTATGCTCTACTTGAAGAGAACCAACAATTAGCAAGAGAAACAATGGACCACAGCAAAGTCATCTTTGTTGGTTCAGCATGCACAATTTTCATGGAAAAAAATTAAGGTGGAGCATACTTTCTACTCCATGGATGCCAAAATTATTGTGTCCCCATCAACGGCAGGCAATACCAGAGCTTTCAGTGGAATTTTCAACAAGTGAGACCAAAGTCCTGAAGCTGTCTTTAAAGAAATGTATCAGGAGATGAAAGATGGCTTGATCTTGATGAAAAAGCATATTCAAAAGAATGGCTATCAAGAAGTAGAACTGGTCCAGATGATACAAAAGCAGATGGATCAGTCAAGAGCAAAGACCATGGCAACAGTTTGGGGGGACACTCAAAACATTTTGCTAATTTGATTCCCAGAGAGTCAAAGAATAACACCTGCTTATTATGACAATATTTTGAGAAAGTCATCCCACGTTTCAACAGTAAAATTACAGAGAAAGGTATACCACAATGTGTTTCTCCACAACGTTCCACTAATTCTTATCAAATGAGCAATTCTGAATGAATTTCAATGAAAATTTGAGAGTCTACCTTATAGTCCTTGTTTCCTCTGACTTACATTTGTTTCCTAATTTTTTTTTGACAGGCAGAGTGGACAGTGACATTGGTTTTGCCATTGGTTCACCCTCCAATGGCCGCCGCGGATCCAATGGCAGGAGCCAGGTGCTTATCCTGGTCTCCCATGGGGTGCAGGGCCCAAGCACTTGGGCCATCCTCCACTGCACTCCCGGGCCACAGCAGAGAGCTGGCCTGGAAGAGGGGCAACCGGGACAGAATCCGGTGCCCTGACCGGGACTAGAACCTAGTGTGCCAGCGCCGCAAGGCGGAGGATTAGCCTGTTGAGCCCCGGCGCCGGTTGTTTCCTAATTTTTAATAGTTCTTGTTTTTATTTATTTGAAGAGTACTCCTCAAATTTCCACAACAGCCAGTGCTGGGCTAGGAGCCCAGGTGGGTTGCAAGAACCCAATTACTTAAGCCATTATGTGCCATCTTACTGGTGTGCATTAGCAGGAAGCAGTATCAGAATCATAGCAGGTACTGAAACACAGGCACTCTAGTATGGGATGCGTGTGGGCCAAGCATTGCCCTAACTGCTGAGCCACAAAGCCCACCAGTTTCCTAATCTTAAAACAGTTTTGAAGCCACACATTTTTCCTCAGTTAATAGTGTAAAAAAGGACTGCATTGACATGGTAAGTTTCCCATGACCCTTAGTTCTGTATGGATGGGTTAACTGGCTGGTCTCATTGCATACAATCTAGTCAAAACTAGGTGATATTCAAGTAATTTAATGGCATCATTATCAGGGTTCCCAGAGTTCATGAATATTACTTTTATTAATATTCAATAATGAAACATAATGCCTTAATAAAAATGAGTATCATGTGTATTATGAAAAAATCCATTAATGAATTTTAAATTTTGGCATCAAATTAAACTTTTAATTGTCTCCATGAAATTTTTGAAGACCCACATATATAACCATCTTTTTTTATTTCACCCATGATTTAACTGGAATATTATGTATTTATTATTTACCAATATTTATTACAAAACAGTCTCTTCAACAAATGGTGTTGAGAAACAATCTCCACATGCGAAAGTATCAAAAAAGATGCCTACCTTACATTACAACCTATACAAAAATCAACTGACATTGGATCAAGGATCTAAACATAAGCCCTGAAACCAAAATACTAAAAAAATTGGAAACAAAGCAAGACATTGGCACAGGCTAATATTTCTTGGATAAGACCCCATTTGCACAGACAACAAAAGCAAAAATGACAAATGGGATTACTTCAAATTAAGTTTCTGCACAACAAAGGAAGCACTCAATAAAGTGAATATGCAACCATAGAACAGGAGAAAATATTTGCAAACTAGGCATCAAATAAAGGATTAATATCCAGAATATATTAAGAGCTCAAGAAATACTACAACAAAACAAATAATCCAGTTAAGAAACTGGCAAAGTGTGGGGGGGCTGGTGTTGTGGTGAGTGGGTTAAGCCATAGCCTATGATGCCAGCATCCCTTACAGGTGCTGGTTCCAGTCCCAGCTGCTCCACTTCCAATCCTAGTATGTCTGGGAAAGCAGTGGACGGTAGCCCTAAGTCCTTGGGCTCTGCTCCCACATAGGAGATCTGGAAGAAATTCCTGGCTACTGCCTTCGCCATGGCCATTGCGGCCATTTGGGGAGTGATCTATGAAAGGAAGATTCATATTCTAACTCTTTCAAATAAATAATTAAATCTTTAGAAATGGGCAAAGGACATGACAAGGCACTTTTCAAAGAATGAATAACATATTGGCAACAGACACAAGAGAGAATGTTCAGGATTGCTAGCCATCAGGAAAATACAAATAAAAACCACAATGAGGTTTCACCTCACTGCAGTTAGAATGGCTATAATCTAAAAATCAAAAAATAACAAATACTGGCAAGGATATGGAGAAAATGGCACCCTAATACACTGTCAGGAATGTCAACTAGTGCAACCATTATGGAATACAGGATGGAGAGTCCTCAGAATTCTGTAAATAGATCTACCATATGACCCAGTCATGACATTCCTGGGAATTTACCCAAAGGAGATTATATCACCATATGAAAGAGGTATCTGTATCCACATGTTTATAGCAGCTAAATTCCTAATAGCCTGGGTATGGAATCAGCCAAGACATTCATCACCTGATTACTGGATAAAGAAAATGTACTTTATATACACAATGGAATACTACTCAGCCATAAAAAGACTGGAACCATGTCTTTTGCAACAAAATGGATGCAACTGGAGACCATTATGCTTAGTGATATAAGCCAGACCCAAAAAGACAAATACTGCATATTTTCTGATTTGTGATAGCTAGCAAAGAGTACAAAAAAACAATAAATATGAATATATGAGTGGAATTGACATCCTATAATTTTTGTTTATAGCTCTTGTCTATACCCTGTGAAACAATGCTCTTTCTACTTTTTACTTGTTGAACATTACATGTAGCTGATCCTTAACCCTGTGATTATAAAAACACATCGAAAAGATGTTATCATAAAAATTAAATGAAAAAAGGAAAGGAAGAGGAAGGAAGGAGGAAGAAAGGGAAGGATGGAAGCATCCTTCAGTTCTTATAATTATATCTATGAAACACATGGAATCAATTTTATTTGTAGTAATAAAAAATTAAAAATAAAAATACAGTTGGCCATTTTTATGTAACTGTAGATGTTATCTATGCTTTCTGGTAAAGTTTAAAATATCAAATATTCATGCTTATTAAAGGATGAAAATCTCTTATCAGTGGGACAATCTGGGTTTTATTGTAATCATTTTATTTCAAGCCCTTATCAGCTGGTAATGTACATTATGTGACAGAAACACGATCTTTATCATAAGTGTAACTACTGCTCCATAGTTAACATAAAATACTTGACCCTTATCTATAGCATTGCTATGCTGTCTCCAATACCTTTTAAACATTAATTATATTGAGTGTTGTGTATCCCTTATTTTACCATAGTTCTTCATTCTTCTAATAAAACCTGTATTCAAGCCTATTTTTTCATTCTATAGACTTATGATCATTTCTTAAATATGATGTCAGCATATGAAACTTGAGTATACAGGCTGTTAAATATGTGATATTGATATGTGTTGTGTTTATGATTAGATTCAATACCTGTCATATCATTTGACCCATTATTCTGAATGACACTACCATTTTATTTCTTCATTAATTACATACTTATTCAGTGTGTTGTAGGTACCACTTTCTTGAGACAGAGAATGAAACACAACCAATGTTTAATCAAGTGAAGTTTGGGTAAAAAGTGAATACAAACCAGTTATATTTAATCAGGCTATGTTGGACAGTTTTATCTGTTGTTTAATCTGTCATAAATGATAGATTACACAGAGCCATATGCTCTGTATGTACAATATCTCGTGAAATCACTGGACATTTTCTATAAATTTCAAGGTAAAAATCTCTAGTATAATTTTAAACACAATATAAACAATTTGATGGTGTTAAAAATAACAACCATTTACTTATTTTGCAGTTGATACATTGCTGCATGTTTCACAGTGACTTTATTTCAAAACTGATTTTAATTTAGTAACAGAGTCTGTATAGTACTTTTTCCAAAGAGTGCACAAAGGCACAAAATAAAGCAAATGAAACAAAATAGTTACTAGACAAGTAATAATCATAGTACAGTAAATTTTTAAGTTTCCACAAAAAAGCCCTGACACTGTTCATATTAACATTACCTTTTGTTAACAGTAAAATAAATTTTAAATACTGCATACAACTATAATTTTATAATGAACAATAGTAAAAAATGTTCTAACATACACTCTAAAGAAAAGTACATGTATTATTCAACTGTGAACATTTCAAACATCTCAGACATCTGACTCTTGAAAATTTAAGAACACTTTTACATTTTTTGCACTAAAATACTAAAAGGCACATAAAAGCTTTATAAAAAATAAATTTATTTTTGCTGAGTTACTTTAATGTTAAAATTTAAGTCTTCTTGATGGAATGATATAGGAAATTGTGTCAGCCCTTTTACTGGGCTCTGAACAACCGCATTTAGATTTTCTATTTTATTTCCCATGAGTGACTATAATTCCTTTCACCAATGTTTTAATGCTAAACAAGATTTAATCAAAAGTTGCAACACATTTTTATGATAAATATTTATGAATCCAACTAGCTTTGAAGTCAGACAGATCTTCTAATTTTTAACTTATTCTTTGTAGGATTAATTATTCTGCATTAGTGAAACAGTACTGTAGGATTTTTTTCATATCGAATAGTGGGCCTAGTTTATATTGGAAAAGTTATTCATTTATTTGGACCATAAATAATATAGGTCCACTTTTTATTGTTTACTTCTCAACATGTTTCTGGTCTAAGTTATCTGGATAATACTTTGGTTTTACTGGTTCAGACATCCACTTAACATACAGAACAACTTTAAACAATTCTCTAAGTGCTGACACTTTTCAAACTAAAAGGAAAATTTACTAAATTGTACTTATTTCATGAAATGATATGAGATTAAGCAACTGGCCATAAGCTGCCAGAAAAATATACTTTTCAATTAAATGTAGAGGCAATGTATGGATATAAAGTGAATGCAGTTTTCAGAGCTTTATAGGATTTTCATTTTCATAAAGCTAAACTATAAATGATACATTAATTAAGTAATTCCTTCACATTTAGTTGCAGAGAATTCTAGGGTTCTTCAAGAACAGAAAAGTGAATGCTCATATCTAGAATCATGGCCCCTAAATTAAACTATTGGTAGTGTTCCCACTTAAGAGAAATCTTGAATCTTCAGAGCTACTGAAATTGGATTCTTTACAATGCACACATAGAGTCTTATCTGTTGATAATATATACTGTAGTAAATTGCTCCCAAGACTTCATTTTTTGCATATTGTCACTTTGAGCACTCAGTGGTATCATTTTATTAAGCAAGGATAATGTGGAAGGAAATTACGAAGAATTAAAAGTTTGCTCTTCAGGAAAATGTATTTCATGCTCCTTTTGTGAAAACTGCTAGGATGACCAAGAAATAGGTACTCAGTAAACAGGCACTGACTTTGATTGAAGTTCATTTACAATGTAGTAAATATATTCCTCTACAATTTTAAATCATGTAACTTCCCTGGCATGGTTCTTATTTTGGTACATATATTACTTACCCAGAAGACGACAGTACCTTTAATCTTGAAGATGCATTTAGATTCTTTTAAAAGTCAAATTTTAATCTTAAAACTATCATAATTCATGTTTTTTACCTACAAATATTATTTGAAAGCATTTTACCTGATAGTAAATCTGGAGGTGTAAGAGTTATTTGAAAATAGTTACTTGAAGTTCACTTCCTGAGCAACCATAGGTTTTCGAAGGCATTTTATCCTTAGGGTCCCAAAGTTACCCTACACAAGTCTCAAAACCATAAAGAAAACAATCTATATGGAAATGATTTTGTTCAAGGAAGTTGCATGTAAGGGTTAAAGAAAATTATTCACCATCCTCTTTGTTCAAGTATCTTTTAATATGCTTGTACTACCTTTCAATTTTACTGGAGGGAGGTGAACATTTGCAAAAAAACTTTTAAAGTATAAAATGTAGCTATCAATGGCTATCTAGTACCTCTTTAAAGAAATTTTTTGGATGCGACTACTACAAATATAAAGGAATTCTGTTTTTAACTCTAAAGGTAAAAATTACTACAAAATATTTTTCTCGGAGAATTTAAAGCCACATTATATAGAGAAAAGTTTTGTTCATGTTGTCCTTCAGTAATGAAAAGGACATTGCTGAACAGAATATTAGTATGAACACTCACACCACTCTCAACTTTCATTTCCATGGAGACTAATATCCCCCATTGGTATCTCTGGGGCTATATCAACTCTAAAACCAGAATTCAATCTCGGGCTTCTGGATTCTCTGGTTGAGCCAAAGGACCAAGGATAAATGCAGCATATCTTTTTATAAGATAAAGTGGACTATCTGTTAGCATTTTAGAGAATGGTTCAAAATCTGTTACCAGTATAGAATGTACAAACAAGTAAACTGTCACATATCACCATGAAATTACTTGGATTGGGTTATTTAATCCATCATCTTTGAATTGGAACCCTACAAGAGAAATTTTGCAAAGAGGGGCTTCTTAAGTCGTTTCTTTTTTAGAAAGATCATGTCGTGAATTCTTTGGCTCTGAGATGCTAATAGTTATAACTATATATATGGCACTCTTTTCTAGGATAGGAAGGTTTGTTTTTTGAAAGGTCATAAAATACACAATTAACTCATCTATAAAGCATTTGTTACTCTTCAAGGGCTACATCTAAACAGAAAAGACTGTTGTTCTTTCAAACACTGGCACAATTCACAAAGTGTTACTTGAAACACAATAATTTTGTGAAGAATAACTTCATGTTCTTCCATAACAAAGCAAAGCAAAACAAAAAGGGTAATATGTTAAACTCAAAGATCACCAGTTTCACTTTAAACTCGTTTCCAAATAGCATATAATTCAAGTTGTGTTTTTGCCCACATTCAAAATTTTAAGGATAGGGATGGCAGTGTGGCACAATAGGTTAATCCTCCACCTGTGGCGCCGGCATCCCATATAGGCGCTGGTTCTAGTCCCAGCTGCTCCTCTCCAATCAAGCGCTCTACTAATCGCCTAGGAAAGCAGCTCTGGCCATTGCAGTCATCTCGGGGGTGAACCAGTGGAAGGAAGACCTTTCTGTCTTTCCCTCTCACTGTCTGTAACTCTACCTCTCAAATAAATAAATAAATAAATAAATCCTTTTTTAAAAAATTCAAGGATAACTTCCCTTAAGAAATACTCACTTAAGAGCAATACATCAACACTGTAACATATTAGTTACCTCCAGTTACACATGCTGATGAAAAGTTCATAAAATAGAGCAGTGGATGAGTAATAAAATTTCCAATACTTATACATAAATTATAGCAATGCATACAGAACATAACCAAACAAAACACAGCACAACTGGAAATAAAACAACATTAAATATTCTTTCTTTTATAATGGTAAACCAAAGGAATCCTTAAGGAGGCTAAATGTGCAGTTTTTGTCTTGTCAAATGGATTTCCTGAAAATGGTTATCAAATCACTGTTCTACGTATCTCCCAATCATTTTAATATTAATTTTTAAAGTTCCTTATTTTATTAAGAAATTCTATATGAACGAACCTATTTTCTTATTTTAAAAAAAGTATTGCAAATTTTAAAATGTCAGTACTTTTCTCAATTACAGTCTTAAACTTCACATATTTTAGTGAATGACTACTTCTACATAATAGATCCACTGAAAGAGAAGTTTTTAAGAGTAACTGAAGTATCTTTCATACTGTCTTTATCAATGCCTAACACTAAAATGTAGTTTTATAAATCAATTTTTAAAACTCTTATAATTTGGATACATTTTAATAGAATCCTGCTGATTCAAGAACATGGAATTTGGGCACAGGGCACTTCCACAAAAAAAATCTGGGGGGTATTTCACAGCTGTGGTAGCTCTCATTATTTTCTCTTCTGTTTTGAAGGTTATCTCTGAATTAAAGCAAGTACTCACTCTTTTTCAATCTTCCTTGACTAAATTAGACATCAGCCATAATTAAAATAGTTTTGAATTTAAAATATAGCTTACTATAACTTTGCTAATAGTACATGGATTTTGTGAAATACAAGAATGTTCTGGTTTAAAATAATATGAGCCTGTAGCTGATACCAAGTTTTTCATATTGATAGGAAATTCAGAACTGTATCAATTTTTTTTCTTTTGCAATTTTTTAGGTTTCTGAGGGAAATAATTCCTAAACCAAAACTTGGTCTTAGATTTATACAAAATTAAATTGTCATAGATTAAAATATTCAAGTTTAACACTGTTTTTCTCTGAAAATGGGATGACATATTCTCTGGAGCAGTTTCTTTAAAAATTTATATTAACTCTTTTAGATTAAGAGTTTAACATTAATTTATAGAAAAAATGTGCCCATTGGTTATCCTAATAAACAGAATGAGACAATATTGCTTCTCAAGGTAGCTATACTGTAATTTTAGAGAGATATTTATGCACTCATGAAGACAAATATTTTTCTAGTTGGTGGGGAGTAAAGGAGGTCTAGTTTGGTGATGGTATCTATAGAAAGAAGGTCATGATAAATCAAGTTATAGCTTTCCCGTCAGTGATATTATCCCCTTGCAAGGGTTTGGATTTTCTTTTGAGAAAATCTTTGATGTCAATTCTGAACTTTTTTGCAACAAGGGGAACACATGCTTGAAATATTTAGAGAAAGCATGTAGCTTTTAGGCATCATTCCATCATAACTTAAACCTTTGGGAGAATACTATAGCTAATTTGCTTTTTTAGGGAAGGAATTTGGATTCCCAATAAACCAAAGGAAACTTGGGGGCACATGGGAGTAAGATGTTTCCAAATAGCTTCAGAATTCTGCCTTCCAGTGTAAAAAGCCGTTCTGGAAAACACTGAATCACTGTCCATGACACTGAAATGGTCCTTTTATTCCTAAATATTTTTTTACTATATTTTGGAACTTTTTTGGCTCTTAGGAATACTTTCAGTTTTATGTCACGAGGATTCCTACTAAATGAGAAGTAATTAAGGCAGAAAGAATGATCACACATCTTTAGCCAATACAATATATAGACAGATTAACCATTTTCTATCAACATAGTGTTTATAAATTCTTTATTGGTCCCAAAGAAGGGGATGGATTCATATATTTTAAAGACTTGGGGTTCTGTGATATACACACAATTCTTTAAAAATATAGTGGTGGTATGGTATAAAACATTTCAAAAATATTGGTTATTTGAAAATGTCATATTTGGTATACATTTTGAATCCAATATTATAATATAGAGAAGACAGGTTAAACACAGTCTATAAGTGACAAATTCTCATGACTCTCAGTCCACCTTGTAACACAAAAAATATTTGATGGTCAACAAAAATGAATTTCCATCAAAAATATGAATTTAAAAACCAGTCATCCTAGATATTATTGGCCATGGATTTTCATTATGTGAAGAAAACACATTTGTAATCCCACTTGTAGATTTACTAGCAGCATATTTGTTGGAATGAGTAGATATTCGGATACATGGTGAAAGTATTCAATTGATGAGTAAATTAAACAAAAGCTTGTGTGAGGAGGCACTTGAGTGGCATGTTATAAACTGATCTTTGGTAAAGGCAAAAATGGAAAAAACAACACTTCATTTACTGTTAATGAACACATTTCAATTGTTAAAACTGAATGTTTCCAGACATATTAAGGTGTTGGTCTAATATGTCATAAAAATGGTAAATGCCATGGCTAAAAACGTCTGCCTGTGTTTTCCTGTTAGTCTACTTTAAATAGATTATGATACAAAGCTTTAGTATTCAGAGATGGTCATTTTCACTCTTTCCAACTTATTGTGGGGGATGAGGAAAAAAAGTACATAACTGGTCACAGTATTGGTTGTACAGCTGAGTGGCTGAGTGGTATTTTTCAGATCTACAAATCAACTAAATAAATTATTTAAAGATTATAAAATACTAATGTCCAGTGTTTTCCAAAACCATTTTTTTCCTATAGTTTCTTTAAACTACATCACAAGTTTGTATCCAAAGCAACTTATTTGGGAAAAAGTAAGTGCTTCCATGCCCAAGGTTTTAATGCCTTCTGAATCTGTTTTGTTTGAAATTAGGCATTTCTGGTAAGTACTAAAAAAATAATTGATAGTATATTCACTAGAAAAAAATGAAGTGAACATAACAAAAGAGTTGGTTTACTATAAAAATTTTGGCACTTGTTTTCACTGTATCTCTAGACTTTATAATATCAGTCTGTTGTTCCGTATTTTAGTCAAATATGTAGAGATCTCTAATACATTTGTCACAGCAAATCCAAAAGTCGCAAGTAGTCAGCAATATTTGAAAATCATTTCAATTGGTCCACATTTGAAAGTTATTATATCTAGTCAGTAACATCTTTAAAACAATTAAACTGGTCAGTTCACATATTCTATTTACTTGATGGCTTAAGCTCTAATTGATGGAAAATAGTTGGTAATTGTACATAAAAATAGATCTTCAATTTTATAGAATTAGGAAACTTGCTTTTTTAAGAGGTGTTTAATTAAAGCAAAGTTTCTATTGTATGTGTATTTCTTAAACTGTACTGTTGGGCATATGGAATTGCAGTGGATAGTATGGCTGAAAGAAAATGGGTGGTGGACCAGATGTTACATAATTAGTATGGTATCCTCCTCCTTCAACATTAAAGTATGGAGCAGGCTGATAAAAACAAGTTACATTGTCTGTACTGGGTAAAATATTTTGTTCTCCAAGTACTCTTAAAGCCATAAGGGTGATCATATTGAGTGTCTGTCTTCTTTCATGTCCCATGAGGCAAACAGTACTTTCATTCACAACTCCACGCAAGGTCATAAGGTAGTCATACTTGCTTTTTTCTTCACCTATGAAGTGGTTGCGGAGGTACGATTCAATTTTTTTTTGTTGTTCGACTACATCAGGAAAATCAATGAAGAATCTGGAACACATATAACGTTCCAGGGTCTTGATTTCTGCTTCACATGCTGGCTTGAAATCACGAACTAGTAAGTTACTGTACTTCAGAAGGCCACCACCTCGAATCTCTTCAGGCTTTCTGGTAGATATAAGCTTGTATTGCAAATGTGTCATTGCTTCTTGGAAGTTTCCATACATGCTTTCAGCCACCACAGTTGGAAAGGATTCTTTGGTGAGCTTAGCATTTTTGTCATAATAGAAATCTAACATGGGATCCAAAACTATTTGAAAGGAATCAACACTAAATTCAAATTGTCGTCTGAGTGAATTCACAAATTTTAGCTCTACATTCTTACCAGTGTTATTAGAGAGAGAGATGAGACTCCAACGATCATGCTGATTGCAAACTTTGACCATTTTCTGCACATAAGCATCTTTCATGGTCTTTGGGGTGATCTTTTCCTTTTTGACACCTTTTGGTAAAAAGTCAAGTAGACAGCCTAGAACTGTATCCTTAACAAGCTGAAATTCTTGATCACTTGGAAGTTCAACACCAAAAATAATGTCCAGATCCTTATAACTGATTCCATTACGGCTTGCAAGTACGTAACTTGCGGTGGAACCATTTAACCGAGCATCTTTAACAATAATTCCTTGTTCTATGAGTTGGTTTTTCACAACATGAATGACATCTTTTGGTTTTACCTCCAGTGTGGGGAAATTCCCTCTTCCATGAATTGGAGTTACTCCATCTAATACTTGGTCCAGTGTTTTAATCTGATCCCAAGTGAGACTGCTGAATCTGATTTCAGACATTGTGAAGTCAGTAGTCCAACTGGACAGCAAAAAAAATATTGAGAAGAAATGTTAGTATGTGAAAACCAACATTATACCTAAAGCATATGAAAAGGTTAAAAACAGATTTACCTTAAATATAAGCCATGCTAATATTAGGAAGGGAATTACAAATGTATCAAATTGTGTTTTAATCTAAAAGTAAAATAAAAGCCAGAAGTATCTTATCAAAATACTTAGAGTTGGTTGATGCAAACAGATGCTGTACCTATAGTTACTGTTGATATAAAACAATGACTTTTTATATTTATTAATGAAAATACTGTAATAATGGCATTTGATGGTACAAATTTTGTTCATGGGATAACCTTAATCATGTTTAAAGTGAGACAAGACACTATATCTGAGTGTATTAGAACCATTATATTGAAAGGCAGTGTTTAAAAACAGTATACAGCATCTTTAATTCACAAGCATCACACTATTTTCATATATGAGCACACATCAAAAAGTTATGGAAAAATGGAATTAAAACATACAGATGAGCTGGACTTGTTGCATAGCAGGTGAAGCCACCACCTGCGACATCAACATTCCATATGGGCACTGGTTCATGTCCCTGCTGGCTCCACTTCTAATCCAGCTTCCTGCTAGTGACCTTAGAAAAGCAGCAGAAGATGGCCCAAGTGCTTGGGCTCCTTCCACTCACATGGGAGACCTATTGTAGATATCTGAGGAATGAACCAGGAGATGGAAGATTCTTTCTCTCTCTCTCTCCCTCTTTCTGTGTGACTCTGACATTCAAATAAATATTTTAAAAAAAGAGATAAACAATTTTATTCCAAAACACTTGAAACCAATGCATACTAATTTCTAATATGCATTTCCCTGGACTTATTGAAGTATCTTTTATACATTAGTCAGGTTCATATCTATTACTACTCTCATTTTAAATAATTACTGACATCCTCTATTAGGGTATAAATTTCTTGAATAAGGAAATCAGGATGAGAAAAAGTACCAGCTTGATTACTGCTTCTGTAAGTCCAGTAGACCTTTAAGATATGTTATTTGAAGGAAATAATATCAATTGGAAATGAAAAAAACTACTAAATTTGTACCAGAAGATGTGCAACATAATATATTCAGATAATTTAACAGTTTGATAGTGTTTTCAAATTAAAATTTTATAATGTGCATAAACGCAATGAATGCAGTTAGATGTAATTATGTACAATTAGAGTGACTGCAAATATTTTATCAAGCTATCTGAGAAAATAAATACAGGAGAGTAATCAAAGTTCATCATGTACATAGTTTTGGAGTTAGGCATGTTTTCCCACATTCCAGAAATAAAAACCACATAAAGCTTAAAAACGTATTGGTGTAAACAATATTCATCAATTGCTTAAGGAACTACTAGGAAAAGATACAAACATTTAGATTTAGTGCTATGTATTTCCCTACTAGAACCAGAACAAATAGAATCATCCTATTTGATATCCCAAGAACAGACTTTGATAGTTGAAGATTTTTTTTTATGGATTACAATGGCTTTTTCCCCCTCATAACTTCCCTCCCACCCACAACCATTCCAACTCCCAATCCCTCTCCCATTCCATTCACACCAAGATTCATTTTCAATTCTCTTTATATACAGAAGATCAATTTACTATATATTAAGTAAAGATTTCAACTGTTTGCACCCACATAGAACATAAAGTGTAAAATACTGTTTGAGTACTAGTTATAGCATTAATTCGCATTGAACAACACATTAAGGACAGAGATCCTACATGGGGAGTAAGTGCACAGTGACTCCTGTTGTTGACTTAACAAATTGACACTCTTGTTTATGGCTTCAGTAATCTTGCTAGGCTCTTGTCATAAGTTGCCAAGGTTATGGAAGGAAGCCTTTTGAGTTCACCAACTCTGATCTTATTTAGACAGGGTCATAGGAAGTTCATTCCTCCCTTCAGAGAAAGGTACCTCCTTCTTTGATGGCCCATTCTTTCCACTGGGATCTCACTTGCAGAGATCTTTCATTTAGTTTTTTTTTTTTTTTTTTTTTTTTTTTTTTGCGCCAGAGTATCTTGGCTTTCCATGCCTAAAATACTCTCATGGGTTTTTCAGCCAGATCCAAATGCCTTAAGGGCTGATTCTGAGGCCAGAGTGCTGTTTAGGACATCTGCCATTCTATGAGTGTGTTGTGTATCCCACTTCCCATGTTGGATCGTTCTCTCCCTTTTTGATTCTATCAGTTAGTATTAGCAGACACTAGTCTTGTTTATGTGATCCCTTTGACTCTTAGACCTATCAGAATGATCAATTGTGAACTGAAGATGATCACTTGGACTAGTGAGATGGCATTGGTACATGCCACCTTGGTGGAATTGAATTGGAATCCCCTGGCACATTTCTAATATAGTTCAAGAATTTTACAAAATACTAATTAAGCAATATTAAATCTATGTCAGTGAGAAGACAAAACTAAACTTCTTCTGCTTCTCTATGTGTAATAATCATAAATATGAATTAAAAGAATATTTATTTTTATTACATAACATGTCCTAATTAAATGGTTACTTGTTTTGTTCAAAGCCATGTTTGTTTCAAATGTTTATACAATTTCTTCTGTTATGTCAATATCCAAATCGATCTTTAAAGATGGGTGAGCTCAACTTATTAAACGTAAGATTTTTGGATTCTGGTAATTCATTCATCAGGTGAAATTATCTACATAGTATCCTTAGGACACTGGAAACAACAAGATGCTTTGTGAAGTGATGGAACATGTAAGAAAAACTGGCAATAATCCTATATTCTAATATGTTTCCTAGAATTATCACTGAATTATTTGTAGATAACAGCTTATTATTCTCAAATTCTTAAACTAGAAACTGAATAGTTAATGATACTGGCTAGCTTTATGTAAAAATTTTAAGAATGCCAGCAATTTAACTAATAAATACTCCAGAAATTGAATACTTTATAGATAGATTCTAATACAATAATGGTGGAGGAACTCAACACTATTTTCAAAAATGGACAGAATATCCAGACCAAAAAAGTAAACAAAGAAGCACTATACTGGAGACCAATTGGATATAACAGACATTTATGACATTTACAGAACAGCCTTTTTATATGCTAATGATGAACTCACTGAAAGAGAAATCAAAAAAATCCCATTAACAATCATCACAAAAAAATCAAATATTTAGGAACAAATTTAACCAAAGAAGTAAAAGATCTGTACAATGAAAATTATCAAACATTGATGATACTTGAAAGTGATCTGGTGTTTTCTCACAAATTTTATAATTACTTGTTTTTACTGTACATTTCAGAGTTTGGTGACTGTGTGCCTACGGCAGTGTCTATTTGGGGTCCTGTGGGCCTCCTGTACTTGGCTGCCCTTATCTTTCTTCATGATGGGGAAGTTTTCAGATGTTATTCATTGAATAGTTTTTCTAAGCCTCTGCTACTTTCCTTGCCTTAAAGACTACTATAAGAGAGTTCACATGCTACAATATAACAAAGTATGGTAACAATAATAGTTATGATCTTTCTGTTGTTCCTAACAATAATCAATCCCACCTTTCATTGAATGTTAGTTGTCTTTCTTATAGTCTGCTAAATAAGTATATTTTCAGATTTAAACCTTAGGAGAAGTCTATGAAGAAGGTATTACTACCCTCATTTTATTGTTGAGACAGCTGACTTACCAAATGTTACAGGTGGGAGTCAGGATATAAAAATTAGGTCTAGGGCCAGTGCTGTGGCATAGCAGGTAAATCCGCTGCCTGCAATGCCAGCATCCCATGTGAACACCGGTTCAAGTCCTGGCTGCTCCACTTCCGATCCAGCTCTCTGCTATTGCCTGGGAAAGTAGTGGAAGATGGCCTATGTCCTTGGGACCCTGCATTCATGTTGGAGACCTGGAGGAGGCTCCTGGCTCCTGGCTTTGGATTGGCCCAGCTCCAGCCATTGCAGCCTTTTGGGGAGTGAACTGGCAGATGGAAGACCTCTCTCTCTTTCTCTCTCTCTCTCTCTGTAACTCTGCCTTTCAAATACATAAAATAAATCTAAAAAAAAGAATATAATGTCTTGGGGTAAGACCAACATTTGAGTACTAGCATCTAAATTTCACAACTCCTCCTCTCTACTCCAGTGGCCTAAGATGCTGAAAGGAAAGAAGGTCAAGGGGAAGAAAGTGGCCTTGGCCCTTGAAGAAGCAGGAGGCCAAGATAGTGGAAAATCTGTTTAAGAAAAGGCCTAAGAACTCTGCAATTGGACAGAATATCCAGTCCAATAGGAAACTCACAAATGTCAAATGGCCCCACTATATCTTGTTGCAGCAGCAGATAGCCATCCTGTGTAATTAGCAGAAGGTGCCTCCTACCATTAACTAGTTCACCCAGGCCCTGGACTGCCAGACAGATACTTAGCTGCTGAAACAGGCCCTCAAGTACAAGCCAGAGATGAAACAAGAGAAGAAGCAGAGGCTATTGGTCTGGGCCAAGAAGAAAATTGCTGTCAAATAGGATATCCTCACCAAGAGATAACCTGTCCTCTGAACGGGAATCAGTGCTGTCACTACATTGGTGGAGAATAAGAAGGCTCAGTTGGTGGTGACTGCATCAGACCTAGATCCCATCAAGTTGGTTGTCTTCTTGCCTACACTGTCATAAAATGGAGGTCCCTTACTACACCATCAAGGGAAAGGCCAGGCTGAGGCATCTGGTCCACAGGAAGACCTGCCCTACTGTCATCTTCATGCAGGTGACCTCAGAAGACAAAGGGGTTCTGGCTAAATTGGTGGAAGCCACTGGGGAGGCAATGTTCTGGGTCCCAAATCCATGGCTCGCATTGCCAAGCTGGAAAAGCCCAAAGCCAAAGCTAAAGAACTTGTTATAAAGCTGGAATAAATGTGCACTGCTGAGTTACATGTACATAATAAAGATTCTTGCCCCCCAAAGTTTAAATTTAAATTTAAATAGATATTTAAATTTCACAACTCCTAAATTCCCATGGAAATGGTCAATGAAATATGTAAAGAGAAAGAAGAAAATCCTGTCTCAGCACTGGAGAATTAGAAGTGGTATCTATACACTAGAACCACTTTTTTTAGGATTTAGTTTTAATATACAGTAGACGAGACTAGGCTTAAGAAAAGCACCAAGGGCTTATTTGGTCTTATCTTCTTGATATATATAAGGTCCTCAACAAGAGAGGACCTTGCCACAGACTTCATACACAGGACTTCCCCTCTTGAAAAAAACAAACAAAAAACCCAAAAAACAAAAAGCAAACAAAAAATCTCTTGGAGATAAAATATCATCATATATTTATATTTGCAATCAGAAACTATGGAATGATATTGTATAAATAACAAATGTATTTAGTTACCTAATTGTGGGTGAGGAAATAAGATATATTTTCTTACACATTTTAACACACTAGTAAATAGTATATATGCAAATACTTATGTATAAATTCTAAATCTATATATTCAGCAAAAATATATTGGAGAAAGGATATTCTTTCCTGCAGTGCCAGGAAAACTTGTGCAGGAGAAAGTAATCAGACTCCTAGCTCTCTTTCACCATAAATAAAAATAAATACAAAGTATATCAAAGACTTAACTGTAAAATCCAAAACTATTAAATAACTAGAAGAAAATACAGAGTAAATGCTTCAGGACATTGGTATGGGTAAAGAATTTTTCGTTTATGACACCTAAAGCATAGGCAACAAAAGCGAAAATTGGCAAATGGAATTACATCTAGCTAAATAGCTTGTATAAGCAAAGGAAATAATCAACAGAGTGAACAGATCAACTACAAAATAGGAGAAATATATGGAAACTGTTCATCACATAAAGGATTAGTTTCCACAATATATAAGGAATTCAACTGAGCAGCAAAGAAAATAATAATAATCTGATTTAATATTGAGGCAATAATCTAAACGGATATTTCTCAAAAGTGTAAACAGCTAACAAGTATATAAAAATGCTCAATATCAATAACCATCAATAAAATGTAAATCAAAATAAAATGATGAATGGCTATTATCAAACAGATAAAAAAATAGCAAATGCTAGTGAAGATACAAATACAGAGAAAGGGAAACCCTCATACATTGTGAACGTGTATATTATAACAACAATGATAGAGAACAGATTGCAAGTTCCTCAAAACACTGAAAATAGAGACAGGCTTTTGGCAGAGTGGCTAAGATACTGGTTGGAACACTTGCATCACTTATTGGAAGTGCCTGGGTTCAAGTCCTGGCTCTACTCCAAATTCTAGCTTCCTGCTAATATTCACTCTGGGAGGCACCAAGTGATGGCTCAACTAAGTGAGTCCTTATCATTGACATGGAGGACCTGAATTGAGTTCCCAACTCCCAAGCATTCAGGGAATAAATCGGCAGTTCAGGACTTTTTCTTTGTCTCTCAAATAAATAAAATAAGTAATTTATGTTTGTTTGTCTAACATTTTATTTCAGAATAGCTTCAAATATAAAAAAAAATTGTGATGTAGTAATACAAAGAGTTCCTGTATACTCCATACCCCACACTTTCCCTATTATAAATAACTCACATTAGTATATTTTTGTCAGTACTAATGAAACACATAAAGAATACCCTATTTTTTTTTATCCAAACTCCTCTGTTACTTCTACATTTCCCAGCCTCTAGTAATCAACATTCTATGTTCACATTGAGGCTCTTGATTTTTTTTTTTGCACCCACATATGAGGGCAAACATGCTATGTGTTTGTCCTTCGGTGTCTGACTTATTTCACTCAATATTATGTCCTCCAGTTGGATCCTATTTTGCTGCAAATGACAGAATTTCATTTTTTTCACGACTGAATGGTATTCCAATGTGTATATACCACCTTTTCTTTTCCATTCATGTGATGATAGACAGCTTGGTTGTTTCCACATTTTACCTATTATTACCAATGTTGTTATAAACATAGTGGCACATGTATTCTTTGATACAATGAGTTTATGCCATTTAGATATATATATACAAGCAGTGGGATGGTTGGATCATAGAACAATTTCTATTTCTAGCTTCTAAAGAAATTTCCATAGTGTTTTCCATACCGGCTGCACTAATCTGCATTCCTATCAACAATGTATGACTTCCGTTTTTCCACATCCTTGCCAGCATTTGTTACTTTCTGTCTTTTTGATAATAGCCACCTGACAGGGGTGCCGTGATATATCATTGTGATTACGATTTGTATTTCCCTGATGGCTAGTGGTTTTGAGCATTTTTTCATGCATTGGTTGGCCATTTATATTTCTTATTTTTAGAACTGTTTATTCAGTTCCTTAGCCATTTCTTAACTGGATTCTTTGATGTTGCTGCTGTTGTTTAATTTAAAAAACAAATCTAAACTACCATATGATCAGCAATCACACTTCTGGGTAAATATCCAATGGAACTGAAATCAGTAAGTCAAAGAAATTGTATACCCCACGTGTTTATTTTGGCACTGTTCAAAACAGTCAAATGAATCAACATAGGTTTCTATTGAGAGATGAACAGAGAAAGACAATGTGGTATATATACACAACAGAATATTATCAACCATAAAAAGAATGAAATTGTCATCTGCAGCAATGTGGATTGAACTGGAGGATATTACATTAGATGAAGTAAGTCAGATACAGAGAGACATATCCTGCATATTCTCACTTAAATGTGTGTGGAAGCTAAAAAGTGAGTATCCAAGATGTAGAGAATGGAACAGCTGTTAGATTACCCTGAAAATGATGTCAGAGAAGGAAGGATAGAGCAAGGATGGTTAATGGATATAAGGGTACATTCGGGTAGGAAAAATTATTTTTAATGTTATATGACACAGTATTAAACTATGGTTACAATAATTAATTGAATGTTTCACAACAGCTAGAAGAGAGGTTTTTGAATGTTGTCAACACAAAGAAATGATACAGTTTTGAGGCCATTGATATATCAATTACACTGATCTGATCATTAGACACTGTATACCTACACTGAAGTATCACATTGTACCTTATCAATATTAGGACACTTCAAAAAGGTGTGGAAAATATAATTAAAAGACATTTATTTTGGTGCAATAATTTTGGAAATACATGTCAAGCTTTTCCTAATGTGCATTCTCCATGAACTTTTTGAAGTTCCTTCACGTGTGTACCATATTTCTATTAAAAATTTAAAAATTAAAATGAAAAAAAAATGGAATCCAGTATTTAGCCAGTTAAACTCATCTGGGAATGCAAAGTAAAGAAAGCAAGTTTTCAAGATTTTGCAAGGGAATATATTTCTGTAATTAACAAAACGAAATTGTTTTCTCTAATACAACCTTAGGTTCCCTTTGACTATGTCAACAAAAGGGGAACTAAGCCAAAACTTTCCTGTCAATATTAATATTAGAACTATATTTTAAAGAGAATAAGAACATACTTAAGACTTACATTGCAAGGATTATTCTCAAGAATGTAATACAGTTGAGTTAATATGATGACTCAGTGGATCCTTCAGCAATGATAGAAATTTTCATCTTACCACAGAATAAACTCATGAACCACTCAGGATATCTGCAGGGAGAAGAAAAGCAATAAGAATTCTTTGATATAGTAATGTGATGCTTCACAGAAGTAGTCCAACAAATTACATACATACACACTAACACACAGAGAGAGAAAAAAAGAGGGAGAGGGAGGGGAAGAGGGGGAAAGAGGAAGAGAGAGGGAAAAGAAATGATAAAATGATTGTTCTAAAACAGTGGTATAAAATTTGAGCATGCATCAGAATTACATGAATCCTTGTAAACACAGATTTTTGGGTCTCTTCTCCAGAGTTTCTGATTCCACAGGTTAGAGATGGAGCCTGAATAATTTGTATTTCTAATAACATTTTAGATGATGTTGGATTTTGCTGGATAGGGAGCCACACTTTAAAATCTCTTACATGGAGGCCGGCACTGTGGCTTAGCGGGTAAAGCTGCCACATGCAGTGCTGGCATTCCATATGGGTGCCAGTTCGAGTCCCAGCTGCTCTACTTCCTATCTAGCTCTCTGGTATGGACTGGGAAAGCAGGAGAAGATGGCACAAATCCTTAGGCCACTGCACTGGTGCGGGAGACCAGGAAGACTCTCCCAGCTCCTGGCTTCGGATCTGCGTAGCTCTGGCTGTTGCGGCCAATTGGGGAGTGAACCAGTGCATCAAAGACCTCTCTCTCTCTCTCTCTCTCTCTCTCTCTCTGTCTCTCTGTCCCTCTTTCTCTCTCTGTGTAACTTTGACTTTCAAATAAATAAATAAATCTTTAAAAAAATAAAATCCACTACATGAAATAAAGCTTGAGATGGAATTGTAAAGGAATGGTAGTCTCAGCAGCAGTATGTAGTCTCCCATAATTCGGGTATTTCTATTTAAAAACTTTGTATTGATAGAATTCTAATCAAAATTAAGGTTCTCTTAAACTATAGGCTTGTAAAATCATTTAAATGGTCCAATACTATTTACTCAACTAAACATTAAGACTAATAGGAAGTCTTTTGAAAGCTATGATTCTAAATCCAAAGTCTAATTTAACTATAATAAATGACTGCATATGGAAGATGACTCTTTTACTTTAGAAACTATCATGGTATTTTAATATAACCACATGTACCTACCTATGGAAAATAAACAGATTTTGGCCACTGTATTATATTTTAATTGTCCAGAAAAGTATGAAATATTATTTTAGGGGACAGCACTGTGGTGTAGCAGGTAAAGCCACCGCCTGCAGTGCCAGCATCTCATATGGGTGCCAGTTCAAGTACCGGCCGCTCCATGTCTGATCCAGCTCTCTGCTGTGGCCTGGGAAAGCAGTGGAGGATGGCTCAAGTACTTGGGCCCAAGTGGGGGATCCGGAGGAGGTTCCTGGCTCCTGGCTTCGGATCAGTGTAGCTCTGGCCGTTGAGGCCTACTGGGGAGTGAGCCAATGGATGGAGGACCTCTCTCTCTCTCTCTCTGTCTCTGCCTCTCCTTCTCTCTCTGTGTAACTCTGACTTTCAAATAAATAAATTAAAAAAGAAATATTATTTGACTACTTACAAAGTGGTATTAGATATTTTGATACACTGCAGTTGTTTCCAAGACAAAGTCAATGCCACTGAGAAATAACAGTGTAGTATTTAAACTATGGCCTACTCACAACCAAACATTATCCCTTTAAGGATATAGATAACAATTTCAGAAAAAAAAAATGTTTTCTTATACCAAGAAGAAAGCATTATGATTATCAAATGTTATCACTTTGACATTTCTATGCTGTATTCAATAAGAAAGAATTCCCTGGCTAACATTAATGATACAATACACTGAAATTCTTTATGAGACAAAGTGTTAAACCTCTCATAGAAGCATCTTGAGTTGTTTTCACTTTGTGAAAAGTAAACTGTAGTACTACTTTAACCCAAGGGAAAACTGTGAGCTGTACTTGACTCATTCAAATGTGAAAACAGGTAATAAAGTATTGATTGGACAGCGCTGCAGCTCACTTGGCTAATCCTCCGCCTGTGGCGCCGGCACCCCGGGGGGTTCTATTCCCGGTTGGGGCGACGGATTCTGTCCCGGTTGCTCCTCTTCCAGTCCAGCTCTCTGCTGTGGCCCGGGAAGGCAGTGGAGGATACCCCAAGTGCTTGGGCCCTGCACCCGCATGGGAGACCAGGAGGAAGCACCTGGCTCCTGGCTTTGGATCGGTGCAGCGCGCCAGCCATAGTGTCCATTTGGGGGGTGAACCAACGGAAGGAAGACCTTGCTCTCTGTATCTCTCTCTCACTGTCTAACTCTGCCTGTCAAAAAAAAAAGTATTGATTGTGATATCTGTGAACCAATAACCAATAAGCCTGGCAACAGTTAGAACCCTCACAAAAAGAGCAAAAGAAAAAGAAAGGAAAGGAAAAGAGAGAACAAAGAAGAAACACTCACCCTTTCATGGTCACTACTTTGTATCTGACTTTGATAAAAAATGCAACACATTCAATGTTTTGTCCTTTTGTGCTTCAAAAATAAGTTTTGATGTCAACCAAGTATTTAGTTCCTCAAATTATATTCTTTTAATTTAATAATTTCTTGGGAATAAAAGTGGTACTGTAAAAATACTTTATTCCTTTTACAGAAATATAGACAAGATAAATCTTTTAACCAAATTATCTCAACAATTAGTTTTAGGGTTTTTTTTTAATAAATTCTCACATTGAATAGAAATTATTACTTCTTTGTTTGTTGTGTTAACTGAAAACACAAGGAAACCAAAGATAGTAAAAGCAGTGAAAAAGAAAACAAGTCAAGTGCTTTAAATAGGACAAAAGTTATCTCTGAACCAATAGAGAGGTCTAGTGCTATAGCTGCCTAATTATATAGAGAGAGCAAATTAAAAGTAGAAATCACCTTCAGGTAATCATTATATCAGTAAGAATGGGATTGAAAGTGAATGCACTTTTAACTTATTTTGCATTGAAAAAATCGTGGGTATTTTGCAGTTATCTTTAAATATCAAAGATTTTCCTGTTATCTTGAATCCACAGTATTATGCATAGATCCTTTCTGAATGTCTACTATATCTACCTATGTAGATAGGTAGTAATGCTTAGAAAAGCCACCAAATCAGAATATCTGCTCCTTCAAAGAGATAGAGATAATTCTAAAGAATAATTCAGATTACATGCCAAATGAAATTATTAACAGTATATAAAAAAATATAAGTACATGTACTTGAAGTTGACAAGCACCCTAACTTATCTTTATCTGAGGCTTCTCAGTTACAACATTTTAAGACAGACTCTTTTTCTATGGCTCTTACACTAGCCTATGCCTGTGACAGCTTAAGTTTTAAATTTGCATAAAATAAAATGGAAATTCAAAAATTCTAAAGACCTAATTTTTACTTTTAGTTCATGTGTTCTTTGTTCCACTAAAATCAGAGCAGGTTTTTCTTAAAATTGAAACACAGAGATAAGTCTGTGTTTATAGCCCAAATGTAGATCAAAATACTTAAGAGTTTTTCTCTATAAGAACTAGTATTAAAATTAAACTCTGTGGACAATCTATAAAGATTTTATAAATATCAAAATCATAATTTATTTATCAGTTGTTCTAAATAGGCAGCTATTTTACAATCTTTTCAAAATAGAGACCTTGAGTAAAAGCTGCTGTTTATAATAAAGAATTATGTCTGTTCCTCCTTGGGGACTTCTGTGTTAGCCCACTGCATTCAAAAGATTTAATTACAAAGCAATCTTAAAACATATTTCAGGTTAAAACCTGGCAACAGATGAATGTTTAAATGAAAAAATATAAATATTCAAAGGAAAACTCTTTACATGTTTCCAATTATTTACCTAGACAAAAATCCCAATATTTAATTTGTATCTGAATTATTGAATTTGGAATTATAATTCAGATGTATAATATTTTAACAGCCAAGCACAACAGATTTAAATAACCATGAGGAAATCATAGTAAGATGAATCTACTTTAATGAGTGCATGAAGCTTTTATTATTGTGTGCACATAATATTATTTGATTGACCATGGTGTTTGAGTAACAGAACAATACTTATATGAAAGACATACCATAATGTATGGTTTATGTTATGAGTTTAAGAATTTTGTTCTAAGAAATGAGTCACATTACTACAAATGTTAAAATGGTTCTAATTTAGATCAATTCACAAATTTATTTTAGTTGTAAAAAGGTTCATATCCCAAAACAACACTTGCAAAGATTCACTTGTCTAGGACTCCATTAAAAAGATGAATGGATTCATTTAAAAAATTTATAGCCATTCACAAATTTACATTAGATAATTGTGAAGCTTGAGAAAGGCAGTTATTTAAGATTTTTTGAAATTTTAAAAATAACACCTTCAATTATATTGCAAATGATGTTATTATATTTTTAGCAAAATGTTCAAATATGTAATTAGGCTTATTATATTCAGAGTTGGCCCTTGTTTGGAGTGGGGAGAAGAGTATCAATTTATCTTGGAAAGAAAGATAACAGGAGTATTAAAGGTTTTAGTTTCTAGTCAACCCAAAACAATGATAGGCATATATGTTCTATTTTTGTGTTATTTATATCCTGGTGTATCATCCTCCTCACTTTATGATCATCTCTTCAAATAACATGCTTAGCTCAATTTTCTGTTCTAAGAGTCAATGTGTTTTAACTGACTGAGAATTTATTCAAATTTCTAGTTTCTTGTAATTAATATATAGGAAAATAATTTTTCAAAATTTTAACATGCAGGTAGAACCATGCTAATAGAAAGTTTTTGATCAGGAAGTCTTATGCGAAATGTACAATGAAACAATTAAGATAAATATGCCAGGCCCATAAACACCTAGAGAAAAGAGCACACAGATCCCAAAATGGAACAGTTGTGGATTTAAAAGCTTGTGCTCAGAAACATAAAGGGAATGCTTTGTTCCAAGTTAAACCTGTGTCCCTAATCCTAGAGAAATCTTACCATTTTCTTCTTTACCCCAAGCCACTTACTTACACTTGTGTTTATTTTTATGTTTGCGCTGCTTTGACAGTTGTCTTTTTGAAGTGTTAAAAGTTTGTACTGTTGTAAATATATCATCTTCCAACTCCTTTCACATTTGGCACCAATCCTTTACAGTGGAAAAGTATGAGTTTGTGGCAGTACCGCCTACTTTCTACTTTTTCTCTACTTCTTACAGTGGCTGGTAGAGGTTGATAGCTATGAAAACAACAGCCACTAATTCAGGCTTCTTTTGCTTCTCATCTACCTGATACAGGGTTACTGTCTCTCCTAACTGCCACCAACCAGAGTCATGATTGCCAGAGAACTCCAGTTCCCTTTGAAGGGAATGACTGAATGAGGACATTACTAAAAAGAGTCTAAAGAGCAATAGACTTCCTGACAAGCTGAAAGCTAAAGCTACTAAGCGGGGCCAAACTGCCATCCCTCTGCACTTAATGCTGTGCAGGTCACCGTGACTAACAGTAAACCCAGTAACCTCGTGTTTCACAATTTATCCCAGATCTGTAACCACTCTTGAAATTAACCCCGTCCATACTCAGGGAAATAAGGACTCTCTGGAGACTGAAGGGGACTCCAAAACTATAGCCAGAATATATACCTTCCACATGACTCACAAACATTATCCAAAGAAGCAGGAAAGTAGGAACTCACCAGAATGCTCCAGGAGAAAGACTCATTTTTTGATTTTTTTTAACGTGTCTGTTCACAGGTCTCCCCCACCCTCTCACCGCACCCTCTCAGCCATCAGAACTCACTTCACCAACTGCTGCTCTCTTCAAATGCGTCCCATCAAGGAGCAACTGGAGGGGAGTGGTGGTAAGAGTTAGATTCTGGAGGGAGCCTGCTGGTAAGCAAGCAGGAGAAGGGAGGAGGGGTTACTGAGAGAGATAAGGAAAAATACAAATATATTTTAAAAGGTGGAGGAGAAATAAGGAAAGAAGGATAAGAGAGAAAAAAGAAAAAAAAAAGAAATCAAAGAAGAAAGGAATGACAGCGCAGGAAGCAAGCAGCTGCAAAAGCTGCCAGAACACCTAAGCCGCTGCTGTCCAAGGGAAACTGGGTGCTGAAATGACTTCCCCTAACACACCCCTTTAGTTCCATTCACCCACTCCACAGACTTCCCCTCCTCTCTGGCTCATCCCCCTAGTAGCGTAAAACCATTTCCATGGCAACCTGTCGTCACACAATTTAAGGTGGTCTGTAGTATGAGTTCTACCTACCCCAGGCGGGGCGATCTCTCTACTTTGTATTCTCCTTTAGTGCCGAACTTTCTCCAGTGGGATAATACTACCTTTTCTCCCTTCTCACACGGAAAATCAATCGCTCCTTTTCCTTATAAATTCTGCCTGGCTTAGGTCTTTCCTACTTGTCACCCACTGAACCTTCCTGCTGCCGTGCACACGCACGCGTGCTTACATACACGCACACACACCCTCCTCCTCTCCTCCTTATGTTTCTTTAATCATTTCCAACATAAACATAAACTGAAGTTCATGCCCAGAGGCAGTTTTACTGAAACAAGTGGCACTCCCCTCCCCCGCCCTGTTTCCTTAACTGGGCTTGTGATAGGGAATCCCCTCCCTCACTTAACCATCTTCTGCTTTTGGTTTGGCAAGAAATATTCACGTCCTTGCATTTTCTCCTATATCTACAGGTACTTCACATAAGAGGAAACAGCTGAAGGATAGCATTCTTTAAAGACGCAATTTTAAGATGCAGCATTTGACAGTTTAAAATACAGTTTGTCTTAATAATAACCACTAATATGATTAATTTGATTATTGTCTCTAATTTTTACTTGTGTTCAATTATCCTATTACAGGAAAATAAAGTAAGTTCACTTTTAAGGTACCTAAAGATTATGAAGAAGAATGCTGTAAATGAAAAGTACTGTACATGAGCAACAAAATCTAGACAAGAAGTTCAATATTTTAGGAAAAATACATATATATGTAAGCATGCTTTGCTACCTGACTATAAACTTTTATTATGATACATAGTAATTAAAGATGCCCGATTTCTTTAAAAATGGCATAGATTTACTGTTAAAGTTTGAAAAACATTCACTACCAAACTATTAAGATGTTAATGTGATACTTGATTAATCCAGAGTTCTATAATTATTTTACACTAGATTTCTACATTAAACAATTATTGATGCTACTTCAACATATAGATTCTTCTGTTTCTCATCTGTTACTCTAAAGTTAGCTCAGAAAATTAAATATTAAAATAATTGCTGATTTTTTCAGCACATCAAATGAGCTTAATTTTTAAAATAAATTTATCTATTCATAATTTTAACACAGCCATGATTATAGACACAGTTATTAACAAAAGAGATAATTTTCTAAAGTATTAAGTATATTCACTTTAGTTTAATAAAAAAGTTCTCTATAAAATGCAAATTAAATGTCAGTTTCAATGCCTACTCACAACTGAAACTAAATGTAAATGTATAGAAACTCCCTTTCTATAGGATTTCTCACCATGACTTTTGATAGCACCCACTGTTGAATTTAGTAACACTTTTACTCTGAAGACTAACTTCCTTCTCCAGAGTTCCCCATAAACTGATTTTCACACATTCTCTGCACCTCACTTGCCACAACACCATGGATACTGTTGCCAAGAGACAAAGAATATTATTATTGCATCATTAATGCTCTCATAGTACACAGCATTTTCAAATGAAAAGCTTAAATAAGGCAATTCTGAGTCAGAAATCTCAAGAAAGACAATGCTACGCTGGACATATTAAAGATTAAAAGCATTTTCCTTAATACATTTGGGATTAAGTTAAAAAATAATAAAAAATAAACAGGCAACTCATATAGATATACATAGAATATTTTTCATTTTATAGTGATTGCAACTGGCTATTGGTGAATTCACAATTAATGTCTAATTTTGGAAATACAGATTCCAGGTAGATATTGTCTAAGTTTTAACTCCTAACTGAACAATGTTTAAAAAGTACTAAAAAGCCAAAATATATTGTGGTAAATTAACATTTTATAATTGTTTTGAGTGTCAACAATTAAATACACTTAAAAGACAGTTTTTCCCAGTATAATGTGTTGCTTTAGTATTACAGTTTATAGAAATTATCCCATAAATGTTTTAGTAATACCTAAACTATAAAGGCAAGTAAACTGATACAGGAAGAAAGTTATTTGGCAAAGCCAATGATTAAAAGGATATATTTTGGAGAGCGCATGTAGCATTTTTTTCAATAAGATGTACACAAGACTATGTTAATTTGAGAATTGTTAAGTTAATCAAGATACCTGGTCAATGCTTCCTTGGTACTATATGTCAAAAAACCAATAATATTTTTGGATTACATAAAAGTGTTAAATTGTAGCTTAATTTGAAAGAAAAATTTATCTATACAGTTTCTAAAGGAAAACATGGAAATTATATGATATTACAAGATAGTTAATTGAATACAGTTTCACTTTAAAATGTTTTGAGTGTAGAATTTTTAAGAATATATGTTAAAAAATAACTAAAATTTATATAATGCTTATAATGGGACAAGTATTGTTATTTAATTAACTCATTTAACCGTCACTCAAAAGAGTGTAAAGAATAGAATGGCTCATGATCCAGATTAAAATAATAAATTATACAAAGAGATTAATGAATAAATAAAATGATCTAGGATGGACTAAGAGTCATGCCATGTAGGCAGAGAGTAGAGGAGGTGTTATAAGTAGAGTAAAATATTAGGTATTCTCAAGTGTACAGTTTAATATAAAGGCAATGACTATTGTAAAGAAGGCCTAAAACATCATAAGATAATTTCATTAGTCATCAATAATCAATTAATCAATGTACTATATATCTAGAATATAACATTTTAAATATGGCTTATATTCTCAGCTATCTTAAAATAGTTTTTAAAATTTTTTACAACTGTTAAAAAAGTAAGAATAATATACTATCAAAATAAAGCTAATGTAAGTATCAGCGAGGAAGAATATGGGAAGGAAGAGTCATAGGAAAAGAAAACACAAAGCAGAAGTCAAAAGATAACTATCATTAAATAGTTGCTTAGCAATCCAAATATCTGGTTACAGTCCCATTCTTTCCAAAAGTGAAAATTCCCAATTTGATTAACAGTGACATATCTCTTTTGACTGATATATGTTGTTTACATAATTAAATATCCGTTTTCAAACAAAACTGATTTTAAAAATTATTGAGTGAACTATCCCATTTTAGGGCAATGTACTTGATTTTTTTTTCCCCTGGGCGTCAATGAGAAAAGTAATAAAGGAGCTGTTCTCTGAAGAGTCATAAGGGTAGAAATCAGGATAATGGACTTTAAATTTAGTGTAGACAGACAAAACATCCTTGAATGCGTTTCTGAAAGTAAGCTGATAGTGCTGGAAAAGACTCAATATTTGATGTATATAGAGGAACACATCCTTGACTAATAACATCTATCTTGAATGAAAACTATCTGTATCAGTAATGACCTAGATGGATAAAGAATACTAATGTCTCCTTCCAGGTAGGCTTATCAGAATGAATAATAGTTTGCCTAGGATTCTTCACTTCACCTTACTTTTCCAATAAAATGTGGATATATTTTAAAAGTTATGCTGTATTTTGAAGTGGCAAGTTCTCAGTATGATTTTTATATATATATATATATATATATATAAATAATATTTTTCTTTTGATTCAAACTGAGCCCTAACAAAAGATACCTACAGGGATAAACTGAAAGACTACATTTGGTCAACAGATCTTATTAAAATTTAGATGTTAATATCTATCTAATATTATTTTGGGAAAGAAATGAGTAGGAACAAACTAAACAAAATCAAATATCTTGAGTAAGAAATTAAATCCTTCCAAACAAGGAAAAGTGATTATGATGTGAGTATAGGACAAAACTTTGTCCTTATATTCTAATATTTCTGTGTATACTAACTAGTCTTTACTTAATTTAAAACTGCTAAGTATGTACTTAGAGTGCAGAGTAAGATGAAAGCCTGTGTAAATAATAGTATATAGGCTCCTTATGTGAAACATTTGTGGCATGGGAACAGAAACTTTTGAATTTAACAGTTTTTCATATTTTAGAAAGATAATAAGGGGTACACGTGATATACATTAACATCTTCATTAGGATCTCATGTATCAACTTGGAATCAAACACATTAATATTTCTGCAGTTAAACATATTATTCACACTAGGAAAATAAATAAATGTAATTAAAACCTGACATGCCTAGATTTTTATATCAAATCAGTTCAAGTTAGGTCAGGTGTTGTCATCAAAATTAACTACTAAAACACATTCAAATATCAGAGTGTTTTTTTTTTTGGGGGGGGGAGATTTATCAACTGTGGATAAAGAAGTACATATTGGCATATAAAGACTGTTTTCTACTGAGAACAACTCCAGCCAAAGAAGTGCAGTTAAGAAGTCAACAATGCAGTACTATGTATATATCCAATGTACACGGTTAAAATATTAATATAGTCATGAAATTAATAATATAAATGCCCATAGTTAATATTTGTTGCAAAAATTAGAATTGGGGCCAGCAGGTAGAGCCACCACCTGTAGTGCTGGCATCCCATATGGACACCAGTTCAAGCCCTCACTGCTCCACTTCTGATCCAGTTTTCTGCTATGGCCTAGGAAAGCAGGGCCTTTTCACCCATGTGGGATACCCAAAGGAATCTCCTGGCTCCTGGCTTCAGATCAGCCCAGCTCTGGCCGTAGCGGCCATTTGGGGAGTGAACTAGCGGATGGAAGACCTCTCTCTCTTCTCTGCCTCTGTCTCTTTATAACTCTGCCTTTCAAATAAATAAAATATATTTTTTAAAAAATTAGCATTACATTTGAACTTCACTGATGTGAATTTTGCAAAATCAATACTATTTTTAAAAGAATTTTTCCCTTATTTGCTCTGTTTGAAAGGCAGAGGGAGAAAGAGGGAAAGACAGATGGATCTTCCACACATTGGTTAACTCCCCAGGTACCAAAAACAACTGGGGCTGGGCCAGCTAGAAGCCAGAAGCCCAGAAGTCAATGTGGGATCCAGGACCCAGGACTCAGGTATTCCAATAAGAAATATAAGAAATAAAAGTGTCTTACTCACTAAGCCAAATGCCCACACCTGAAGATAACACTTTGGTGTTTGACTTTTACTTGAGACTATAATCAAGCATTTCAAATTATAAATCCTCATGTTTCTAAAACTTGTTAGTAGTTATAAATTATTTTATATATGTTGTCTCATAACAAGTGTGAAGCATGGGTAAAGAAGTCATTACAGCTTCATCTTTTGAATGAGAAAACATAAAGATAAATGGTTGTTATATATCTACTGTCCAATGCTGTTTGTTCAGGGTCTTTTGTAGTGAGGGGCAAATATAATTAATTAGTGCTGAAGGCATAATGTGTGGAATAAACAAAATATTTTGAGTAGTCAAAGAATTTGAGAGCTATACAGGAACGTTTAGAGAATGTTGATCCAGATGCTCATTGTCTTAAGGCCAATGTATGGCATCTCATGGATGCTTTCCTCCATTTAAGGACATACTATTTTACACTCAAAGGAAAATATAACCAGATCCTGAACAATTAATTCAATTAGTCTTTCCAGTATAGACATATACAAGGCAACATTACTTAGTACAAGTTCTCATTATTAAAGAATGCAATGCACTTCATCATACATTAATTTTGCCACAAGTCATATCTGATTGCTGAATTTCATCTCAAAAATAAAAATGTAAGGTTATTAATCACGGGATCTACAACTTATAAGGGACCTAAAAAGGCCATACAGTCAAATCATCCAACAGATTCCTGAAATCTCTATGTAACAAGCCTGACATGCAATCACACAGCCAGCCCCTAAATATATAGATTGACAAATAACTCACTGTTTCCCAAGATAATCCATTCTTGCTTTACATATCTCTGTTAGAAACTTCTTCCTTAAACTGAATGGCAACTGTTCTGCAATTTTACTGGCTTCAGTTCTATTATTTTATAAAAGAAGTTATCCTCCAGTTCTACTACTTTACAAAAGAAGCTATACTTCATTAATATGAATATTCTTCAAGTACACAAAGATTTAAAAATACCATTCATGTATCTCAGAAGTTGTATTTTCCCAAGCAAAGAAATGGTCCACTTCCTTCAACAATTCTTCATATTATTTGGTTTTGAATATACTTAATGTCCTGATTATGTTATGTTATTCTGAACATTCTCCAATCCTCTAATATGCTCATGTATACAACCGATTTTATCAAGTATCTCTCATTTGCCTGGAACCCTTTTAAAAGCATGGCTTACATCATTTGAATTTGCATTCAAAATTATGTATTTTACTATACATAATGTCCTAAATGGTAATCACCTACATTCTATTACTAAGACAGGAAACATTCATTTTATTAAAAAAATTTCAGAAAAATTTGCAGGCAGAAAATGTCAAAAAAATAGGATAACATATTTTAAGTGCTAATTTGTAAGGTAAAAACAAGTTAGACTTTGATTAGCTGCTACACTTTCACTCAATTTTATAACTTGAAACTGCTAATTGCTTAAAAGTTGAACAACTGCTTGTGAAGTATCTAGCCAATGTTACTAATCAATAGATATTAAAATAATTCACATAAGCAAACTAAATGGCTAAACAGGAGTGTGAAGGAATTAAAATGTTTACTCTGCAAAGAGGGAAAAATAAGAAACTCTCAAGCTGGCATTGGCATCAGAGGTGTATTTCAAAACAGAAAAAAAATAAAGAACATAAAGAAACTAGGACTTGTTAATCTGCAATTCCAGCTAAGCTCATTGAGCTGTACTTAATGGCCAGCTCAGGATCTGTATAAAAGAAAAGTTGGTAGGTAGAACATAAATGACTAACAATTATGAAAGCAATTACCAGATGGCTTCTTAACAAGGTAGCCTACAAGGTAGTTAATGCAGTAGACTAGCAATCTTCAAACATTATAGTCTCAGGACCTCTTTATATTCCTAAGAATTGATGAACTTAAGAGTTTTTGTTTGTGTGGGTTATATTTTATCCAGATTTACTCTATCATAAATAAAAGTGGAGAATTTTTCTAAAAAATTCTAAAATTCTTTTGTTTACCAGAACGTTTACCATTTAATAATTGGTCAAGAATATGATCAGTTGTCTTTAAAGTGAGAACTTATTCTTGAAAAAAGACCACAGAGCCTCATCAAAATAACCATAGTTTATGTGTGTCAGTAGTGTCTTACAACTCAGTGTAGCCAGTGCTTATTCTGAAGAAAACCATCACACTTGGTACAAGGCAGAAGTGATTTTTGCTAATTTCCGTTCTATTAATAGTCTATTAAAAAGACATGTAGTCAAAGATAAAGAACTAATACAGTTATTTTTACTGCTCATCAATGACATTTTTCAGTGAGCCTCCCTAGGAATTCATGGTGTGGAGAATACAAAGATAGCTAATACAGTTTGATACCAGCACCTTGAATCATGCAAAGGTACTAGTAGTTTTATTTATTGTTTTTGCACATAGTGAATAAAGAAAATAAATGTTTTAACATTATAGAAATAGTACTTACCTCATAAGTGTCTATGGGATTTGCTGGGGGTCTTTGCACAAACACATTTTGAGAAATACTTCAATGAGCTATATTTAAAGCATGAGTTTTCTGCTGATTTTTATTTGCATATCAAATTTATTTAGGTTATGATATGCTTTTCTTTAAAAAAAAATAAGGTTGGGGCCAGGCACTGTGGCATAGCTGGTAAAGCCATTGCCTGCAGTGTTGGCATCCACATGGTGCTGGTTCAAGTCCTAACTGCTCCACTTCCGATCAAGCTCTCTGCTGTGGCCTGAGAAAGCAGTGGAAGATGGCCCAAGTCCTTGGGCCCCTGCACCCGTGTGAGAGACCTGGAAGAAGCTCCTCTCGGCTCCTGGCTTCAGAATGGCGCAGCTCTGGCCATTGTGGCCAACTGGAGAGTGAACCAGTGGATGGAAGACACTCTCTGCCTCTCATTCTCTCTGTGTAACTCTGATTTACACAGATATTTTATTTATTTTGAAAGGCAGAGCTACAGAGAGAGGGTCAGAGAGAGAGAGGTCTTCCAGCAGCTGTTCAATCCCCAAATGGCTACAGTGGCAGGAGCAGAGCCGATCCAGAGCCAGGAGCCAAGAGAAGCCTCATCCCAGTCTCTCACGCTGGTGCAAGAGCCCAAGCACTTGGGCCATCCTCCAGTGATTTTCCAGGCCACAAGCAGAGAGCTGGATCAGAAAAGCAGCAGCTGGGATATTAGCCTGCATCTCTATAGGATGATGACACCACAGGCAGAGTCTTAGCCTACTATGACACAGCACCGTCCCCTATGATATGCTTTTTAAAAAGATTTATTGGGGCCGGCACTATGGCATGGTGCGTGAGGCCACTACCTTCAGTGCTAGCATCCCATATGCGCGCCGGTTTGAGTCCCGGATGTTCCACTTCTGCTCCAGCTCTCTGCTACGGGGTGGGAAAGCAGTAGAAGATGGCCAAGTCCTTGGGCCCATGTGCCCACGTGGGGAACCCGGAAGAGACTCCTGGCTCCTGGGTTCGGATCGGTGCAGCTCCAGCTTTGTGGCCAATTAGGAAGTGAACCAGCAAATAGAAGACCTCTCTCTCTCTGACTCTCTTTCTATTTCTGTGTAACTCTTTCAAATAAATAAATATTTGAAAAACAATTAAAAGATTTATTTATTTGAAAGAGCAATAGAAAGAGGGAGACACAGACAGACACACACACACAGATCTGTCTTTTACAGGATGGTTTACTCCCCCAGTGGCTGCAATGGCCAGCACAAGTCCAGGACAAAACCAGGAGCTGGGAACCCCAACAAGGTCTCCCATATGCATAGCAGGGGCCAAGTACTTGAGCCATTCTCTGCTGCCTTCTCTTGTGCATTAGCAGAACCAGCACTCTTACATGGGATGTTTGTGTCACAAACAGCAGCTTAATCTACTCTGCCACAATACCAGGACCCCTACAATATGCTTTACTTAATAAACTTTTAAACACATTTAACAGAATGGAAAGTTTTTTTTGTTCTTTCTCGGGGAGGGGGAATTACAATCTACGGCTAATTCTATTTTCAACTTCATCTACACTTGAGGACCATATAACTCCCTTGTCAGCTGGATGCAGAAAACTCACATTCTAAGAAAGAATTAAATAAAAATATTTTAGGGGCCAGCACTGTGGCATAGCAGGTAAAGCCACTGCCTGCAGTGCCGGCATCCAATATGGGCACCGGTTCGAGTCCCAGCTGCTCCACTTCCTATCAAACTCTCTGCTATGGCCTGGGATAGTAGTAAAAGATGGCCCAAGTCCTTGGGTCCCTGCACCTGGTGGGAGACACGGAAGAAGCGCCTGGCTCCTGGCTTCGGATCAGCACAGCTCCAGCCGTTGCAGCCAAATAGGGAATGAACCAGCGGATGGAAGACCTCTTTCTCTCTGTCTCTCCTCTCTATGTGCAATTCTGACTTTCAAATAAATAAATCTTTTTTACAAAATGAAAAATATTTTAGTAAATATAAAATCAGTGCACTACATATGGTGATAATTTAAAATGAAATAGATAGCAATACAAATTTTATAACTTATAATGGAAAATCTGAAGTAACATTTATTTTTGTAACCTAAAAATAAAGCTGCATAAGGGCCCTTTTTGTTTTAGTATCACATCACAAACATTTGCTATACAAGTAGACTTTCTAACAAATTAGTACATATACCTTAAAAATAACATCATATTGTCTTTAATAGGGATGTTTTATGAATGCCAGAATAAAAAAAAGAACATGACTTAATCAAGATTTAATTGGTACTTTATAGTAACAAAATGCTTTGCTACTTCTAGAATATCTTACTATCTTTAATAATTTGCCCCTCATACCTCATTGCTACCCTGAAATGAAGCCTGTGAAAACCTGTCATACCCTATGGCCCATTTCAAAAATGATTTAGTCCCTGAAACATTTCCCGATTCTCTGTTTGGCAGATGTTGGTTCTTTTTTAATAGCTTTTTAACAGATTCTGCTTCCTGTTAAAGTTTTCATATATTTGTTTTAGCCCTCTTACTATATGTATTTCTTTTTCTTAAGATTTATTTATTTATAGGAAAGAGTTACAGAAACAGAAGCAGAGACAGAGAGACAGAGAGAGAAAGAGATCTTCCATTGCTGATTCACTCTCCAAATGGCTGCAAGAGCCAGCAATGGGCCAGGCCAAAACCAGGAGCCAGAAGATTCATCTAGGTGTCCCGAAAGGGTGGCAGGTGTCCAAAAACTTAGGCTATCTTCTGCTGCTTTTCCCAGGCCATTAGCAGGAAACGAGATCAGAATTGAAACAGCCAGGACACACACCAGTGCCTATGTCAGATGCCAGCATCACAGGCAGTAGTTTTATACACTACACCAAAATGCTGGCCCCCCAGATGTATTTCTTGATGGAGCACATTACTCTGCAATGTTTGTATACTCTTCAAAGTCTAGCACAATGATTTTTATCACTAACAATAGGTTGAATAAAATCTATAAACATTCACTGAACTCATAATATGTTAACGGTCTGGCTAGGTGATGTATAAATGCATGAGTCAGGGCCAGCGGCATGGCTCACTTGGTTAATCCTCCACCTGTGGTGCCGGCATCCCATATAGGTGCCGGGTTCTAGTCCCGGTTGCTCCTCTTCCAGTCCAGCTCTCTCCTGTGGCCCAGGAGGGCAGTGGAGGATGGCCCAAGTGCTTGGGCCCTGCACCTGCACGGGAGCCCGGGAAGAGGCACCTGGCTCCTGGCTTCAGATTGGCGCAGCACCGGCCGTGGCGGCCATTTGCGGAGTGAACCAATGGAAGGAAGACCTTTCTCTCTGTCTCTCTCTCACTGTCTATTACTCTACCTGTCACATAAATTAAAAAAAAATGCATGAGCCATTCTTGACTTCTAAGCTCCTAAAATGCATTGGGAAAAACAAAGGATAAAACAAGCAAGATATTATGATAATTTCAAGGGTAGTAATTCAGATAATAAGATGGAAGACAATTTGGGAAAGAACCTATATAAATTATCCCCTAGTTCAAGACTAATTTTTTATTAAATATTAACATTTTGAAATAATTAAAAAGTCCCTCCAAAGTAGTTTTTAACCTTGGTTCTTTTTAAAATTTTTATTAATATAATGAGAACAGATTTTATATATTTTGTAGATACAATTCTTAAAAAAAAACATATTTATCTCCCTTCCTCTCTCCCTAAAACCCTCCTCCATCTTTCCTATTTTTTCCTTAAATTTTTGAAAAAAAAATTTTGTATTTCATATATACAGTTTTAAGAGCATAATGATACTTTTGCATGGAAATATCAGGTAATGTCTAGGGACATTTTTGGTTGTCACAACGTGCACCAGGGGATTGCTACTATCATCTAGTGTGTAGAGATCAATGATGCTCTTAAACATGCTACAAATCACATTGACAGTTTCATACCACAAAATACTATCCAACCTAAATGCAATAACGCTGAGACTAAGAAACTCTGTGTTCTTAGGAAGCACAGATAATTATTTAAATTCAATAAGAAGTATTTCTAATAAGGATTACTAAAGTTTGTAAAACTGCTAGATACCAATTTATAAAGATAAGGGAAATTTCTTATTTACGAAAGAAAAAAATAGCATGATATCAGGTAATTAAGAGGGAACTGAAATTATTTTACCTTATTATTTTGACGATTTTTTTTCTGGTAGATTAAATTTCTAATTCAAAGAAGCAATCAGAGTATGTTTAATTTTTATTTAAAATTCAATTGATTGCTTAAAAAAGTAAATTTATTTTAGTAAAAATGATACATTTTCTTTTAAAATATTTGAGTAAGAGTAAAAATACAAATAGGGGGGGTCAGTGCTGTGGCGTAGAGGGTAAAGCCGCCTAAAGCTGATGCCTGCAATGCCGGCATCCCATATGGGCACCAGTTCGAGTCCCGGCTGCTCCACTTCCCATCCAGCTCTCTGCTATGGCCTGGGAAAGCAGTAGAAGATGGCTCAAGTCCTTGGGCCCCTGTACCCGTGTGGGAAACCCGGAAGAGGCTCCTGGCTCCTGGCATCAGATTGGCACAGCTCCAGCCATTGTGGCCAATTGGAGAGTGAACCAGCAGATGGAAGACCTCTCTCTCTCTCTGCCTCTCCTCTCTGTGTGTAACTCTGACTTTCAAATAAATAAATAGATCTTAAAAAAAAAACAAATAGGGCAGAAACAAATTACCTTGATCCTACTAGTGTTAATATCTGAAGAACCATATTCTAAGGCATTGTGCATGTATCACATGGTAAGTCAAACAATTTTATTCAAACAATATCATAAATTATTTTAAATAAATTTTTAAATTTATTTTAATTACTTTAATAAACATGACATACTGAAGAAATTGCTTAATATAACATAAATATTCCTTCCTAGCAGGATAGACTAATTTTTAAAAGGTTCCTCTAACATTAAGTAAAATTATTGAGCCCAGAGTTAAATAATTTTCATAATTTTAACTATCTATTTTAACTTCAACAGAATTCATTGACTGCAAGTTACAAAAGTAATTTTTATCCCTAACATGAGAGTTAAAGGTCAAAATTACTAATACCAACTACAGAAAAAGTTAATTGCTAATGGATGCATGTTCCAAAATGATACACATTCAGACATCAAAACCACAAAAATATCGGGGAGGAGTAACAGCACTGTCATATGTGATCAAAGTTAAGTTGTTATCAGCTTGAAATAGAGGCTTATAAGTGTAAGATGTTCTATAGAAACCTCATGGTAACCAAAAAGAAAAAAAATCTATAGTAGATATACATATCAAAATAGAAAATATTGAAATCCTAGAACTACAAAAAATACATCAAACCACAAAGGAAGATGGCAAGAGAGTTAGAAATAAAGCATCTAGAAAATGATGAAAAAAATAGCCTTAGTAAGTCCCCACTTATCTTTACCTTGTATATAAATCGACTATACTCTGCAATAGAAAGATGTAGAGTCAATGAATTGATTTAAAACAGACAAAAGTATATGCTGCCTAAATTATTTCACTTTTAAGGCAACACTTAGGGCCAGCGCCATGGCTTAACAGGCTAATCCTCCGCCTTGCGGCACGGGCACACCGGGTTCTAGTCCTGGTTGGGGTGCCGGATTCTGTCCCGGTTGCCCCTCTTCCAGGCCAGCTCTCTGCTATGGCCCGGGAAGGCAGTGGAGGATGGCCCAAGTCCTTGGGCCCTGTACCTGCATGGGAGACCAGGAGAAGAACCTGGCTCCTGGCTTTGGATCAGCGCGATGCGCCGGCCGCAGCGGCCATTGGAGGGTGAACCAATGGCAAAAAGGAAGGCCTTTCTCTGTCTCTCTCTCTCACTATCCACTCTACCTGTCTAAAAAATAAAAATAAATAAATAAAAAAGGGGAAACATTTAGACTGAAAGTGAAGGGATGAAAAAAGATATTTTATGCAAATGGAATCAAAGGAGAACAGAGAATGTGATATTTATATCACACAAAATAGAATTTAAGTCAAAATCTGAAACAGGGAAAAAGAAGGACATTATATAATGAAAAATTAGGTCAAGTCATCAATAGAATATTGTAATTATATAACCAGCCAATAGTACAGTACCTAAATATATTAAACAAACAAGGGCGCTAAAGGAAGGGATAGTAACACAATAAAGAAAAAATAATAGGAGACTTCAATACAATTCTATCTATATCTACAATGGGAAAATCATCCAGAAAATCTTAAACAACACTTTAGACCAGGTGAACCTTAAGACATATACAAAACAATCTACCCAACAGCAATAGAATGCATATTCTTCTCAAGCACATACAGATCATTCTCCAGGATACAATATCATATGCTAGGCTACATGACAAATCTTAGCAAATTTAACAAAACAAAACAAAACAAAAAAAATGAAATATCCATTACCATTTTAGTGACATAATGGTATGACACTAGAAATCAATAACCAGTATAATATTGGTAAATTCATAAACACATGGAAATTAAAATCATGCTTTTGAGCAACTAATAGGTCAATGAAGAAATTAAAATAGAAATTTATAAATATTTTGAGACAAATGAAAATGAAAATATAAGAAAACTTACAAGATATAGCAAAAGCAGTTTATGGAGGAAAGTTTACAGTTATAAAACATAAACATAAACATAAGAAAGATCACAAAAAATTTAAACCTCAGAGACATAAAGGAAAATTACTAACAATGTTAGCAGAAGGAAAGCAAATTGAAAGAGTGGAAATAATAAATGAAACATATCCCAGGAAAATACAAAAGATAAGCAAAACTAAGAGTTGGTTTTATTGAAAAGATAAACAATATCAAAAATATTTAGCTACACTAACCAAGAAAAAAGACTGAAATAAATAAAATCAGAAATGAAACAGGACATATTGTAACTAATATCATAGAAATACAAAGGATGATAACTCTTATTACATTCTAACAATTTGTATAACTTAGGAGAAATGGATAAATTCATAGATACAGAATCTAATGACTGAATCATAAAGAAAACAAAAATCTGAATAGACCGATGTGTGAGAAGGTTGAATCAGTTTAAAAACTCACAGAAAACAAAAGCCAAGGATCTAATGGCTTCACTGCTGATTCCACCAAACTTTCACAGAGACCTAACACTAACCCTCCACAGAAATACTTCTAAACTCTTTTTAACAGGCCAGTATTACCAGCACAGTAGCATAGTAGGTGAAGCCGATGCATGCAGTGTCAGCATCCAATATGGGTACCAGTTCGAGTCCCAGCTACTCTACTTCTGATCCAGATCCCTGCTAACAGCTGGGAAAGCAGTGGAAGATAGCCCAAGTCCTTGGATGCCTGTACCCACATGGTAGACTCGGAAGAAGCTCCTGGCTCCTGGCTTCAGATAGGCACAGCTCCGGCCATTGCAGCCTTCTGTGAAGTGAATCAGTGGATAGAAGACCTCTCTCTCTCTCTCCTGTCTGTAACTCTGCCTTTCAAATAAATAAATAATAAATAATTACATAAATCTTTATTTTTTAAAAAAAAAAAAAAGAGGTCAGTATTACCCTGATATCAAAGCCAGACAAGGGCATCACAAGAAAACAAAACCCCAGGTCACTTTCCTTCATAAACATAGATGAAAAAATCTTGAACAAAATACTCGCAAATTGAATTCAGTAACGCATTACAATACACATTCATTGTAATCAAGAAAGACTTACAAGGATATTTTAATTTCAGCTTTTGCAAATCTATAAATGTGATATGCTACATTAAGAAAATGAACAGCATAATCCCTAAGATTATCTCATTAGATACAGAAAAAGTATGTGATAAAATTGAAATGTGTTTTTTCAATTGATGACTCTGATAGGTCTAAGAGTCAAAGGGATCACACAAACAAGACTAGTGTCTGCTAATACTAACTGATAGAATCAAAAAGGGAGATAACGATCCAACATGGGAAGCGGGATACACAGCAGACTCATAGAATGGCAGATGTCTTAAATAGTACTCTGGCCTCAGAATTAGCCCTTAAGGCATTCGGATCTGGCTGAAGAACCCATGAGAGTATTTTAGGCATGGAAAGCCAAGACACCCTTGGAAAAAAAAAAAAAAGAAGACCTAAATGAAAGATCTCTGCGAGTGAGATCCCAGTGGAAAGAACGGGGCCATCAAAGAAGGAGGTACCTTTCTCTGAAGGGAGGAGAGAACTTCCACTTTGACTATGAGCCTATCGGAATAAGATCGAAGTCGGCAAACCCTAAAGGCTTCCATAGCCTTGGCAACTCATGACTAGAGCCTAGGGAGATTACTGACGCCATAAACAAGAGTGTCAAATTGTTAAATCAACAACAGGAGTCACTGTGTACTTATGTCTCATGTGGGATCTGTCCTTAATGTGTTGTCCAATGTGAAGTGATGCTATAACTAGTACTAAAACAGTATTTTTACACTTTGTGTTTCTGTGTGGGTGCAAACTGATGAAATCTTTACTTAGTATATACTGAATCGATCTTCTATATATAAAGATAATTGAAAATGAAAAAAAAAACACCTGGTGTTAAATTGGAAATTGCATAGAAAATTAATCAATTTTTAAAAAATATCATGTGGGATCTCTGTCTATAATGTGCAGTACATTGTTATTTAATGCTGTAACTAGTACCCCAACAGTATTTTTTCACTTTGTGTTGTTATGTGGGGGCAAACTGTTGAAATCTTTACTTAATACATACTAAACTGATCTTCTGTATATAAAGAGAATTGAAAATGAATCTTGATGTGAATGGAAGGGGAGAGGGAGCGGGAAAGGGGAGGGTTGCGAGTGGGAGGGAAGTTATGGTGGGGAAGTCATTGTAATCCATAAGCTGTACTTTGGAAATTTATATTCATTATATGAAAGTTAAAAAAATTTCAAATGTGTTTTTTGATAAAACACATTCAATAAATTAAGTGTAAAAGGAATGTATTTCAATACAATCAAGGATGAATATAATAAGCTCAACGTCAACACTATACTAAACAGTGAAAAACAAAGATGCCTACTCTTACAACTTCTATTCAACATGGTTTCGTAAGTCCTTACCAGAATAAAGAAAGAGAAAGAAATAAACAACACTCGGAAAAGGAAGAACTAAAACTGTTACTATTCATGAATGACATGATCTTTTTTTTTTTTTTTTACAGTGCTTGGATGTTTAATCAAACCAAATTCTTTCTCTTTCCCTTTTCTTCTTTACACCCACAATTCATCATTTTCTCCTTTTGATTCTTTTTTTATTATTTTGTTTTCCATTTTATTTATGTATTACAATGGCTTCCCCCCTCCCATAATTTCCCTCCCACCCGCAACCTTCCCCTTTCCCGCTCCCTCTCCCCTTCCATTCACATCAAGATTCATTTTCAATTCTCTTTATATACAGAAGATCAGTTTAGTATATATTAGGTAAAGGTTTCAACAGTTTGCCCCCATATAGCAACACAAAGTGAAAAAAAATACTGTTGGAGTACTAGTTATAGCATTAAATAACAGTGTACAGCACATTATAGACAGAGATCCTACATAATAGTTTTTTTTAAAAAATTAATTAATTTTCTATGCCATTTCCAATTTAACACCAGGTGTTTTTTTTTTTCATTTCCAATTATCTTTATATACAGAAGATCGATTCAGTATATACTAAGTAAAGATCTCATCAGTTTGTACCCACACAGAAACACAAAGTGTAAAAATACTGTTTCAGTACTAGTTATAGCATCACTGCTCATTAGACAACACATTAAGGACAGATCCCACATGGGATGTAAGTACACAGTGACTCCTGTTGCTGACTTAACAATTTGACACTCCTGTTCATGGCGTCAGTAATCTCCCTAGGCTCTAGTCATGAGTTGCCAGGGCTATGGAAGCCTTTAGGGTTTGCTGACTTTGATCTTATTCCGATAGGGTCATAGTCAAAGTGAAAGTTCTCTCCTCCCTTCAGAGAAAGGTACCTCCTTCTTTGATGGCCCCGTTCTTTCCACTGGGATCTCACTCAGAGATCTTTCATTTAGGTCTTCTTCTTTTTTTTCTTTTCCATGACATGATCTTATATATAAAAAAAATCTAAAAGAATCCATTAGAAATCTGTTAGAATTTACAAATTCAGTGAAATCTCAGGATACAAAATCAACATAAAAATTTATTAGTGAGGCCAGCATAGTGGCACAGCAAGCTAAGTTGCCACATACAATGCTGGCATCTCATATTAAAGCCCTGGTTCAAATTCTGGCTGTTCCACTTCTGTTTCAGTTTCCTAGTAATGTGCCTGGGCAGGCACTGGAAGATGATCCAAGTGGTTGGGCCCTTGCCACCCATGTGAGAAAACAAGATGTAGTCCCTGGCTCTTGTCATTGGCCTGGCCCAATAGTGGCCATTTGGGGTGTGAAATAGGAAACAGAAGGTCTCTCTATCTGTCTCTGCCTTTCTGTCATTCTCCATTTCAAATAAGCCAAAGAATATTAAAAAACACCATTAGTATTTCCATGCAATTAAGTGAGCATTTGAAAATCAAGAGAATAATCTCATTTACAATACCTACAACAAAAGCAAAACACTTACAAAATACTTAGAAGCAAAAGGAAAGGTACTGTATGTTCACTGATTAGAATTATTATTATTTCTTAATATTATTAAAATACACATACTACCCAAAGAGACTTTCAGACTAAATGCAATTCCTATAAAAATTCCAAAGCCATTTTTCATAGATACAGAAAAAAATAATGTTAAAATTCATATGGAATCACAAACATACACATACACACAGATAGAAAACAAATAGCCAAGACATTCCTGAGCAAAAGGAACAAAGTCTGAGTCATAACACTAACCTGATTTTAAAATATACTACAAAGTAAAAGTAATTAAAACAGTATGGTCAACTGATTTTTCAAGAATGGTGCCAAGAATATACAAGATGAAATGACAGTTTCTTCAATAAATAGTGACAGGAAAATTGGTTATTCGTATGGTAACGAATGAAAGTAGACTCTTACTGCACGCTAAATACAAAGATCAACTTAAAATGGATTAAAGACATAAACATAAGATTTGAAACTATAAAGCCACTACGAAAAAATGAGGGGACTATAAATGCTATGGGCAATGATTTTTTCAGATCTGAACTCAGAAGCACAGGCAACAAAGAGCAAAAGGAATTATATCAAAATGAAAGCTTCTGTACAGTGAAGGAAACAATCAACAGTGTGAAGAGATAACCTGTAGATTTGGTTTCATACATCTGATGAGGTGATAAAATCTAAAATACATAGGGAACTCAAATAACACTTAATAGAGAAAATAAATAATCTGAAAAAGAAATGAGCAAGGGATCTGAATAGACATTTCACAAAAAGACATATGAATGACTGCCACAATACAATCACTAAGTTTTTTTAAAAGATTTATTTATTTATTTGAAACACAGGATTACAGATAGGAAGAGGCAGAGAGAGAGGTCTTCCATCCACTGGTTCATATGGCCATGGCCACAATGGCCAAAGCTAGGCCTATCTGAAGCCAGGAGCCAGGAGCTTCTTCTGGGTCTCCCACGCAGGTGCAGGGTCCCAAGGATTTGTGCCATCTTCTACTGCTTTCTCAGTCCATACTAGAGAGCTAGATAGGAAGTAGAGCAGCTGGGACTCGAACTGGCGCCCATATGGGATGCTGGCACTGCAGGCAGTAACTTTACCCACTACACCACAGCTCTAGCCCTAACCACTAACTCTGAGTGAAATTTTAATGTTGGCAGGCAATCACACTAAACTTACCTAATTTATTCTACTTTCCTAGACAAACATATATATTGTCTTCCCTCTCCTTACATCTTCAACACTTTCTTCCAAGACTTCACTCTTATCCAAGCACCTTGTTTTCCACTTCAATGGGAAAATGAAAACAGAAGAGAATGGCTACAAACTCCTACAACTTTGAGTATACTTAATTTTCATCACCACCTATGTATGCTACTACCTTATCTCCTGTTAACTAAGGAGAATTTCCCACATTACTAGCAAAAGAAAAGCTCTCCACCTGTATATCATATACCATTCTCTCAAATACTCATGGGTATTTACTGCCCAAGCAGTTTCTTCTTTTCTCCTTGAAGTGTCATTCTTCCCTACTCTACTAGATTATCATCACTAACATAGAATCTTTTCTTCCAGATTAATTAAAAACTATTCTTATTTCATCTCCCTCTCTAGTACCATGATAAGTCTCTTCTTCCATTTATAGAAATCCTCTTTGTAAAGTAAACTGTACCTTATCCCCACTGTATTTCCTCACATCACTTCACATTCTCTAATGACCACCGTCTTACTAAATGTAATTAATAGTCATTTCTTAGTTCTCATCTTACTAGATCTATCAGCAGTATTTAGCATGCATGGTTACTCTCTATTCTGTAAAACACTTTCTTCTTTTTGGGGCCGGCGCCATGGCTCACTTGATTAATCCTCCACCTGCCGCGCCGGCATCCCATATGGGCGTGGGGATCTAGTCCCTGTTGCTCCTCTTCCAGTCCAGCTCTCTGCTGTGGCCCGGGAAGGCAGTGGAGAATGGCCCAAGTTCTTGGGTCCCTTCACCTGCATGGGAGACCCGGAGGAAGCACCTGGCTCCTGGCTTCGGATCAGCGCAGAGCACTTGCCTTAGCAGCCATTTGGGGGGTGAACCAACAGAAGGAAGACCTTTCTCTCTCTCACACTGTCTAACTCCGCCTGTCAAATAAAAAAAAAAAAAAACACACACATTTTCTTCTACTGGTTTCAACAACCCACACTCATCTAGTTCTCCATTACCTTTCAGGCCCCTCCTAAATCTTTTATTACTCTTCTATTTTTTTTTTAATTTGGAGTGAGCTTGGTTATAGGACTTTATTTTAAGCTGCACTTATTGTTTGCTAAATTTCATGCATATATGTAGTAACAATTACTCAATTTAAATCTCCAGGCTAAAATGCTTCTCTGATTTCCAGACTAGTGCGTATCACTGCCTACTTGACATATCCACTTTGATGTTGAATATGCTTCTCAAAGTTTGAAAAATTGAATTCATGATAGCATTCATGACCACAAAACATATCCTCATGTAGGTTTTCTCACATATCAGTTCAATTGTGCTGTGATGAACCAGATCCTTCTCATAAATGCTATGAGATCCAACTTTAAAATATAACCAGATGTTGAACCACTTTCTAGCACTCCATTCCCTACATCCTAATCCAAGTTATCATCATCTCTCACGGATTGCTGCAATAGATTCCTAACTGGTCTCCTTGCATCTGCCTTACCTCTTTGCAGCTTTTTTTCAATGCAGAACCCAGAATAATCCCTTAAAAACTCAAAAATGAATTCTGACCACACCATTCTTCTGCTCAAAACCCTGCAGTGTTTTCCTACTTCAGTTAGTAAGAAAATAAAGTCTTGATGGGTACCTACAAGTGGTTGCATGATTTGGCTCTGTAATACTTCTCCGACCTTATCTATTAATCTCTTTTTACATCACTCCAGTTACACTGGTCTTTTAAAGATTTATTTATTTATTTATTTATTTATTTATTTGAAAGACAGATTTAAGGGGGTAGTGGAGGAAGCAAAGGAGAGTAGAGATGGAGAAACCGAGATAGAGATGGAGACAGAGTGAGAGGGAGAGAGAGAGAGGGAGAGACAGAGAGATTCCATCCACTGTTAACATTCCCCAAATGGCTGCAACAGGCTGCATCTGATGCTGGTTCAAGTCCTGGCTACTCTAATTCCCATCTAGCTCCCTGCTAATGTATCTGGGAAGGCAGCAAAGGATGGAACAAGTTGAGTTCCTACTACTCATCTGTGAGACCTGGATGGTGGTGTTCCAAGCTCCTTGCTTCATCCTGGTATGACTCTGGCTGTTGCAGACATTTAGGGAGTGAACCAGGGGATGAAAAGATCTTTCTCTTTCTTTTTCTGTCATCCTCCTTTTCAAATAAATTAATAAATAGGTAAATCTTTAAAAAATGTGACCTTAAGAAGACAAACTATGGAATGAAGGGAGATAATCTCACAGATATATAGATTCATAGAAGCTCTGCAGCATTAGTTAGCCAGAAAGAAATGGAAAGAAACATGAAGAAGACTCATTTCCCATCAGACTAAGGAAGCACTGTGAACACAATAAGAATATATAGAATAGAATCTCGTAATTTGTAATAATTATAAAGTCACCATGTGCACTGAAATATTAGCAAGGGGAAATTTCAAGGAGAAATACAATGTGAGCACCCTTTGAAACTTTGGTTATAATGTTTTCACCAACCAATTTGTGTGTGTGTGTGTGTGCACGCGCGCGTGCGTGGGTGTGTGTGTGTGATTCCTTAACATTAACCTTAAGCCAACAACATTATAACCCATGCCTGAATGAAGTTTATCTACCACATATATTTTCTTCATAGATACAGTACAGTCTTATTGTGCTTAGAAATATAAGATAGCACTTCAACACCATTCCTGGGGGACATTTTAAATAACCAAACAACAAAAATAATAAAAACATAAAACTATGAAAAGTGTGGCAATAAATAGGTTGTGAGGAAAAAAATTTGCTTATAGTATAAGAGCTGAAACAGAAAGTAGAATAACATCTTGTTCAACCTCAGCTGGGAACCTGCACACTGGTTGACTCAAATTTTTTACCACTTTATTCATATTGCCAAAGGATCATAGATTCTGAGGTTACAATTTCTAGTGAGCAGGCACATTTGCAAACTTGGAATCTGTGAAAAATGAAGATCTATTTATCTGGAAGTTATTGCTATTCTGAACTAAGACTATTTGGATGATATCCTATAACTAACCCTGGAATCTCAGGATAGTAGCAGGTTTGTAGAAAAGTCTTTGCAGGGGCCAGCGCTGTGGCATAGCAGGAAAAACCACTGCTTGTGGTGCTGGCATCCAATACAGCAGCCAGTTTGAGGCCCAGCTACTCCATTTCTGATCCAGCTCTCTGCTGATGGCTTGGGAAAGCAGATAAAGATGGCCCAAGTGCTTGGGCCCCTGCAACCACACAGGAGATTCAGAAGAAGCTCCTGGCTCCTGGCTTCAGATTTGCCCAGATCCAGCCCTCATGGCCACTTGGGGAGTGAACCAGCAGATGGAAGATCGTACTCTCTCTCTGTCTCTCTGTCTCTTTCTCCTCTCTCTCTGTTTCTCTGTCTCTCTCTCTGTAGCTTTGCCTTTCAAATAAATTAAAAAAAGTCTTTGCAAAGGACTTAAATCTATTTAATTAGTCCAAATACTTGTATGAAAATACCAAATATCAACTACATAGAGCACATACTAGAAATATAGCTACTTAGCAATACTTCTAATAATTTCTCTTTTTTTAAACTTTTATTTAATGAATATAAATTTCCAAAGTACAGCTTATGGATTACATATCCCATATCTTCCCTCCCACCCGCAACCCTCCCCTTTCCCGCTCCCTCTCCCCTTCCATTCACATCAAGATTCATTTTCAATTCTCTTTATATACAGAAGATCAGTTTAGTATATATTAAGTAAAGATTTCAACAGTTTGCCCCCACATAGCAACACAAAGTGAAAAAATACTGTTGGGGTACTAGTTACAGCATTAAATAACAATGTACAGCACATTAAGGAAAGAGATCCTACATGATATTTTTTTAAAAATTGATAAGTTTTCTATGTTATTTCCATTTTAACACCAAGTTTTTTTTTCATTTTTAATTATCTTTATATACAGAAGATCGATTCAGTATATACTAAGTAAAGATTTCATCAGTTTGCACCCACACAGAAACACAAAGTGTAAAAATACTGTTTTAGTACTAGTTATAGCATCACTTCACATTGGACAACACATTAAGACATGTGACATGTGACATGAGACATAAGTACACAGTGACTCCTGTTGTTGATTTAACAATTTGACACTCTTGTTTATGGCGTCAGTAATCTCCCTAGGCTCTAGTCATGAGTTGCCAAGGCTATGGAAGCCTTTAGGGTTTGCCGACTTCGATCTTATTCCAACAGGGTCATAGTCAAAGTGGAAGTTCTCTCCTCCCTTCAGAGAAAGGTACCTCCTTCTTTGATGGCCCCGTTCTTTCCGCTGGGATCTCACTCGCAGAGATCTTTCATTTAGGTCTTCTTCTTTTTTTTTTTTTCCAAGGGTGTCTTGGCTTTCCATGCCTAAAATACTTTCATGGGTTCTTCAGCCAGATCCGAATGCCTTAAGGGCTAATTCTGAGGCCAGAGTACTATTTAAGACATCTGCCATTCTATGAGTCTGCTGTGTATCCCGCTTCCCATGTTGGATCGTTATCTCCCTTTTTGATTCTATCAGTTAGTATTAGCAGACACTAGTCTTGTTTGTGTGATCCCTTTGACTCTTAGACCTATCAGTGTGATCAATTTATAACTGAAGACAATCACTTGGACTAGTGAGATGGCACTGGTACATGCACCTTGATGGGATTGTATTGGAATCCCCCGGCACGTTTCTAACTCTACCATTTGGGGCAAGTCCGATTGAGCATGTCCCAAATTGTACATCTCCTCCCTCTCTTTTTCCCACTCATATTTTAACAGGTATCACTTTTCAGTTAAAATTTAAACACCTAAGAATAACTGTGTGTTAATTACAGAGTTCAACCAATAGTACTAGAGCAAAAAAATACTAAAATGGATAAAGTATTACATTGTACATCAACAGTCAGGACAAGAGCTGATCAACTCGCTGTTTCTCATAGTGTCCATTTCACTTCAACAGGTTTCCCCTTTGGTGCTCAGTTAGTTGTCGCCGATCAGGGAAAAAAAGATATCAAACAACACTAAATTCTGTTCAATTATTTCACAAGTCATAACTATAATTAAAGGAAGATAACCTGATTATATAAAATGAAATAATCTTTGTGTATATATATATATATATATATGTATATATCATGCTATATAAACTCACTGCATTTATATCAGATATAAGGGAAAGGAACAGAATAAAACCATTGTGAACATATATATTTCCCTCTTTAGAATATGTATTTTTTCTCGTCATTAATTCAGTTTATTTCATCCAGTGAAAGAGCACTTCATGCAGTTCAAGCCATTTAATTACAGATAACATTTATTTGCCAATTATATTGGGGTCTATAAAAGCTATATACAAAGAACCACATAGTTAAAGCCAGGAAATTGATTGCTGAAACTACATATTCTATTTTTTTTAAAGGGACAGGAAATAAAAGTAGGATATCTGAGACCCATTCTTCTATAATTAACTAAAATTCAATAGTAATATTTATGAAACTCTTTTGCACAATACATCTTCTTTCATTTCTCCAAAACTTTGCTTATGCAGTTAATTGTATTTTTCACCTTTGGGAGAAAAAATGTGTATTCTAACACATTAATTTTTCCTTTTTGAAAATAACTTTTAATAATTTTATAATAAATTTGGAATGGCACTACAAAATAAAAGTCAAAAACTAAAGAACTCATTCCTTTGAAACACACAAGTATTTCTTTCTATCTTTCTATATTCTATATATTTCTATGACTAAAATGCTTTCTATATTTCTATTACTAAAATGGTTCATATATGATTAAAAATAATAAAATAATATTGGTTTCCTGTAATACTTAACTACGTGGTATTGTGAAGTCATTTTCAGTTATCCACAATGAAAATTCTTTTTTTGTGACAGGGAGGATGTTTTTTTCTTAAAAAGTATTCTAATAAATCTTGATGTGAATCGAAGGGTAGAGGGAGCGGGAAAGGGGAGGGTTGCGGGTGGAAGGGAAGTTATGGGGGGGGGGAGCCATTGTAATCCATAAGCTGTACTTTGCAAATTTATATTCATTAAATAAAAGTTAAAAAAAGAAAAAAAAGAAAAAAAAATCTGAGTTTACAAATGAGCAACATATGGTATAACAAGGTGAGACAACTTGGCTTAAATCCCTCAAATTATAGTTTATAGGTAGTATATATGGGATTCCGATCAAGGATAATAGGAGGGGAAAATAGGCAAAAGATTTAAAATAATATTTGGCACATATTAAAACCTAACGGGGCCGATACTGTGGTGTAGCGGGTAAAGCCACCACCTGCAGTGCTGGCATCCCATAGGGGCATTGGCTTGATTCCTAACTGCTCAACTGCTGATCCAACTCCCTGCTAATGTACCTGGGAAAGCAGTGGAAGATGGCCCAAGTCCTTGAGCCCCTGCTCCCTCATGGGAGACCCGGAAGAAACTCTAGGCTTCTGGCTTCAGATGAGCCCAGCTCTGGCCTTGCGGCCATTTGGGGAATGAACTGGCGAATGGAAGACCCCTCTCCCTCTCTCTGACTCTCTGTAGCTGCTTTCCAAATAAATAAATCTTTTTAAAAAACTAAAAAAAAAAGTATTCTAATAAGAAAGGTAGTATAACTACTATCTGCTTAGTAATTAAAACTGAAAAATCATTATTCAAAAAATTTGTAATTATGCAATCATAAAGATATCAGAGTCACTAAATCAGGAACAATTTCACTAGCACCAAATTGATTAATTGTTTATCATTAGTCCACAGACACCAATGGCTCACAAGAGAGTACTTTACACTGTTAACTGTATAAACAGCTGATAGATGCTCAGTTACTAACTGGTATCAAAAGTAATATGTTTAAATAAAAATAGTATGTGTATTAAACAGGCAATTCTCAATTTCAGATGTATTCACTTACGGAAAAAGATGATTTTAATAAACATTTTGGGTATTAAAAATAAATTTCCTTCTCTTCGAGCCATTTACCTCTTTTAAATTTCTTATTCTTCAAACATTTGCATATTTCTCCCAATTACAATAACACAATTCAATATGAAGACAAATTTCTGTGTGAAAGAAATGGCTCTAATTTTAAAAGCAATAATAAAACATCATCAACATTTAAAGTATGCAAAGTTTAAACTATTCTCAAGGATTTCAGTTATTTCCAGGGCCCAAAAGCACATAATAAAATTAAGGCTACAAACTGAAAAAATAAGGCACAGATATAAAAAAAATAACAATTTATGTGGCAACCAAAGTTGTTGACTATGGGATACCCAATGCTTGTACGATTCTGAATGTTTTCTATCAAATTTCTAGATGGTATTTTGTTAAATATTCTAAGTGTCTAGTAATTATAAAGAACATGTGGCATCTGAGTAGTAATGCACTTATATGCTTGGTGTTAGCACTCTCTGTATTACATGACTATTAATTATATTTACCTTAATTGCACTGTTTTCTTTGAATTCTAGTAGATTCTATCCTGGGTCTAAAGTATAGGTAGTAGGTTGAGCTTGAGTCTCTTTGGTAAGGCGACTTTGAAAATAACTGAAGGGTTGTGCTGAGTTTGAATATGGGAAACAGTATAAAAAGAGAGAGAGAAAATTAAATAATGACTAATAAGAAAGGAGAAAGAAAAAGTAACAGAGAAATACTGTGGTTACAAATATTAATTAAAAGAGGAAAACAGAAATAATATAAGGGGAATATGCTTGCCAAATACATGTTCATAATATTTGACATAATATTTTCTCTCTCTGAAATTAACAATGGTTTATTAAAACTATATTTATTAATGTAACGGTCAAAGGAAATTTTAAGATGATCTTTTCTCAGCTGTTCATTAAGACATGCTAAAGGACAGGCCATCTAAAGGCCAAAATTTAAAAAAGGCTTATTTCACAAATCTCATGTATAGTTTTTAACAAGTTAAATAATTCTACCTTTTTTCCCCTCCAATTTATAAATCAATGAATCTCTAAACATTGTATTTTACCTTCAGTTAATAAAACTTCCAGTTAGGTGGATGTAAAGTACTGGATAATTTCTTTTTATAAAGTTTTAAATCTATAAAAAAGAAATAGAAGATTATTAATTTCTGAGTAGTCTGTATCACTGCCTAATTCTGATTAAGCTTTGGCTTATGACATGATTTAGAAATTGGCCAAGTGAAATCAGTTACCACAAGCAACCAAGATACACAATTGTGAAATAAAATTTTAAACTTTTGGCAAAATTTTGATTCTGAGACATATGGTCGAAGTGATTATGGCAATGAAAATTTCTATGAAAAGTCTGACACACTTTGAACACTTTGCTAACATGTAGTGCCAAGACTGTTCATGAGATGAGGTCCACACAGTACCATTTTTTGTACAATTCTTATTGTGAATTTGTTTTTCAATTTAATGTCTCTGATTCCAGGTTTACAGTGGATTAAATGTTATGTATATCTTCACATGCCTTACCTAAGATCCATTTTAGAAAATAATTTTATACACAGAATTATCAACCTCAAAATACCTCAACTGTAACTGACCAACAGTGGTATTTAAAATTGGGAGGTTTAGGGAAGAAAGCTTATGACAAACCATCTAGACTATTGCAAAGCAAATCAGATAGGCAATTAAGCTTATATACTTACACTTTTAGACTTTTTCCTGATATATTGCTGATCTTCCTTGAAGATAAGTGTTTCTGTCTGACTGAATAAAGCATTAATAAAAATCATTCTAGATCAGACTCACTGTCCATCCAGATCAGTGTTCTGATTCTGATATGTCAGTTGTATAGCGCTAAGTGCAGAGTAGGCATTCAACATTGCATTGAAATGTTCTTTAATTAAGCAGGAAAATGTGAATTCTAAGGCACCAATCCCAATAAAAGTCAGCTCTTAAACAAAACACATACCAATTCAACTACTTTCTGAATCTTCACTATCAGAACATAAAAATTTAACATATAAAATAGTACTTTTTTATCTTAAGACAGGTATTTCTACCCTACGTCTCAGTAATTCCACTTCCAGTAAATACATTAGAGAAATCATTCAAATATCTACAGTGAGATACATGACACACTGAGTCACTGAATGTTGCTTGCAGTTGAAAAAAAATGTGAAAGCAACCTACATTCTCATAAAGAGGAGAATGGATAAATCAAATGTACCACATTTCCATGACACATTCCATTTTATATATAAAAGTAAAGACATAACATAAGTAGATATCAAAAAACAATTTTGAGTAAAAAGTACGGAATTGTGCATGTACTAAAGTAGGATACTAGCATGCATTCAAAATCACAGAAAAATACTGCACATTGTCCATAAACAAACATTTTATGAATGGAAAATGATACATGGTGCTTCAAGAAATAGCAATTTCTAGGAAAAAGAGTGAAGAGTTGTGGGGCATGAGTGCGGCCAGGCCAGGCCAGGCCCGGCCCAGGGGCTCCACATGCGCAGCTGCTCCAGGGTGCCCCCGCCCGAGCTGCGCGGAACGAAGCCACGCGGAGCCAAGTAAGATGGCGCCCAGAGGAAGTAAGATGGGCGGAATCCAAAGTTGTTTACCACTAAAACTAACTGGCTGCGCAACATCAGGGGAAGTAACAAAACTAGTAACAAGTGTATAGACATAGGGCTAGTCCTATAGAAATCACCCCATAAGGTGATTTTTTAAGTGATTGGTTGGTCCTTAGCCCTGCCCCAATGACTCTGCAGTTTTGTGTTATAAAAGGTACTATTATGCAAAAGGTAAATGAGCCCTTGCTAGACTTGGCTCCCCGCTGCGTCTGATTGTCTCCGGGACCAGGAGGCTGGGGAACGGGGGAGCGGCGCGCTTACCTTTCCTCGGACCCAGTCCATCCTTGTACGGGTGGACTAAGACCCAACATCTGGCGCCCAACGTGCGGCATGAACAGTTACTTTTCGGCCGAGGCTAAGCGGTCTCTCAGGGTAAGTGAAAACCTTAGTATGGTTTATGCAGTTTCGTCCCAAAAGGACCTGGCCTTAAAAGCCTTACGCTATATGTTAAAAAGTGTCTGGGTAGCTGTCATAACCTTGGCCCTTTGGATTCAGACGGCCAATCTCTTTTCTTGGAACACTTGGTCATGGGTGGAAAAACTCACCCTTAAGAGGGAGAGACACTTTGATACTGCCCTTAAAGCATCCTTCCACCCAGATGCTATAACCCTAGCTTCGGAGGGCGAGAGGGAGAAAGAGGAAGTGCAAGACTTGGGAGAGCCTAAAGCCTCAGAGGAAGATGGCGGGAAGAGAAAATGGGCTAAGTTTGATCAGGAATGCAGAGAGCCTGTGGAGGCACGAATTGTTGAGGTAAAAACGAAAATAAAAATCGTCCCGCCTAGCCCATCCACCCTAGAAGGGCCGGGACCACCCCCATACCTCCCCGGGGCAGAGGCGGCCTCCCCCTATGTAGAGCCACAGAGGGAGCTTTGTGATCGGGGCACTTATGATTGCCCAGGAGGGGAGAGGAGAAATGAGGCTACCTTTGCGGAAGCTTATCCAGTGGACATAAAGCAGCATAGGGAAGTGAACTCTGGGCCAGGGAACCTGCTGCCTCAGGCCTACCCTGTTAATTTAGCTCCAGGCAGCAACAGAGCTCTGGAGTGGTATCCCTGGGAAGCGAAGGACTTAAAGGAGCTTCTCAAGGCAGTGGCAGAAGATGGGCCAAATTCCCCCTGGGCCCAAACTCTGCTACAACACATAGCTTATCAACCATGCGTCCCCAAGGACTGGTTGGACGTGGCCAAGGCAGTCCTCACAAGTTCACAGTTCATAAAGTGGTGCGCCTTCTTTAAGGAGGAGTGCCGGGTGAGTGCCAAAGCTAACCGAGCAGCCCAGCCAGCTATCCCTATTACATAAGCTATGCTGGCTGGGATGGGGGAAGGGTTCTCTACGGGGATCCAGCAAACTGAGCTACCTGCTCCGTACTGTGAACAAGTGAGGCAGGCAGGACTTAATACCTGGTACAAGCTGGATGAGGGGCCCACCGAATCTCCCATCGCGAGGGTGCGACAAAAGCCAGGAAAGTCCCTGCCAAATTTTGTAGTTAGGGTCGAACACAGTCTCCATCGTAAATTGCTGGCTGGGGACCTTCGGGATCAGTTTGTTAAAATGCTTGTTTGGGAAGAAATGAATGCTAATCATCTGAAGGCCTGTGCTGGCCTGAGGGAGGCTCATAAATCCCCAGAGGCAGTTAAAACTAAGGTGGAACTTTCAGGTGTGGCGGCAACCCCTAAAAGCCCAACACTGCCTCAATGCACTGCGCCTCCAATTCCGCCCATGTGGCCACCCCTTTATGGTTATTCCCCTCCCTTGAATCGCCCGCCGCCATCTTGTAAACAGCGTGCCTACCCAACCCCATGGCCAGTCCTGCTAGGCCCCGGCATGCACAGTCTTCCCTGTAAATGGGGGACCACGGCCTTTCTCTGCACTCTCTTCCAGTCAGTGTAGCCTGTTGCACCCTTGCAGGCCACAGCCAGATACTCTAGGGAGACTAGTCCTTGGACTGCTTTTTTCCTCTCCATTTACAATTCAATGCCGTCCTCACTAGGAGGGGGAAGAAAAAATGCCTTTGGGCTCCCATGCTGATGACCAGCTCTTTTCTGTGCTGCTGTAGTTAACTTATCTGAGAGTTTGTGTCTTGAAGGTTTCGTGTTTTATTGGATTTGTCTGTCTTTAATGTTTGAGTGATTACCTAACTCTGATCAGATCTACCCCACAGCTTTGATTAAAATACTCAGGTTATACGTGCTAGTTTTTGGCTGAGTGGTTTGACTCTCTAACAGTTTAAATTCTCAAATGGAGTCTAACAACTTTGGGACTTCCAGTAGGATCCCTGGAACTCTCAAAGGATGGGGCTCTAAATTTGTTAAAGTAACAACTGTTTGAGTCAATTCAAATTATGCAAAGTATATTAACATGTTGTGAATAATGTCAGACCTGTGCTGTATTCATGTTTTTGCTTTCCAGCTAGAGTGGTCTTATAAAAGTGAGAGTAAATTCTGTGTATACAAGCCCTTATATTGTTAACTAAAGTAAGCCAATACAGATTGGTTCAGAGAATTAAGTTAATGCCAAAGCCCTTCGGTTTGCTTGGTAGCTCACTTGCTCGGTTTTACATGTCTTTGATATGCTTTAAACATGTTTCTCTTAACGATGAAGATCTTTTCAAAGTTGTAAACATGTACTAGTGTCCATGTTTGCTGTCCAGGAGGAGTTAATGGTGTGGTATTCATTAATAACTCAGTGTCTTATGTATTGTGTACTTTTCACATCTTAAATTCGATAAGAGAGTTAGCATGTATTCTCATAGATTGTCCATACATGACAATTCAAGACTATGTAAAAGTAACTACAGGTATAAAGTTTCAGAAGGTGTGAGCAAGTCATGAAAGGTTTTAAAAGGTTTACAACTTTAAAATTGTTTACAGAGTTTTCTTTAAGTTAAGTCGTAAATCTTGGAATCTGTTTTTGCAAAAACTGTAACGTCTATTTTAACAGTGTCTGCTTAATGGGTTACTCTGCCATTTATAAAGTTAGGTCCTTTTTAGCTCTGTTAAATAGTTCTGAGTTATGTGCGGATTTTGTGTGCTAACTCTTATGTTCAAGGTGTTTATTTCTGGTTTCCAAGGTAATCTAGTGTATACTCTACTGTCTCTGTTAAGTTCAGATTAATAAAAAACATTGTTAAATATCGTTATAATTAGATCTGCTCTAAAAGTGTTAAGATCACCCTGTCTAATGAAGGGTTATCATTTCAGCATGTTAAAAAATTCTATTCTAACCAGATACTCTAAGTTCTCTTGGCACCTTTAACAAACTTTCTAAAAATCAAAGTTCTAAATTCTCTAAACTTTTGGTATCTCCAAAAGGGCCCCTGGAGATGTCAAAAGATATATCTCTCATCTTATAGAGATAATAACCAATAATAACCAATTGGGATGTTTAAATTAAAAGTGCTGCCAAGATGTAAAATGATTCAACACTCTACTAAAATTCCTCACAACCCACAGGAACAGGCTATGGTGGAAAAAAACCATCAATGCCTCAAAAAACAGTTATTAAAACAAAAAGGGGGAGTGGCTACCCCCCATCTACAGTTACATAAGGCCTTGTTCACCATCAATATTTTAAATTTTTTGAAAGGGTCAAGGGAGTCAAGGTTCCAAAAACATTGGGGACATTTAACCCCTAAACCTCAGAGAAGGAGAGACCCTCTCACTCGACTCTGGAGAGGGCCTGACCCGCTGATTCAGTTGGGAAGAGGATTTGGCTGTGTGTTCCCCATAGGGGAGTTGACTCCAATTTGAATACCAGCCAGAAATATCAGGCCTATGCCTGATGCAAGTAACAACCCACCCAGGGAGCAGTTTGCCCCTGAGGGAGATCCCTTTGTCTTTCCTCTTCCAGAAATGGATGGAGATCGAAATCGAAAGGCAGGCGATGATGCAGATGCTACTCTTCACTGTGAACCTGACAAGAAGTGCCCAGCCCAATGACAGGGGATTCGATAACCCAAACGAGATCATCAAAACACTTCAGAAGGACCTGAAAAAGACGAAGAGAACTCCAAGAAAGCCTCTTTTGGACGAGCCGTAATGGACTCTTTCCCTACCTCTTCTCTCTTCTTGGACTGCTTCTTGCCCTGCTTTTAATCCTTGCTATTGGCCCATGCATAATGAATAGGCTTATACAGTTTATACAACAGCGCATAGAGGCAACAAGGGTAAGACAGGTTGAGGTTCATTACCAGAGGCTGCTAGCCACAGAGGGCTACGATCCCCTGAACTGGGGAAGCACCCCCAGTGCTCTCCACATTGCCAATGACGGGTAAGATTCCGGATGGACCGGAACAACCTAAGACAGGTGGTGGAGAAAGCTCACCACGCCCCCATAATTACAAGTCACGCGACACCCCAAGACGGGTAAAGCACCCAGCGTCCTGCACCAACCTAAGACAGGGCTCATGGCCAAGCTGCCTGGGTTACCAATGACGGGTAAGGGCAAGGACGGCTGGGGGCAACCTAAGACAGGGACCGCGTGCTAAAACAAAAAGGGGGAATCTGTGGGGCATGAGTGCGGCCAGGCCAGGCCAGGCCCGGCCCAGGGGCTCCACATGCGCAGCTGCTCCAGGGTGCCCCCGCCCGAGCTGCGCGGAACGAAGCCACGCGGAGCCAAGTAAGATGGCGCCCAGAGGAAGTAAGATGGGCGGAATCCAAAGTTGTTTACCACTAAAACTAACTGGCTGCGCAACATCAGGGGAAGTAACAAAACTAGTAACAAGTGTATAGACATAGGGCTAGTCCTATAGAAATCACCCCATAAGGTGATTTTTTAAGTGATTGGTTGGTCCTTAGCCCTGCCCCAATGACTCTGCAGTTTTGTGTTATAAAAGGTACTATTATGCAAAAGGTAAATGAGCCCTTGCTAGACTTGGCTCCCCGCTGCGTCTGATTGTCTCCAGGACCAGGAGGCTGGGGAACGGGGGAGCGGCGCGCTTACCTTTCCTCGGACCCAGTCCATCCTTGTACGGGTGGACTAAGACCCAACAAAGAGTAAGACTACAGAGTCCAGTTAAAGGGAATTTAACTTCATCTACAATGTCTTGTTTATTTTAAAATGGACTTGAAACAAACATGACAAAGTATTAACTGCTGTAAATTGCTGGAGGGAATTAAAACATGGCTAAGATATTATTCTTCATAATTTCTATATTTTTAAAGTTTCTCATAAACTAGTTCTTTTAAAGCTACAAATAAAATCATTTAATGAGGTAATATGCTATATTACCTATGAAAAACAACAAAATTTAATACCTTCATCAAACAATGAACAGTATTAGGTACAATAGTATCACCTACTCTAGTTGCTTGAGATCTTAGAGATGAAGTTATGTTTATTATTGCCATACACTCTTTGATTCATATAGGTTGATTACAACTTTTATATATTCTTTTCACACAAGAATATTAAATAGTCTCTTCTGATAAAAACCCTTCTGGCAGTTGCTTCAAGAATTTTTCTCTGGCCTCTTCTAGATATTAATGCTTTCTCAAATAATGGGGTACAAAGATATTTATTTTTTCTAAGGTATCATGTTTTTACAACAGTATGACTTCTTCTTGTTTGAAGTATCATTCCTGATGATTCTTACCCCATTATTGAGGATGTTTTTGCTAGAGGCAATTTTCATAGTTATCAATTCTGAGATCCTCTATTCTAAGCATTCTAACATCACTTTAAGATCTCATTTAATCCTCATAATAAAACTATGAAATAAATATTAACCATGTTGTTACAAATGAAGAAGTCAAAATACAAAGATGTTAAATAAATTGTCCAAGATAATCAGCTATTAAAAATAAGAACCAGAAATGCAAACCAACTCTGAAAAAATCTAAACACCCTATGCTTCACTAACTGCAAAATGAAAGATTTTACAATGCCACCAAATCCTTTCCCTGGATTCTAACTTTCCAAGTTTTAGTAAAGTGGTTAAAAACCGAGGGATGATATTGTTGCTTTTCTTTTACTATGGTTCTTCCATAATGGTTAAAAGATGTTTCTGGAGCCCTTTTTTTTTTTTTTTTTTTTTTTTGGTTTACCGTAAAGGTAGTGTTACAGGATTCTATAGTTAAGTAATGGCTTGTAACTGGAAAAGATTTTGCCCTCTAGAAGATACGTGGCAATATACAAAGAAATATCTGGCTGTCTCAACTTTAGGTTGGAGGGGCTCACTAATATCTGGGAGATAGAGAATAGGGCTGCTAAACATCATACACTGCACAGGACAGCAAACCAAAGCAAAGAAATATCCATCCAAAAAGTTTCAATAGTACTGGCTGCGAAGTTTTGATCTAGAGGTAAGGAATTGTGGACCACATTATAGCTGATATTCAATAAAATAATATTCAAACACCATGGAATGTGTGTTATAAAATGTAAAGAACTCAAATTTAAAAAGCATACTAGGTTCTGTTCTAAGCAAATACCATATAACATAGTAAAAACCATGGGAATGACTGTCAGAATTTTTACCTAAGACTCCAGAGTCAATCTAGGATAAAAGAGTGGTAATAAAATAGAAGTAAATAAAGGCTGTTTATGGAATGAAAGGTGTACGTTCTGTGGCAAGTACAATGGCATACAAGAGTACAGAATAGTATTTTTAAAGAAAACTATCTTTTTGGTTTGTACCTTGAATTCACCTGGCCCACTGATAAAAGTTAAGAAACTCTTAAGAATTCTTGCTTTTTCTTATTTTCTTAAAAATTTTCTTCAAACAGCTCCTGGGTGAAGAAATAATAGAGATAAGGAAAATATTTATTAAAAGGAGATTATCTGAGCACTTACGCTTGTATCAAAGAAGTGATGAATCACACAACTCACAAAACTAATTTGAAATCATCTCAAAGAAGGAAAGATTCTCTAAGAATAGCAAGTGCTTTCTTCTTTCTCACTGAATTATTCTTTAAGAATCAATCATCTCAGCTAATGATAACAAATAGCATTTCCTTTTGATTATTTGAATTTTGAAAAAGTTTCCTGAAAAAAAAAATTTTAAGTCTTGAGTGCTCTGTTAAAATCATAGGTTTTTTAAACTATAATCACCAAATATCGCCAAATATCACCATTTATTATTAAAATAAGTGTGAACTCTTATCACATACAGACATGGTAAATACATGGATGCATTTTTACCAATTGTCAAATACATTATTTCATTAATTTGTATAGACAGGAGCTACAGAAAAGATAAAATCTCAATGAGCTGAGGTAAAGAAAATATGGGGTGTAGAACAGAAGATTAAAGAGAAAGAATCTGAGAGGCTGCTATAGTTCATCTGAGTTCTTGGTTACACTTATTCCAACTCAAACCTAAAATAGAACAATGAAGCCAGCAAGGTATACTTTGCCTGTCTAGGAGAGAAAAAAATCAAAGTTTTCTGATTCTTCTTTTTTTTTTTTAATGAGAAACAAAGACCCTCAGTTTATAACTCTCTAGGAATACTAAGAAACTGAACAGATTTCTTCACATAGAAAACAGGAACACTGCCGGCCTGCTGCATTACTTCCTCACTTTATTCTTATACTAAGCAGGCAACTGACTTATGAAAAGGAAGCAACAGTAGTAGTCCTGTTATTCCTCCTTACCAGTCTGCTATACACATTCAAAACTACTGGGTTGGAAACCAAGATTACCTGTAGGGAGCACTGACTCTACTTACTCAGAACTTGCTTAAGCAAACCAAATAATTTCTCTGAGATTTTCTGTGGGTTTTTTAATTGTTTTTGTTTATGGTTTTAACTGGTGAAAAGATGATAACATGCCTGCCCAAGTTACCTCAGATATTATGTATTTCAGGATTTTGTGAATGATTAAATTCCATCCAAATTAAGCTATTTCATGAGATAAAGAACTCATATGACTTTATATTAGCCTATGCAAACAGAGGCAAAATATAGACCCCCGAGAACCACTCCAAATTTACTCTCATACAATCTACAGAGGTGGGGAACAGCCTTCTGTATTTTTAATAAGGACACTATAGTTTCAGAAATACTATTAATACTACACAATTCTCATTTTTAGTTGCATCCTTTCTTTTCGTGTCAATAGGAGCTTAACTTCTACGCATCATCAAATTTTCTAATCACCCTAAAGTCATTTGCTGAAAGAGAAAAAATTTGGTGGCACAAAACAATAAATCTTTAGATTCTTAACTGCAGTTGTTTGAGGACTGTTCCAACTAAAGAAAAGATTGTTCAGCAACACACAGGATTACAAAATACATAGAGAAATAAGAATAATCAATCAACAAAATACTGCAACTTCCTGGGGAATTATTGAAACATAGCACATTAGCTTTGTTCATGTCAAATTTTAACATTTGATAGCTGCCCAGTTAGGATACTACATTGGTTTTTTTTACATTTCAATTACCTCAGCCAAAATTCACAGATCTTAAAACATAATCCTTCTAAGTATCCATGGGTAAAAATTTACTGCAACCAATTCTATCAATATATGATGGACATTTCTTTAGGTAAATCTTTTTTTTTTCTTTTAAAGATGTATTTATTTATTTGAAAGAGTTACACAGAAAGAGAGAGAGAGAAAGAGGGAAAGAGGAAAAGAGAGAGAGAGAGAGAGACAGAGAGGTCTTCCATCCACTGGTTCACTCCCTAATTGGACACAATGGCTGGAGCTGCCCTGATCTGAAACCAGGAACCAGGAGCTTCTTCCTGGTTTCCCTTGTTGGTAGAAGGGCCCAAGAACTTGGGCCACCTTCCACTGCTTTCCCAGGTCATAGCAGAGAGCTGGATTGGAAGTGCAGCAGCCAGGACTCGAACCGGCGCCAATATGGGATGCTGGCACTACAGGCGGCGGCTTACCCGCTATGCCACTGCATCGGTTCCTTTAGTTAAATCTTTATATAAACAGTTAAAAGGTCCCAAAAGAACTTTTTGGAAAATTCTACAGCTATGGTCGCTATCATTGTTGCCCTATTCCAAGAGTGAAAGAAGAAAACTGAAGGTGCCTGTTTAGATGACACAGGGTAGAAAGTGTTGCTAAATCTTGTAGGGAGGAAGGAACAAAGAGAGGGTCCATGATAAGCCAAAACAATAAGAAACATTAATAAACATAAACAATGAATGAATTAACTATACCTGCAGAGATAGCAAAATTATTACTTTTAAGAAAGCAGGCTTCTGGGGCTAGCATTGTGGTTCAGTGGGCTAATCCATCCCGTATCAGAGCACCAAACCAAGTCCCAGCAGCTCCACTTCTGAACCAGCTCTCCACTTATGTGCCTGAGAAGGCATAAGAACAGTGCTTGGGTCCCTAACACTCATGTGGGAGAACGGATGGAGTTCCTGACTCCTGGAAAAGACTGGCCCAGACCTGCCTGCTGCAGCCACTTGGGGAATGAGGCAGCAGATAAAAGATGATATTCATATTCTCTCTCTCTCTCTCTCTCTCTCTCTCTCTGTCACTCACTCACTCACTCAGTGTTGTGTTGCATTTCAAACAATTTTCTTAAAAAAGAAGGCTTTTTAAGAGCTAACATTAATTATTCATTAGATAAAGAATGCATCATCCAGATGTCACCCTAACATGGTCAGGGGACTAAAAGAAGTTCTCGGTGTTAAGTGTGGAATCAGAGTATGTGTTAAACTAAGAGTAATATGCTCTTTATAGGCTGTATTGAGCTAGGAACAAAGCAAATATCATGAGGAGAACAGATGAATGTACTATTTACGCAGTGGAATACTATACAGCAATGAAAATGAAATGCACCATAGCTACAGCCAATAACATGGATGAGAAAAATTAGGAGTTGCAACAGCAAGTCACCAAAAAGAAAAGCAGCGTGATTTCATTTGCACAAAGTTAAAAAACATGCAACAATAAATAATATACTGTTTAAGGATGCAAACACTATGGTAAAGATAAAACCAGGGCAGTAATACATAAATGTAACAAAGAAGCTGCCTATAAAGAGGGAAGGAATATGACTGCAAAGGAAATGATAATTATTTTTCTTAATATTGGGTGATAGGTCACAAGCACGTAATGGCTGCATTGCTTTGGTTTACTTTGTACACAGTTTCCAAATATTATTTATAGCTTTCAGTATTTACTAAAAACAACTAAAATTTTATATTCTTTCTATATTTTTTCTGTAAAAGTGTTATGATTTTAGCACACTTCAATTTCTCTTCAGCTGTAATTGAATATACCTGTACATGTACTTTGAGTACATCTGTTATCGTCCCTAAGAGAAAAGTCTTAAATCCAGCTTTGAAAACTGAAATATTCAAGAAAAAACCATGAGGGCGATTTTTGGAGTCAAAAGCTCATAAAATATATATATTATTATTTCTTAATCTTCTTAGTGGGCACTATAGGTTACTGTTCTTTAACTTCAGATGAACATCAACAACAAGCACCCTAATAGAAAAGTGCCTCCAGATCTTAATTTTAATAAGAAAACAAATCCTATCCTGAAGATCTCCATAAATTCCATAGTGTGCAAGAAACATTTTAAAACACTTTTAAAAAGCATTATTGTTTAAAGTTACCTACTATATGTAACTCTAAGGACTCAATCTTGATATGAAACACCGAAATGCTAACTTTGGCAGCTGTAGTCTGTATGTGCATTTACAAAACAAACAAACAAACAAAAAAAGAGCTATGTTTAAAAAGACAGCGTCTAGGATATAGTTCTTCTTAAAAATACTTTTAAATGCAAAGCAAAGTTCTTGGACAGTAAAATACAATTGTGTACCCAGTATGGAAACTGACTTCACAATGAAGAAATCTGCTAAATTATGTCTGGTTTCATAAAGTTTTATATCTCAGATATAAATCGAGGTAAAGATAAAAGCGATCTTTAGACCGTTTTACCTCTGGACATGATATGCCGATTGTACTTCCCCAGAGCCGAGAATTCAAAAAGCTTGGTTTTACCAGCATTGAGTGTTTATTAAATTAGGTGACACTCTGAAATCGATCACCAATCTTTATCACGAAAGAGTAAACCTTAGCTTTTAGAACCACCTTTGGTTGCAAAGGAAACAATCTCAGAGATTAAAAAAGAAGAAGAAGAAGAAGAAGAAGAAGAAGAAGAAGAAGAAGAAGCAGCTTATCCAATTGTATGCGCACTTTTCCCACACGCCGAACTTTTTAAGACGAATTGTAAAGCCAAACACCTTAAATTCTTCCAACAGGGAATAATTACGGCGAGTGTTCTTCCAAGATCAGATCAGGTCTCCCGTAAAATTTCCGATAGTTTTTTTATTTTTTATTTTTTTATTTTTATTTTTTTTTTTATTTTTGACTGAAAAGCTACGACACCGCGGCCGAAGGTTCTTTTCGTATCCCTATATCCTGATATTGCATCTACTAAATACCCTTTGTCACATATAAAATATACCTCACATATAAAATACTATCCCCTATCTAACATTTCCATTAGCACTCGCGCCATAAGAGATGTTTCACGGAAATTTTTGTCATCTTTTGTAAAAGCAGTAATAAACCTCAGTCAAAATTCATACTTCGCATCCACATGACGTCCAGCCTTCCCATTTTTGTCTTCCCCCTCTAGCCTAACACTTTCAGGATCATGATGTTAACACCTCAGCTGAACGCCCGCCGCTACTCAAATTACCCACCGCGCTAAACGCTCCCGCCCTTACACGATTATAATTACCTCCAAAAGGTATTTGAGAAGTCCTATACCTTTTTCCTTCAGCCGTTAAGACTTAAACGTTGAGAACAGAGGGTCAGGGATAAGGCGAATTCTCAGGAAGAGGTAAGGCGGAAGGTGGAAAGGAGTCCCGAGGACTAAAGAAAGAACTAGAAGCTTAGGGCGCCAACGGAAACCCTTCTGCTCTCTTTAGATTAACTTCGCGTGCGAAAACAGCTTCCAGAGAGAGAGGGTGCGGCCTCTCGCTCTCAAGCGCCGCAACGCCCCCAGGCGACTGGCGCCCAACCTAACTGACGCTGCTCGACGCCGCCATTATGGCGTAGCTCAAGCCCCGCCCCTCGCGTGCACACGGCTCAGTCCCTTGCATGCACGCGGCTCCGCCCCTCGCGTGCACACCGGCTCTGCCCCTTGCGGACCAGGAGCAGAAACAGGAAGTGAGATTGCAACCCGAGGAGCTTGGGGCGCTGGGCGGTCGGACTGGGCCGGGGCTCTTAGCCATTGCTCTGGGCAGTCTCCTGCTGCGGAAAGTTGCGGGACCTTATCGAATATGGAGAGTATCTTTTGCCGTCTGAAAAACTGCGGCTGGGGCCTAGGGAACGGCAGAAGGGCTGGGGTGCTGGGGGGTGCCTGGTGGTGACCATTTCTGTCCAGTTGAAGAGTGAGGGCGCCGGCAAATGTGAACCCTGGGATTGGGTTGCTGCCACGCACAAAGGAGACCTGGATTGAGTTCCCAGTTCCTGGCTTTGGCCAGGCCCAATCCTGACCTTGTGGAATGAATGAGCAGATGGGGTCTCTCTTTGTCTGCCTCTGAAATTTAAATTTGTCTGTCTGTATGCCTGCAAGTTTTAAAAATTAAATGTCAATGAAAGACAAAGCAGCCATATATAGGTAATATTTTTAGAAAACATGCTGGGAAGTGCCAGTGGCATGGCTCACTTGGTTAATCCTCCACCTGCGGCGCCACCATCGCCTATGGGCGTCGGTTCTAGTCCTGCTTGCTCCTCTGTCAGTCCAGCTCTCTGCTGTGGCCCACGAAGGCAGTGGAGGATGGCCCAGGTGCTGGGCCCCTGCACCCGCATGGGAAACCAGGAGGAAGCACCTTGCTCCTGGCTACAGATCGGTGCAGCGCTGGCCCTAGTGGCCATTTGGGAGGTGAACCAATGGCAGGAAGACCTTTCTCTAACTGTCTAACTCTGCCTGTCAAATAAAAAAACATGCTGGGAGCTACAAAAGGGAAAAGCTTTGATGCCTAATGCCACTTCTTCACATCAGGTGAATGCATAAATAATCCCATTACTTTTATTTTTTTCCAGGTATGTGTTTGTGGAACATTATTTTTTATCCTTCCTCTTACCTCCTTTTTTGAACCTTTACTTCTATGCATGCAGCAGATTGCATAAACCTGATCTTGGCATCTGAAATGAAATAGGATCTACCCTACTATGTTTGGATGACTCATTTTCACTTAGTGTTCCTCTACCCATTTCAGTGATACAGATGGAACATGAGATTTCTACCATACATTTCCGTTTTTAAAAATTTATTTAATAGAATGGCAGAGTAACAGGGAGAAGGAGAGACAGCAAGAAAGAATGTGCTTCCATTTGCTGGTTCGCTCCCAATATGGCTGCAAAGGCCAGCGCTGGGCCAGGCCGAAGCTAGGAGCCTTGAACTCCATCCAGGTTGCGCATGTGGGTGGCAGGGACCCAAGCACTGGGCCATCTTCTGCTGCTTTCCCCATCATATGAGCTGGGAGCTGGATTGGATGTGAACTAGCCAGAAATCGAACCAGCACCCATGTGAGATGCCAGCCTTGCAGGTGGCAGCCGAACCCACTGACTGTAACACAATGCCAGCCCCAGAGATTCCTTCTGTAAATTTCTGTAGTAAATGACCAGTGATTTTTCTGCAGGAGGAAGAATGAATTGAATTTGATCTTACAACAAGGCTGCTTTTAATATACCCAATGTATATGTTGAACTCTAAAGATTCGTTTTTATTGAAATTTTACTGCAATAACTTAGTAATACATATATGGATGTTTTGGAAGCACTGTAAAAATATCCCATCATGTGCCTGTCATCACAGTAACTGCGACTACATAGAATGTTTTAAGGAGACATTTTGACTTTTGATTTCCTTTCTAACCGTATTGCCCGGTTAAGATAGGTGACTTTGCAAAGTCTTGAGATGATTTTAAAGCTGTCATTTATTGAACACCTACTGTAGGGCAAACGTTGTTTTGGAGATTTGTACACATTATGTCAAATCCTGAATGCAATGCTGGATGACAAGTCGTATGATCTCCATTTTATGGAAGAGGAAATCAAAGTTCAGAAAGCCACAGTTTGTAAACAAAGAGTAAAAATTTGGCTTGACTCCAAAATCTGTTCTATTTTTACAGTGCTTCCAAAAGGTACAGCACAAGACACGTTTGACAGAGTTCTAAGTGTCTTGGAGAGCTACTTTTTCTGTGTATTGATATTCCACTTGAGATTTTGCTTTAAGAGATGTTAGAAAAAACATGAATTTACACAATCACTTCTGGGAAGACCTGGCCTAGATACTCCTGAAGATGAGTCTTATTCACAGACATTCCCTATTAAAAGGTACATCTATATAGTGCAATGTGTAAAATTTATCTGCTTAACAGAGTTACAGAGAGGGCTGGGGAGAGTGAAAGAGAGAGGTCTTCCATCTACTGGTTCACTCTGGAAATGGCCACAGTCGCTGCGGCTGGGATAGTCTAAAGCCTGGAGCCTAGAACTCCATCCAGGTCTGCACTTGGGTGCAGGGACCCTAGGGGCTGGGTCCATCTTCGACTGCTTACCCAGGCAAATTAACAGGCAGCTGGATCAGAAGTGTAGCAGCCAGGACTCTAACCAGTACCCATGTAGGATGCTGGCATCACAGGCAACAGCTTAACCTGCTATACCATAACACCAAGCCCTGTTAGAATGTTTTAAATTTTGATTATCAGAAGTTGGAAGGTGAGGAATTACTACTTTCTGAAAATTTGAAATAATGATAATGTTCAGATGATTCCTTCACTTCCTTGTATATCAATCCCAAAGGGCTAAGTGATTGAGTTTTTTGTTGAGGTTGTTGTTTTTTTTATTCATAGATTTTACCAGGATAAGGGAAACCTGCTGTCATTAGTGGAAATCTTTAAGCCCACTTCAGAATCACTGTTAGTGTTTATATATGCTAAAAACCATTCATGTTGGTCTGTAACCCTAACAGATGCTGGATAAATCCAGCCCAGGCAAGTAAATTGCTCTGGCTAAAATTCCTACTATTACCTAGATTAGGCAATAAAAAAAAGACAGGAATTGTGATTGAGAGAACTGGGTATTGCCCTAGTGCTATCTGAAACTGACCATGGTGAGCTCTCTGTCCCACCTTTCGTTTTAAGTCAGAACTTACTCTCAGTTTATTCTGAGTTCTAACATTTTTTCTTCCTGTAATTTATTGGACCTGCAAGTATTAGCAATTGAGAGAACTGACTATAAGGCACAGTTAAATAGACGGTAGTACCAACTGACAGCCTGGTATCAAAGCAGAAAAAAACCTATCCATTACCTCAAAAACAATGATATGTTTTTGGATCTATATGATATAGATCCTGAGTGATGATGAAAATGTACCATTTTGTCATAATTAATCAAAGGAAGAATATAAGTTATTTTGAAAGTTGTATCAAAATTGTTTGGAAATGGTTTATGCTTTTAAAAAGTGAACTCTAGCCATAGCTAAAAAAATAATCTTATTTATAATGCTATAGTAGTTGAGAATGTTATTTAAGTATGGTATTAAAATTAGCTAGTAGCAGCAGCAAGGACAGCAATAGGAGTAATCTACTGTATCTTTGGGAAAGTTACTTTTGAGATACAGGATTTAATTTTGCAGCAAAGAATAATGAAGCAGAGTGGGCATTGTCTTGCAGCGGGTCAAGCTGCCACTTGGGATGGCCGACCCCCGTCAAAGAGCCAGTTTATTTAGCGACAACTCTGTTTATGATCCAGTTCCCTGCTAATACATCCTGTGAGGCAGCAGATGATGACCCAAGTACGTGGGACTCTGCTTTACCCATGTCTGAGACCTAGATTCAGTTCTTGGCTCCTGCCTTTGCCTGGCCAAGCCCTGTTTCATGCTGACATTTGTGGAGTGAACCAGTGGATGGAGGATAGATCTCTCTCTCTCTCTCTCTCTCTCTCTCTCCCTCTCTCTTTGGTTTCCCCCTCCCCACCCACTTCTCACAAGCACAGTGTCTTTTTCTGCATTCAAGGAAATAAAATCAAATTTTTTGAAAGGATGAGTACCACTATCAAATATATCCCTATGTTATCTATGTGACCCAAGCAACTTATAATACCCTGAGAGTTTCTGTACTTTACCAGTAAGCTGGAAATCCAAACATTCTTTTTTTTTTCTTGAGATTTATGTAGATTAATTAGAGTCAAAGTCCTCCAGCCAGAGCAGCATGGTGGGGGGCTTACAAGAGAGGAAAAACCCAAAATGGCTAGTGGTAGTGGGGTTTTTATGTACAATTTAGAAGGAAAAAAACTTGAAAATCAGATTGGCATTCAGTTACCAGGTGGGGACAAAACCCCTCAAAAGGCTTGATTTACAATTCTCCATCCTGTCTGGCTTGCTCCTGATAAAACAAAAAAAATCCAGAAGGGTGGGACAGGTAACTTGTTTTCACAAGCTGTGAGCTCAGGAAGAGCTCCCTTGTTATTTTTATAATCCAAACATTCTTAGGGCCAAAACCTTGCTTCTTAACTCAGGTAGTTTATATAACCAGAGTATGATATTCTTAAATTTTGAATTTACATGTCTGCTATTCAAATAATTATCTTCAATGTATACCACTAGAGTTGAATATATCTACATTGAAGTAGTCAAAATAGATTGCTGATGTAGAAAATAATGACACTGGGGGCCGGCATTGTAGCAGAGCAGGTAAAGCCAATGTATGTGACCCTGGCATCCCACATGAGTGCCAGTTAGACTCCAGAGTGCTTCACTTCCAATCCAGCTCCCTGGTAAGGCAGCAGAAGATGACCTAAGTCCTTGGGCTCCTGAACACATCTGGGAGACCCAGAAGTCGCTCCTGGATCCAGCTTCAGTCTGGCCTAGCCCTGGCTTATTGTGGCCATTTGGGGACTGAACTTGTGGATTTAAGATCTTTCCTTCCTCCTCCCCCCACTCCTTCCCTCTCCTCCTTCTTTTTCCTCTCTGACATTCAAATAAATAAAATAACAAAAAAAGGATGGCTTCCGTTCAGCTACTAAATTGAGCTATGAATTAAGAGTTGGAATGCTCTGCAGTATTTTCTAGACATTTTAGTTGGCTGTTAATTCCTGCAGTATTTTTATTTTTTACAAAATAATAGTGATAGAACAGTTTCCTTCATTAGCTAATCACAAATTTAGTCTGGCAGACTGGTTTCTGTTAAGATAGCTTTTGGTTTTTCTTTGGCTCCTGAAAGGAGTGACTCTAATATTTTCTTTTTGATGAACTAAAGGATTACAACAGCTGAACAATGAAATTTGTTAACATCTAAAGAATGATTATGATTTGTATAACCTTCTAGAAAGTGTTAAGTATTTCGAGGCTACAGTACCTTGTACTTCAGATATGCTGGCCTCTACTGCAATTCCCTGTATGTCATTGTATACACTGTTCTGCCTAATGTACCCTTTTTCCTCTTTTCCCTTCCACCTTTTTCCTATTCCGTTCCCCTACTTTGAGACTCAGCTTATATATTATCTGTTTCAGGAGAAACCTTTCAGTCATTCCTTAGAGAAAGATGGATAGTATTTTGTGAGTTTGTTTGCTTATATAAATGTCAAAATTTTTGTGGAGGGTTTACACTGCAGTTAAAATAACACTTGGGATGCCTGCACCCATATTTGGGTACCTGGATTCGAGTCCAAGCTTCACTTTTTTAATAAGGTTTATTTATTTGAAAGGCAGAGTTAGAGAGAGAGAGATCATGTGCTCATTCACTCCTAAAATGGCCAGGGCCAGGGCCTGGATAGGCCAAAGCCAGAAGCCCCCTCTGGGTCTCCCATGTGGATACAGGGGCCCAAGGACCTGGGCCATCTTCTCTGCTTTCCCAGGCACATTAGCAGGGAGCTAGATCAGAAGTGTAACAGCCAGGAATGGAACTGGTACACATATGGAATGCCGGCATTGCATATGGAGGCTTAACCTGTTACACCACAAAGCTCGCCCACCCTGTTCCAATTTTGATTCCAGCTTCCTGCTAATACACACCCTGGGAGGCAGCAGGTGATGCCTCAAGTACCTGGGTCTCTGCCACCTGTGTGAGAAACCTTGATTAAGTTCACAACTCCTGGCTTTGACCTGTCCCAGTCCTGGCTGTTGTAGTCATTTTGGAAGTAAACCAGCAGATAATAGATTGCTCTCTATCACTCTGTGTGTCTCTGCCTTTTAAGTGAATAAACATTTTAACATATATAAAATAAGACATTCATGGAAAATAGATTTTATCTTGGTGCAGAAAATTTTGAAATCCATGCATACCTAAGATTCTCAAAAATTCATGGAAAATTCATAATATGAAAAAATGTGCATGGACATCAAAGGGTGTTTTTTTGCACCAAAATAAAATTGTCTTTTAAATACATTTTCCGTGAACTATTTGAAGTACCCCTGTTCATGATTTGTTTAAACTATACCCAAAATGTCAGTTATCTTGTCTCTCCTCCGTATTACGGTATAATTGAAGTCAGGAGGTTCATCTCGTATTAATTTCTGAATGTATAGAACTATTTGAAATAGGAGTAGTCTAATAAAAATTCACATAAACTTAAATGTACTTCTAGCCTCAGCACCTAATATTTCTTAAATTGAAAAGATCTCAGTTGTTGTGTTTGTACACTCTGAATTTATGAAAATAAGTGTTAGGGCTGTAGTAGTCAGAAATGCAAGACTGTTAAGATTTCTATACTTTGTGGGTATTTTTAAGTATTTATTTGAAAGGCAACCATCAGAGAGGCGGGGAGAAACAGAGATCTTTCATGCTTTGGTTCACTCCCCAAATGGCCCCAGCAGCAAGTTAGGACCAGCCAGGAGCTAGGAAAACCATCCTGATTTTCTCCATGGATGGCTCAGGCACAAGCACTTGAATTATCATCCATTGCCTTTGCAAGCACATTAGCAGGGAGCCAGACTGGAAAAAGAGCAGTGAGGACTGCAACAGGCACTACGATATGGGATGCAGGAAATTGTACTATGGCATCACAAGCCAGTGACTTAACTTGCTGTGGCACAATGTCAGTCCTCATACTTTGTATTACTAATCATTGTTGCATTATATGAAACACTTTTCATGGTTAAAATATTCCTCTGGCAATAAACTTTTTGTTATTTGAAATGGAATTTAGAAGTACTGGAGAGTATGAAGTTTTAGTATTAGAGGGTGAGAGAGAGATTCCATCTGCTTGTTCATGTTGTGCATGTACCAAATGGCTGAAATGGCCCAGGCTGTGCCAGGCGAAAGCCAGGAACCTGGAACTCCATTTAGATATCCCACATAGGTGCAGGGGCTGAAGCACTTCAGCCATCTTCTGCTTTCCCAAGCACATTAGCAGGGAGCCCAATCACAAGTGGAACAGACGGGGCTCCAACTGGTGCCCATATGGGATGCTGTGGTGTAGCAGGCAGCAGCTTAACCCACTGCACAACGCTGGCCCCAGTGTTGGCTTTCTAACTCTTTTAATAGCAGCACCTTTTTGTTCTGAATGGCATCTTACAGATAATCCTAATATATAATGCAAACAAATACTAGTGACACTTGAATGTATAACAGAATTCTTTTGCCCAGCATTAAATTAAAGTGCTCCCCCTCCAGCAATTCATAAACTACACTGAAAAACACATTTTTACTGTTCCTGTACGTAGTTATAAGTACTATGCTGATGATACCAATGATGATTAAGACTCATCCTTATTCCCAGAGTGTCCATAGTCTAAGAATCAGACATGTAGAAATATGCATGGGCACACAGTTGTTAAACCAGGACATCACATTCCCTCATTCTGTATTGGAGTACGTAGGTTCAAGTTCCAGCTTCAGTTTTCAGTTGCAATCCAGCTTCATGCTAATGTAAACTCTGGAGGGCAGCAAGTGGTGACTCAAATCTTTGAGTCCCTGTCACCCAAGTGAGAGACCTGCATAGAGTTCCTGGTTCCTGGCTTTGGCCTGGCCCAGCCATGGCTGTTGCAATCATTTGGGAAGTGAGCCACAGAGAATGAAAGATATTCTTTCTCTCTCTCTCTCTCTCTCTCTCTCTTTCCAATAAATAAAAATAACTTTTTAATAAAGTACCTAATGTTTAAGCCAAAGAGTAACATATACAAGTATGATTCATAGTGAGGTAAAAAATTATGTAACAACATAACATAACAACTTTAAATAGTAATCTGGAAATGTCAGAGTAACTAACTACTGAAATTATAAACTACAAATTAGTGTCTCTGCAGAGTATACTTAAAGTTTAGGAATATAATATATTAAAACAAAGTTTTTTTTTTTGACAGGCAGAGTGGATAGTGAGAGAGAGAGAGAGAAAGGTCTTCCTTTTTGCCGTTGGTTCACCCTCCAATGGCCACTGCAGCCAGCGCATCTTGCTGATCCAAAGCCAGGAGCCAGGTGCTTATCCTGGTCACCCATGCGGGTGCAGGGCCCAAGGACTTGGGCCATCCTCCACTGCCTTCCTGGGCCACAGCAGAGAGCTGGCCTGGAAGAGGGGCAACCGGGATAGAATCTGGTGCCCCAACCGGGACTAGAACCTGGGGTGCCGGCGCCGTAAGGCAGAGGATTAGCCTATTAAGCCACGGCGCCGGCCTAAAACAAAGTTTTAAAGCAGTTATTTTATATTTATATCAAACACAAACACATTCAAGTTATAATACTGCTACAGATTCTTAACAGTGTTATCCACATTCTATGGAATATGTAATAATTGTGTTTTTATAATTTTAGTTTTCAAGCAATTTTTGTAAAAATAAATATATTGGGGCTGGCACTATCGTGCAGTGGGTTAAGCTCCTGCCAGCGTTTTCGGTATCCTTTATGAGCATCAGATAAAGTCCTAACTGCTCCACTTCCAGTCCAGCTCCTTGCTAATGTGCCTGAGAAAGCAGTGGAAAATGGCATCAGCATACTTGGGACCCTGCCACCCATTTGGGAGGCCCAGGTGGAATTCCAGGCTCCAGGATTCAGCCTGGCCCAGCCTTGGCTTTTGTGGCAATTTGGGGAGTGAACCAACAGATGGAAGATCTCTGTCTCTCTCTTCCTTTCTCTCTGTCTCTCCATCTCTCACTCTCTTACTCTCATTCTCTCTCTCTCTTTCTTTTTTTTCTCTCTCTCTCTAACTCTGCCTTTCAAATAAAAAAAAAAAACAACTTTTAAAAATAAATCAATAAGGGGCCAGCACTGTGGCATAGTGGATGTGCCTGCAGTGCTGGCATGACATATGGGTGCTGGTTCGAGTCCCGGCTGCTCCACTTCCAATCCAGCTCTCTGCTTTGGCCTGGGAAAGCAATAGAAGATGGCTCAAGTCCTTGGGCCTCTGCACTCACGTGGGAGACCCAGAAGAAGCTCCTGGCTCCTGGCTTCTGGCTTCAGATTGGCACAGCTCCAGGCAACGTGACCACTGGGGAGTGAATCATCAGATGGAACACCTCTGTCTGTCTGTCTCTCTCTCTGTCTCTGCCTCTCTGTAATTCTGCCTTTCAGATAAATTTTTAATTTTTTTTTTAAATAAAGAAATCATCTCATGGTACAAGGACTACAAACTCTTAACTAGCCTAATATTTTATTCAAACTTGTTTTTTCAATGCATGTAATATTAATCCTTACTCACCAAAAGAATACAAAAAAAAACACCACTAACCTAACCTTAGGCTTAAGAAGTACTTTAAAACATTACCAATTAATCTCCCTTCTTCCACAGAAGGTACTACTGTCTTAAAGGCATTGTTATGATCCATGTATTTCTTTATATTTTATTACATATGTGCATATTTTAAAATTTTATATATGTGGCATATTGCTATTTTTTCTTATTCAAGATGATGTTTGGAATTCATTCATGATATCATTTTCACTTTAGGTTATTTTTTAGCAATACAAAATAATTTTTCCACTAGTGACAAACATTAAGATAAGTTCTATTTTTTGTCATTACAAACAATACTGTCAGGATCATTTTTGTACACATTTCCTATGTAGATGTGAGACATTTGGGGGCATATATTTAGGGCGGGGGTTTCTGGGTTGGAAAATGTGTGTACTTTGAATTTTCCATGTAGACACTGGTATTATCTGAAAATAATGATGGTCTGATGATTTCCATTGTAATTCATGTACCTTTTATTCCTTTTGCTTTTCTAATCATGCTGGTTATGACTTCAGGACAATATTTTAATAAAAAGATATTAGAGCAGGATCATTTTCCTGTTACTGACTTTAAAAGGAATTCTTAATTCACTATTGAAAATGTCTGCTGTAGAGTTTTTGTAGACACAAAATTCTCAGGTTAAGGAAGTCTTCTTCTATTGCTAATCTGCTAAGAGTCTGGTCATAAACCACTTATCTGAATATTGATTTGATGAATCCATAGAATGTCAAATTTTAGTTAATGTTTTTCTCTTTATATATTGAGATTATCATTTATGTTTTCTTTAATTTTATAGTGTGGCTAGATACATGGGTAGTTTGTTAAATGCTCTATCATCATTTCACATCATTTCCCATTATATAAGATACACTCATCATGATTATGAAGCATCTTTAATACACTGTGGTTGCTAATATGTATGCATCTCTGTTTATGAGAGGTTATACTATAAATGTCCATTCATATGCACTGGCCTTTTCTGGTTTGCATATCAAAGTTGAGAGGTATTATTTTTTTTCTATTCTTTGAAGTTTTGGGTAATATAGGAATTGGATTTTTTTAAAAGATTGGTATAACACACTAGTAAAACCATCAGGGTCTGCTTCTATTATTATTTTATTTATTCATTCATTACCTTATTTAGATGTTAAAATGTTTAAGGCATTGGAATCAGGAATCTAGAATTACTCATTTTTTTCTTTTTTCTTGCCTCAGTGATTGTTCCAGGATTGTCCATTTGTCTAAGACTTCCAACATATTGGAATGATATTAACAATGTATTATTTGAAAGATAGGAGGGATCTTGCATCCACTGATTCACTCACTTAATACCTGCAATAGCTGGTACTGAGCTAGGCTGAAGCCAGGAGCTCAGAATACATTCTAGGACCTTCATGTGAGTGACAGGGATCCAATTACTCAAGTTATCACCTGCTGCCTCTGATGGAGCACATTAACAAGAAGCTGGGATTTGAAGTGGAGCACATTCTCAAACCTACTTCGACATGATGTATAGGCCTCCCAAACACAGCATCTTAATTAAACACTATGCCAGATGCCTGTCCCAAGTAAATTGAAAGTATGTTATTGCAAAAATGGAAAGAAACAGTAAAGAAAGGCAGAATAAGCAGGGAAGGTGGGAAGTATCATTATGTGCTTAACATTGTATATATGAGATACATGAAATCTATTCTTACATAAATAAAAAAACTATTATATATATCTACATTGATTTTTTTCTTTTTATTTTACCCTATTTATGCCTTATGTTTTTTGATCAGTTTCTATGCAGGTATATTTGTTTTATTTTCTTTATCAAGAAAACTTTGAACATTTTGATCCTACTTACTGTATGTTTTTTATTTTTCCTGGTTTTTTTTCTTCTTTTGGGTGTGTTCTATCCTCTTCCTGAATATGTGAAATTAATGTTTACCATATTAGTTTTTTGCTTTTGTTCCTTTCCTAATATGAGGCATTTAGTTATTCAGTGTGAGTATGACATTAGCTACCTCCCACAAGCCACATTCTACTCAAATCATTTTCACTCAATTCTGCATCTTTTTAAAAATGTTCATTACAATTTTTCTTTAACCCATATGTGGATATATTTGCTTTACTGTTTCCAAATGTATATATTAATTAACTAAGTATTTATATATTCATTAACTAAGGTTTGACTGCTATCTTATTTCAGATATCATTATGCTGCACTGCATAATGAGTTTCCATGTCTCATATGCTAGAAGATGTATATTCTCAGATTTTATGGACAGAAGTGGCTATTATATAATTATAAAGTTTCTTAGTAGGGTCTTTCATTACTCCTGTATCCTTACTTTGTCAGTTAACTGAATCTCCCAAGATTTATCTGCTTTCTGTCAGTTTAATATATGATTATACAAAGATACTTTGAGTTTATTCCAGGGGTACTTAGAAATGTATAATTATTTCATCAACTTATGAATTTACTTGTTTATCATTTATAGTACTTTTTAAAATTCCTAATACTGGTTTTGTATATTCCATTGTGATTGATACTAATTAAACTATGACTGAATATTTTAGGATAGTATTTCTCCATTATACCTTTTCCTGTCTTTACATCTTACCTTTATATGTCTTTATGCTTTAAAGTCATGTTTAAAACACATAGCTGCCATTTGTTTCATTTTATTTTAACCTTCCTGACATGTTGGGGCTGTTTCTAATAAATGATTTCTGTGTGGCCTATTTTCTCTGTGACTCACTTCTCTTTGCTGCCCTCTTTTGGATTTTTTCAGTGGTTCACCCCAGTTTTCCGTCTGCTGTTTTGGAAGATACATGCTACTTTTTCAGCACTACGCTGGGCATTGTTTCATCCACAGTTAATTTAATGTAAAAATTAATCAGAAATGCTTTCCTTCTGAATAATACAAAAGTTGCAAAGTACTTAACTTCAGTCATCCCATTCTCTCTCACATGTTTTCATTATCCGTTTGTTATGCCTCTTTTATTTCCAAAATGAGACATTATGTTTATCTTATATAGTCGGCATTTCTCTGGATTTACTTGTGGGTTTGCCAGTCTCATTGCTCACCAGAACTTTCATTCAATCAGATCTAATTTTGTTTCTTGCAATGTGCAGTTGATTTTCGTTATTCATGTAAGTACAATAAATATTTTTGAAGACTACTGAGAGCTAAGCACTATGAATGGCACTATGATAAAAGACTGAATCCCTGCCTTTAGAAAGCTAAGTATAATGGGTTCAGTAACAAAAATAAATACAATGTAATGTATCAGTACAAAGTGCTATTTTTAGATAAGAAGGTAGTAGAGTAGCCAAGAAAAGGTTCCTAAGACATCCATACCAAGACAAAGAACAAAAATTAATAAGGTTTGAGGAAAGATTTGGCTAAGAGAAAGTCAAAAAACAAAGCCATAGAGACTGGAAAGAGCATCAGATGGACTTGGAGGCAAAACTCTGTATTGGTGCTAAAGAGTACTGTATATATATGGTGAAAAGAAATAGTAAGAGGCTTAATCATAAGGTCTTATGTGGGTTTGTTAAGGACGTTCTCTTGTGCTACAAATGATGAGGAATCACTAAAAGGCTTTAAGCTTAGGTATGGCATTGTCGGATTTGTTTCAGATAGAGCTTTCTGGTCATTTTATAGTAGGTGGATACGGAATAGATAGTTATAGAGGTAAGGAAAATGCCTGTTGAATGACTTAATGAGTGAAGATCTTATAGTCCATATAACAGATGGGAAAAATATGAACTAGGATGATGATAGTGGGAATAGAAAGAAACAAATTCAAGATATATTTATATTACATCAGCAGGACACAGTGACTGATTAAATGTGAAATATAAGGAAGAAGAAGTAAAAAAAAATCATGATATGGGTAACTAAATAGAAAACAGTACTTCTAAATGAGATAGAAAATAGGAAGCAAAAGCTCTTTTGAGGGAAGAATGAAGAGCTAAATTTAGAAATGTTAAAATGCTTGTCAGAGATAGCTGGCAAGAGTTAGAATGTGAAGCTCGAGGAAGAAAAATGTTGGATGGACATACCAATCTTTCCATCATCACATAGGTAATAGATAGCAAAGTATAAATTTGTTCATCCCAGGAGAGAGTAAAATCAGTTTTTTAAAAAGAGAGAATCCTTGGAATACCTACATTTTGAGGGTGGAGAAAGGAAAGGGAATCTGTGGAATGCACAAAGTAAAATTAAATATGTACAAGGGAAGCCTAAAAATATTTAAGGGGGCTATGAAGTAGAAAGACTTAAAGAGAAAAACACATCCAGTATTATGAAATAAAGCTATGTTATCTTTAAAGATGAAAAAGTGTTTTCAAAGTTCATTAGATACAGCAGGTAGATAAACAATGATCCATATCAGTAGCAGTTTGTATGGAGTGGATTAAGTAATCAGATTACAGTAGGTCAAATAAATTATTTATTCATTCAACAGCTATTTATTCAGTGTCTTTTATTTGCCAAGAATGATACTCTACCAAGCATACAGTGGTAGACAAATTGATAACGGGTTCCTTCCATTAAGAAGCTTTTACCATGTTCAGTGGATGTTGACTTCACCAGTGCTCTGAATGATGGAGAGGAATATGCAAATGAGAATTTTGTTTAATAAATAAATTATTTGAAGTCATTTTCCTATTTGACAGGAATTGTTTCTCAATAATTATAAAGAAGGCAGTACAGCAAATATTCTAGACATACACATGATACTGTGATCCTCAACTAGCTGAACTTCGTGGAAAATCTGCATTTAATATGAATTTTTTAACCTTCCCTACATTCCCTCCCCTCAGCCTTTTGACAAACGAGGAGAGGAAAGATATTTGAATAGATCCTTTTTCTACAAAAAGACATAACCACTTGACTGACAAGGAGATTAAACAATGTTAAAAGAAATACAGATGAAAAACTTCAGATCACAGATTTTTCTTTCACTCTCATAAAAGATTGTTGGTAACACAGATGGGAGTGCTACTAAACTAAGCAATGATCTCGGGGTATGATTGGGATCACCTCAAGTTTGGGCACCCTTGTGCTTTTCCCACACTTTTTATTCTTTATGCAGTATCACAGTGTGTAATCTGGAATGATAGTAGTTCAACTAAATACACCAGGTTCCAAATACAAGCTTGTTCCTATAAAAATGACTCTTCAAAGTTGATTTGATTATTTAGGACTTGAAAATAAACAGGCTTATTGACATGATTCATTTTACTTTTTAGCCTGATATGCCAATAACATACTTGATCTGATTTCTTTGGTCATGTGATAACCAAACTACATAGTTACTATATAGCTTGTTTTATGTGCTCTAACCTCAACATGAAATTCTCTCATTGTTCATTGTAAAAGTTTTCTACATAATTCTAACAAATGTCAAAGACATATTTCATGCTTCACATCTATTTTCTTGCCTGCTCAGTTTGGAAATGTGCTTTCCTAGGCCTTTCTGATTTTTTTTTAGAAAGTGAAGTCTCAGGTTCAGCAGACTATATGCATCTATATTACTATAATATTGGACATTCTCAGAAGCCCAGGTTTTCTACCATTCCTTCTAAATTTAAGGCCTTTCATGTTTTTCTAATATTTTTGTTTTTTTATCCTGATTACTTATAACTTATATTTTTCCACTTTCATTCCTATCTTGCTCTTCGTGAGTGACTTCTAAATATTTCTTATTCTCATGTGGATACTGTTATCTTTTATTATTTTTCTAACAGTGAATTTTTATTTCAGTTTGAAAAGTTTAAACCTTTTTCTCTCTATACAAACTCTCTACATCAATCTTTACCACTAATTTTTGCCATTCTCTTCTTAAAAACGGTTTATTTATTTAATTACTTATTTGAAAGGCAGAGTTGCAGAGAGAGGGAGAGATATAGAGAGATCATCCATCCGCTGGTTCATTCCCAAGTGGCTGCAACAGCCAGGGCTGGGCCAAGCCAATGCCAGGAGCCAGGAGCCTCATCCAGGTCTTCCATGCAGATGCAGGGGGGCAAGGACTTGGGCCATTTTCTGGTGTTTTCCCAGACACATTAGTAGGGAACTGAATTGGAAGTCGAGCAGCTGGGACTCGAACTGGCACTCATATGGGATGCTGGGGCTACAGGCAGCTGCTTAACTTGTTGTACTACAGTGTAACCCTTACCACTTTAGAAATATTCTTAGGCACCTGTAATTGCTGCAAAATGTGAATGAACTACTCTCGCATACATTTTCTTTGTTCCTTTAAGGTTAGCATTATTTTATCAAGTATATTCATTTTTTAAAAGATTTATTTATTTGTTTGAAAGTCACAACTACGGAGAGAGGGCGAAACAGAGTAAGAAATGTCTTCCATCTGTTGGTTCACTCCCGGGATGGCCAAAAAGGCAAGCACTGGGCCAGACCAAAACCAGCAGCCAGATTCCTCTGGTCTCCCACGTGGGTGGCAGAGGCCCAAGCATTTGGGACATCCAACACTAACTTTCCCAGGCCATTAGCAGGAAGCTGGACTGGAAGTGGAGCAAGAGGGACTAGAACCAGCACCCCATGGGATGCTGGCATCACAGGAAGCAGCTTTGCTGTGCGATACCGCAAGCCATTTAAGTATATCCTTGATACCTTTGATATCCTTGACCCCTAGTTACAGCTACCTAAAGACAATACACAGAAAAAGGTAATCACATCCTGTTGAATGGGGAAAGGCTGGAAGCATTTCCACTGAGATCTGGTACCAGACAGCGATGCCCACTCTCACCACTGCTATTCAATATAGTTCTGGAAGTTTTGGCCAGAGCCATTAGGCAAGAAAAAGAAATTAAAGGGATACAAATTGGGAAGGAAGAACTCAAATTATCCCTCTTTGCAGATGATATGATTCTTAGGGGATCCAAAGAACTCTACTAAGACTATTGGAACTGATAGAAGAGTTTGGCAAAGTAGCAGGATATAAAACCCATGCACAAAAATCAACAGCCTTTGTATACACAGGCAATGCCACGGCTGAGAAAGAACTTCTAAGTTCAATCCCATTCTCAATAGCTACAAAAACAATCAAATACCTTGGAATAAACTTAACCAAGGACGTTAAAGATCTCTACGATGAAAACTACAAAACCTTAAAGAAAGAAATAGAAGAGGATACCAAAAAATGGAGAAATCTTCCATGCTCATGGATTGGAAGAATCAATATCATCAAAATGTACATTCTCCCAAAAGCAATTTACAAATTCAATGCAATACCAATAAAAATACCAAAGATATTCTTCTCAGAACTGGAAAAAATGATGCTGAAATTCATATGGAGATACAGGAGACCTCGAACAGCCAAAGAAATCTTGTACAACAAAAACAAAGCCGGAGGCATCACAATACCAGATTTCAGGGCATACTACAGGGCAATTCTAATCAAAACAGCATGGTACTGGTACAGAAACAGATGGATAGACCATTGGAACAGAATAGAAACACCAGAAATCAATCCAAATATCTACAGCCAACTTATATTTGATCAAGGATCCAAAACCAATCCCTGGAGTAAGGACAGTCTGTTCAATAAATGGTGCTGGGAAAACTGGATTTCCACGTACAGAATCATGAAGCAAGACCCCTACCTTTCACCTTACACAAAAATTCTCTCAACATGGATTAAAGACTTAAATCTACGACCTGACACCACCAAATTATTAGAGAACATTGGAGAATCCCTGCAAGATATAGGCACATGCAACGACTTCTTGGAAAAGACCCCGGAAGCACAGGCAGTCAAAGCCAAAATTAACATTTGGGATTGCATCAAATTGAGAAGTTTCTGTACTTCAAAAGAAACAGTCAGGAGAGTGAAGAGGCAACCGACAGAATGGGAAAAAATATTTGCAAACTCTGCAACAGATAAAGGGTTGATAACCAGAATCTACAAAGAAATCAAGAAAACCCACAACAACAAAACAAACAACCCATTTAAGAGATGGGCCAAGGACCTCAACAGACATTTTTCCAAAGAGGAAATCCAAATGGCCAACAGACACATGAAAAAATGTTCAAGATCACTAGCAATCAGGGAAATGCAAATCAAAAACACAGTGAGGTTTCACCTCACCCCGGTGAGAATGGCTCACATTCAGAAATCTACCAACAATACATGCTGGAGAGGATGTGGGGAAAAAGGGACACTAACCCACTGTTGGTGGGAATGCAAACTGCTAAAGCCACTCTGGAAGTCAGTCTGGAGATTCCTCAGAAACCTGAATATAACCCTACCATACAACCCAGACATCCCACTCCTTGGAATTTACCCAAAGGAAATTAAATTGGCAAACAAAAAAGCTGTCTGCACATTAATGTTTACTGCAGCTCAATTCACAATAGCTAAGACCTGGAACCAACCCAAATGCCCATCAACAGTAGACTGGATAAAGAAATTATGGGACATGTACTCTATAGAATACTATACAGCAGTCAAAAACAATGAAACCCGGTCATTTGCAACAAGATGGAGGAATCTGGAAAACATCATGCTGAGTGAATTAAGCCAGTCCCAAAGAGACAAATATCATTTGTTTTCCCTGATTGGCGACAACTAACTGAGCACCAAAGGGGAAACCTGTTGAAGTGAAATGGACACTATGAGAAACTTTGACTTGATCAGCTCTTGTCCTGACTGTTGATGTACAATGTAATATTTTATCTATTTTAGTATTTTTTTTGTTCTAGTACTATTGGTTGAACTCTAATTAACACACAATTATTCTTAGTTGTTTAAATTTTAACTGAAAAGTGATCCCTGTTAAATATAAGAGTGGGAATAAGAGAGGGAGGAGATGTACAATTTGGGACATGCTCAATCGGACTTGCTCCAAATGGTAGAGTTAGAAATGTGCCAGGGGATTCCAATACAATCCCATTAAGGTGGCATGTACCAATGCCATCTCACTAGTCCAAGTGATCAGTTTCATTTCACAGATGATCACAATGATAGGTCTAAGAGTCAAAGGGATCACAAAAACAAGACTAGTGTCTGCTAATACTAATTGATAGAATCAAAAAGGGAGAGAACGATCCATCATGGGAAGCGGGATACACAGCAGACTCATAGAATGGCAGATGTCCTAAATAGCACTCTGGCCTCAGAATTAGCCCTTAAGGCATTTGGATCTGGCTGAAGAACCCATGAAAGTATTTTAGGCATGGAAAGCCAAGACACCCTTGGAAAAAAAAAAAGAAGACCTAAATGAAAGATCTCTGCAAGTGAGATCCCAGTGTAAAGAACGGGGCCATCAAAGAAGGAGGTAGCTTTCTCTGAAGGAGGAGAGAACTTCCACTTTGACTATGACCCTGTTGGAATAAGATCGAAGTTGGCAAACTCAAAAGGCTCCCATAGCCTTGGCAACTCATGACTAGAGCCTAGGGAGATTACTGACACCATAAACAAGAGTGTCAAATTGTTAAGTCAACAACAGGAGTCACTGTGTACTTACTTCTCATGTGGGATCTGTCCTTAATGTTTTATCCAATGTGAAGTAATGCTATAACTAGTACTCAAAATTACTTTACACTTTGTGTTTCTGTGTGGGTGCAAAATGTTTAAATCTTTACTTAATATATACTAAATCGATCTTCTGTATATAAAGATAATTAAAAATGAATCTTGATGTGAATGGAATGGGAGAGGCGCGGGAGATGGGAGGGGTGTGAGTGGTAGAGAAATTATTGGGGGGGGTAAGCCATTGTAATCCATAAACTGTACTTTGGAAATTTATATTTACTAAATAAAAAATATAATAAATAATACAGTTAGCATACCAACATAAAACATTTAATCAATTTATTTAATAATTAAAAAGCTTTAAGTAAAAAAAGTTCCTAAAAATCCATTTATCTCTTTTGTACAGCAACCATCCCTCCATGTATTATAGGAAATAACTAAATTGTACCTCTGTATAACCATGTAGGGAATAATGGATTTAAATAAATTGGTTTATTGAAAAATAAACAAAATTAAATTATAGGGTTAGGTATTTGGTGCAAAGGTTAAGACATCATTTGGGATTCCTGCATCTCATATAAAAACCTAGGTTCAAGTTCCAGCTCCACTTGAAGTTCCAGTTTCCTGCTGACGTGAATACTGGTAGGCAGCAGATGATGACGACCTGGATCCCTGCCACCCAAGTGGAAGACCTGGATTGAGATCTGGGCCGGTAGCTTCAGACAGCCCAGCCCAGGATGTTTTATGCAGCTTGGAAATGATCCAAGAGACAGAAAATTCATTCATATTCATCCTCCTCCCCCTTCCCTCCCTCCTCCTTTTCCTTCTCCTTCTCTCTTCTCTAAAAAATGAAAACAATATCTCAAAATGAAAATACATAGTAATAGTAAACTATCACTAAAAACTTTTTTTAACTTTCTGGAGAAAGTATTAATACCTTAGGTAGACTGCAATAAAAACACAAAAAAGCACAGTTTATACTTTAAATATTTAGATTTAAAGATAATGTTCTAGAAAAAATAGTTAATACTTTCCTAATAATAACACTTTAATTATGAATTTTTATAATTAAGACTTCACTGTGCATTTATAGAGTAAGTTCCAAAAGTAATCCACATAAACACTCTGTGTGTCTCTATCTCTCTGTCTCTCACCACTTCAGCAATCTATTTAATGTAAGTAATGATGCTAACAATACTTTCAACATTTAGGATTTTTTAGAAAGATTTATTATTTATTTGAAAGGCAGAATTACACAGAGAGCGAGAGATCTTCCATCCACTGGTTCACTTCTCAAATGGCCACAGTAGCCAGGAATGGACAAGACCAAAGCCAGGAGCCTCGATCTCCATCCAGGTCTCCCATGTGGGTGGCAGGGGCCCAACTACTTGTCCCATTTTCCACTGCTTTCCCAGGTGTATTAGCAGGGAACTGAATAGAAAGAGGAGCATCAGGAACTTAAGCCAGCACCCATGTGGGATGTCTGGATCACAGGCAGTGTCTTAACCCACTGCACCACAATGCTGGAACTCAACTTTCTTAATATACTACAAGAAACTATTAAATGGCACAGTGAGAATTATGAATTACTCAACTAGAAGACAGTTCACATGCTATGACATAAAAAAGCATGGCAATGAACATCTATTATTATTAAGATTATTCTGTTGCTGATGCTCTCAACAATAATGAATCCTACCTTTTATTGAACTTTAGTTGTATTTCTTGCAGTCTGTTAAATATTTTAAGTATATTTTCTCAATTCTTTTAACAACTGTTTGAAGAATATATTACTCCTCCGCCTTGCGGCGCCGGCACACCGGGTTGTAGTCCCGGTCGGGGCACCGATCCTATCCCGGTTGCCCCTCTTCCAGGCCAGCTCTCTGCTGTGGCCAGGGAGTGCAGTGGAGGATGGCCCAAGTGCTTGGGCTCTGCACCCCATGGGAGACCAGGATAAGCACCTGGCTCCTGCCATCGGAACAGCGCGGTGCGCCGGCCGCAGCGCGCTACCACGGCGGCCATTAGAGGGTGAACCAACGGCAAAGGAAGACCTTTCTCTCTGTCTCTCTCTCTCTCTCTCACTGTCCAATCTGCCTGTCAAAAATAAAAAAAAAAGAATAAAAAAAAGAATATATTACTAACCTCATTTTACAGTTGAGACAGCTGACTTGCCAAATATCACATGTAGGAGTCAAGATATAAAAACCAAGTCTAATTCCTGAGCCCATGCTGTCTAAAACTACCCTTTCCTGATATGTAGTATCTGTAGGAGCTTTAGTCTTTGCCTACATTAAGTGGATACATTAAAAACATACATTTAATGTCTCTTCACAAATTTTTAAAATAAAAACTAAGCCATGGAGATATTTCCAGTGAATGATTATGACATTTCTTACATAGAAAATTAACCTTAATATTAGGAATACTCCTAGTTGTGACATTAATAAAACACAACAAAATAATTTGAAAACATGTAAATATAATTCCTGGTAATACTTTTCTGATTCTATAAAATTCTTTGTATAAAGAGTACTCTACAATGCCTTGGAAAGTCTAATATTTGAGTACCAGAATCGAAATTTCACAACTCCCAAGTTAATATGGAAATAGCCAATTGAATAGTTAAAGAGGAAATAACTCTGCATCAGCACTGGATACTTGGAACTGGCATCTACATACCAGAAAGAAATTTTGTGAAAATTTTTTTTTTAATATAGAGTAGATGGGACCAGGCTGAAGAAAGGCACAAGAGATTTAATTTGTGCTCCCCTTCCTAATAAAAGTGGCATCAAGAAGTGAGGAACTTGTCACGACTTCGTATCTCTCTTGGAGATAAAATACCACTATGTATTTATAGCTCCAAAGAGAAACTCTGAAATTATATTTTAAGAACAAAAGTAATGGGTTACCTAAGTGTGGATAAGAAAAATGTGTGTGTGTGTGTGTATTCAACAAACTGATATATAGAATATATGTAAATACTTATGTTTAAATATTGGACCTACATTTTCAAAGAAATAGAAAGCAACAAACAGGAAATCCTGGATCTCTCATCCTTTTCTACAAAGACTCCATTCACTGTGTTAATCCTATGCAATCTGGCTTCTACATCTCAATTCATCTACATGAGAACTCTTCTTAAAAGTTTACATATGGGGAACATACTGAGAAACGTAATTGAGAATTCTCAGAACCACCTCATTTTAGGTGTAAATAAATGAACAGATCAGAAAAGTTTTTGAGGTATAGTGTAAAAGACTTAATGACAGACTGGTGGTGAAATCTAACAAAGAGGGAGGAAAAAAATAAAAGAACCCCTGATTTCTGACTTGAGCAATGTGAGCAAATGCTGGTATCATTTACAGAACCAGCATAAAGCAAGGAAAAGGCATGTGTCCTGTGCATGTTCTTAATGTGTGTACATTCATGTGTACATATACAGAAATTGAAATTAGAGGAATCAGTTTATTCATAACTGTGTTAAATTTGAAAGTCCTCAGTGACACAAGTTTGTAAAGTGTTTTTGAGGCTAGAGTTCAGATGAGAGGGTTAGTCTGGAGATCTAAATTTGGAAGTAATCTGCATATGGATGTCATCAAAGTTATATGAATGGTAAAATGGTACACAAACTTTCAATTGTAACATTAAAAAATTCTAGATTCCTAATGTAAGACCTTGTGACTACTATATTGTTCACTGGAAATTTGTTACATTATTCAAAGTGTTCTCACTGTACACATATAGACAAAAAGTTTAAAAATGTGAGTTTATGGATATGTCAGTTCACTTGGCTGTGACTAATCAGAATGTATACACATGAGTATATCAAAACATCACATTGTACACAAATAAAATTTCTGTTTCATGGTGTGCATTTGGTGCAGTTTTAAGATGTTACTTGGAACACCTACAACCCATCTAATATCAGAGTACGTGATGCAAAACCTGGCTCTTCCACTTCTGACCCAGCTTCCTGCAGTGTGTACCCCAGAAAGCAGCAGATGATGGCTCAAAAGCTTGAATCCCCAGGAGGCTTCCATAGCCTTGGCAGCTCATGACAAGAGCCTCAGGTGATCACTGATGTCATAAATAAGAATGTCAACTGTTAAATCAACAACAGGAGTCACTGTGCACTTGCTCCCCATATAGGACCTCTATCCTTAATGTGTTGAACTATGAGAATTAACAGTAAAACTAGTCTTCAAACAGTACTTTATACTTTGTGTGTCTGTGTGGGTGCAAACCGATAAAATCTCTACTTAGTATAGAATTGATCTTCTGTATATAAAGATAATTAAAAATGAATCTTAATTAAGAATGGGATAGGAGGGGGAGTAAGAGGTGGGATGGTTTGGGGGTGGGAGGGTGGGTATGGAGGGGAAGAACTGCTATAATCCAAAAGTACTTATGAAATTTATATTTTTTAAATTAAAGATTTCTATAAATTTTTTTTGACAAATAGAATTATAGACAGTGAGAAAGGTCTTCCTTCCACTGGTTCACTCCCCAAACGGCCGCTATGGCCGGCGCTGCGCTGATCTGAAGCCAGGAGCCAGGAGTCTCTTCCTGGTCTCCCATGTAGGTGCAGGGGCCCAAGCACTTGGGCCATCCTCCACTGCCCTCCTGGGCCACAGCAGAGAGCTGGACTGGAAGAGGAACAACAGTGACTAGAACCCGGCGCCCATATGGGTTGCAGCGCTGCAGGCAGAGGATTAACCAAGTGAGCCATGGCACTGGCCCCAGAAAATTTTTTTTTAAATAAATAAATAAAAGTTTGAGTCCCTGCTGCCCTGGCTGTTGCAGGCATTTCATGAGTAAACCAGTAGATGAAAGATAATCTCTATCACTCTGTGTCTGTGTGTATTGTATGTGTGTGTACTCTCATGTGCTTCATATAAAATGAAAAGTTAAAAATTTTTTTAATTTTCCCAAAATCAGTTAATGGATCCAATCTAAAATGGCTGAATAGAGGTGTCCTGAGATAACCTTTGTCATATAGAAGAGCCAAGGCAACAAAGTAGTGGGTGCATTTCAAGGAGAGTGACTGAGGCAGAATTCTACAAATCAGCGAGGGAATAAACCTTAACAGCACAGCAATTCAGAAAGGTAGCACAGAAAATGGAATGAAGCACATGGCAAATTGTCCTGGCTCCTAGGCTGGGGGAAAACTCCACATTGGCAGGAAAAAGTAAGTAGGAAACGACCAGCAACCCTCATCATTATTGCAGACAGGCAGCCCTAACTACAAGAGAATTCCACAATTCTAAAAGGCTTTAAATCCAGTTTAGGGAGTTTCTTGGTATCTGAAGGAGCTCACACTGGGGCCTCCCTCACCTCTGAGAACCCACCCTGCTATGGCACAGTAGCTGGTAAACTCCATTCTGCCTCAGGGGCAAGTAAGGAATCACTGGATGCCACCAGAAACACCAGGTCTCAGGCATACATCAAAGGATAGAGAACAGAACCCTCAGAGACCTGTGACTACAGGACCACTATGGCCAGCATCACAAGCCCTGGCTTCAAATCACACTTACCCTGTAGGACAAGAAGACAATTCCACATACATTCTTCAGCTCCAGGATTATGGCTGCTAGCAGCATAAGCAAGCCCTAGTGTTAATCTTTCCTCACCCTTCAGAAATTAGGGAAGCTGTCCTGGGCCAATGGCTACTGGTGCCCCATGCCCTGGTACCAAACACCCTCATTCTAGGGAATCTCAGGAAGTTCTTTATGTACCTATGGCTCAAGGCTCACATCTGCTGGTTAGGCCAGCCCTGTAATCACTCATGCTTCCCCATGGGACCTGGGACAGTCACATCCATGTCCTGAAGCTCCAGAACAATGGTTGCTAGTTTAACGACCCCCTGGGGTCTATGGAAGTGTTTCCCACAGGTCAAAGATTACATCTATTGATGCCACAAGCCGAGAAATAACCAATTCTTGCCCACAGGATAGGGAAATGTTCCCATCTGTGCCCTGAAGTTCTTAACTGCAACTACTGATGCCACAAGTCCAAGCTACATGTACTGCTGCCCAAGGACCGTATTTGTCAGTGCTACAACCTGGCATCACCCATGATTGCCCAAGTGACCTGAGAATAGTCCCTTCCACACTACATAAGATCTAGACTGTGGCTGCCACTGTCACACATTCCAAAATACAATCTGTACTCAACTCCACGGGGACTGATGAAAAGTACCTTTGGAAACCCACATTCACTGTAAAGTCACACTACACAGAGGCAGTCACAGACACCAATGATGTTGGAACCAGCTAAAGAAATCAAATGGAGGCTACACTTCTGAGCTCTCCTAGAACCAAAACCATGAAATCTATGCAATCAATAGCCTGTGTGCCCTCTAAGCAAAAATGTTTTTTCCTGATAAAGCTATATCATAAGATTAGAAGAAGTGAATGTTACATAAGCAGCACAGAAATGACACCTCCAAAGGATAAAAAATAATTCTTTAGAGATAGATCCCATTTTGAAAAAAAAATCTATGACATACCTGAGAAAGATTTCAAATTACTGATCTTTAAACTTAACAAGAGGTGGGAAATTGGTGTAGTGGTTAAACCACCACTTTTGATGTCTGTATCCCATATCAAAGTGCTAAGATTGGGTTCTGGCTCCTGACTCTAGATCCTGCTAATGCACATCCTGGGAGGCAGTAAGTGGTGACTCAAGTAGTTGGGTCCCTGCCATCTAAGTGGGAGATCCAGACTGATGCTTCAACCTAGCACAGCCCTAACTATTGTGGTCATATGGGAAGTGAACCAGCAGATGGGATATCTCTGTATGTGCCCCTTCCCCTTCCTCCCTCTCAAATAAAAATAAGTAAATTTAAAAAACAGAGTTCGGTAAGATACAAGAGAATACAGGCTCACAATAAAATGAAATGAGGAAAACAATTAATGATATGAATGATAAATTCAACTAAGAGAAATCATTTTAAAATATCAGAAGGTAGAGCTTAAAACATCAGTGAAATAAATAATACAATGGAGAGTTTCAATAACAGTCAATCAAGCAGAAGTAAGAATCTCTGAAAATGAATAGATTTTCTTTAAATAACCCTATCAGATTAAAAAAAATAAATAGAATGATGAAAACCTGCAAGAGATATGAGATCACATTAAGAAAACAAATATTCACTTTATGGGATCACAGTACATGTTGAGAGAGAAAAGAGCATTGAAATATAATGAAAACATAGCTGAAATTTGCTCAAGTGTTAAAAGAAATTTAGACTTCTCAATCTAGGATACACAAAGGACCCAAACTAGACTGAATCAAAAAAGCCTGCCTCCAAGGCATGTTATAGTAAAACTGACAAAAATCAAAGACAAAAATATTATTCTAAGAATAAAGAAACGACTAGGTGACATATAAGAGAATTTCCATTAGACTAATAAAAGATTTCTCAGAAAAATACTTAAACTCTAGGATAGAATGATGTATTCAAAGTCCTGAAAGGAAAAAAAAGCCAACAAAGACTTCATACCCAACAAAACTTTCCTTCATTAATTAAGGCGAAATAACTTTTTCCCCTAACAAATAAAAACTGAGGTAATTCTTCATGACCAAATTGGTCCTATAAGAAATGCTTAAGGTGGCCGGCACCGCGGCTCACTAGGCTAATCCTCCGCCTTGCGGCGCCGGCACACCGGGTTGTAGTCCCGGTCGGGGCACCGATCCTGTCCCGGTTGCCCCTCTTCCAGGCCAGCTCTCTGCTGTGGCCAGGGAGTGCAGTGGAGGATGGCCCAAGTGCTTGGGCTCTGCACCCCATGGGAGACCAGGATAAGCACCTGGCTCCTGCCAACGGATCAGCGCGGTGCGCCAGCCGCAGCGCGCTACCGCGGCGGCCATTGGAGGGGGAACCAACGGCAAAAGGAAGACCTTTCTCTCTGTCTCTCTCTCACTGTCCACTCTGCCTGTCCAAAAAAAAAAAAAATGCTTAAGGTAGTCATTCATTAGAAGTAAAAGAATGGTAATTGCCATTATGAAATCATTAAAAATACAAAAATTCACTAATACATAAAAAGGAACGAAAAGAGAATTAAATCTTATCATGACAGATTTCCATACCTCAAAGATAAATCATAAGAGAGACTGAAAGCAACAATGAATGAACAAAACAACCAGGACATAATTAATAAAATAACAAGCATAAGTTCATACTTATCAATACTAACCTTGAAAATAAACAGATTATATTATGTGCTCAAAACATATCAACTGGTTGGATAAAATTAAGGCCCCAACTATATGCTGCTTACAAGAAACTCATTTCTCTTGTGAGGTACAAACTAAAAGTATAGGGTTGGGATAAGATATTCCATGCAAATCATAATAGATGAGAGCAAGAATAGCAATCTCTCACAACAGATAAAACCAACTTTAAAAAAAAAAACCTTGTTAAATAGAGACAAAGAATATCATTATATATTAATAAAAGGAACAGTTCAGCAAGATAACAATTATAAATATACCAAAAACTAACACAAAAATATGTTAAGCAAATAATATTAGATGTAAATGGACAGATAGATTGCAATACAGCACTAGTTTATGACTTCAACACCACACTTCCATAATGGACACACCATCCAAACCAAAACAACAACAACAAAAATAATCAAAGATGTAACAGAATTGAACTATACTACAAAGCAAATAAACCTCACAAACATTTACAGAATATTTCACCCAACAATTACAGAACTCCCATTCTCATCAGCACAAGGAACATTCTCCAGTCTATCATATGTTAGCATTCAAATTCCTATAACTAGGAAATCTGAATTCATATAATGTAGCCTCTCAGATCACAAAAAGAAATCAACAAAGAGAAAAGAACAATGGAAAAAACAGAAATGGAAATATAACAACAGGCTCCTTGATGATCAAAGGGTCACTGAGAAATATAAACCGAAATCAGAAAGTTGCCAAATAAATAGAAATGATAACAGAACTTAGGAAATTGGGGTGATGTAGCAAAAGCAGATTAAACCAGGAGGTTTATAATGGCAAATTCTCACCTGAAAAAGACAGTAACATTTCAAATAAAAAGCCAAAGAAACAAACCAAACTCAAAGTTGTAAAATATATTAATAATTGGGGCCGGTGCTATGGCACAGGGGGTTAAAGCCCTGACCTGCAGTGCCCGAATCCCATATGGGCTCCGATTTGTGTCCTGGCTATTCCACTTCTGATCCAGCTCTCTGCTAAGGCCTGAGAAAGCAGTAGAAGATGGCCCAAGTCCTTGGGCCCCTGTACCCACATGGGAGATATGGAAGAAGCTCCTGGCTCCTGGCTTTGGATCAGCTCAGCTCTGGCTGTTGCAGCCATTTGGGAAATGAACCTGTGGACAGAAAACCTCTCTCTCTGGCTCTACATATCTCTGTAACTTTTTCAAATAAATAAAATAAATCTTTAAATATATATTATATATATATATAAAACAAAATCAACATAATGAAAAGTTGGTTTTATGAAAAGATAAAATGCAGAAATGTTTAGCTAGACTAACAGAACAGGAAAAAAGTAAACAAAATTAGGAATGAAAAAGGAAACTTTATAACTGACATCACAGAAATATAAAGGACATAAAACTAATATGAACAACTGTTAACTAACAAATTGGAAAACATAGAAGAAACAGAAAAGTTCTAGAATATATATAATATGCTAGGATTGAATAAAGAAGTAATAGAAAACCTAAACAGTCTAATAATGACTAATAATATTAAAGTTGTAATTATGTCTCTAGGACCTGCTAAGTTCAAGAAAACAAATTTAAGAACTAATTCCAATTCTTTTCAAACTGTTCCAAAAATTTGAAGGTAAGGAATCTTGTCAAATTTTATTCATAAGCTCAGTATAATCCTGATACCAACACCAGACAGACAAAAAATATATAGGAGCTGGCATTGTGGAACATCAGGTTAAGTGACTGCTTATGATGTCAGCATCATATATTGAAGTGCTGGTTCAAGTACCAGCTGCTCCGCTTCCGGTCTGACTCTCCACTAAGGTGACTGGAAAAGCAGTGGGAAATTGCCCAAGTCCTTGGGTCTTAGCCACACATATAGGCACTTCAAAAAAATGGCTTAATTCCTGGATACCTACCAAGGTTAAATCAAGATGATATAGACAATATAATCAGACCCATAACAAGTAACAAAATTTAAGCAGTAATTAAAAGTCTCCCATCAAGGAAAAGCCAATCCAGGACCTGATGCCTTTACTACTGATTTCTACAAAATATTTAAAGAAGAAATGACTCCAATATCTTTTAAACTATTCTAAAATATTGAACAGGCTAGAACTCTGCCAAATTCTTTATGAGGCCAGCCAGAAACAAACAGATACAAGACAAAAAGAAAACTATAGACCTATATCCTTGATAAACACAGATGCAAAAATTCTCAACCAAATACTAGCAAACCAAATAGAAACCACATCAGAATGATCATATATCATGATCTATGTGGTTTTATCCCAGAAATGTAAAGGTGATTCAATATTTGAAAATCATTAATATCATAAATCACATCAACAGAATGAAGAAAAGCCATATGGACATCTCAATAGATGCTGATAAACCATTTGATAAGATTCAACATCACTTCATGATAAAACCCTCCTCCACAAATTGTGTATAAAAGGAACAAACCTCAAAATTATAATGTGAGGGGAACTCCATATGGCTGAATAGGAAAAAGATGAGTTGATTTTGACCAGGGGAAGATAACAAAAGAACAGGGGAGGAACTACATTCCCAGGGGACTGCTGGAGAAAAGTTTTCAGTGGAAAGTCTACAGAAAGAAGAGACTCTCTGGAACAGTGAAGATTCTACAAGTATGCAGCAGCTAAGAGGATGCCACCTAAAGTTACCACAGGCGGTGGGGACTCGATCTTTTCAGACTGAGGTGAAGGAACCTGCAGCAGCTGGTGAACCATTGGTGATTTAACTGGGAGAACCTAATGGTGCCTGCTGATTGAGTCAGGACTGAAGAACTGGCAGGAAACAGGGTACCAACCTAACCGGGTATAGGGAGGATACAGTGATCTCCTCCTCTCCCTCCAACAAGGCACCCAGCGACCAGAGGGGAGGAAGTGACATCATCCGAATAAGGTGAGTAAAGGCTGTTGGTGTCTGCACCACTGGTGGATTTTTGTATGAGGGAGAAATAAGTGGTTCCCCACTGACTTGAGTCTGGCCTGGAGAGCTGGTGTGTGGGGAGGGCAGATTGGCCACATAGTTCCATGAAGGGAGGGCATGTTGCTCCCCTCCCCTCATTCAACCAACTACTGTCAGGTAGGCAGCTGGCTCTGGGAATGGGGCATCTCTCTCCTTGGACAGAGAGGGGTGTGGGACAGGGAGTAGATCCCCTGTACGCTTTAACTGTGGGAACCCGGTGACAATGGGAAACAAAGAAGGGTACAGGGTATGGTTGAGTCTTTGAACAATCATTATGTCTGACTCCTGAATCTCAGAGCTCCCTAAGTCCTGGGTAGGGTCACTGTGAAAGGCTCTATGCTGAACCTGTAAAATGCACAGATCCTCTGTGTGGTCTGTGCGCCTGAGTGGGTGGGGTCTGAAGGCATTGTGGGCTCACTCTTGGCAGTTAATTCACCTTGGCAGAGGGAATTTGAACACACCAGCCAGTGTGATCATACCCTCCTGCCTGCTGACCAAGAGGAGAGCTACCATGCCCAACATGGGTGTCACTCTGAACACTTGCCCCATCCTCAAGCTATGGCCAGAGATCCCTGGCCCCAACCATCTCACACCTCTGGATATATGCTGAATGAACAGGCATTCTGCTAAGCCATAGAGGCACATTTCAAAGAACAAAGCCTTCAGAGCAGACATCAACAATTGTTTCTCCAGATCTTTAAAAACAAATGTAGAACTGCAAGAAACATGTACAAGGAATACAACATGACTTGCCAAAAGGAACACAATAGTATCAATAGAAGACTGTGAAGAAGAAGAGATTGGTAAAATGCCTGAAAAATAATTCAAATGAATGATCATAAGAATACTCAAAAACAAAAAGAAGCAAATACATGGCTTAAAGAAATCCCTACATGATGTGGATGAAAAGGTCTGCAGGGATACAAAAATATTAAGGAAAAACCAAATTGATATATTAAAAATGAACCATTCAATATGTCAAATAAAAAATACAGTGGAAAGCCTTCAAAACAGACTCAGTGAGGCAGAAGAAAGAATAGAGAAGCTAAAAGACAAATCTTTGGAAATATACAAAAAAATTAAGAAAACTAAAAAAAAAGTGTTTGACATCTGTGGGACACCACCAATCAACCAAATATGCATGTGTTAGCAGTTCCTGAAATTATGGAAAAACAGAATGGCTTAGAAGACTTAATCAATTAAATAATAGCAGAAAAATTCCCTAGTTTGGAGAAAGATATGGACATCCAAGCACAGGAAGCATATAGAACCCCTAATAGACATAACCAGAAAAATCTTTACCAAGACATATTATGGTCAAGCCTTCAATAATAAAACATAAAGAAAAGATCCTAAAATTTGCAAGAGAAACACCAGATTACATTTTTAAGAAATGCCAATTGGATTGACTGCAGATTTCTCATCTGAACTCTACAGGCTAGGAGAGAATGGAGAGACATAGTCCAAATTCTAGAAGAAAAAAATAAAACCGTTAACCCAGGATATGGTACCCAACAAAGCTCTCATTTATAAATGAAGTTGAAATAAAGACCTTCCAAAACAAAAAGAAATTGAGAGAATTTGTCACCATCTGGCCAAATCTACACACAGAAACAGAAACATAATCAGCATCATGAAAGAATGTGAAGGCAGAAAATCTCCTAGTAAAAGTACAAATGATATCCAAAAACAACAAGTCATTACCAATCAATAATAACCTCAAATGTAAATGGCCTAAATTCTTCACATAAAATATAGAGACTGGTTGAATGGATTAAAAAACAAAAACATGTATATACTCCTACCAGGATCAGAGTCAGAGTCAGGGCAGCTTGTGGGGCAAAGCAGATGCCCTGTATCCTGCAACTGTGGGAGTTTTGGGGCATTTAGTTCCAGAGCTATGCTCATACATTCTGTGTGAGCAATGGGGTCTCCTCTTAGCTTCTTCAGGCTACCACAAGCAGCAGCCCATAAAAAATTCACCCCCCAACTTGGGAAACCTGGGTAATGAAGCCACTGTACCCTGAAAAAAACAGGACTGTTCTAAATTTCTCAATCCCATTCAAAACTACAGGTGAACCTAGGAAAGAACCTACCTGAATTCCACCTGTCTGGACTCATACCACAGCATCTGGTGCCACAAGCCCCAGCATCACTCAGGCTTGCCAGTGAGGCAAGGAGACAGCTACCTTTGTCTTCCTCAGCACCAAGAACAAGGCCCTAGGTGTCACAATATCCAGGGATGTTGACACTGAACTATGTGAACTGAAGATACACCACTAGGAAATCTATATTGATCTCAAAGCCATACTTCTATCCCTACAAACTGCAGTAGACTAGTCTACTATGTCACTTATAGACACAACTGACATTGATTAAGACAAAAGAAATCATTCAGAGATAGCACTCCTGAGCTTACCTTAAACTAAAGCCAAAGCAATAAGACAAGTGATATCTTACATTCCAGCTAAACCATACTCTTTTCCAATAAAACCTACTCCATAAAGAAAAAGGGATGACTATATCAGATGCACAGACATCAATGCAGGAACAGAGAAGTCATGAAGCAGCAAGGTAACAAGAGGCCTTCATAAGAAAAAAAATCCTCCAGAATTAGATCTGGAACTAAAGGAAATATATGAAATGACAGATGTAGAATTCAAAATAAAGATTTTAGGGAAACTGAGATGCAAGAGAATATAGAGAAATTAAAGAAATAAGGAAATTAATGAGTGACGCGAATAAAACTAATAAGAAAATAGAAATCATGTGGTGTAGTGGGAAAAGCTGCCACCTATAGTGCCAGCATCCCATATGGGCACTGGTTCGAGTTCTAGCTGCTCCACTTCTGATCCAGCTCTCTCCTATGGCCTGAGAAAGCAGTAGAAGATGGCTCAAGTGCTTGAGCCCCTGCATCCATGTGGGAGATCCGGAAGAAGCTCTAGACTCCTGGCTTCGGATCAGTGCAGCTCCAGCCATTGTGGCCATTTGGGAATGAACCAGCAGGTGGAAGATCTTTCTGACTTTCTCTGCCTCTGCCTCTCTGTAGCTCTGCTTTTTAAATAAATAAAAATTTAAAAATCTTAAATAAGAGAAAATGATACTCTACATTAAAAAAAAGAAATAACAGTTGAAAATTTTCCAGGTCTTGAAAGAAACATCAACATCGTTATAGAAGAGATGCTCAAAGGATGCTAAGCAGACTCAACCTTCTCTGAGGCATACTGTAGTCAAATTTCCTAAAGTTAAGGACAAGGAGAAACTGCTAAAGAGAGAAAGGGAAAAGCACTAAGTTACGTATAAAGAAAAACCAATTAGATTAGCATCAAACTCCTCAGTGGAAACCCTACAGACTAGAAGAGAGTGGGATGATATATTCAAGGTCTTACAAGAAAAATACTTCCAACCAAAAATATTATATCCAGCAAAGTTATCCTTTATAAGGGAAGGAAATGTAAAGTATCTTCCAGATAAGCAACAACTGTGAGAATTCACCATTACTAAACCAGTCATACAAGAAAACCTGAAATGGATTCTGCTTTAGAAGTAAATATCATGAAAACACATGCCACCACCAAATTCTCTAATACAGCAGGTTTAACCAGTATCCAAACAATAAACAGCAGGTATTAATTTTTACCAGTCAATACTAACATAAGTGTAAATGGATTAAATTCTCCAGTCAAAATATTGAGGTTGGCTGAATGGATAAAAAACCCATCCCCCACTATATGCTGCCTACAAGAAACCCATTTTACAAAGATACACAGAGACTGAAAGTGAAGGGCTGGGAAAAGACATACCAGGCAAACGGAAACCAAAAAACCAAGAGTAGCTATCTTAATATTAGATGAAACAGACCTTAAATCAAAAACTATAAAAAGAGATAAGGAAGAGGGGGGCAGAGCCAAGATGGCAGAATAGTGAGGATGCGCACTGATAGTCCGGGAAAAGATAGTTTAATAAAAGTGGAGTTACTGTAGTTTCTAGGAAAGGCTCGGGGAAATAATTGCAGAGGAAATTCTGCCGGATCTAGTGGATGTGACATGGATGACCTGTGGGGAGAGCAAGGATGCCCACGACTCCGGAGTCCTACAGCAGAGTCTACGCATCTGCGCTGGAAGTGGAGGTGAGGTCAGTAACCAGAGACATTGGCGGGGAAATGGCAGATAGAGCCTAGAGGGAAATAGTCTTGAAGCCCCGCTGGGGAAAGTTCACCAGGCTAACTACAGGAGAGAGGAAAAAAAAAAAAGGGGGGGGGACCGGTACGGACGAGTTTCTCTCTCTGCCCACCTCACAAAGGCGAGCAAGAGACAAAGAGCAGGCACCATTTTGGACATACGTAAAAGCTGCACGACCTCAGAGCTGTGCGTGACCTCAGAGTTGTGTGTGACCTCAGAGTTGCGCCGGCCCTCAGTCAAACAGAAAAATCTGACACTGGGGGGAGTGAAATAACAGGAGGTTAGGACCCAGTGAATGGGTGGAGGTAATGAACTGAGGCGGTAAAAAAAGAGACGGTGGGTGAGAGAACTCATGGAGTTCACGTGAGTACTCTCCAGAGATGCTACAATTCGGAAACCTTGGCAACCTGGTGGGAGACTCTGGAGAATTTGAGCCAACACTTAGGGCAGCACAGATTCTTTGTGTGGTCCTTGGGAAAAAGCAGACAAATGATATACCCACAGAAGCCAGAGATCAGAAGCTGACTACCTTCAATTCTGCTCAGCTGTATGGTATTACTTCCCTTCTGAATCAAAAAAATAAAATAAAATAAAATTTAAAAAGAGAGAGAGAGATTTACCACACCTAACCTGAGTGTGTCACCTTTGGGACACCCTTAACCCTGAAGAACCAAGCAAAGCTCTCTGGCCACACCCATCTCAAGCTGCTAAGGTTCCTCCAAAAGCAGATAGTCCACTTAATCTAGAGTCATAGTATAATAAGAAAAACCACTACAGCGAAGAAACCAAAGACATTCTACACAATGCCAAGCAACAAACACAGAAACCAAGGAAACAAGAACAAGGAAGATATTATGATGCCCCCAAATGAACAAGACACTCCAAGACAAGATTATGAAGATGATGAGATAGCAGAAATCCAAGATACGGATATCAAAAAATTTATGATAAGAACATTTAGAAGGTCTCAAAAACAAATTCTTGAACTACAGAAATCCTTACTGGACAGAATAGAAAATCTCTTGTGCGAACATGAAATATTAAGGAGGAATCAAAATGAAATGAAGCAACTAGTAGAACAGGAAACTGTGATAGTGAAGAGAAAAAAAATGAAGAATTCAATAGATCAAATGACAAACACATTAGTGAGCCTTAAAAACAGAGTCAGTGAAGCAGAAGAGAGAATATCAGACTTAGAAGACAGAGCACAGGAAAGTATACAGTCAAACCAAAGAAAAGAAGAGGAAATTAGAAATCTAAAACATATTGTTGGGAATCTACAGGATACTATTTAAAAAACCCAACATTCAGGTTCTAGGAGTTCCTGAAGGCATGGAGAAACAGGATTAGAAGGCCTTTTTAGTGAGATACTAGCAGAGAACTTCCTGGGTTTGAAGAAGGACAGAGACATCCTAGCACAGGAAGCTCCTAGAACCCCTAATAAACGTGACCAAAAGAGATCCTCACCACGACACGTTGTAATCAAACTCAACACAGTGAAACATAAAGAAAAGCTTCTAAAATGTGCAAGAGAGAAACATCAGATTACTCTCAGAGGATCTTCAATTAGACTCACAGTAGATTTCTCATTTGAAACCGTACAGGCTAGGAGGGAATGGCCAAACATAGCCCAGGTACTAAGACAGAAAAACTGCCAGCCCAGAATATTATATCCTGCAAAGCTCTCATTTCTGAATGAAGGTGAAATAAAGACCTTTCATAGCAAACAGAAATTGAAAGAATTTGTCGCCACTCGTCCAGCCCTGAAAAAATGCTTAAAGATGTGTTACACACAGAAACACAGCCATCAATATGAAAGAAGGTAAAGGAAGAAAACCTCCCAGTAAAAGATCACAGGAAGCTCAAAGCATTTACTAGAAAATATCTTTGAGAAAATGGCAGGGCAAATTTACTACTTATCAATAGTCTCATTGAATTTTAATGGCCTCAACTCTCCAGTTAAAAGGCACAGATTGGCTGAATGGGTTAAGGTACAAAACCCATCTATTTGCTGCTTACAAGAAACATATCTTCCCAACAAAGATGCATGCAGACTGAAAGTGAAAGGTTGGAAAAAGAAATTCCATGACAACAGAAACCAAAAAAGAGCTGGTGTAGCCATCTTAATATCAGACAAAATAAACTTTAACACAAAATCTGTTAAGAGAAGCAAAGAGGGGCACTATGTAATGATTAAGGGATCAATTGAACAGGAAGATGTAACTATTATAAATGTATATGCACCCAATTACAGGGCACTGGTTTATTTTTATATAATTTATTTTTTATTTAATAAATATAAATTTCCAAAGTACAGTTTATGGATTACAATGGCTTCTCGCCCCATAATTTCCCTCCCACTCACAACCCTCCCATCTCCCGCTCCCTCTCCCATTCCATTCACATCAAGATTCATTTTCAATTATCTTTATATACAGAAGATTGATTTAGTATATATTAAGTAAAGAGATCATCAGTTTGCACCCACACAGAAACACAAAGTGTAAAATACTGTTTCAGTACTAGTTATAGCATTACTTCACATTGGACAAAACATTAAGGACAGATCCCACATGAGAAGTTAAGTACACAGTGACTCCTGTTGTTGATTTAACAATTTGACACTCTTGTTTATGGCGTCAGTAATATCCCTAGGCTCTAGTCATGAGTTGTCAAGGCTATGGAAGCCTTTTGAGTTCGCCAACTTCGATCTTATTCTGACAGGGTCATAGTCAAAGTGGAAGTTCTCTCCTCCCTTCAGAGAAAGGTACCTCCTTCTTTGATGAGGGCACCAGTTTATTTAAAAGATATGTTAACGGACTTAAAGGGAGACTTAGACTCCAATACAATAGTACTGGGGGACTTCAATACTCCACTCTCAGAAATGGACAGATCAACTGGACAGAAGTTCAACAAGGAAACAGCAGCAGATTTAATTGACACTACTGCCCAAATGGATCTAACAGATATCTACAGAACTTCCAATCCTATATTTAAAGAATTTACATTCTTCTCAGCAGTACATGGAACCTTCTCTAGGACTGAACATGCAGCTTCTCAGACCACAGCGGAATGAAGTTGGAAATTGGTAACTCAGGAACCCCTAGAACATATGCAAACACATGGAGACTGAACAACATGCTCCTGAATGATCACTGGGTCATAGAAGAAATCAAAAGAGAAATCAAAAACTTTCTGTAAGTAAATGAGGACAACAGCAGAACACATCAAAATTTATGTGATACAGCAAAAGCAGTGTTAAGAGGAAAGTTTATAACAATAGGTGCCTCCATCAAGAAATTGGAAAGGCACCAACTAAATGAGCTTTCAATGCATCTCAAGGATCTAGAAAAACTGCAGCAAACCAGACCCAAATCTAGTAGGAGAAGAGAAATAATAAAAATCAGAGAAGAAATCAGTAGGAATGAATCTGAAAAAAATCAGCCAAACGAGGAGAGCTGGTTTTTTGAAAAAATAAACAAAATTGACACCCCACTAGCCTGTTTCATCAGAGATGAAAAAGGAAACGTAACAACAGACACCACAGAAATAACAAGAATCATCAGAAATTACTACAAGGACTTGTATGGCAGCAAACAGGGGAATCTATTAGAAATGGATAGATTCCTGGACACGTACAACCTACTTACATTGAACCAGAAAGACATAAAAAACCTAAACAGACCCATAACTGAGTCAGAAATTGAAACAGTAATAAAGGCACTCCCAACAAAGAAAAGCCCAGGACCAGATGGATTCACTGCTGAATTCTACCAATTAAAGAAGAACTAACTCCAATTCTTCTCAAATTGAAAAAGAGGGAATTCTCCCAAATTCTTTCTATGAAGCCAGTATCACCTTAATCCCTAAGCCAAAAATGATGCAGCATTGAAAGAAAATTACAGACCAATATCCCTGATGAACACAGATGCAAAAATCCTCAATAAAATACCAGCCAATAGAATGCAACAACACATCAGAAAGATCATCCACCCAGACCAAGTGGGATTTATTCCTGGTATGCAGGGATGGGTCAATGTTCTCAAATCAATCAATGTGATACACCACATTAACAGACTGCAGAAGAAAACCCATATGATTATCTCAATAGATGCGGAGAAAGCCTTTGATAAAATACAACACCCGTTCAGGATGAAAACTCTAAGCAAATTGGGTACAGAAGGAACTTTCCTCAATACAATCAAAGCAATTTATGAAAAACCCACAGCCAGCATCCTTTTGAATGGGGAAAAGCTGGAAGCATTTCCACTGAGATCTGGTACCAGACAGCGATGCCCACTCTCACCACTGCTATTCAATATAGTTCTGGAAGTTTTGGCCAGAGCCATTAGGCAAGAAAAAGAAATTAAAGGGATACAAATTGGGAAGGAAGAAGCCAAACTATCCCTCTTTGCAGATGATATGATTCTTTATTTAGGGGATCCAAAGAACTCTACAAAGAGACTACTGGAACTCATCGAAGAGTTTGGCAAAGTAGCAGGATATAAAATCCATGCACAAAAATCAACAGCCTTTGTATACACAGGCAATGCCACGGCTGAGAAAGAACTTCTAAGATCAATCCCATTCACAATAGCTACAAAAACAATCAAATACCTTGGAATAAACTTAACCAAGGACGTTAAAGATCTCTATGATGAGAATAGAAGAGGATACCAAAAAATGGAAAAATGTTCCATGCTCATGGATTGGAAGAATCAATATCATCAAAATGTACATTCTCCCAAAAGCAATTTACAGATTCAATGCAATTCCAATCAAAACACCAAAGACATTCTTCTCAGAACTGGAAAAAATGATGCTGAAGTTCATATGGAGATACAGGAGACCTCGAATAGCTAAAGGAATCTTGTACAACAAAAACAAAGCCGGAGGCATCACAATACCAGATTTCAGGGCATACTACAGGGCAATTCTAATCAAAACAGCATGGTACTGGTACAGAAACAGATGGATAGACCATTGGAACAGAATAGAAACACCAGAAATCAATCCAAATATCTACAGCCAACTTATATTTGATCAAGGATCCAAAACCAATCCCTGGAGTAAGGACAGTCTATTCAATAAATGGTGCTGGGAAAACTGGATTTCCACGTACAGAATCATGAATCAAGACCCCTACCTTTCACCTTACACAAAAATTCACTCAACATGGATTAAAGATGAAAATCTACGACCTGACACCATCAAATTATTAGAGAACATTGGAGAATCCCTGCAAGATATAGGCACATGCAAAGACTTCTTGGAAAAAGACTCTGGAGGCACAGGCAGTCAAAGCCAAAATTAACATTTGGGATTGCATCAAATTGAGAAGTTTCTGTACTGCAAAAGAAACAGCCAGGAAAGTGAAGAGGCAACCGACAGAATGGGAAAAAATATTTGCAAACTCTGCAACAGATAAAGGGTTGATGACCAGAATCTACAAAGAAATCAAGAAACTCCACAACAACAAAACAAACAACCTACTTAAGATATGGGCCAAGGACCTCAATAGACATTTTTCAAAGGAGGAACTTCAAATGGCCAACAGAAACATGAAAAACTGTTCAGGATCACTAGCAATTGGGGAAATGCAAATCAAAAACACAGTGAGGTTTCACCTCACCCCGGTTAGAATGGCTCACATTCAGAAATCTACCAACAACAAATGCTGGGGAGGATGTGGGGAAAAAGGGACACTAACCCACTGTTGGTGGGAATGCAAACTGCTAAAGCCACTATGGAAGTCTGTCTGGAGATTCCCCAGAAACCTGAATATAACCCTACCATACAACCCAGACATCCCACTCCTTGGAATTTACCTCAAAAAAATAAATTGGCAAACAAAAAAGCTGTCTGCACATTAATGTTTACTGCAGCTGAATTCACAATAGCTAAGACCTGGAATCAACCTAAATGCCCATCAACAGTAGACTGGATAAAGAAATTATGGGACATGTACTCCATAGAATACTATACAGCAGTAAAAAAACAAAGAAATCCGGTCATTTGCAACAAAATAGAGAAATCTGGAACACATCATGCTGAGTGAATTAAGCCAGTCCCAGAGGGACAAATATCATATGTTCTCCATGACTGATGACAACTAACTGAGCATCAAAAAGGAAACCTGGTGAAGTGAAATGGACACTATGAGAAACAGTGACTTGATCAGCCCTTGTCATCACTGTCGATGTACAATTTAATACTTTATCCTTTTTAGTATTTCTTTTATTCTACTTAATACTATTGGTTGAGCTATGTAATTAATATACAATTATTCTTAGGTGTTTAAATTTAACTGAAAAGTGATCTCTGTTAAATATAAGGGTGGGAATAAGAGAGAGAGGAGATGTACAATTTCGGACATGCTCAATCGGACTTGCCCCAAATGGTAGAGTTAGAAACATACTAGGGGATTCCAATTCAATCCCATCAAGGTGGCCTGTACCAATGCCAACTCACTAGTCCAAGTGATCAATTTCTGTTCACAATTGATCATAATGATAGGACTAATAGTCAAAGGGATCACATAAACAAGACTAGTGTCTGCTATTTAACTGATAGAATTAAAAAGGAGAGAACAATCCAACATGGGAAGCAGGATACACAGCAGACTCATAGAATGGCAGATGTCCTAAACAACACTCTGGCCTCAGAATCGGCCCTTAAGGCATTCGGATCTGGCTGATGAGCCCATGAGAGTATTTTAGGGATGGAAAGCCAAGACACTCTGGCAAAAAAAAAAAAAAAGACCTAAATGAAAGATCTCTGTGAGTGAGATCCCAGTGGAAAGAATAGGCCATCAAAGTAGGAGGTGCCTTACTCTGCAGGGAGGAGAGAATTTCCACTTTGACCATGACCTTGTCTAACTAAGAACCGAGTTGGCAAACTCAAAAGGCTTCCATAGCCTTGACAACTCATGCCAAGAGCCTAGGGTGATTACTGATGCCATAAACAAGAGTGTCAATTTGTTAAGTCCACAACAGGAGTCACTGTGAACTTACTCCTCATGCAGGATCTCTGTCCTTAATATGTTTTACAACGTGAATTAATGCTATAACTAGTACTCAAAAAGTACTTTACAGTTTGTGTTTCTGTGTGTGTGCAAAATGTTTAAATCTTTACTTAATATATACTAAATCGATCTTCTGTATATAAAGATAATTGAAAATGAATCTTGATGTGAATGGAATGTGAGAGGTAGTGGGAGATGGGAGGGTTGGCTGGGAGGGAAGTTATGAGGGGGGGAAAGCCACTGTAATCCATAATCTGTACTTTCAAAATTTATATTTATTAAAGTTAAAAAAGTAAATCAATTTTATCTCTTCTTTCTAGGCAGATGATTATTAAACAGTGTCTTCTGATAAAATCCTTTCTGGCACTTGCTTCAGTTATCTTTCTGGGGTCCTCTCTAGATATTAATCCTTTCTTAAATAATAGAAAATAAAAATATCTCATTTTTTCTATATACTAAGGTATCATGTTTTTTATAACAGTTTGACTTCCTCTTGTTTGAAATATTATTTCTGATGATCCTTACCCATTTGTTAAGCGTGTTTTTCATACAGAGGCAATTTACATAGCATTTCTGATCCTCAGTTCTAAGCATTCTAACATCACATAAGGATCTCATTTAATCCTAAAAATACAACCATAATATAAATATCATCTCTGTTGTTACAGATGAAGATATCAAGACACAAAGAGGTTAAATAAATTCCTCACGATAATCAGCTATTAAGTATAGGAACCAGAACTGCAAATCAGCTCTGAATATCTCCAAATAATCTATTCTTTCCAGTAACTCCAATGTAAAAGATTTTATAATGCCTACAAAATCCTATCCCCAGATTCTAACTTTCCTAGTTTTAGTAAAGTGGTTGAAAACCTATGGGTGATATGGTTGCCTGTTTCTTACTATGATTCTTCCTCAAAAAGAGTAGGCTAAATGATGTTCCTGTTGCTATTTTTGTTGCTTTAACAAAAAGGCAGTGTTAGAATATTCTAAAGTAAACTATGTGATTTGTAACTGGAGGAGATTTTACTCCCTAGAGGATACTTGGCAACATATGGGGAGACATCTGGCTGTCACACCTTGAGGCTGGAGGGGCTCACTCATATCTAGGGGGATCCTACATTGCACAGGACAGCAACCCAAAGCAAAGAACTATCCATCCAAAAGCATCTACAGTGCTGGTTTAGACTCTGATCTAAAGGTAAGGAATTGTGGACCACACTATAGCTGATTTTTCAATAAAACAATATTCAAACATCATAGAATGTATGTAATAAAATACAGAAAACTCAAATCTAAAAAACATACTAGGCTTTGTTCTAAGCAAACACAATATAACAAAGTAAGAACCATGGGCATGACTGCCAGAATTTTGACTTGAGACTCCAAATCAATCTAGGATAAACAAAGTAAATAAAGGTTGTCTCTGGAATGAAAGGTGTACATTCTGTGGCCAGTACAATGACATACAGGAGTGCAGAACAGTATTTTTATAGAAAACTATCTTTTTTGTTTTTACCTTGTCTTCACTTTGCTCACGAATGAAAATGAGTAACTCTTAAGAATGTCTGCTTTTTCTTAAGAATTTTCATCAAACAGCTCCTGGGTGGAGAAATAATAGAGAAAAGGAAAAGTGTTTATTGAAATGAGATTCACTGAGCACTTATGCATGTAATAAAAAATTTATGAATCACTATACTCCAAAAACTAATTTGAAATCATCTCAAAATAAGAAAGATTCTCAAATAATAGTAAATTATTCCTTATTCCTTGCTATAGTATCCTTTAAAAATCAATCATCTTAGCTAATAACAAAATATTTCATTGAAAAAATGTCCTGCAAAGGAAAATTTTAAAGTCTGCAATGTTCTGTTAAATCAAAGGTTTCTCAAAAAATCTTCAGATACCAATATGTTATAATCACCAAAAATCACCATTTATTATCAATATAAGGATGAAGTCTTACCACCTACAGACATGGTAAATATGTAGATGTATTTTTACTAATTATCCAAGACTTTTTTTGTATTCACTTGAATCCTACATTCAGCTTTTCTGGTCTCCTTGTGGTCATCTTTTACTTCCTAATTATAAATTGCATAACTTTCCAGGTCACCTATAGCAGTTAATCAAATTCCTTCCTCTTGACTATAATTTTTTACACACTTTTCCTGTGGTCACACTTTGTTTTTTTATTTATTTTTCTTTCTTTTTTTTAATTATACAAGTTTCATGAATTTCATATATACAGATTTAGGAAAATTGTGATACTTCCCACCCTACCCTCCTTCTTAGCTATTGTGAATTATGCCAAAGTTAACATGGGGGTACAGATAACTCTTTCATATGCTGATACCTCTCCTCTTTAAACTACTGTTTCCTACCCCATCTTTTCTTTACATCATAACCTCTTTGTATAATTGAGTATCTCTTGAGTAGCTCTAATCTATTTCAAATGTAACCTAAAAATTCTTGGTTATGCAATGATGAAGACAGCAACGTATTTTTTGTACAGGGAAAAAAAGTTGTCACCTTCTTCTCCTTCTTTAATATGCAGCAAAGACCCTCAGTTTAGAACTCTCTAGGAATTCTAAGAAACTGAACAGATTTCTTCACATAGAAAACAGGAACACTGCCGGCCTGCTGCATTACTTCCTCACTTTATTCTTATACTAAGCAGGCAACTGACTTATGAAAAGGAAGCAACAGTAGTAGTCCTGTTATTCCTCCTTACCAGTCTGCTATACACATTCAAAACTACTGGGTTGGAAACCAAGATTACCTGTAGGGAGCACTGACTCTACTTACTCAGAACTTGCTTAAGCAAACCAAATAATTTCTCTGAGATTTTCTGTGGGTTTTTTAATTGTTTTTGTTTATGGTTTTAACTGGTGAAAAGATGATAACATGCCTGCCCAAGTTACCTCAGATATTATGTATTTCAGGATTTTGTGAATGATTAAATTCCATCCAAATTAAGCTATTTCATGAGATAAAGAACTCATATGACTTTATATTAGCCTATGCAAACAGAGGCAAAATATAGACCCCCGAGAACCACTCCAAATTTACTCTCATACAATCTACAGAGGTGGGGAACAGCCTTCTGTATTTTTAATAAGGACACTATAGTTTCAGAAATACTATTAATACTACACAATTCTCATTTTTAGTTGCATCCTTTCTTTTCGTGTCAATAGGAGCTTAACTTCTACGCATCATCAAATTTTCTAATCACCCTAAAGTCATTTGCTGAAAGAGAAAAAATTTGGTGGCACAAAACAATAAATCTTTAGATTCTTAACTGCAGTTGTTTGAGGACTGTTCCAACTAAAGAAAAGATTGTTCAGCAACACACAGGATTACAAAATACATAGAGAAATAAGAATAATCAATCAACAAAATACTGCAACTTCCTGGGGAATTATTGAAACATAGCACATTAGCTTTGTTCATGTCAAATTTTAACATTTGATAGCTGCCCAGTTAGGATACTACATTGGTTTTTTTTACATTTCAATTACCTCAGCCAAAATTCACAGATCTTAAAACATAATCCTTCTAAGTATCCATGGGTAAAAATTTACTGCAACCAATTCTATCAATATATGATGGACATTTCTTTAGGTAAATCTTTTTTTTTTCTTTTAAAGATGTATTTATTTATTTGAAAGAGTTACACAGAAAGAGAGAGAGAGAAAGAGGGAAAGAGGAAAAGAGAGAGAGAGAGAGAGACAGAGAGGTCTTCCATCCACTGGTTCACTCCCTAATTGGACACAATGGCTGGAGCTGCCCTGATCTGAAACCAGGAACCAGGAGCTTCTTCCTGGTTTCCCTTGTTGGTAGAAGGGCCCAAGAACTTGGGCCACCTTCCACTGCTTTCCCAGGTCATAGCAGAGAGCTGGATTGGAAGTGCAGCAGCCAGGACTCGAACCGGCGCCAATATGGGATGCTGGCACTACAGGCGGCGGCTTACCCGCTATGCCACTGCATCGGTTCCTTTAGTTAAATCTTTATATAAACAGTTAAAAGGTCCCAAAAGAACTTTTTGGAAAATTCTACAGCTATGGTCGCTATCATTGTTGCCCTATTCCAAGAGTGAAAGAAGAAAACTGAAGGTGCCTGTTTAGATGACACAGGGTAGAAAGTGTTGCTAAATCTTGTAGGGAGGAAGGAACAAAGAGAGGGTCCATGATAAGCCAAAACAATAAGAAACATTAATAAACATAAACAATGAATGAATTAACTATACCTGCAGAGATAGCAAAATTATTACTTTTAAGAAAGCAGGCTTCTGGGGCTAGCATTGTGGTTCAGTGGGCTAATCCATCCCGTATCAGAGCACCAAACCAAGTCCCAGCAGCTCCACTTCTGAACCAGCTCTCCACTTATGTGCCTGAGAAGGCATAAGAACAGTGCTTGGGTCCCTAACACTCATGTGGGAGAACGGATGGAGTTCCTGACTCCTGGAAAAGACTGGCCCAGACCTGCCTGCTGCAGCCACTTGGGGAATGAGGCAGCAGATAAAAGATGATATTCATATTCTCTCTCTCTCTCTCTCTCTCTCTCTCTGTCACTCACTCACTCACTCAGTGTTGTGTTGCATTTCAAACAATTTTCTTAAAAAAGAAGGCTTTTTAAGAGCTAACATTAATTATTCATTAGATAAAGAATGCATCATCCAGATGTCACCCTAACATGGTCAGGGGACTAAAAGAAGTTCTCGGTGTTAAGTGTGGAATCAGAGTATGTGTTAAACTAAGAGTAATATGCTCTTTATAGGCTGTATTGAGCTAGGAACAAAGCAAATATCATGAGGAGAACAGATGAATGTACTATTTACGCAGTGGAATACTATACAGCAATGAAAATGAAATGCACCATAGCTACAGCCAATAACATGGATGAGAAAAATTAGGAGTTGCAACAGCAAGTCACCAAAAAGAAAAGCAGCGTGATTTCATTTGCACAAAGTTAAAAAACATGCAACAATAAATAATATACTGTTTAAGGATGCAAACACTATGGTAAAGATAAAACCAGGGCAGTAATACATAAATGTAACAAAGAAGCTGCCTATAAAGAGGGAAGGAATATGACTGCAAAGGAAATGATAATTATTTTTCTTAATATTGGGTGATAGGTCACAAGCACGTAATGGCTGCATTGCTTTGGTTTACTTTGTACACAGTTTCCAAATATTATTTATAGCTTTCAGTATTTACTAAAAACAACTAAAATTTTATATTCTTTCTATATTTTTTCTGTAAAAGTGTTATGATTTTAGCACACTTCAATTTCTCTTCAGCTGTAATTGAATATACCTGTACATGTACTTTGAGTACATCTGTTATCGTCCCTAAGAGAAAAGTCTTAAATCCAGCTTTGAAAACTGAAATATTCAAGAAAAAACCATGAGGGCGATTTTTGGAGTCAAAAGCTCATAAAATATATATATTATTATTTCTTAATCTTCTTAGTGGGCACTATAGGTTACTGTTCTTTAACTTCAGATGAACATCAACAACAAGCACCCTAATAGAAAAGTGCCTCCAGATCTTAATTTTAATAAGAAAACAAATCCTATCCTGAAGATCTCCATAAATTCCATAGTGTGCAAGAAACATTTTAAAACACTTTTAAAAAGCATTATTGTTTAAAGTTACCTACTATATGTAACTCTAAGGACTCAATCTTGATATGAAACACCGAAATGCTAACTTTGGCAGCTGTAGTCTGTATGTGCATTTACAAAACAAACAAACAAACAAAAAAAGAGCTATGTTTAAAAAGACAGCGTCTAGGATATAGTTCTTCTTAAAAATACTTTTAAATGCAAAGCAAAGTTCTTGGACAGTAAAATACAATTGTGTACCCAGTATGGAAACTGACTTCACAATGAAGAAATCTGCTAAATTATGTCTGGTTTCATAAAGTTTTATATCTCAGATATAAATCGAGGTAAAGATAAAAGCGATCTTTAGACCGTTTTACCTCTGGACATGATATGCCGATTGTACTTCCCCAGAGCCGAGAATTCAAAAAGCTTGGTTTTACCAGCATTGAGTGTTTATTAAATTAGGTGACACTCTGAAATCGATCACCAATCTTTATCACGAAAGAGTAAACCTTAGCTTTTAGAACCACCTTTGGTTGCAAAGGAAACAATCTCAGAGATTAAAAAAGAAGAAGAAGAAGAAGAAGAAGAAGAAGAAGAAGAAGAAGAAGAAGAAGCAGCTTATCCAATTGTATGCGCACTTTTCCCACACGCCGAACTTTTTAAGACGAATTGTAAAGCCAAACACCTTAAATTCTTCCAACAGGGAATAATTACGGCGAGTGTTCTTCCAAGATCAGATCAGGTCTCCCGTAAAATTTCCGATAGTTTTTTTATTTTTTATTTTTTTATTTTTATTTTTTTTTTTATTTTTGACTGAAAAGCTACGACACCGCGGCCGAAGGTTCTTTTCGTATCCCTATATCCTGATATTGCATCTACTAAATACCCTTTGTCACATATAAAATATACCTCACATATAAAATACTATCCCCTATCTAACATTTCCATTAGCACTCGCGCCATAAGAGATGTTTCACGGAAATTTTTGTCATCTTTTGTAAAAGCAGTAATAAACCTCAGTCAAAATTCATACTTCGCATCCACATGACGTCCAGCCTTCCCATTTTTGTCTTCCCCCTCTAGCCTAACACTTTCAGGATCATGATGTTAACACCTCAGCTGAACGCCCGCCGCTACTCAAATTACCCACCGCGCTAAACGCTCCCGCCCTTACACGATTATAATTACCTCCAAAAGGTATTTGAGAAGTCCTATACCTTTTTCCTTCAGCCGTTAAGACTTAAACGTTGAGAACAGAGGGTCAGGGATAAGGCGAATTCTCAGGAAGAGGTAAGGCGGAAGGTGGAAAGGAGTCCCGAGGACTAAAGAAAGAACTAGAAGCTTAGGGCGCCAACGGAAACCCTTCTGCTCTCTTTAGATTAACTTCGCGTGCGAAAACAGCTTCCAGAGAGAGAGGGTGCGGCCTCTCGCTCTCAAGCGCCGCAACGCCCCCAGGCGACTGGCGCCCAACCTAACTGACGCTGCTCGACGCCGCCATTATGGCGTAGCTCAAGCCCCGCCCCTCGCGTGCACACGGCTCAGTCCCTTGCATGCACGCGGCTCCGCCCCTCGCGTGCACACCGGCTCTGCCCCTTGCGGACCAGGAGCAGAAACAGGAAGTGAGATTGCAACCCGAGGAGCTTGGGGCGCTGGGCGGTCGGACTGGGCCGGGGCTCTTAGCCATTGCTCTGGGCAGTCTCCTGCTGCGGAAAGTTGCGGGACCTTATCGAATATGGAGAGTATCTTTTGCCGTCTGAAAAACTGCGGCTGGGGCCTAGGGAACGGCAGAAGGGCTGGGGTGCTGGGGGGTGCCTGGTGGTGACCATTTCTGTCCAGTTGAAGAGTGAGGGCGCCGGCAAATGTGAACCCTGGGATTGGGTTGCTGCCACGCACAAAGGAGACCTGGATTGAGTTCCCAGTTCCTGGCTTTGGCCAGGCCCAATCCTGACCTTGTGGAATGAATGAGCAGATGGGGTCTCTCTTTGTCTGCCTCTGAAATTTAAATTTGTCTGTCTGTATGCCTGCAAGTTTTAAAAATTAAATGTCAATGAAAGACAAAGCAGCCATATATAGGTAATATTTTTAGAAAACATGCTGGGAAGTGCCAGTGGCATGGCTCACTTGGTTAATCCTCCACCTGCGGCGCCACCATCGCCTATGGGCGTCGGTTCTAGTCCTGCTTGCTCCTCTGTCAGTCCAGCTCTCTGCTGTGGCCCACGAAGGCAGTGGAGGATGGCCCAGGTGCTGGGCCCCTGCACCCGCATGGGAAACCAGGAGGAAGCACCTTGCTCCTGGCTACAGATCGGTGCAGCGCTGGCCCTAGTGGCCATTTGGGAGGTGAACCAATGGCAGGAAGACCTTTCTCTAACTGTCTAACTCTGCCTGTCAAATAAAAAAACATGCTGGGAGCTACAAAAGGGAAAAGCTTTGATGCCTAATGCCACTTCTTCACATCAGGTGAATGCATAAATAATCCCATTACTTTTATTTTTTTCCAGGTATGTGTTTGTGGAACATTATTTTTTATCCTTCCTCTTACCTCCTTTTTTGAACCTTTACTTCTATGCATGCAGCAGATTGCATAAACCTGATCTTGGCATCTGAAATGAAATAGGATCTACCCTACTATGTTTGGATGACTCATTTTCACTTAGTGTTCCTCTACCCATTTCAGTGATACAGATGGAACATGAGATTTCTACCATACATTTCCGTTTTTAAAAATTTATTTAATAGAATGGCAGAGTAACAGGGAGAAGGAGAGACAGCAAGAAAGAATGTGCTTCCATTTGCTGGTTCGCTCCCAATATGGCTGCAAAGGCCAGCGCTGGGCCAGGCCGAAGCTAGGAGCCTTGAACTCCATCCAGGTTGCGCATGTGGGTGGCAGGGACCCAAGCACTGGGCCATCTTCTGCTGCTTTCCCCATCATATGAGCTGGGAGCTGGATTGGATGTGAACTAGCCAGAAATCGAACCAGCACCCATGTGAGATGCCAGCCTTGCAGGTGGCAGCCGAACCCACTGACTGTAACACAATGCCAGCCCCAGAGATTCCTTCTGTAAATTTCTGTAGTAAATGACCAGTGATTTTTCTGCAGGAGGAAGAATGAATTGAATTTGATCTTACAACAAGGCTGCTTTTAATATACCCAATGTATATGTTGAACTCTAAAGATTCGTTTTTATTGAAATTTTACTGCAATAACTTAGTAATACATATATGGATGTTTTGGAAGCACTGTAAAAATATCCCATCATGTGCCTGTCATCACAGTAACTGCGACTACATAGAATGTTTTAAGGAGACATTTTGACTTTTGATTTCCTTTCTAACCGTATTGCCCGGTTAAGATAGGTGACTTTGCAAAGTCTTGAGATGATTTTAAAGCTGTCATTTATTGAACACCTACTGTAGGGCAAACGTTGTTTTGGAGATTTGTACACATTATGTCAAATCCTGAATGCAATGCTGGATGACAAGTCGTATGATCTCCATTTTATGGAAGAGGAAATCAAAGTTCAGAAAGCCACAGTTTGTAAACAAAGAGTAAAAATTTGGCTTGACTCCAAAATCTGTTCTATTTTTACAGTGCTTCCAAAAGGTACAGCACAAGACACGTTTGACAGAGTTCTAAGTGTCTTGGAGAGCTACTTTTTCTGTGTATTGATATTCCACTTGAGATTTTGCTTTAAGAGATGTTAGAAAAAACATGAATTTACACAATCACTTCTGGGAAGACCTGGCCTAGATACTCCTGAAGATGAGTCTTATTCACAGACATTCCCTATTAAAAGGTACATCTATATAGTGCAATGTGTAAAATTTATCTGCTTAACAGAGTTACAGAGAGGGCTGGGGAGAGTGAAAGAGAGAGGTCTTCCATCTACTGGTTCACTCTGGAAATGGCCACAGTCGCTGCGGCTGGGATAGTCTAAAGCCTGGAGCCTAGAACTCCATCCAGGTCTGCACTTGGGTGCAGGGACCCTAGGGACTGGGTCCATCTTCGACTGCTTAGCCAGGCGAATTAACAGGTAGCTGGATCAGAAGTGTAGCAGCCAGGACTCTAACCAGTACCCATGTAGGATGCTGGCATCACAGGCAACAGCTTAACCTGCATCCCACGTTGAGGTACCTGAGTTCGAGTCCTAGTTCTACTTTTTTTTAAAATGATTTATTTATTTGAAAGTGGCGTTAGAGACAGAGAGAGAGAGAGATCATCCATTCTCGGGTTCGCTCTCCAAACAGTCGGGGCTAAGCCAATCAAAACCAGATGCTTCTTTTGGGTCTCTCATGTGGGTGCAGGGGTCCAAGAACCTGGGCATGTTGCTCTGCTTCCCAGGCATGTTAGCTGGGAGCTGGATCAGAAATACAGAAGCCTGGAATGGAATCTGTGCACATTTGGTCTGCAGGCATGGCAGGCGATGGTTTAATTCATTACACCACAATGCTGGCCCTCAAGTTCCACTTTTGATGCTAGCTTCCTACTAATGCACACCCTGGGAGGCATCAGGTGATGCCTCAAGTGCCTGGGTCCCTGCCACCTCTGTGGGAAACCTGGATTGACTTCCCAACTCCTGGCTTTGGCCTGTCCCAATCCTCGTTGTTGCAGGCATTTGGGAAGTAAACCAGCAAGTGGAAGATCACTGTCTGTCTCTGTGTTTGTGTGTGTCTCTGCCATTTAAGTAAATAAACATTTTAACATACATAAAATAGACATTCATGGAAAATGAATTTTTTTTGGCACAGAAAATTTTTTAAATCCGTGCATACCTGGGATCCTTAAAAATTCATGGAAAATTCATATTGTGAAAAAATGTGCATGGACATCAAAGGATCTTTTTTGCACCAACATAAAATTATTTTAAATACATTTTCCATGAATTACTTATGTTTAAACTTATTTCCATGAACTACTTATGTTTAAACTTTACCCAAAGCGTCAGTTACCTTGTCTCTCCTCGATATTATAGTATAAGAGTGAAGTCAGGAAGCTCATCTCCATATTAATTTCTGAATGTATAAAACTATTTGGAATAGAAGTCTATTAAAATTCATATAGTCTTAAATGTACTTCTAGCCTTGGCATCTAAAATTTCTTAAACTGAAAAGATCTTGGCTGTTGTGTTTGTGCTCTCTGAATTTATGAAATTAAGTGTTATGTTACAGCTGTAGTAGTCAGAACTGCAAGTTACTGTTAAGATTTCTATACTTTGTGGGTAGTTTATGAAATTAAGTGTTATGTTACAGCTGTAGTAGTCAGAACTGCAAGTTACTGTTAAGATTTCTATACTTTGTGGGTAGTTTTAAGTATTTATGAGAAAGGCAGCTATCGGAGAGGAGGGGAGAGACTGACTTCCATGCTTTGTTTCACTCCCCAAATGGCCCCAGTAACAAGTCTGGACCAGACAGGAGCTAGGAAAACCATCCTGATTTTCTCCCTGGGTGGCACAGGCACAAGTACTTGGATTATTATCTGTTGTCTTCCCAAGCACATTAGCACAGAGCCAGACTCAAAGCAGAGCAGCCAGGATTGGAACTGGCACTACAATATGGGATGCAGGCATCACTAGCAGTGACTTAACTAACCTACTGTGCCACAGTGTCCATCCCCATACTTTGTATTACCAATCATTGTTGCATTGTATGAAGTACTTTTCATAGTTAAAATATTCCTCTGGCAATTAAATCACTTTTTATGTTATTTGAAAAGAATTCAGAAGTACTCGAGAGTATGAAGTTTTAGATTGCTTTAAAAGTCCCATATCTTTTCAAAGAGAATATATTCCTGACATATCTTTAGCAATAATTTGATTATTTAGGAAAGTAACTGTTTACATATTACTCCAGAAAGAAACATTTTTTAGAAACCTTTTATTTAATGAGTACAAATTTCATAAGTACAATTTTAGGAATATAGTGTTCTTCCCTTCGTGTCTCCCCCCCCCCCACTCCATCCCACCTTCTCCTCCCTCTTCCATCCTATTCTTCACTAAGATTCATTTTTAATTAACTTTATATACAGAAGACCAACTCTATATTAAGTAAAGATTTCAACAATTTGCAGCCACACACACACAAAAAAAATATAAAGAACTGTTTGAGAACCAGTTTTACAGTTAATTCTCATAGTACAAGTCATTAAGGACAGAGGTTCTGCCTGGGGAGTAAAGTGCACAGTGACTCCTGTTGTTAACTTTACAATTAACACTCTTATGTATGATGTCAGTGATCACTCAAGGCTCTTGACATAAGCTGCCAAGGCTATGGAAGTCTTTTGAGTCTACAGTCGCTGTCTGTATTTAGACCGGGCCATAATCAAAGTGGAAGTTCTCTCCTCCCTTCAGAGAAAGGTACCTCCTCCTTTCCACTGGGGTCTCTCTCACAGAGATCCTTCATGTAGGACATTTTTTTGCCACAGTGTCTTAGCTTTCCATGCCTGAAATGCTCTCATGGACTTTTCAGCCGTACCAGGTGCCCAAAGAGCTGATTCTGAGGTCAGAGTGCTCTTTAGGGCATTTTTCATTCTATGAGTCTGCTGTGTGGACTGCTTCCCATGTTGGAGCATTCACTCCTTTTTAATTCTGTCATTGCAAGCAATACTGCCATAATAATTTTTTGTACATATTTCCTATGTAAACGTGAGACATTTGGGGCATATACCTAGGAGAGGTATTACTGGGTTGGAAAATGTGTGTACCTTCAATTTTCCATGTAGATATTGGTATTATCTGAAAATAATGATGGTCTGATGATTTCCATTGTAATTCATCTAATTCATGTACCTTTTATTCATTTGGCTTTTCTTATCATGCCTGCTATGACTTTAGGACAATGTTTTAATAAAAGGAAATTAGAACAGGATCATTTTCCTGTGACCTATTTTAGAAGAAATTTTAATTGTTCACTGTTGAAAATTATGTCTGCTGTATTTTTGGCAGACACATTTTTCAGGTTAAGGATGTTTTCTTGCATTGCTAATTTGCTGAGAGTTCAGTAATGAACCACTCATCTTGATGAATCCATAAAATGTTAAATTTTAGTTAATGTGTTTTTGTGCATTGAGATTATCATTTATGTTTTATTTTTCTTTTGTGGTTAAATACATGAACAATTTGTTAAATGGTCTGTCATCATTTTGTTCCTAAGGTACACTCATGATCATGAAGCATTTTTTAAAAAAATTTTTAAAGTATACAAATTTCATGTATTTTGTATATACAGATTTAAGAACGTGGTGATACTTGCCACCCTTCCTCCTCCTCCCTCTCCTATTCCCACTCTTAATTTTTACAAAGATCTATTTTCAGTTTACTTTATACTCATAAGATTAACCCTACACTAAGAGTTCAACAAATAATATGAAGAAAAAAACGCTTGTTCCTCAGTAGTAGAGACAGGGATATAAATAATCATCAAATCTTAAAATGTCAGTTTCACTCCTAAATATTTCCATTTTAAGCACCTTTAATACAATGTGTGGTTGCTAATATGTTGAGTGTATTTGTATCTCTGTTTATAAAGAAGATGGTCGTGAAAATATCTATTCACATGCTCTGTGGCCTTTTCTGGTTTGAGTATCAATGTTGAGAAGAAGTATTTTTTTCTGTTCTTTGAAGTTTTGGGTAATATAGGAATTGGATTTTCTTAAAAGATTGGTATAATGCACTTGTAAAACGATCAGGGCCTGCTTTTATTTATTCGTTATGTATGTATATGTTAAAATGTTTAAGGCATTGAATTAGAAATCTAGAGTTACTCAGATTTTTTTTTTCTTTTTGAGTTTGTTTCAGTGATCTAGGATTGTCCATTTTGTCTAAGACTTACAATTGGAATAATATTCATAATGTGTTACTTATTTGAAAAGCAGAGAGAGAGAAGGATCTTGCATCCATTGGTTCACTCCCTTAATGTCTGCAATAGCTGGGACTGGGCTAGGCTTAAGCCAGGAGCTCAGAACACAGTCTGGGACCCTCACTTGGGTGACAGGGACACAATTACTCAAATCATCACCTACAGCCTCCCAAAGAACATATTAGCAGGAAGCTGGGATTGGAAGTGGAGCCCATTGTCAAACCCAGGCACTTCAGTATGAGTTGCAGGAATCCCAAATGCGGCATCTTAACCACTACACCAAATGTCTGGCCCTAGTAAATTAAAAGTATTTTATTGCAAAAATTAAAAGGAAAAATAAAGAAAGGTAGGAAGAAGGAGGGAGGGTGGGAAGTATCATATGCTTAAAATTGTATACATTAAATCTGTTCTCCTTGTATAAGTATCTCTGCTGTATCTACACTTATTTTTATTTTATACTATTTATGCGTTCACTTTTTCTTTGATCAGTTTCTACAGACATATGTTAATTTTATTTGTCTTTATTGAGAACTCAACTTTGAATATTTTGATCCTACCTCTTGTATGTTTTCTATTATTTTTCCTTGTGGTTTTTCTCTTCTTTTGGGTGTGTTCTATCCTATTCCTGACTATGTGAAATTAATGCTTACCATATTAATGGTTTTCTTACATTGCTGCCTAACATGAGGCTTTTAAGGCTATAGAATTCTGTGTATGACATTAGCGATGACTCACAAACCGCATTCTATTCATTTCATTTTCACTCAATTCTACATCTTTTTAAAAATGTTCATTACAATTTCTTCCTTAACCCATTTGTGGATATAGTACTTTTTAATTTCCAAATATATATTTTGTCAAAATTTTAGTATAGTTTTAAATTCCTGGAGGAAAATTATGAAGAAAATTCACATATTCATTAACTAAGTATTGAGTTAGATTAACAGGTTTGACTGCGATCTTATTTCAGATATCTTTATGCTGCACTGCATAATGAGTTTCCATATATCTCATATGCTGAAAGATGTATATTCTCAAATTTTATGTACAGGACTGGCTATTATATACTTATTAAATTAAGTTTCTTAATACAGCCTTTCATTACTCCTGTATGCTTATTTAGTTCTGTCAGTTAACTGAATCTCCCAAGATTTATCTGTTTTTCTGTCAGTTTGATATAGATACCTTGATGCTATCTTAGAGGTACTTAGAAATGTATAATTATTTCATCAACTTGTGAATTTACTTTTTATCACTTTATAGTAGCCACTTTTAAAAAATTCTGATACTGCTTGTATATACTGTTTTGATTGACACTAATTATGCCTGAATATTTTAGAATAGTATCTCTCCATTATACCTTTTCCTGTCTTTTTTTAAACTTTTATTTAATGAATATAAATTTCCAAAGTACAGCTTCTGGATTACAATGGCTCCCCCCCCCCCCATACTTCCCTCCCACCCGCAACCCTCCCCTTTCCCGCCCTTTTCCTGTCTTTACATCTTACCTTGATATGTCTTTGTTTTAAAGACCTGTTTAAAACACATAGCTGTAATTTGTTTCATTATTTTCTAACCCTCCTGACATTTGGGGGCTGTTTCTATTGTGTTCTTTGAATGGCCTGTTTTCTCTGTGATTCACTTCTCTTTGCTGCCCTCTTTTGGATTTATTAAGTAATTCACTCCATTTTTCCCTCTACTGTTTTGGAAGTTACATGCTACCCTTTGGATTGTAATATGCATAGTTAACGTAAAAATTAATTAGAAATGCTTTCCTTCTGAATAATAAAAATGTTGAAAAATATTTAACTTCGGTCATCTCATTTTCTCTTACATGTTTCATTTTCTGTTTATGTTTCACCTCTTTTTCCCCCAAAGAGGCATTATGATTATCTGATGTAGTTAATATTTCTCCAAATTTATCCAGGGGTTCACCAGTCTCATTGCTTGCCATACTTTCATTCCACCAGAACTAATTTTGTTTCTTGTCATGTGCAGTTGATTTTTGTTATTCATGGATGCTGTATATGCAAATTCACCTACTTGCTAAATTTTGTAACCTGAAAATCAATACTAGGGGTAGTTTCTTGATCATTCTAGGACAAATGCATAGCAGTGAAAATTTTTGTCACCCACTGTGCATGTTTTCACTTCCTGTCAAGCAAGGCAATAAATGCTCTCAGTCTTCTTATTTTAACTCTCACTATAAACAGCTGTCTTTTTTGCTATTTAGTGCCACAGTTTTTGTATTTGTATTTTTGTTGTTGGTGGTGATTTCACTGTTTAAAATAGCTCCCAAGGGACTGGCATTGTGGTGCAGCAGGTTAAGTCACTGCTTGTGATGCGTGCATCCCATATCGGAGCACCAGTTGAAATTTTGACTGCTCCTCTTCTGATCCAGCTCCCTGTTAATGGGCATAGGAAAGCAGCAGCAGATGCCCCAAGTCCTTGCACACTTTCCACCCATGTGGGAGACTTGGATGGAGTTCCTGCTTCCTGGCTTCAGCCAGGGCCAGCCCCAGCTATTGTGACCATTTTGGGAGTGAACTAGCACGTGGAAGATCTTCCTCTTTGTCTCTGTCTCCCTTATTTCTGTGTCACTCTGCCTTTCAAAAAACATAAATCTTTTAAAAAATCATTCCCCACATGCCTGCAACAGCTAGGACTAGTCCAAGCCAGGAGCCAGCAACCCAGGGTGTCAGGAACTCAGTAATTGAGCCCCCTGCCATCTCATAGGTTGCTTTAGCAGGAAGCTGTATCAAAAGCAGAGTTGAAGGTAGGACTCAAACCCAGGCATTCCAGTCTGGGATGTGGGCACTCCAAACAGTAGCTAAACCCTTTGTGCCATAACAGCTGCCCCTTAAAGTTGTTTTAACCTTTTGTATTCAGAGATTTACTGTGTTGTATCTAGTGTGGATCTATTTTTATTCATCTTGACTGGAGTTTTGGTGTTTCCTGAATCTAAATGTTTATTCTCTTCATTTGTTTATGGAAGACTCCTGGGTGTTTTCTCTTTGAATATCACAATCTTCTTTATATTCTTTTTATTATGTCTTTCTGGGATTCCAGATGTTAAACCTTTTTATCGTGTTTCCTTTATCTTTTATTCTCTTCCATATTAACAGATATTTTCACTGCATCATAATTCAGATCTGTATTCCAGTTTGCTAATTTCCTTCTCAGCTGTATCTAATTTTACCATCTATTGATCTAAACCTGTGGGAATCTTGAAATTCTTGAATTAAGGACTACTTTAAGTTAATATTATAGGATAGTATTTCCAAGATCATTCCAGTGGTATATATTTGAAACCCAAATCCACATGAAGACATGGATGTGATTATAGATTCTCAGAGAAATTTTGCTCCTTTTCCGACTTACAAGCTGAAGCTCATAGATGGTTAATTTTGACATCTTCCTTTGCCAGCTAATAAGTTTTTTTTTATACCTACCCTTGTGATACTGTTGTAGTTTTATTCAGAAAGCTCAGTTCCAACACTTCACCATAGCCATAGGGGTCTTGGGGGCTTCAGATTTGATTCTGTCACCTAAGATTTCCCTTGATTTTTGCAAGCTAAGCTCTGCATTTATAATAAAAGGACTTTTATTGCAGTTTCTGTAGAATTTCAAATTGTTTTTCCAAATCTCTAGTCTTCCATATTTCTAGAAGTTGTTTGTGTCTTTTTCTGATGAGATGATAAAAAGCATTATTGTACTGAATGGACTTTTGTAATATAAATCTATTAATTTGGGGGTATTTATCTCTATAAGAAACTAGAAGATAGGAATTTGGGATATTTTCACTGATCAATTTTTGTTTTTAAATATTTATTTATTTGAAAGGCAGAGTTACAGAGAGAGTGGGAGAGACAGACAGAGAGAGATCTCCCATCTGCTGGTTCATTCTCCAAATGGCTGCAATGGCCTGGTCTGGGCCAGGTGGAAGCCAGGAGCCTGGAACTCCATCCAAATCTCCCATGTGGGTCACAGAGGCCTGAGTGCTTGAGCCATATTTCACTACTTTCCCAAGTACATTAGCAGTAAGTTGGATCAAAAGTATAGCAACAAGGACTCAAACCAGTACACACATGGGATGCCAGCATTGCAGGTTGCAGCTTTTACCTGCTGTGCCATGATACTGGCCCCTCAATCTTAACTATTAAATAGGACTTGGCTGTAATAGACATTCAGTAGTCAGTCCTCAGTATTTTCAGTTTGTGGCAAATTTCAGGAAAGCTGAGGTAATTCATTTAAAAGATAATAATTGTTAATTATATGAACTCACATAAAAATATGCCTTTATACACTGTGGAGTAGTGGGTAAAGCTGCCGCCTGCAGTGCCAGCATCCCATATGGGCACCAGTTCAATTCCCCCCCACACTCCACTTCCAATCCAGCTCTCTGCTATGGACTGGGAAAGCAGTTGAGGATGGCCTAAGTTGTTGGGCCCCTGAACCCATGTGGGAGACTCAGAAGAAGCTCCTGGCTCCTGGCTCCTGGCTTCAGATGCAGCTCTGGCCATTGTGGCCATCTGGGGAGTGAACCAGCAGATGGAAGACCTCTCTCTCTCTGCCTCTCCTTCTCTCTCTGTAACTTTTACTTTCAAATAAATAAATAAATCTTTTTTTTTTTAAAAAAAAGATATCTTTATAATTCGGCTTTTAACTATAGCAACTTTTCTTGTAGGGACATGGTTTATATTTGTGACATGATTTAAAATGAAAATTTCATTTCTTTTTACTTATTTTCATTTATATCAGTGATTATGATATTCGTCAGTGAACAGTTTCTTCTCACTTATCCTAAGTGACGTGTGGCAGTGTCTGGATATATGGTTGTTTTATCTGGGAGAGGGTGCTACTGACATCTAGTGGGCAAGGGCCAGGAATGCTGCTATTTGTAGAACAGCTCCCACAATAAAGATTGTCTGGCACTGAATGTTCATAGTGCTGAGGTTGAAAACGCCTGACGAACCTTGTATATAAAAGGAGCTATACCTTTCTCAGTCACCTAACAAAGTATTAAATTGTATAAATGAAGTATATTTTACATTAAAATTACACAAAAATTCATATACATGCACTTAATTTCTTAACAATTCTAGGTATATTTAGAATTTATACCCTAAAAACTACTCAGGGTAGCATATTCTTTCCTCTTATTATCCATAAATAATTCAAACCATAAAGCCATTGAGAGAAGAACACAATAGCTTAATTTTTTATTTTGCTTTCATCAATAAAACAAATCATTTTTGTCTTCTGATAGGGATATAATTAATTCAAAAGTCAGTATTTTAAACTATGTGATGTATAACACCTTTCACAAAAATGAACCCTCCATCCTTTTTTTTAGATATCATGAAGAAATGCAGAAGCAAGATTTTTTAAAAAGTAAATTTTACCTTTTTCTAAAGGCCAGAAAATATATAAAATTGTCCTAACCAGTGACATAATCATGACACATACTAGTTGATTTTTAAGTAATTCATGTTCCTTTGTCATATTAATGTGTATATACTTCATGTATATATTTAGGTCATGAACATGAAAAAAAATTATGGTATTTACTCACTGGGGTTTTATTACAGGGAGTACATCACTTTTGACTTTTTTATAATTTAAAGTTTTTAATTTTGCATTTAAAGAAAATTTACAAAAATAATACAGACAGTGCTTGTATACCTTTAACCAAGCCTCTTCTAATACTAATGTCTTACAAAACCATAGTATAATTATTAACAAAAGGAAATCAACATCACTACATATTATTAACCTAAACTATAGATATCTTATTGGCATATTTACATTTTATCAGTTTTTCCAGCAGTGCCCTTTTTCTCCTCTAGGTTCCAATCCAGGATCACACATTGCATTTAGTCACTGTGTCTGCTTAGTCTTCTCTTTTGTGACAGATATTCAGTTTTTACTTGCTCTTAAATAACTTGACACTTTTAAAAATTTTATTTGAGGGGGCCGGTGCTGTGGCTCAGTGGGTTAACACCCTGGCCTGAAGCGCTGGCATCCCATATGGGCGCTGGTTTGAGACCCGGCTGCTCCACTTCCAATCCAGCTCTCTGCTATAGCCTGGCAAAGCAATAGAAGATGGCCCAAGTCCTTGGGCCCCTGAACCCATGTGGGAGACCCGGAAGAAGCTCCTGGCTCCTGGCTTCGGATTGGCGCAGCTCCAGCCGTTCTGGCCATCTGGAGAGTGAACCAGCGGATGGAAGACCTTTCTCTCACTCTCTGTCTGTCCTTCTCTCTCTGTGTAACTCTGAATTTCAAGTAAAATAAATAAAATCTTAAAAAAATTTATTTGAGAGGCAGAGAGAGAGAGACCCAGAGACAGAAAGAGCAGAACATTGCTGTCCACTGATTCCACTCCCTTAACGCCTGCACTGACTGGACCTGGGCTGAGGCCAGAGCTAGGAGCTAAATCCAGATCTCCCACATGAGTGGCAGGGACCCAGGTGCTTGCACCGTCACCTGCTGTCTCCCAGGGTCTGAATTGGCAGGAACTGTCATCAGGAGCCAGAAGTGGAAATCAAACTCAGGCACTCCAATATAGGATGTTGGTGTCTTACCCAGCTTAAATGCTATGACAGACGCCAGCCACTAATTCGATGCTTTTGGATGAATGCACTGTTCCATTATATGAACATTGTATTTGCACTGTTATGAATATACTGTTCCATTATATTTATCTTTCAGTTCAAAATTGTCTAATGCTTTTTTCTTACATAGATTGAAGTGTTTTTGTTTGCTTGTTTTTGGTTATAGTAGTGATATTGTACCCTTCTCTGTTCATTTCAGAAGGTAAATGACATTGAAATGTCCTATTACTGATGAAGTTAACATTGGTTAAGGAGGTTTCTGACAGGTTTCTCCACTGTAGAGTTATTTTTCCCTTTATAATTGATAAGTACTCTATCTTCTGTGAATTTGATTTTTTAAATGGAAAACAAGTATAATAGAGGCACAAATTATTCTTTCTTCAAAAACTTTGTGATTAGTTGGTTTAAATAGATTACTTTTATCTGATAAGTTATATAACTTTAACATCTTCTTTGAAGATAGTTGACTATCTTATGACTTTTTAAATAGCCTTAATCTTTATGTTCAGAGCAATCATTTAACTTGAAGGTTGCTGCAAGAGAACTTAATAGGAATGCCAAGAAATGTGATATTGAAGAAAAGGCTGAAAAGGCCAAAATTAAAAAGGTAAGCCGCTTTTAACATTTTTAATTTTTTTAACTCATGAAAGGACAGATAATTTTCTTTTTTTTTCTTTTTTTTTTAATTTTTGACAGGCAGAGTGGACAGTGAGAGAGAGACAGAGAGAAAGGTCTTCCTTTTGCCGTTGATTCACCCTCCAATGGCCGCCGCGGTAGCACAGATAATTTTATACAGTGTTTTACACTGAAGAAAGATCATTTAGTGGTTTAGCATTCTGGATCTTGTATCTCCTTAAATAAATTATTATCCTACATAGTTAATAATGGTTGTGTTTGTCACTATGTTTAAATGTTTACTGTTACTTCCCTGTGTAAATATGAACCCTAAGACTGATTGTAACTATTCTGTTATCTACATTCAAAGATTGCCCTATGGCTTACAGGTATAACAAGGCTGAGAAGTATAAAGTCTATATGGTAAGAATATTTAACATTCTTGGCTAATTTTAATGTCTGCAATTTCTAAAGTTTTATAACTAAGCATTAGATGGCATTAGTGTATATTCTGATTTGTATATTTGCTAAGGGGATTCACAGGAATCAGTTTATAGTTGTATTTATGGATTTTTATTACAAATTACAATGAAAAGATTCAAAGTAGAATCAACAAAGGGAAAAGGCACATGGGTGAAGCCTGCAGGATGTAAGCTCAGACTTCCTAGTGTCCTCTCAAAGTCACACAGGCTAAACTTAATTTCTCGGAATAATTATATATAAGAAACATCATCTACCAGGGAAGTTTTCCTTGGCCTAGGAGTCTGGGATTTTTAGCTGTAGTCACATAGATACTTTATGCCCAGCACATACCAAAATTCATGATCCCCAGAAGGAAATAAGGAGTTTGCCATATGCCATATACTACCATTGCTTGTACAGTTAAGACACAGTGAGTATGCCAGTCTTTTCAGTTCTGAAATCCATCCTCAAATTCAAGTTCCTAGATGCCAACTAAGAGCCAGATTTAAAAGAAGGCCTTTCTTAGGATAGTAGTCTCAGGCCCACTGCATTAATTATTTTCTGCACATGTGCATTTATATACCTGTTTTTGATGTATTACCTTGTTAGATATTCATATATTTGGTAATAACATATATCTAATCTTAAAATTAAGTCACTTTGGTTATTTTGTCTGTAATCTCAATTAAGAAAACTTTAAGAGAAGAAAACTTTTGGAAAAGTAGATGAAAGTGCTTAGACTGTTAGGGGATAAAAGTAAACTTAGCATTGATGTATTAGGATTATGATTTACTAAAAACATATGTCCAAATATTGCAATGAAACATAAATAGCAGAAAGATTTTTAGCATAGTTGTTGGGTCTTAGTCCACCCGTACAAGGATGGACTGGGTCCGAGGAAAGGTAAGTGCGCGCCGCTCGCCCGTTCCCCAGCCTCCTGGTCCCGGAGACAATCAGACGCAGCGGGGAGCCAAGTCTAGCAAGGACTCAGTCACCTTCTGCATAATAGTACCTTTTATAACACAAAACTGCAGAGTCACTGGGGCAGGGCTAAGGACCAACCAATCACTTAAAAAATCACCTTACAGGGGGATTTCTATAGGACTAGCCCTATGTCTATACACTTGTTACTAGTTTTGTTACCTCCCCTGATGTTGTGCAGCCAGTTAGTTTTAGTGGTAAACAACTTTGGATTCCGCCCATCTTACTTCCTCTGGGCGCCATCTTACTTGGCTCCGCGTGGCTTCGTTCCACACAGCTCGGGCGGGGGCACCCTGGAGCAGCTGCGCATGCGGAGCCCCCTGGCCTGGCCTGGCCGCGCTCATGCCCCCACAGATTCCCCCTTTTTGTTTTAGCACGCGATCCCTGTCTTAGGTTGCCCCCAGCCGACCTTGCCCTTACCCGTCATTGGTAACCCAGGCAGCTTGGCCATGAGCCCTGTCTTAGGTTGGTGCAGGACGCTGGGTGCTTTACCCGTCTTGGGGTGTCGCGTGACTTGTAATTATGGGAGTGGGGTGAGCTTTCTCCACCGCCTGTCTTAGGTTGTTCCGGTCCATCCGGAATCTTACCCGTCATTGGCAATGTGGAGAGCACCGGGGGCGCTTCCCCAGTTCAGGGGATCATAGCCCTCTGTGGCTAGCAGCCTCTGGTAATGAACCTCAACCTGTCTTACCCTAGTTGCCTCTATGCGCTGTTGTATAAACTGTATAAGCCTATTCATTATGCATGGGCCAATAGCAAGGATTAAAAGCAGGGCAAGAAGCAGTCCAAGAAGAGAGAAGAGGTAGGGAAAGAGTCCATTAAGGCTCGTCCAAAAGAGGCTTTCTTGGAGTTCTCTTCGTCTTTTTCAGGTCCTCCTGAAGTGTTTTGATGATCTGGTTTGGGTCATCGAATCCCCCGTTACTGGGCCGGGCACTTCAGGATCACAGTGAAGAGTAGCGTCCGCATCATCACCTGCCTCTGGATCTCCGTCCGTTTCTGGAAGAGGAAAGACAAGGGGATCTCCCTCAGGGGCAAACTGCTCCCTGGGTGGGTTGTTACTTGCATCAGGCATAGGCCTGATATTTCTGGCTGGTATTTAAATTGGAGTCAACTCCCCTATGGGGAACACGCAGCCAAATCCTCTTCCCAACTGAATCAGTGGGTCAGGCCCTCTCCAGAGTCGGGTGAGAGGGTCTCTCCTTCTCTGAGGTTTAGGGGTTAAATGTCCCCAATGTTTTTGGAACCTTGACTCCCTTGACCCTTTCAAAAAATTTAAAATATTGATGGTGAACAAGGCCTTATGTAACTGTAGATGGGGGGTAGCCGCTCCCCCTTTTTGTTTTAATAACTGTTTTTTGAGGCATTGATGGTTTTTTTCCACCATAGCCTGTTCCTGTGGGTTGTGAGGAATTTTAGTAGAGTGTTGAATCATTTTACATCTTGGCAGCACTTTTAAACATCCCAATTGGTTATTATCTCTGTAAGATGAGAGATATATCTTTTGATATCTCCAGGGGCCCTTTTGGAGATACCAAAAGTTTAGAGAATTTAGAACTTTGATTTTTAGAAAGTTTGTTAAAGGTGCCAAGAGAACTTAAAGTATCTGGTTAGAATAGAATTTTTTAACATCCTGAAATGATAACCCTTCATTAGACAGGGTGATCTTCATAATGATATTTAACAATGCTTTTTATTAATCTGAACTTAACAGAGACAGTAGAGTATACACTAGATTACCTTGACAGAACATGAATTTTATGTTTTTTGTTATTGAATAAACCAGAAATAAACACCTTGAACATAAGAGTTAGTACACAAAATCCTCACATAACTTAGAACTATTTAACAGAGCTAAAAAGGACCTAACTTTAGAAATGGCAGAGTAACCCATTAAGCAGACACTGTTAAAATAGACATTACAGTTTTTGCAAAAACAGATTAAGATTTACGATTGAGACCATTTCCAGATATTTGCCAACATTAGTACACATTTTTTACTTTAACTTTAGGTCAATGTAATTTTGGCATTAGGACGTAACTTAAAGAAAACTCTGTTAACAATTGTAAAGTTGTAAACCTTTTAAAACCTTTTATGACTTGCTCACACCTTTTGAAACTTTATACCTGTAGTTACTTTTACATAGTCTTGAATTGTCATGTATGGACAATCTATGAGAATACATGCTAACAAACTCAGTCTCTCTTATCGAATTTAAGATGTGAAAAGTACAATACATTTTCCCACATTTTGCTTAGCATTGATGCCCAGATGGCTTAAGACACTGAGTTATTACTGAATACCACACCATTATCTGAATTAAAAGTCAAAATTACATTTCCATGCTTTTAAGTAACATAAGAATAACTCCTCCTGGACAGCAAACATGGACACTAATACATGTTTACAACTTTGAAAAGACCTTCATCGTTAAGAGAAACAAGTTTAAAGCATAAAACTGAGCAAGTGAGCTACCAAGCAAACCGAAGGGCTTTTGCGTTAACTTAATTCTCTGAACCAATCTGTATTGGCTTACTTTAGTTAGCAACATAAAGGCTTGTATACACAGAATTTACTCATTTTCCTAAGGCCACTCTAGCTGGAAAGCAAGAACATGAATACAGCACAGGTCTGACATTATTCACAACATTTTAATACACTTTGTATCTCCCTAGAGTATCTAGCTGTGGCCTGCACGGGTGCAACAGGCTACACTGACTGGAAGAGAGTGCAGAGAAAGGCCGTGGTCCCCCATTTACAGGGAAGACTGTGCACGTCGGGGCCTAGTAGGACTGGCTGTGGGGTTGAGTAGGCACGCTGTTTACAAGATGGCGGCGGGCGATTCAAGGGAGGGGAATAACCATAAAGGGGTGGCCACATGGGCGGAATTGGAGGCGCAGTGCGTTGAGGGGTTGCCGCCACACCTGAAAGTTTCACCTTAGTTTTAACTGCCTCTGGGGATTTATGAGCCTCCCTCAGGCCAGCGCAGGCCTTCAGATGATTAGCATTCATTTCTTCCCAAACAAGCATTTTAACAAACTGATCCCGAAGGTCCCCAGCCAGCAACTTACAACGGAGACTGTGTTCGACCCTAACTACAAAATTTGGCAATGACTCTCCCAGCTTTTGTCGCACCCCCGCGATGGGAGATTTAGTGGGCCCCTCATCCAGCTTGTACCAAGCATTAAGTCCTGCCTGTCTCACTTGTTCACGGTATGGAGCAGGCAGCGCAGCTTGCTGGATCCCCGTAGAGAACCCTTCCCCCGTCCCAGTCCCAGCCAGCATAGCATATGTAATAGGGATAGTTGGCTGGGCTGCTCGGTTAGCTTCGGCACTCACCCGGCACTCCTCCTTAAAGAAGGCGCACCACTTTATGAACTGTGAACTTGTGAGGACTGTCTTGGCCACGTCCAACCAGTCCTTGGGGACGCTTGGGTGATAGGCTATATCTTGCAGCAGGGTTTGGGCCCAGGGGGTATTTGGCCCTTCTTCCACCACTGCCTTGCGAAGCTCCTTTAAGTCCTTCGCTTTCCAGGGATACCACTCCAGAGCTCTGTTGCCACCTGGAGCTAAATTAACAGGGTAGGCCTGAAGCAGCAGGTTCCCTGGCCCAGAGTTCACTTCCCTATGCTGCTTTATGTCCACCGGATAAGCTTCCGCAAAGGTTGCCTCATTTCTCCTCTCCCCTCCTGGGCAATCATAAGTGCCCCGATCACAAAGCTCCCTCCGTGGCTCTACATAGGGGGAGGCCGCCTCTGCCCCGGGGAGGTATGGGGGTGGTCGCGGCCCTTCTAGGGTGGATGGGCTAGGCGGGACGATTTTTACTTTTGTTTTTACCTCAACAGTTCGTGCCTCCACAGGCTCTCTGCATTCCTGATCAAACTTAGCCCATTTTCTCTCCCCGCCATCTTCCTCTGAGGCTTTAGGCTCTCCCAAGTCTTGCACTTCCTCTTTCTCCCTCTCGCCCTCCGAAGCTAAGGTTATAGCATCTGGGTGGAAGGATGCTTTAAGGGCAGTATCAAAGTGTCTCTCCCTCTTAAGGGTGAGTTTTTCCACCCATGACCAAGTGTTCCAAGAAAAGAGATTGGCCGTCTGAATCCAAAGGGCCAAGGTTATGACAGTTACCCAGACACTTTTTAACATATAGCGTAAGGCCTTTAAGGCCAGGTCCTTTTGGGACGAAACTGCATAAACCATACTAAGGTTTTCACTTACCCTGAGAGACCGCTTAGCCTCGGCCGAAAAGTAACTGTTCATGCCCCACGTTGGGCGCCAGATGTTGGGTCTTAGTCCACCCGTACAAGGATGGACTGGGTCCGAGGAAAGGTAAGTGCGCGCCGCTCGCCCGTTCCCCAGCCTCCTGGTCCCGGAGACAATCAGACGCAGCGGGGAGCCAAGTCTAGCAAGGACTCAGTCACCTTCTGCATAATAGTACCTTTTATAACACAAAACTGCAGAGTCACTGGGGCAGGGCTAAGGACCAACCAATCACTTAAAAAATCACCTTACAGGGGGATTTCTATAGGACTAGCCCTATGTCTATACACTTGTTACTAGTTTTGTTACCTCCCCTGATGTTGTGCAGCCAGTTAGTTTTAGTGGTAAACAACTTTGGATTCCGCCCATCTTACTTCCTCTGGGCGCCATCTTACTTGGCTCCGCGTGGCTTCGTTCCACGCAGCTCGGGCGGGGGCACCCTGGAGCAGCTGCGCATGCGGAGCCCCCTGGCCTGGCCTGGCCGCGCTCATGCCCCCACACATAGTATATTTGTATACTGAGGAATTTAGAGATCAAAACAGTGATTTTGAGGTACCAAATCTAGGCAAACATAGCAATATTAAAATATGCAAGAGGGGCAGGTATTGTGGCAAAGCAGGCTAAGCCATGGCTTGTGATGTATGTGTCCCATATTGGAGTGCTAGTTCTAGTCCTGGCTATCCCACTTCTGATCCAGCTTCCTGCTAATGCATCCTGGGAGACAGCACATGATAATTCAAATGCTTGGGTTCATGTTTCTCATGTGGGAGACCTAGATGGGGGGAGTTCCAGGATTATAGCTTCAGCTTGGTCCACCCCTGGCTGTTGCAGACTTTGGGGAGTGACACAGCAGATGGAAGGTGTGTCTGTCTGTCTGTCTGTCTCTTTCTCTTTTGCTCTGGCTTTCAAGTAGATGAAAAATAGAAATACACATTTTAAAAGTACAAGTTATGCTACTATATAAATTCCTAATTAATATTATATTAACGAATTGATTGACAAGGAGAAGTGTATCTGCACATAGGTCTAGTATATTATGATTCTGTTCTTCCTGCTATGTATTTCTTCTTCATAATCTGCTTTTCATTTTCCTCTATTTTCTACTTCCCTGAAGGTTTTTACTCATCCTCCTTTAACTGTTTATTTTCCCTGTCTATTCCAACTCATGGTCTGCAGCATCCTTTTTTTCTATTAAAATATTTTAGAAAGCATTTTGCATTGAAGTTTACTAAGGATTTGATTTTAGAATGTGCAAATTCGTATACCAAAATGTTTTATGTAGATTAAAATAGAAACTCTTAAAAATAAAACCATCTGTATACTGGAAAAGAAGATGAGGGGCACAGTTTTTAAATCTTGGAATGGAGGCTGAAAACCATAAAAACCAAAAGCCAAAAAAAAAGAATACTTTAAATTTCACTATGTTAAAAATATTCTATAGATCTAAAAATTTCAGAAGTCAAAACAAAATACCTGGCAAAGAGTATTTGCAGCAACTATGAAACTGACAAAGGGTTAACTTCCAGACTCTATAAAGAGCTCAAGAGACTAAACAACCACAAAACAAGCAACCTAGTCAAGAAATGGGCAAAGGACCTGAACAAACATTTTTCAAGAGAGGAAATTCAAATGGCCAATAGACACTTGGAAAAAAATACTCAATACCACTAGCCATCAGGGAAATGCAAGTCAAAAACACATTGAGGTTTCACCTCACCCCTGTTAGAATGGCCCTCATACAGAAATCAACAAACTACAAATACTGGCAAGGATGTGGGGAGAAGAGTACCTTAATCCACTGTTGATGGGAATATAAACTGGTACATCCACTGTGGAAGACAATATTGAGATATCGCAGAAGGCTGAATATAGACCTGCCATATGACCCAGCCATCCACTCCTGCGAATTTATCTAAAGGAAAGGGAATCAGCACATGAAAGAATGATCTGTAACCCCATGTTCATCTCAGCTCAACTTATAATAGCTAAAATATGTAATCAACCCAGATGTCCATCAACTGAAGACTGGATAAAGAAATTGTGGTATATATACACTGTGTAATACTATACAGCAGTAAAAAAAGAAATCCTTTCATTTGCAATAAAATGGATGCAACTAGAAGCCATTATATTCAGTGAAATAAGCCACTCTCAAAAAGACAAAGACCATATCATCTCTCTGATCTGTGGTAAACAATAGAGTTCCTAAAATGTAATCTATAGGAGTGAAACTGACACTTTCAGTTGTGATGATTTTGAACAGCCATTGCCTTGACTGTCAAGGAACAATATTTTGGTTGGTTGGTTTTGTTTTTTCCTTCATACTAATTGGTGAACTCTCTAATTAATGTAAGCTTAATTTTATGAGTATAAAAATTAACTGAAAAATTGATATCTGTAAAATTAAGAATGGGAAAGAAAGAGTGAGGAGGAAGAAAGGCAGGAGTATGGGTGGGAGGGAGGGAGGGGGGAAGGCTCATCATGTTCCCAAATCCGTATATATTAAATTCAAGGAGTTGTATTCCTTAAACAACAAAAAAGAGTGTTTGCAGCAATATAACAACAAATCTCTTTGATTTAAAAGAGCTTTTAAACAAGTTCATAAGAAAATGAATAACAATTTATTAAAAATTAGGCAGAGCACATCAAGTAGTTCACAGTAAAGTCTTTTGAACACAAAAAGATTTCAGCTTCACTCAGTTTCTAAGCATTACTTTTTTTTTAACTTTTATTTAATGAATATAAATTTCCAAAGTACAGCTTATGGATTACCATTGCTTCCCCCCATAACTTCCCTCCCACCTGCAACCCTCCCCTCTCCCACTCCCTCTCTCCTTCCATTCACATCAAGATTCATTTTCAATTCTCTTTATATACAGATCAATTTAGTATATATTAAGTAAAGATTTCATCAGTTTGCACCCACATAGAAACACAAAGTGAAAAATACTGTTTGAGTACTAGTCATAGCATTAATTCACAATGTATAACACATTAAGGACAGAGATCCTACATGAGGAGTAAGTGCACAGTGACTCGTGTTGTTGACTTAACAATTTGACACTCTAGTTTCTGGCTTCAGTAATCACCCCAGGCTCTTTTTTTGTGATTTCTTTTTTTTAACTTTTATTTAATGGGTATAATTTCCAAAGTACAGCTTATGGATTACAATGGCTTCCCACCCCATAACTTCCATACCACCCACAACCCTCCCCTTTCCCGCTCCCTCTCCCCTTCCATTCACATCAAGATTCATTTTCAATTCTCTTTATATACAGAAGATCAGTTTAGTATATATTAGTAAATATTTCAACAGTTTGCCCTCACATAGAACACAAAGTGAAAAAATACTGTTGGAGTACTAGTTATAGCATTAAATCACAGTGTACAGCACATTAAAGACAGAGATCCTACATGATATTTTAAAAATTATCTAATTTACTATTCAATTTCCAATTTATCACCAGGTTTTATTTTTCATTTTCAATTATCTTTATATACAGAAGATCGGTTTAGTATATACTAAGTAAAGATTTCATCAGTTTGCACCCACACAGAAACACAAAGTAAAAATACTCTTTTAGTACTAGTTATAGCATCGCTTCACATTGGACAACACATTTAGGACAGATCCCACATGAGATGTAAGTACACAGTGACACCTGTTGTTGATTTAACAATTTGACACTCTTGTTTATGGCGTCAGTAATCTCCCTAGGCTCTAGTCATGAGTTGCCAAGGCTATGGAAGCCTTTAGGGTTCGCTGAATTTGATCTTATTCCGACAGGGTCATAGTCGAAGTGGAAGTTCTCTCCTCCCTTCAGAGAAAGCTACCTCCTTCTTTGATGGCCCCATTCTTTCCACTGGGATCTCACTCACAGACAGCTTTCATTTAGGCCTTATTTTTTTCCAGAGTTTCTTGGCTTTCCATGCCTAAAATACTCTCATGGGCTTTTCAGCCAGATCCGAATGCCTTAAGGGCTGATTCTGAGGCCAGAGTGCTATTTAGGATATCTGCCATTCTATGAGTCTGCTTTGTATCCCGCTTCCCAAGTTGGATCGTTCTCTCCCTTTTTGATTCTATCAGTTAGTATAGCAGACACTAGTCTTGTTTGTGTGATCCTTTTGACTCTTAGACCTATCATTATGATCAATTGTGAACTGAAATAGATCACTTGGACTACTGAGATGGCCTTGGTACATGCTACCTTGATGGGATTGTATTGGAATCCCCTGGCACATTTCTAACTCCACCATTTGCGGCAAGTCCGATTGAGCATGTCCCAAATTGTACATCTCCTCCCTCTCTTTTTCCCACTCTTATATTTTACAGGGATCACTTTTCAGTTAAAATTTAAACAACTAAGAATAATTGTGTGTTAATTACAGAGTTCAACCACTAGTACTAGAAAACAACAACAACAAATACTAAAAAGGATAAAGTATTACATTGTACATCTAGAGTCAGGATAAGAGCTGATCAGGTCATTGTTTCTTATAGTGTCCATTTCACTTCAAAAGGTTTCCCCTTTGGTGCTCAGTTAGTTGTCGCCAATCAGGGAAAACAAATGATATTTGTCTCTTTGGGACTGGCTTAATTCACTCAGCATGATGTTTTCCAGATTCCTCCATCTTGTTGCAAATGACAGGGTTTCATTGTTTTTGACTGCTGTATAGTATTCTATAGAGTACATGTCCCATAATTTCTTTATCCAGTCTACTGTTGATGGGCATTTGGGTTGGTTCCAGGTCTTAGCTATTGTGAATTGAGCTACAGTAAACATTAATGTGCAGATGGCTTTTTTATTAGCCAAATTAATTTCCTTTGGGTAAATTCCAAGGAGTGGGATGGCTGGGTTGTATGGTAGGGTTATATTCAGGTTTCTGAGGAATCTCCAGACTGACTTCCATAGTGGCTTTAGCAGTTTGCATTCCCACCAACAGTGGATTAGTGTCCCTGTTTCCCCACATTCTCTCCAGCATCTATTGTTGGTGGATTTTTGAAGGTGAGCCATTCTAACTGGGGTGAGGTGAAACCTCATTGGGGTTTTGATTTGCATTTCTCTGATTGCTAGTGATCTTGAACATTTTTTCATGTGTCTGTGGGCCATTTGGATTTCCTCTTTCGAAAAATGTCTATTGAGGTCCTTGGCCCATCTCTTAAGTGGGTTGTTTGTTTTGTTGTTGTGGGTTTTCTTGATTTCTTTGTAGATTCTGGTTATCAACCCTTTATCTGTAGTATAGTTTGCAAATACTTTTTCCCATTCTGTCAGTTGCCTATGCACTTTCCTGACTATTTCTTTTGAAGTACAGAAACTTCTCAATTTGATGCAATCCCAAATGTTAATTTTGGTTTTGACTGCCTGCGCTGCTGGAGTATTTTCCAAGAAGTCGTTGCCTGTGCCTATATCTTGCAGGGTTTTTCCAATGCTGTCTAATAATTTGATGGTTTCAGGTCGTAGATTTAAGTCTTTAATCCATGTTGAGTGAATTTTTGTGTAAGGTGAAAGGTATGGGTCTTGCTTCATGCTTCTGCACGTGGAAATCCAGTTTTCCCAGCACCATTTATTGAATAGACTGTCCTTACTCCAGGGATTGGTTTTGGATCTTTGATCAAATATACGTTGGCTGTAGATGTTTGGATTGATTTCTGGTGTTTCTATTCTGTTCCATTGGTCTATCCATCTGTTTCTGTACCAGTACCATGCTGTTTTGATAACAACTGCCCTGTAGTATGTTGTGAAATCTGTTATTGTGATGCCTCCAGCTTTGTTTTTGTTGTACAAGATTGCTTTAGCTATTCGAGGTCTCCTGTGTCTCCATATGAATTTCAGCATCAATTTATCTAGATCTGAGAAGAATATCTTTGGTATTTTGATTGGTATTGCTTTTAATCTATAAATTGCTTTTGGTAGAATGGACAGTTTGATGATATTGATGAGCATGGAAGATTTTTCCATATTTTGGTATCCTCTTCTATTTCTTTCTTTAAGATTTTGTAATTTTCATCATAGAGATCTTTAACGTCCTTAGTTAAGTTTATTCCAAGGTATTTGTTTTTGTAGCTATTGTGAATGGGATTGATCTTAGCAGTTCTTCCTTAGCCGTGGCATTGCCTGTGTGTGCAATGGCTGTTGATTGCAAACCTCCTGTTCCTGATACATGGGAGTGCAAGCTTTCCATGCAGACGGAGAGTGGAGGGGGTTTTGCCACAGGCTCCTTGTTCTGCTTCCCCTTTGGCTGAGCAGACACTCCCATGGCTGGCGTGGGGGTGCATGCAGCACAGGGCCAACTGTGGTGTCAGAGCAGGAGCTCCATCAAGGACGGGGCCGGGGTGTGCATCATGGGCCGTCCTTGGGGGGGATTCACTCCTGCCCCATGGGGAGAAGGCAGGCCTGTGATGACAGGTGTAAAAGTGTCTGCAAGAAAAGAAATACCAAACATTAAAAAAGGCTGTTGATTTTTGTGCATGGATTTTTTATCCTGCTACTTTGACAAACTCTTCTATGAGTTGCAGTAGTCTCTTAGTAGAGTTCTTTGGATCCCCTAAGTAAAGAATCATATCATCTGCAAAGAGGGATAGTTTGGCTTCTTCCTTCCCAATTTGTATCCCTTTAATTTCTTTTTCTTGCCTTATGGCTCTGGCCAAAACTTCCAGAACTATATTGAATAGCAATGGTGAGAGTGGGCATCCCTGTCTGGTACCAGATCTCAGTGGAGATGCTTCCAACATTTCCCCATTCAATAGGATGTTGGCTGTGGGTTTTTCATAAATTGCTTTGATTGTATTGAGAAAAGTTCCTTCTATACCCAATTTGCTAAGAGTTTTTATCATGAAAGGATATCGAATTTTATCAAATGCTTTCTCTGCATCTGTTGAGATAATCATATGATTTTTCTTCTGCAGTCTGTTAATGTTGTGTATCACATTGATTGATTTGTGAACATTGAACCATCCCTGCATTCCAGGAATAAATCCCACTTGGTCTGGGTGGATGATTTTTCTGATGTGTTGTTGTATTCTATTGGAAAGAATTTTATTGAGGATTTTTGCATCTGTGTTCATCAGGGATATTGGTCTGTAATTTTCTTTCAATGCTGCATCTCTCTCCGGCTTAGGGATTGAGGTTTTGCTGGCTTCATAGAAAGAGTTTGGGAAGATTTCCATCTTTTTCATTTGTTCTGAATAGTTTGAGAAGAATTGGAGTCAGTTCTTCTTTAAATGTCTGGTAGAATTCAGAAGGGAATCCATCTGGTCCTGGGCTTTTCTTTGTTGGGAGGGCCCTTATTACTAGCTCAATTTATGTCTCAGTTATGGGTCTATTTAGCTTTTCTATGTCTTCATGATTCAATTTAGGTAGGTTGCATGTGTCTAGGAATCTGTTCATCTGATAGATTTCTCTGTTTGCTGGCCTACAAGTCCTTGTAGTTATTTCTGATGATTCTTGTTATTTCTGTGGCGTCGTTACATTTCCTTTTTCATCTCTGATTTTATTCATTTGTGTCTTTTCTTTTTTAGTTAGTTGGGCCAATAGGGTGTCAATTTTTTTTATTTTTTAAAAAATCCAGCTCCTCATTTGGCTGATTTTTTGTAATTTTTTTTGGATTGAATCCTGTTGATTTCTTCTCTGATTTTAATTATTTCTCTTCTCCTACTAGATTTGGGTCTGGCTTGCTGCATTTTTTCTAGATCCTTGAGATGCATTGAAAGCTCATTTAGTTGGTGCCTTTCCAATTTCTTGATGTAGGCACCTATTGTTATAAACTTTCCTCTTCACGCTGCTTTTGCCATATCCCATATGTTTTGATTTGTTGTTATCCTCATTTACTTCCAGAAAGTTTTTGATTTCTCTTTTGATTTCTTCTATGACCCAGTGTTCATTCAGGAGCATGCTGTTCAGTCTCCATATGTTTGCATACACTCTAGGGATTCCTGAGTTGCTAATTTCCAACTTCATTCCACTGTAGTCTGAGAAGCTGCATGGTAGGATTCTAATTCTTTTGAATTTGCTGAGACTAGCTTTATGGCCTAGTATGTGCTCAATCCTAGAGTAGGTTCCATGCACTACTGAGAAGAATGTAAATTCTTTAAATGTAGGATTGAAAGTTCTATAGATATCTGTTAGATCCATTTGGGCAATAGTGTCAATTAAATCTGCTGTTTCCTGTTGATCTTCTTTCCAGTTGATCTGTCCATTTCTGAGAGTGGAGTATTGAATTCCCCCATACTATTATATTGGAATCTAAGTCTCCCTTTAAGTCCCTTAGCATATCTTTTAAATAAACCAGTGCCCTGTTATTAGGTGCATATACATTTATAATAGTTACATCTTCCGTTGAATTGATCCCTTAATCATTATATAGTTCCCCTCTTTGTCTCTCTTAACAGTTTTTGTGTTAAAGTTTATTTTGTCTGATATTAAGATGGCTACATCTGCTTTTTTTTGGTTTCTGTTGTCATGGAATATCTTTTTCCAACCTTTCACTTTCAGTCTGCATGCATCTTTGTTGGGAAGAGATGTTTGTTGTAGGCAGTAAATAGATGGGTTTTGTTCCTTAATCCATTCAGCCAGTCTATGTCTTTTAACTGGATAGTTGAGGCCATTAATGATGAATGTGACTATTGATAAGTAGTAACTTTGCCCTGCCATTTTCCCAAAGATATTTTCTAGTACATACTTTGAGCTTCCTGTGATCTTTTACTGGGAGGTTTTCTTCCTTTACCTTCTTTCATATTGATGGCTGTGTTTCTGTGTGTAACACATCTTTAAGCATTTTTTGCAGGGCTGGACGAATGGCGACAAATTCTTTCAATTTCTGTTTGCTATGAAAGGTCTTTATTTTACCTTCATTCAGAAATGAGAGCTTTGCAGGATATAATATTCTGGGCTGGCAGTTTTTCTGTCTTAGTACCTGGGCTATGTTTGGCCATTCCCTCCTAGCCTGTACGGTTTCAAATGAGAAATCTACTGTGAGTCTAATTGGAGATCCTCTGAGAGTAATCTGACGTTTCTCTCTTGCGCATTTTAGAAGCTTTTCTTTATGTTTCACTGTGTTGAGTTTGATTACAACGTGTCGTGGTGAGGATCTCTTTTGGTCATGTTTATTAGGGGTTCTAGGAGCTTCCTGTACTAGGATGTCTCTGTCCTTCTTCAAGCCCAGGAAGTTCTCTGCTAGTATCTCACTAAAAAGGCCTTCTAATCCTCTTTCTCCATGCATTCAGGAACTCCTAGAACCTGAATGTTGGGTTTTTTAATAGTATCCTGTAGATTCCCAACAATATGTTTTAGATTTCCAATTTCCTCTTCTTTTCTTTGGTTTGACTGTATACTTTCCTGTGCTATGTCTTCTAAGTCCGATATTCTCTCTTCTGCTTCACTGACTCTGTTTTTAAAGCTCTCTAATGCATTTGTCATTTGATCCATTGAATTTTTCATTTCGTTATGATTTCACTATCACAGTTTCTTGTTCTACTAGTTGCTTCATTTCATTTTGATTCCTCCTTAATATTTCATTTTCACAAGAGAGATTTTCTATCCTTTCCAGTAAGGATTTCTGTCGTTCAGGAATTTGTTTTTAAGAACTTCTTAATGTTCTTATAAATTTTTGAGATCAGTTTCTTGCATTTCTTCTATCTCATCATCTTCATAATCTTGTCTTGGAGTGTCTTGTTCATTTGGGGGTGTCATAATGTCTTCCTTATTCTTGTTTCCTTGGTTTTTGCATTTGTTTCTTGGCATTGTGTAGAATATCTTTGGTTTCTTCGCTGTAGTGGTTTTTCTTATTATACTATGATTCTAGATTAAGTGGACTGTCTGCTTTTGGAGGAACCTTAGCAGCTTGAGATGGGTGTGGCCAGAGAGCTCTGCTTGGTTCTTCAGGGTTAAGGGTGTGCCAAAGGTGACACTCCCATTTTAGGAGTGGTAAATCTCTCTCTCTCTCTCTCTCACACACACACACACTCTCACTTTCACTCTCTTTTTTTTATTCAGAATGGAAGTAATTCCGCACAGCTGAGTGGAATTGAATGTAGTCAATGTCTGAAATTTGGTACCTGTGGGTATAATATTCATTTGCTCTGTCCCGTGGACCACACAAAGAATCTTTGCATACCTCAGTGTAAGTTCAAATTCCTCTGTAGTCTCCCATGAGGTTGCCAAGGTTACTGATTTTGTTTACTCTCCTGAGAGTACTCACGGCTCAGGTACTCCGTGAGTTCTCTCTCACACCCTCAGTTTTTCACAGTCTCAGTTCATTAGCTCCACACATTCACTAGGTCCTAACCTCCTGTTATTTCTCCTCACCAGAATCAGGTTTTTCTGCTTGGCTGATGGTGGGCACAGCTTTTACGTATGTCCAAAATGGCGCCTGCTCTTTGTCTTGCTCGCCTTTGTAAGGTGAGTGGAGAGAGAGACTCGTGTTTGTACTGGTCCCTTTAATTTATTTATTTGTTTGTTTTTTCTCTCCTCTAATTAGCCTGGTGAATTTTCCCCCACGGGGCTTCAAGCCTTGTTCCCTCTAGGCTCTTCCTGCCATTTTCCTGCTGATGTCTTGGGCTACTGAGGTTTCGCCTCACCTCCCTTTCCAGCGCTGGTGCGTAGACTCCACAACTGGGGTCCCGATCCACGGGCACCCTTGCCCTCCACGTAGGTCCACTGTGTCCCAATAGTTCTGGAAGAGTTTCCTTTGCCATTTTCTTTTTTCTAACTTTTCCCTGAAACTACAGTATCTCCACTTTTATTAAACTATCTTTTCCCGGACTATCAGTGCATGCTCTCACTATTCCACCATCTTGGAGGACTCCTAATTGCATTACTTTTAATAATAAAATAGCATTTATTAGATTTGGAAAGGTCAAAAAGTTTGATAATGTGCTTTGTTATGAATGACATAGAGAAAGGCACCTGAATTGTGTTGGTGAGAATGAAAATCAATATAACTTTAGAGGGCAATTTGACAGTATCAAAATTCTAAATTCGTGTACTCTTTGATATAATAATTCTACTTTGGTCTGAGAAGTTAATGAGAGATGAGGGAATAAAAATAATCAGTGTGATGGTATTAGGAGATGGGGCTGTTGGAAGGTGAATAAGTCATGAGGACAGAGACTTTATGCATGAGATTGGTGAATGAGGCCCCAGAGAGTTGCCTTGCCTCTTCCACCATGTGATGACACAGAAGGGACAATCTGTGAACCAGAAAATGGGCTCTCCATAGACAGTGACTACCAGCACCTTCATCTTAGACTCTCTAGCATGCAGGCCTGTGAGAAATAATTTTGTGTTGTTTTAAGCCACCACTTTATGGTATTTTATTATAGTGGCCCAAACATACTAAATCACTTTCTCACTCAGCAAATTATCTTCCTTTCTGTTTTAGAAAGTTGAGACATCAAAAGTGCCTCAGCCTTCTAGTGATCCTTCTATAAGACCTGCCCCCCAACACACTTCCTCAACTAAACTATATCCTTTACCCTCTTGTTTCAAAAGTTCCTTTGCATTTCCTCTACCTGTGCTTTTGACCTCATCACATGCTCTTGTCTCTGAGTATTTGTTTCATGAGTGATCCCCTTTAAATTCTTGTATCTTCTATCTTCCCTCAATCTTAATTGACCCTTTCCTTCCTCTATAAAATATGCTTTCAGATTTATTCAATCATAACTTGTTCTTTGACCTTGATATCCTTCTAATTTTCATACACTGTCTCCTTTTTCTGAAAACTCCTTTAGAGAAGAGTCTGCACTGATTATTTTTTACTTCTTATCTTCTCATTAACTTCTTAGGGCAAAACCACATCACTGCCTCACTTCTTTTTTTTTTTTTTGACAGGCAGAGTGGACAGTGAGAGAGAGAGACAGAAAGGTCTTCCTTTTCCGTTGGTTCACCCTCCAATGGCCGCCGCGGCCGGTGCGCTGCGGCCGGCGCACCGTGCTGATCCGAAGCCAGGAGCCAGGTGCTTCTCCTGGTCTCCCATGGGGTGCAGGGCCCAAGCACTTGGGCCATCCTCTACTGCACTCCCAGGCCACAGCAGAGAGCTGGCCTGGAAGAGGGGCAACCGGGATAGAATCTGGTGCCCTGACCTGGACTAGAACCTGGTGTGCTGGCGCGCCGGCCACTGCCTCACTTCTTGAAACTGCACTTGACAAAGTCACAGTGACCTTCAATTGTCACTCTGCAAAGCACTTTGTCATGGTCTGAATTATCCAAAGGCTAATTTTCAGCCCCTTCTTCTGCTATATAATATACCATTGATTTTCCTCTCCTTAAAATTATATACTTGGTTTCTGTTACATTGCATACTTGGGTTCCCCTACTCCGACTGCTGCTTATTATCCTTCACAGGTGTTCCTTCTTCAGTTTGTTTCACAAAGATTTTTTATTGGTTTCTTACAGCCTTTTTCTCATTTATTTGTAAGCATTTCATAAATACAACATTAGGAGCATGGTAATTCTTCCCACTGTACCTGCTCTCCCACCCACTCTCCTACAACTTTTCCTGTTCCCTGTGCTGTTTTACACTAAGATCTATTTTCATTTAACTTTATATACAGAGGATTAACTCAATTCTAGGTAAAGCATTCAATGCTTTGTATGAGAAAGAAAAAGGAAAAACAACAAAAAAACTGTTCCTCAACAGTTCAGACAAGGGCTGTTCAGAGTTATTGTATCTCAAAGCTGATTTCATTTTTTCCCTTCCTTCCTCCTACTTCTTTTAGAAACTTGATTATCGTTAAAGAAGAACCCAAGAATTATACATCTTTTGTGAGCTCTAACTATAACTTATGAGCCATAAGAAGATCCTCCACTTAATACACTAAAAGGAGGTGATTCTTGAGAACAAGTTTTACTATTAAGTATCATGATACAACTGTTTGGGGGACAAAGTTCCTGCATAGAAAGTTAGTTCGCAGTGATTTTTATTGTTGATTTAACAATTAACATTCTTATGTATGGCATCAGTGATAACCTGAAGCTTTTGACATGAGCTGAAGCATTTTGGATCCACTAACTCAACGAGGATGTAAGCAAAGTTGGAAATTCTCTTCTCCCTTCAAAGAAAAGGACATCTTTCCTTGGCAGCTGCTTATTTCCACTGGGTCCTTTATTACCCACAGAGGTCCTTTATGTAGAATACAGTGCCACAGTGCTTTGGCTTTCCATGCCTGAAATGCTCCCCTGGGCATTTCAGCCAGACTAGAATGCCTTAAGGACTGATTTTGAGGTCAGAGTGCTACATAAGGTGGTTATGATTCTATGAGTCTGCTGTATGGACTGCTTCCCATGTTGGAGCATTCACTCCTTTTTAATTCTATTATTATTACCAGACGCTTAGTCCTATTTATGTGATCACTTTAACACATAATCCTTTATATACGATCACTTTACCCCTTAATCCTATCCATATGATCTCTGTAACACATAAGCTGCTATTTTTACCAGCCAGCTTAAGGGAATTTTGGGGTCCTGTGGCAAGTTTTTAAACTGTAACCTTAGAAATATGTTCATATGGGAGCCGGCACTGTGTCTCATTTGGTTAATCCTCCGGTGCCGGCATCCCATATGGGTGCCGGTTCTAGTCCCGGTTGCTCCTCTTCCAGTCCAGCTCTCTGCTGTGGCCCTGGAGGGCAGTGGAGGATGGCCCAAGTGCTTGGGCCCCTGCACCTGCATGGAAGACCAGGAAGAAGCACCTGGCTCCTGGCTTCAGATCGTCACAGCGCAGGCCATGGAGGCCATCTGGGGAGTGAACCAATGGAAGGAAGACCTCTCTCTCTCTCTCTCTTTCTCTCTCTCTCTCTCTAACTCTACCTGTCAAATAAATAAAAAAAGAAATATGTCCATATGAATGTATGCAGAACTATACTGCTTTACAGTTACAAACTGCATACATTTCACAATTACAACTTTAGGACCTTGATAATTCTTCCCACCATACCCATCTTCCCACCCTTCTTCCTCTTATCTTTCTTATTCTCACTCTTATTTTTTACTAAGATCTATTTTCAATTAACTTCATGTACACATGATTAACTCTATGTTAAGAGTTTAGGGATTAGTATGAAATAAAAGAAGATAAGGAAAATATAATAAAAGAAAAACAAAAATTTAAAAAAAAAACATTTTTCAACAGTCAAGAGAAGGGCTATTCAAAGTATTGCTTCTCAAAGTGTCAATTTCATTTAGTCAGGTTGCCTTTTATGTGCTCTATTAGTTACCACAGGTCAGGGAGAACATATAGAATTTGTCTCTTTGGGACTGGCTTATTTCAGTAAGTATGATGTTTTCCAGTCTTCTCCATTTTGTTGCAAATGACTAGATTTCTTTTTTTTAACTGCTATTGTATAGTATTCTGTGATGTACATATTCCATAATTTATTTATCTAGTCTTCAGTTGACAAGCATTTGGGTTGATTCCATCTTTGCTTTCATGAAATGAGCTGCAATAAACATGGAGGTACCGGTAGCTCTTTCATATGCTGATATCATTTCCCTTCAGTACATTTCCAGGATTGAGATGGCTGGGTCATATGGTAGGACTGTATTCAGATTTCTGAGGTATATTCATACTGTCTCACATAGTGGATTTACAAGTTTATATTCGACCAACAGTGGATTAGGGTACCTTTTCCCCCACATCCTCACCAGCATTTGTTGTTTGTTGATTTCTGTATGAAAGCCATTCTAATGGGAGTGAGGTAAGACCTCATTATAGCTTTGATTTGCGTTTCCCTGACAGCTAGCGATCCCAAGAGTTTTTTCATGTGTCTATTGCCCATTTGGATTTTCTCTTTTGAAAAATGTTTAAGTCCTTTACCCATTTCTTAACTGGTTTGTTTGTTTTGTTGTTGTTGAGTTTCTTGATCTCTTTATATATTCTGGTTATTAATCCTTTATAGGTTGTATAATTTGCAAATGTTTTCTCCCATTCTTTAGGTTGCCTCTTCACTTTGCTGATTGTTTCTTTTGTGCTTCAGAAGCTTCTCAATTTGATGTGATCCCTTTTGTCATTGTTGGCTTTGATTGCCTGTGCCTCTGGTTTTTTTTCCCAAGAACTCTTTTTCTACACCAATATTTTGTAGGGTTTCCCCAATGTTCTCTAATAATTTGATGGTATTGGGTCATATGTTTAGGTCTTTAATCCATTTTCAGTGGATTTTAGTGAAAGGTGTAAGATAGGAGTCTTGCTTCAGGCTTCTTCATGTAGTGGTACAGTTTTCCCAGCACCATTTGTTGAAGAGACTATTATTGCTCCAGGGATTGATTTTAGCTCCTTTGTCAAAGATAAGTTGGTTGTAGGTGAATGGATTGATTTCTTGAGTTTCTATTCTGTTCCATTTGCCTATCCATCTGTTTTGTACCAGTAGCAGGCTGTTTTGATCATACCTGAACTGCATTATGTCATCTTTTTTTTAAGATTTATTTATTTGGTAGAGTTACAGAGAGACAGAGGCAGAGAGAGAGAGAGAGAGAGAGAGAGAGAGAGAGAAAGAGATCTTCCATATGGTGGTTCACTCCCCAAATGGCCACAACATCTGGAGCTGAGTCGATCTGAAACTAAGAGCCAGGAGCTTCTTCCAGGTCTCCCACGTGGGTGGAGGGACCCAAGGACTTGGGGGCCATCTTCTGCTGCTTTCCTAGGCCATAGCAGAGAGCTGAATCGGAAGTGGAGCATCTGGGTCTTGAACCAGTGCCCATATGGGATGCCAGCACTGCAGGTGGTGGCTTTACCTGCTACATGACAGCACTGGCCCCTGTAGTATGTCTTGAAACATACATGGTGTTTTGATGCCTCCAGCTTTGTTTTTGTCGTATATGATTGCTTTAGCTGTTTGGGGTCTCCTGTATTTCCATATGAATTTCAGCATCATTTTTTCTATATTTGAGAAGAATGTCTTTGGTATTTTGATTGGTATTCCATTGAATCTGTAAATTGCTTTTAGTAGCATGGACATTTTAATGATATTGTTTCTTCACGAATTCATGAACCTGGAAGATTTTTCCATTTATTTGTAACTTCTATTTCTTTCTTTAATGTTTTGTAATTCTCATCCTAGAAATCTTTGGCATGCTTGATTAAATTTATTCCATGGTATTTGATTTTTTTTTTTTGCTAGCTATAGTGAGAGGTACTGATCTGACAAATTGTTTCTCAGCCATGGCATTTTCTCTGTATACAAAGGCTGTTGATTTTTCTGTGTTGATTTTATATTCTACTACATTTCCAAATTCTTCTATGAGTTCCTATAGTCTCTTAGTGGAGTCTTTTAGTTCTCCTATATATAGGATCATGTCATCCGCAAATCAGGATAGTTTGACCTCCTCCTTCCCAATTTGTATCCCTTTGATTTCTTTTTTGTGCCTAATAGCTCTGGGTAAAACTTCCAGGACTATATTGAAAAGTAGTGGTGAGAGTGGGTATCCTTGTCCGGTTCTGGATCTCAGTGGGAATACTTCCAAATTTTCCCCATTCAATATGATGCTGGCCATGGGTTTGTCCTAAATTGCCTTGATTGTGTGGAGGAATGTTCCTTCTATACCAAATTTACTTAGAGTTTTCATCATGAAAGGGTGTTGTATTTTATCAAATGCTTTCTCTGCTTCTATTGAGATAATCATATGGTTTTTGGTCTTCAGTTTGTTAATGTATCACATTGATTGATTTGCAAATTTTTTAAAGATTTATTTATTTTGAAAGTGAGAGTTACACAGACAGAGAAGGAGAGGCAGTGAGAGAGAGAGGTCTTCCATCTGCTGCTTTATTCCCCAGATGGCTGGAACAGCCAGAGATGCACTGATCCAATGCCAGGAACCAGGAGCTTCTTCCAGGACTCCCACATAGGGTGCAGAGGCCCAAGGACCTGAGCCATCTTCTGCTGCTTTCCCAGATCATAGCAGAGAGCTGGATTGGAACGGGAGCAGCCAGGACTCGCAATAGTGCCCATATGAGATGTCAGCACTACAGGCAGCAGCTTTACCCACCACGACACAGCACCAACCCCTTATTTGCAAATGTTTAACCATCACTGCATACCAGGGATAAATCCCACTTAGTCTGGGTGAATCATCTTTCTGACGTTGTTGGATTAGATTGGCTGGTATTTTGTTGAGGATTTTTGCTTGTATATTCATCAGGGTAATTGGTCTGTAGTTCTCTTTCTCTGTTGTGTCTTTCCCAGGTTTAAGAATTAAGGTGATGCTTGCTTTATAGAAAGAATTTGGGAGGATCCCATACCTTTCAATTGTTTTGAATAGCTTGAAAAGAATTGGAATTAGTTCTTTAAATGTTTGGTAGAATTCAGCAGTGAAGCCATCCCGTCCTGGGCTTTTCTTTGTTGGGCAGATTTTTATTACTGATTTGAATTCTGTCTGGTTATTGGTCTGTTGAGGTTTTCTTTGTCTTCATGGCTCATTTTAGGTTGGTTGTATGTGTCCTGGAATCTATCCATTTCTTTTGGGTTTCCTGTTTTGTTAACATACAACTCTTTGGAGTAATTTCTTTTGATTCTTTTTATTTATGTTGTTTCTGTTACATTTCCTTTTTCACCTCTAATTTTATGGCTTTGGGTCTTTTTATTTTTATTTTTTTTTAAGATTTATTTATTTATTTGAAAGTCAGAGTAACACAGAGAGAAGGAGAGGCAGAGAGAAAGAGAGAGGTCTTCCATCAATCTTGTTCAGTTTCCAGATGGCCACAATGGCCGGAGCCATGCCGATCCAAAGCCAGGAGTCAGGAGCTTCTTCTGGGTCTCTGACACAAGTGTATGGGCCCAAGGACTAGGGCCGTCTTCTACCACTTTCCCAGGCCATAGCAGAAAGCTGGATCGAAAGTGGAGAAGTTGGTTCTGGAACTGGCGCCCATATGGGATGCCAGCACTGTAGGCAGTGGCTTAACCTGCCACGCTGGCCCCCAAGACTTTGATTCTCACTCCATTTTTTTTGGTTAGTTGGGCCAATGATGTTTCAACTTTATTTTTTGAAAAAACAGCTCTTGTTGATCTTTTGTATTGTTTTATCCATTTCAATTTTGTTGCTTTCTTCTCTATTTCTTTTCTCCTACTAGTTTTGGGTTTGGTTTTCTGTTGTTTTTCTAGATCCTTGAGATGCATCGATAGCTCATTTATTTTGTAACTTTCCAATTTCTTAATATAGGCACCAATTGCTATAAACGCTCCTCTTAACACTGCTTTTGCTTTATAGCATAAGTTGTGATATGTTGTGTTGTTGTCTTCATTGTTTCCAGAAATGTTTTGATTTCTCTTAATTTCTTCTGTGGCCCACTGTTCATTCAGAAGCATGTTGTTCAGTCTCCATGTGTTTGCATATGTTCTGGGGATTTCTGAGTTTTTGATTACCAGCTTCATTCCATTGTGGTCTGAGAAAATGCATGGTATGATTTCAATTTTTTTGAATTTGCTGAGATTTGCTTTATGGCCTAAAATGTGGTCAATCCTACAGAAAGTTTCATGCACTGGTGAGAATAATGTGTATCCTGTGGCTGTAGGATGGAAAGTTCTGTAGATATCTGTTACGTCCATTTGGTCTGTTGTCTCCTTGCTGATTTTCTGTCTGATTTATCTGTCCATTGCTGCAAGTGGGGTATTGAAGTCCCACATTACTATTTTATTTGAGTCTATGTCTCCCTTTAGGTCCCTTAACGTTTCTTTTAAATAGCTAGGTGCCTGTAATTAGGTGTATATATATTTATAATAGTCACATCTTCCTGTGAATTGATCCCTTAATCATTGCATGGTGCCCTTCTTTGTCTCTTTTAACAGTTTTTGTGTTAATATCCTAATATCTCTGATATTAGGATGGCTACACCTGCTCTTTTTTGGTTTGTATTGGCATGGATTATCTTTTTCCAACCTTTTCTTTCAGTCTGGAAGTATCATTGTTGGTGAGATATGTTTCTTGTAGGCAGCAAATAGGTAGATTTTGTTTTTTAATCCATTCAGCCAGTCTATGTCTTTTAACTGTAGAGTTGAGGCCATTTACATTTAGGGTGACTATTGTTAAGTAATGACTTTGCCCTGCAATATTTTCATTAATAGTCCTTTTTTTTTTTTTACTTTGGATTTCCTTTGTACTTTTACTGGGCAATTTTCTGCCTTCCTCTTCTTTTGTAGTGATATCTCTGTGTTTCTGTGTTTCTGTGTGCAGCACATCCTTGTGGGTGGATAGTGACAAATTCTTTCAATTTCTGCTTGTTATGGAAGGTCTTTATTTCACCTTCATTAATAAATGAGAGCTTTACAGGGCACAGTATTCTGTGTTCAAAGTTTTTTTTTTCTCTTATGGAATATAGCTCATCATTCTCTCCTAGCCTGTAAGGTTTCTGATGAGAAATCTGCTGTGAGTTTAATAGTGGTTCCTCTGAATGTAATCTGGAATTTCTCTTGTGGACATTTTAGGATCTTTATTTTTTACTATAGAGTTTTACTACAATGTGTCATGGTGAAGATCTTTTCTGGTCATGTCTGTTTTGAGTTCTATGTGCTTCCTGTATTTGGATGTCTTTTTCTTTCTCCAAATTTGGGAAATTTTCTGTTATTATTTCACTTAAAAGATCTCCTATTCCTTTCACAACTTCCACACCTTCAGGAACTCCTAGGACCTGTATTTTGGGTCATTTGGTAGTATCTTGTAGATCTCCAAAAGTCTTTTTTAGTTTTCTAATTTCTTCTTGTGTTTGATCTGACTATAAAGTTTCCAGACATTTGTCTTCTAGTTCAGTTATTCTTTCTTCTGCCTCACCTACTCTGTTGTTGAAACTTTCCATTGCATTTTTATTTGATATATTGAATTATTCATTTCTAGTATTCCATTCTTATTTCTCTTTAATATCTCAATTTCATGCAAAAATTTCATATCATATATAGTTTTCTTTAGTTCATTAATTTGCTTCTGATTTCTTCAAGTAATCTGGTGATTAGTTTTCTGAATTTTGTTTCTGGCATTTAGTCAATCTCTTCATCTTCACCTTCTAATATTGAAATGTTGTAGTGTTCCTTTGGGAGGCTCATAGTGTCTTCCTTATTCTTATTTATTAAATTCATTCCTTTGTTCTTTGGCATTTGTGTAGTTTTTATTGTCTCTTGGCTTTTATCTTTGGTCTGTGTCTCTGTAGCTTTGTGGAACTTCTATAGTTTCAATGAATACCAAGAGATGTGTGCTGGGTGTGGCCAGGGTGCTCTGTTCAGTACTCTCGGGTGGGGCAAGTATCCAAGGTAAGATCCCCATTGGGCTTAGTAGTTCTCCACTGATTATCTGGATGGAGAATAATGATCATGTCTATTGGTGTGACCCACCCTTCTCACAGCTGTGGGACTCCCCAGACCCGGTGTTAGTCCCCAGTATGCTCAGCACTCATCCACACTGCTCAATGAACTGCACATTTAATCTGTAGACTATTTCCTGTGAGCACAGTTCCCTCTGTTATGAGCTGCTATAGGTTATTAAGGAGCTCGGGGTAGGGGGTACAGGAAAGTGCTCTGTAGTTGCCCAGGTCCTAGCCACACTCTGTCTCCTCTTATACAGGCACTGTTTTCTCAGACTCAGCTCCCAGGGCTTTCTGGGTCATGGATTGTCAGTGGAGCCATTCCACCCCACTAGCCAGTCCTGTTTATAATGAAACTAAGGTGTTTTCAGGACCTCTGTTTGTGGTCCTCCCAACCAGCTTTGGTATCATTTGGGTTGGTGGATTTTTTCATCTGATTAGGTCTGTGGATTTCAGTTGCACAGATCTCCCACTCACTGCAGCCCTATTCATTTCGATGGTGCTGGGCACATAGAAGGTTCCTATAGGTGGGGCTTCCCCTCCCCTTCCATTCCCTGGCAACTGACACAGTAGAGCTTGCATGGAGTGGGAAGGAATTTTTCTAAATTGTGGCCCTTGCAGTGAGGTAACACCGGCAATTGCTGGGCATGCACATGGGGAGGCAGGGGTGGCAGCTACCTGCCTGCGTCCAGAAAAGAAAAATGTTCATAAAATTTTCTCAGACTTCTGTACTTCTTTTCTTCTTTTGTACTCCCACCTACTCTCCTGTGCTCAATTACTAACTGTACTGATGACTACCATGTTTGTTCTCTCTTGAACATCAGATTTGAATATATACCCACATGCTGGAAAATACCACAATTGGCTTAACAAGTCCATGATAAAATTCATCACTATCATTTTCACTCCTTAAAGCCTCATTCGTGTCCAAGTTCAATTGACCAATGAGAAAATAAGGCAGAGAAAACACCAAAGGTATGAAAGTGAAGAGCATAGCATATTAGGGAACTATAATTCAGTATTGCAGGGACATTAGACAAGATAGGAGGACAGGTTATGAAGGACTTTGTATGTCATTGAAAGCATTTTAATTTCATCATGAAAATGATGACAAACAATGGGAAACATTGTAATGAAAGTTACATGGAGCAAATTACTTCTGCTAGGTTGACCAAAATTTTGACAAGGAAGATTATAACAGGAATCTGCAAACTACAGTCTGCAGGTCAGATCTGGCTTGCTTCCTGTTTTGTTTAATAAGGCTATATGGAAACATACCACACTTGTTCATTTAATAATGTCTGTGGCTTCTTTTGTTCTACAATGGCAGAATTGAGTAATTGCTACAAAGACCATGTGGCTGACAAGGTCTAAAACATTTGCTCTCTGGCCTTTTACTGCCAACCCCTAAGGAAGGACCCTAAAACTAAAGACAGATTTGCTGACAAGAAAGTTTTGTCATAGTCTAGGCAAACACAGTAAGTTGTCTCTATCAGGGCAGTACAGGGTAGGAATGGAGAGAAGGTGATGAATTTAAAAAGCTATTGATGTGGCCAGCGCCGCAGCTCAATAGGCTAATCCTCCGCCTTGCGGCGCCGGCACACTGGGTTCTAGTCCCGGTTGGGGCGCCGGATTCTGTCCTGGTTGCCCCTCTTCCAGTCCAGCTCTCTGCTGTGGCCCAGGAGTGCAGTGGAGGATGGCCCAAGTGCTTGGGCCTTGCACCCGCATGGGAGACCAGGAGAAGCACCTGGCTCCTGGCTTCTGGCTTCGGAACAGCGTGGTGCGCTGGCTGCAGTGCGCCAGCCACAGCAGCCATTGGAGGGTGAACCAACGGTAAAGGAAGACCTTTCTCTCTGTCTCTCTCACTGTCCACTCTGCCTGGCAAAAAAAAAGCTATTGATGTGAAGAATCTGGATTTGGTGACTGAACACTGAGAGTGAAAAGAGGAAATTGTCAGGCATTATCTGGCTTGGGAATCTGAATGGATGGTGTAGATTTCTCTGAAATGGAGAAGTAGCAAAAAATGTTTTGAGTTCTGGGGAAAACATTGAACTTTCTATAGGCTAAATGAGAGGTTCCTATTCTGCTGTACTAATCTAGTAGGTAATTGGATCTTTAGTTATAGAGCTCAGAAGATAGGTCTGGAGATGACAGACTCAGTACTGAGTAAGTGGTTTTAACTCACAGGCATGGATGGGTTTGATCAGGGAGATGAGAACCATACCAGGTTGAAAAAGCCTAACTGGGAAACATTAGTATTTAACTGGATTGGTGGGAGATGTTATAGGAAGAGTGAAATTAATCCCCAAGGATAAGAAAAGACCAACCAGAGAAGCAAAGAGAACCAGGAGTAAAGAAGTATGTTTGGGGTCGGTGCTGTAGCATACCAGGTAAAGCCACCACCTGCAGTGCCAGCATCCCATATGGGCACGGGTTCAAATCTCAGCTGCTCCACTTCCAATCCAATTCTTTGCTATGGCCTCAGAAAGCAGTGAAAGATGGCCCAAGTCTTTGGGCCCCTGCACCTTCATGGGAGACCCAGAAGAAGCTCCTGGCTCCTGGCTTCAGATTGGCCCAGCTCTGGCAGTTGTGGCCATTTGGGGAAGGAACCAGCAGATGGAATACTTTCTCTCTCTCTCTCTCTCTCTCTCTCCCTCCCTCCTTCTCCTCCCTCCCTCCTTCCCTCTCCCTCTGCATAAATCTGCCTTTCAAATAAAAGAAAACATGTAATAAAAAAAAGACGTATGTGTGAAATCTAGAGAGGAGACACATTTCAAGGAGAAACTGGTTGTCAGAGCAAAATACAGTAAGTAAGAAGTTTAATAGTGGTTGGTTGGATATAGCCAGTAGAATGACAGAGATAATCTTAGCAAGAGCAATTTTAGTATAGTAGAGAAGGCAAAGTCTAGGTTACAGCAAGTTGAGATATACATGACGGTAAAGAATGGGAAAATAGATTGTTTTAGCCTTTGTTTCTTTGTCATCTTTACTTGGATATATAGCAGTCATCTCAAACCTTATATTTTCCAAATATAGAATGCTTGTCTTCCTCCCACAATACATACTAAAACATAATTGTTGCCTGCTTCTTCTCCAGTATTTTCCATCCTAGTAAATAGCAACCCCATGCTTATTTATTCAAGCCAGAAGTTTGGAAATCATCATTACTTACTCCTTGAGCACACATCTAGTCCACAGCAAGTCTACTTCCAAAGTGTATCCTGCACCTGACTTAATCTTACCACCTTCATTCCTAACACACTAACCTAAACCACATCCTTTCTTGCCTGTGTTACTTCCCTAAACTTTCAACTGGTATCCCTGTGTCTTCCATTGCCATCTATGGTCCTGCTTTCCCCAGTAGTAATCAAAATGGTAATTTTTAATGATAGATCATGATCATATCATTGACCTGCATAGAGCCCTCCCATAGCTTTGTATCACACCTAAAGCAAAATCCAAAATCCTTTACCCTAAGGCTCTAAATGGTTAAGTCCTCCTTCTACTCCTATCTCCGACACTATCCCCCTTAATCACTCTGCCCTAACACACACACTGAACTTCACACTTTTCTTAGAACACAGCTTAATCTTGTCTTGAGGGCTTGCTTGCATTAGCTTTTTGCTCTGCCTGGATAGAATTTCCACCCCCTCCCCAGGTCTCCATAGAGCTGGTTGATTCTGGCCACTTAGTTCTCAGCTGAAATTTATTTTCCTCAAGTGACCCTTCCTAACTACCTAGTCTAAAGTATTTCATCAACTTTATTACCCTATCAGATTGCTATAGCTTATTTTTATTAAAGCACTTACTACAATCTAATTTAGTTGTATTATTCATTTTTTGTTTCCTTCTACCAGTAGGAACCTTGTCTTATTTAGTTTTGTGTCTCAAATGATACATAAAAGGCATCTGGTAAGTGTTCGTAAATGGATGGACAGATGAATGAAGGACCTACCTACTGCCCTTGCTATTTATATTGTGAGAATTTCTCTATATATCATTAACTATTGTCTGAAACATTATTTTATATAAATAGTGTACTGTTTATTATAATTCACATAATAATGTTTATATTATTGGGCATCTAAGTGATAGCTAACTTTTTTACCATTTTTAAGTACCACTATAGTGAAAATTTCTAAAAGTACATAAATATTTATTGTGATCTCTGTGTTTTTAGGATGGATTCCTAGATGTAAAATTGCTGGGTCAGGGAATATGTTTTAATGTTTTGGCATCTTGCCAATTTGTCCAATTTAAAAGAAACTTGAGAGTCAACATGACTTAGTGGTTGTTGATAATATCTCTAATCCATATATTCTTCTCACTTAAATGACAATTTCATACTTTCTCCTGTCTTTGCAAACTTCAGAATATTCTTTTCCAATTGTCATTTCGAGCTTATGATCTTGCTTTCTAATTCATTGAGAAATCTTTTTTATCTGCCAATTCCCTTTTCTTGCAATAAACTGTCTACACGCCTAGTAAAAGCCAGCTTCTCCCCTTGTGTACTTTCCCTTTTCGATGTCCAATAGCATTGTTCTAACAGTTCTCTTCCATATCACCAGTTTTCCTATCTACTAAATTCTATCAGCACACATACATCCTTAAATCTTTAAAATCTCTCTTCACCCCATTTCTGACTCTTGCTACTCTCCCTTATTTCATTTATGGCAAAACTTGAAAGAGTTGTCCATGTTCATTGGTTCTTTCTAGCTCCTCTCCTACTATTCCTTGTTGTACTATATCCATTTAGGCTTATACCATCACTTCCATAGAAACTGCGAAATCTGCTTTTCTTGATATAATGGTCAGTTCTCATAGTCATTTTACTTGACTTGCCAGTAGCATTTGTCACAGTTCACTAGTCCTTGCTCATTTAAGCACTTTCTTCCATTGGCTTCCAGGATACCACACTCAACAGTACGTAGTCTGTAGGCCTATTTTTTGTTTGTTCTCTTTATATTTCTATATTGACTCCGGTGAATTAAGGTAGTTTCTCTTAGTTGTAAATACCATTTGTGTACTGATGAATACAGTGTATATCTGTAGCCTATTTTTGTCCCCTGAATTGCAATTTCCTATATCCAACTGCTTACTTGATGTTTCTACTTGGATATTGTAGGAGTAAACCAAACTTAAAACTCCTTATAGTACATCCTCCTCAGTATCACTATTGTTATATCGATTAAAGGCAATTCTATTACTCAAAAAAAAATAACAGAAAAGAGTCATGCTTTACCTTTCAGTTTCATACCCTCAGCAAATGTATTCAGAACCTGACCACTTCTTACTGTCTACAGTGCTCCTATCTATATCCAGGGCACCAGTATATCTTATCTCAATTATTGTGGTAAGCTTCTAATTGGTGTACTTGCTCCTGACACTTACTACCTAATTGCTAGTGTAGCTTCCTGCTAATGTACACCCTTGGGGGAGGGAAAGCAACTTATGGATAAAGTAGTTGGGTCTGTGCCACATATGGGGGAAACCTGTATTCAGTTGCCAGCTTCCCAATTTGGCCTGGCCTACCTCTAGTTGTTACAGCCATTTTGGGAGTACACCAGTGGATGGCAGCTCTGTCTCTGTTTCTCTGTCTCTCTCATAAATAAATAAATAGTTCTGGAAAGTTCATGGAAATGCAATTAAAAGATAAGTATGGGCTGGTGCCGTGGCTCACTTGGCTAATCCTCTGCCTGTGGTGCCGGCACCCCAGGTTCTAGTCCCAGCTGGGGCTCTGGATTCTGTCCCAGTTGCTCCTCTTCCAGCCCAGCTCTCTTCTGTGGCCAGGGAAGGCAGTGGAGGATGGCCCAAGTGCTTGGGCACTGCACCCGCATGGGAGACCAGGAGGAAGCACCTGGCTCCTGGCTTGGGATCAGCTCAGTTCAAGTACTTTGCCCATTTCTTAACTGAATTGTTTGTTTTGTTGTTGTTGGGTTTATTGAGCTCTTTATAGATTCTGTTATATTAATCCTTTATCAGTTGTATAGTTTGCAAATATTTTATCCCATTCTGAAGGTTGCTTGTTCACTTTGTTGAGCATTTCCTTTGCAGTGCAGAAGCTTCTCAACTTGATGTAATCCCATTTGTCAATTTGGGCTTTGATTACCTGTGCTTTTGGAGTCTCTTCCAAGAAGTTTTTGCCTATGCCAATGTCTTGCAGACTTTCCCCTGATGTTTTCCTCTAGTAATTTGATGGTATCAGGTAATTGATTTAGATCCTTGATTCATTTTTATTTGATTTTTATATAAGGTGTAAGGTAGGGGATTTGTTTCATATTTTTACATGCAGAGATACGATTTTCCCAGCACCATTTGTTGAAGAGATTGTCCTTTCTCTAGGGATTGATTTTAGCTTCTCTGCCAAAGATGAGTTGGTTGCTGATTTGTGAATTAATTTCTGGGATATCTATTCTGTTCCATTTTCTACATGTATATTTTTTGTTCCAGTACTAGGCTGTTTTGATTATAATTGCCCTGTAGTATGTCTTGAAATCTGGTATTGTGATGTCCCAGGCTTTGCTTTTGTTGTTTAAGATTGCTTTAGCTATTCAGGGTCTCCTGTGTTTACATATAAATGTTAATATCCTTTTTTTCTAGATCTCTGAAGAATGTCCTTGGTATTTTTATTGGGATCACATTGAATCTGTAAATTGCTTTAGGTAGTATGGATATTTGATAGTATTAATTCCTCCAATCCATGAACATGGAATATTCTTCCATGTTTTGTGTCCTTTCTTTCTTCCTTTCTTTATTTTTTATAATTTTCATCATAGGGATCTTCCACCTCCTTGGTCAAGTTTATTCCAAGGTATTTAAATGTTTTGTAGCTATTGTGAAAGGTAGTGATCTGAAAAGTGCTTTCTCAGCCATGTCATTGTCTTTGTATACAACCACTCTTGCTTTTTGTGTTTTGATTTTATATCCTGAAACTTTTCCAAACTTTTATGAGTTCCATTGGTCTCTTAGTGAACTCTTTTATTTTCCCTATATATGGAGGATCATGTCATCCATGAACGTAGATAATTTGAATTCCTCCTTTCCATTTTGTATCCCTTTTATTTCTTTTTTCTTGCTGAATGAATATGGCTAAAATTTGTGTAACTATATTGAATAGTAATGGTGAAAGTGGAATCCCTTGTCTGGTTCCACTTCTTGGTGGAACTGCTTCCAACTTTTCCCCATTCATTGTGATGCTATTTGTAGATTTGCCATATATTGCTTTGACTGCTAAGTAATATTCCATGTATACCCAATTTGCTTAAGGTTTTTTTAATCATGAAAAGATGTTGTGTTTTTTCAAATGCTTTTTCTGCATATATTGAGATAACCCTATGGTTTGTATTCTTCAACTTGTTACTTGGTTGTATCACATTGATTTGCATATGTTGAACCATTCCTGCCTACTATGGGTAAATACCATTTTTGGTGAGTGATTTTTCTGATGTGTTGTTGAATTCTACTAGCTAGTATTTTGTTGAAGATTTTTCACTTATTTCATGAGGGGTATTGGTCTATAGTTTTCTTTGTTCTTTTTCTGATTTTGGATTTATGTTGATGCTGGCCTTATAGAAAGAGTTTGGGAGGATTCCCTCCCTTTCCATTGTTTTGAATAGTTTGAGAAGAATTAGGATTTAGTCCTTCTTTAAAAATTTGGTAGAATCATGCAGTGAAGCCATCCAGTCATGGGTTTTTCTGTATTTGGGAGAGACTTTATTAATTATTCCATGTCCATCTTGGTTATTGGTCTATTTAGGTTTTCTGTGTCTTTATGATTCAATATTGGTAGATTGTTTGTCTAGAAATCTATCCATTTCTTCTAGGTCTTCAATTTTGTTGGCATATTGTTGTTTTTAGTAATTTGTGATAATTCTTTTTTTCCTGCAGTAGCCATTGTATCATAGCCTTTTTCATCTCTGATTTTATTAATTTAAGTCTTTTCTACACCTTTTTTGTGTAAATTGGTGCACTGGTGTATCAATTTTTTAATTTTTTCAGAAAACCAGCTCTTCATTTCACTGATCTTTTGTATCATTTTTTTATCTCAATTTTATTTCTTCTCCATTTTAATTATTTTCTTCCTTCTACTAATTTTTGCTTTGGTTTATTGTTTTTCTAGGTCCTTGAGATGCATTACTAGATCATTTATTTGATGTCTTTCCAACTTCTTGATGTAGGCAGAAGTTACTCTAAACTTCCCTCTTAGCATTTCATTCGTGATACCCATAATTTTTGATATTTGTTGTCTTCATTCACTTTCAAAAATTTTTTGATTTCCCATTTGATTTCTCTTATGACACTTTTTTTCAGGAGAGTGTTATTCAGTCCCCATGTGTTTACATATTTTCTGGAGTTTCTTAAGTTGTTAATTTCCAGCTTCATTCCATTGTGGTCAGACAAGATACATGGTTTGGGAGATTGGATTAAAATGGCAGAGTAGGAGGGAGCTTGCTGCTCTAGTCTAGGAGAAGATAGTAGTGCAGTCTCAGTGAAGAGTTAGGGAGAAAACAGCAGAGGAAATTATGCAAATTGGAGGGACACAGTGGACCTACGTGGAAGGTGTGGATATGTACAACTCAGCTTCTGCACCAGCTTTGGAGAGTGAAATGAGACCAGACTCCAGCAGCCCAATCTACTGGTGAAAAAGCTGCAGCAATAGTCTAGAGGGAATCCCACTTGAAGCCCTGTAGGGTATAGTTTACCTGCCAAACTAGAGGAGAAAAAACAAAGGGGGGGGGCATATTTTCTCTCTCCCTGATCACACTGCAACAGCATCCTTTAACAAGCTGACAGAGAGCAGGCACCACTTTGGACATACGTAACTGCTGCACCAGCTCATGTCTGTGTCCAGCAATGAGCCAAGCAGAGACTCCTCAGTCTGGTGGGGAGAACAGACAGGGGGCTGAGTGCTTGTGGGAGGCTTGTGTGCCAGGACAGTGAAAACACTGAGGCTGCGTGGGAGGACTCAGGTTGTGGTTGGGACTTCGGGCAGTCACTATGGGAGGCTCCATACAATCAAGGCTCCCTGGTTACCAGGAGAGGGACATTGCTGGGGAATCTGAGCTTACACTGAGGACTGCACAGGTCCTTGTGGCAGAGTGGACAAATAATATACTACTGGGGCTAGCGCCCAGGCACTGGTCTCCTTCAAGGAGAGGAGCTCAGCTGAGTCTATGCCAACAGAAAAGAACAAACTTCCCCTTGGATGACAAAAAGAGAGATTTACCATGCCAAACCTAGGTGTGTCACCTGAAGCATGCCCTTCATATGGAGCACTGAACAGTGCTCCATGGCCACACCCACCACATCCCTCTAAGTATTCCCTGAAAGCAGACATTCCACTAATCAACATAGACAGTCCAAAGAGTATCCAAAAGAGTATCTCCACAAATGCTGAATAACAAATGGCACCAATTCAAGAAAGACAACATGATGCCCCCAAAAGAACACAACACTTCAATACTAGATTGTGAAGATAATGAGATCGAAGAAATGCCAGAAATGGAATTCAAAAAATTGATCATATGATTACTTAGAAGTAATCAGAAGCAAATGCACGAACTAATGAAATTCATGCATGACATGAAAGAAAATTCCTCCCACAAAATTGAGATTTTTAAAGAGAAATCAAAATGAAATCTTGGAAATGAAGAATTCAATAGAACAAATAAAAAAGGCAGTGGAAAGCCTTAACAACAAAATTGGTGAAGCAAAAAAGGCATATGTAACTTAGAAGACAAAGCACAGCAATTATACAATCAGACCAAACACAAAAAGAAGAAATGAGAAAACCAAAAAAAAAAAAAAATACTGTTAGGAATCTATAAGATACTATCAAATGACCCAACATACAGATTCTAGGAGTTCCTGAAAGCATGGAAAGAGAGAAAGAATTAGAAGGCCTTTTAGTGAAACAACAGAAAATTTCCCCACTTTGGATAAAGAAAGGGACATCCAAGTACAAGAAATTCTTAGAACTCCTAATAGATATGAAAAGAAGAGATATTCACAATAACATGTTGTAATCCAACTGTTCACAGTAAAAAATAAAGATTCTAAAATGTCCACAAGAGAAATGCCAGATTACTTTCAAAGGATCTCCAATTATACTGACACGGACTTCTCATCAGAAACCCTACAGGATAGGAGAGAATGGTGAGATATATTCCAAGTCTTAAGAGAAAAAAAACTGTCAACCTAGAATACTATACCTGGAAAAGCTCTCATTTATGAATGAAGATGAAATAAAGACCTTCCATAACAAACAGAAATTGAAAGAATTTGTCACCATCCATCCATCCTTGCAAGAAGATGCTTAAGGATGTGCTACACACAGATACACAGAACATAGTCATCACTACAGAAGAAGGTAAAGGAAAGGAACCTCCCGGTAAAAGTACAAAAAAAATCAGAAGTAAACAATCAGAATATTTATGAAAAAATGGCAACACAAAGTTGTTACTTATCCATAGTCACCTTGAATGTAAATGGCCTCAACACTCCAGTTAAAAGACATAAAGTGGCTAAATAGATTTAAAACAAAACCCATCTATTTCACTGCTTACAGGAAACACATCTCACCTACAAAGATGCATACAGATTGAAAGTTAAAGGATGAAAAAAGATATTCCATGCTAACAGAGACCAAAAAAGAACTGGTGTAGCCATCCTAATATCAGACAAAATAAACTTCACAAAGACTATTAAAAGAGACAAAGAAGGGCACTATGTAATGATTAAGGGATCAATTCAACAGGAAGATATAACTATTATAAATATATAAGCACCTGATTACAGGGTACCTGGCTATTTAAAAGAAATGTTAATGGACTAAAGGGAGACATAGTCTCAAATACAAGAGTAATGGGGGATTTCAGTACCCCACTTTCTGCATTGGACAGATCAACCAAACAGAAAATTAGCAGGGAAACAAGAGAGTTGAATGACACTATAGGCCAAATGGACCTAACAGATATCTACACAGCTTTTCATCCTACAGTTGCAGAATACACATTCTTCTCAGCAGTGCATGGAACTTTCTCTAGATTTGACCACATGCTAGGCCATAAAGCAAGTCTCAGCAAATCCAAAAAAATTGAAATCATTCCATGCATTTTCTCAGACCACAATGGAATAAAGCTGGTAATCAACAACTCAGGAATCCCCAGAACATATGCAAACACATGGAGACTGAACAACATGCTCCTGAATGAACAGTGGGTCATAGAAGAAATCAAAAGAGAAATCAAAAAACTTCTGGAAAAAAATGAAGATGACACTAAAGTTTATAACAGTTGGTGCCTACATCAAAAATTTGGAAAGGCACAAAATAAATGAGCTATCAATGCATCTCAAGGATCTAGAAAAAACAACAGAAAACCAAAACCAAAACTAGTAGGAGAAAAGAAATAATTAAAATTAGGGAAGAAATAAACAACATTGAATACAAAAAAATACAAAATATCAGCAAAATGAAGAGCTGGTTATTTGAAAAAATATACAAAATTGACACATAGTTGGCCCAACCTACAAAAAAAGGAAACAAAATACCCAGATCCATAAATGTAGAGATGAAATAGGAAATTTACAGCAAACATCACATAAATAAAAAAGAATCATCAGAAATTACTCCAAAGAACTGTATGTCAACAAAGTAGGAAACCTAGAATAAATGGATAGACTCCTGGACACATACAACCTACCTAAATGGAGCCATGAAGACATAGAAAATCTAAACAGATCCATAACTAAGTCAGAAATTGAATCAATAATAAAGAAGCTCCCCAAAAATATAAGCCCGGGACTAGATGGCTTCACTGCTCAATTCTACCTGACATTTAAAGAAGAACTAACTCCAATTCTTCTCAAGTTATTCAAAACAATTGAAAGGGAGGGAATCCTCTCAAAGAATTTCAATGAAACCAGAATCACCTTAATTCCTAAACCTTGAAATGACATAACAGAGAAAGATATTTACATACCAACATCCCTAAGGAACATAGACACAAAAATCAACAAAATTCTGGCCAACTGAATCCAACAACACATCAGAAAGATGATTCACCCAGATTAAGTGGGATTTATCCTTGGTGTGTGGAGATGGTAAAACATTTGCAAATAATCAATGTGATGATACATTAACAAACTGAAGACCAAAAACCATATTGTTATCTCAATAGATGCAGAGAAAGCATTTGATAAAATACAGCATCCTTTTATGATGAAAACTCTAAGCAAATTGAGTATAGAAGGAACATTCCTAAACATAATCCAGGCAATTTAGGACAAACACATGGCCAGCATCCTATTGAATGAGAAAAAGTTGGAAGCATTCCCACTGAGATACGGAACCAGACAAGGATGCCAACTCTCAATATTGCTCTTCAATATAGTCCTGGAAGTTTTAGCCAAAGCTATTAGGAAAGAAAAAAAATCAAAGGGTTTCAAATTGATAAGGAGGAAGTCAAATTATCCCTGTTTGCAGATGATATGATTCTATATATAGGGCATCCAAAAGATTCCACCAAGAGGCTATTGGTACTCCTAGAAGAGTTTTGTAAAGTAGCAGGGTATAAAATTAATACACAAAATCAACAACCTTTATATAGAAGGACAATATCACAGCCAAGAAAGAACTTCTAAGATCAGTCCCATTAAATGGCTACCAAAAAATCAAATGCCTTGGGATAAATTTAACCAAAAACGTCCAAGAACTCTATGATAAGAATTATAAAACATTAAAGAAAGCAATAGAAGAAGATAAAAAAATGGAGAAATCTTCCGTGTTTGTGCATTTGAAGAATCAATATTATCAAAATGTCAATTCTTCCAAAAGCAAATTATAGATTCAGTGCAATACCAACCAAAATACCAAAGACATTCATCTCAGATACAGAAAAAATTATGCTGAAATTCATATGAAAACACAGGAGATCTCGAAGAGCTAAAACAATATTACACAACAAAAACAAAGCTGGAGGCATCACATTACCAGATTTCAAGACATTACAAAGCAATTATAATCAAAACAGCACGGTACTTGTACAGAAAAAGATGAATAGAAGAATGGAACAGAATGGAAACACCAGAAATCAATCCAAGCATCTACAGCCAACTTATATTTAACCAACAAGCTAAAACCAATCCCTGAAGCAAGGACAGTCTCTTCAACAAATGGTGCTGGGAAAACTGGATTTCCACATACAGAAGTATGAAGCAAGACCCTACCTTACAGTGTACACAACAATCTAAATGGATTAAATAACTAAATCTATTACCTGAACCCATCAAATTATTAGAGAACATTGGGGAATCTCGACAAGACATTGACACTTGGCCGGCGCCGTGGCTTAACAGGCTAATCCTCTGCCTGCGGTGCCGGCACACCGGGTTCTAGTCCCAGTTGGGGCGCCGGATTCTATCCCGGTTGCCCCTCTTCCAGGCCAGCTCTCTGCTATGGCCTGGGAAGGCAGTGGAGGATAGCCCAAGTCCTTGGGCCCTGCACCCACATGGGAGACCAGAAGAAGCACCTGGCTCCTGGCTTCGGATCAGCAAGATGCGCCGGCCGCAGTGGCCATTGGAGGGTGAACCAACGGCAAAGGAAGACCTTTCTCTCTGTCTCTCTCTCCCTCACTATCCACTCTGCCTGTCAAAAAAAAAAAAAAGACATTGACACTGGCAAAGAGTTCTTCAACAGGACCCCAGAGGCACAGGCAGTCAAAGCCAAAATTAACATTTGGGATTGCATCAGATTGAGAAGCTTCTGTACTGCAAAAGAAACAGGAAAGTAAAGAGGCAACCAACAGAATGGGAAAAATATTTGCAAACTATGCAGCCGATAAAGGACTAATAACCAGAATCTACAAACAGATCAAGAAACTCCACAACAACAAAACAAACAACCCACTTAAGAGATGGGCCAAGGACCTCAATAGACATTTTTCAAAGGAGGGAATCCAAATGGCCAACAGGGAGAGCGGCAAGATGGCGGAATAGGAAGGAAGCACATTGATAGTTCGTCAAGACACACGTTAATATAAGTGGAGATACTGCAGGGTCAAGGAAGAGTAGGGGAAGAAACAGCAGAGGAAACTCTTCCGGAACTAGTGATTCACAGTGGACCTGCGTGGAGAGCGTGGGAGCCCAAGTTCGGGACAGCAGCGGCAGACTCAACGCACCAGCGCTGGAACGCGAGGTGAGCCGAACCTCCATAGCCCGAGACACCAGCGGGCAAGCGGAAAGAGGAGGCTAGAGGGAACGAGGCTTGAAACTCCGTGGGGAAAAGTTCACCAGGCTAACTAGAAGAGAGAGAGGAAAAAAAAAGTGACCGATACGGACACGAGTCTCTCTCTCTCCGCTCACCTCTCAAAGGCGAGCAAGACAAAGAGCAGGCGCCATTTTGGACATACGTCATAAGCAGGGCGACCTCAGGTCTGCACCGGCCCTGAGCCTAGCAGAAAAACCTGACTCTGGGGGGAGGGGTGAAATAACTGGAGATTAGCATCTAACTTGGCAACCCAGTGGGAGACTGCAGGAGAATTGGAGCCCACACTGAGGGCAGCAGAGATTCCCTATGTGGTCCTTGGGAAAGAGCTTCCGATCTCTGGCTCCTGTGGGTATATCATTTGCCTGCTAATTACTACCTCCAATTCCGTTCAGCTGTGCGGAATTACTTCCCTTTTGAATCAAAAAAAGAAAGAGAGATTTACCACGCCTAACCTGGGAGTGTCATCTTTGACACACCCTCAGCCCTGAAGGAACCAAACACAGCTCTCAGTCCACACTCATCTCAAGCCTCTAAGGCTCCACTGAAAGCAGACAGTCCACTTAATAAGGAGCCATAGTGTAACAAGAAAAAACACCACAGTGAAGAAACCAAATATCTCCAACATGCCAAACAACAAACGCAAAAACCAAGCTAACAAGAACAAGGAAGACACTATGACGCCCCCAAATGAAAAAGACACCCCAATTCAAGATTATGAAGATGATGAGATCGAAGAAATGCAAGAAGCGGATCTCAAAAAATTGCTAAGAACATTAAGAACTTCTCAAAAACAAATTCTTGAACTACAGAAATCCTTCATGGACAAGATAGAAAATCTCTCTCGTGAAAATGAAATATTAAGGAGGAATCAAAATGAAATGAAACAACTAGTGGAACAAGAAACTCTGATAGTGACGAGAAATCATAATGAAATGAAGAATTCAATAGATCAAATGACAAACACATTAGAGAGCCTTAAAAACAGAATGGGCGAAGCAGAAGAGAGAATATCGGACTTAGAAGACAGAGAACAGGAAAGGAAACAGGCAAACCAAAGAAGAAGAAATCAGAAATCTAAAAAATACTGTCGGGAATCTACAGGATACTATTAAAAAACCCAACATTCGAGTTCTAGGAGTTCCTGAAGGCATGGAGAGGGAGAAAGGATTAGAAGGCATTTTCAGTGAGATACTAGCAGAAAATTTCCCAGGTTTGGAGAAGGACAGAGGCATCTTAGTACAGGAAGCTTATAGAACCCCTAATAAACATGACCAAAAGAGATCCTCACCACGACATGTTGTAATCAAACTCACCACAGTGAAACACAAAGAAAAGATCCTAAAATGTGCAAGAGAGAAACGTCAGATTACTCTTAGAGGATCTCCAATTAGACTCACAGCTGACTTCTCATTAGAAACCCTACAAGCTAGAAGGGAATGGCGAGACATAGCCCAGGTACTAAGAGAGGAAAACTGCCAGCCCAGAATACTATATCCTGCAAAGCTCTCATTTGTGAATGAAGGTGAAATTAAGACTTTTCATAGCAAACAGAAACTGAAAGAATTTGTTGCCACTCATCCTGCCCTGCAAAAGATGCTTAAAGATGTGTTACACACAGAAACACAGAAACATGGTCACCAATATGAAAGAAGGTAAAGGAAGGAAACCTCACAGCAAAAGATCACAGGAAGCTCAATTTCTCTTTGACATAGAATTAAACTCTAATGCTCTGTTAAAGCAATGTGTTAAAGTAATCTATTGTGTTCTCTTGATGTCTGTTAAATTCTAATTGTTCAAAAACAGCTGAATTTTTATTAAGATCTATGGGTTATGTAAATATGTGCTTATTTTCAAAGATTTGAATAATCACCTTGTAACAAGATCAAATTTGGTCTATGAGTTTATAATTTTAAACATGGCGACTTAAAGTCTTTTGTCATCCACAGTTTTATATGATTTGCTGCTCATAAAACTAAAGCGTTGTTGGTTCTGTGTGTAGCTGTCCTCCTATGGGTTCCTATGGACTTTTTCCAGCCACTTCCATTGTACTCAGTACTTTGGGATGGCTCTGTAAACAGATGAAGCCAATAATGTATTAACAGTACCAACTGAGAGAAAGTATGGTTAACTGAGGTTACTAAAAAAGCAATTCAAATCAATTGGCAATCTACAAAAAGAGTTAAAGATTTTAAAAGCTATTATTAAAAACGCTATATTGGTCTATTATGCTATGTTAAATGTGTGTACATATTGTATGTCCACATGGGGAAATTTTATTAAGAGTCTTATTTTAAATGGCTTATAGATAAGATTGTCCATAAATTTAAGCTGCTAAAATCAATCAAAGATACATTTTAATTTGAGTGACCTGAATCTATGTATCATATGTTTTAAACTTGTAGGTAGAAAGAAACTAAAAACATTTTATATGGTTGTGCTTAAGTTTGCTGGTTAAACAAACTACACCATGTTAGATATTTAAGAGGTATTTTCAAATACATGATTCTTAAAATTTATAGAAGGCATTGGACCTTCTGGTAAATGTTTTCTTAAGTTGTTATCTAATGGTTGAAACTGTTTGCTAAGTATTCATGTGATATTGCTATTGTCAGCAAGCGATCTAGGACTTGCTCCCTCATTTCTCTATTCTAAGCCCAACTTGTTCTTTCATTTCTCTATTCTCTTCAAGATAGGAAACTAAATCTATTATGAAGGAATCTGTAGGACGCACAATTTAATCTTTAGACCTTATAAAAGAGATGGCTAACATTTTTCTGTAATAGCATAGCCAAAATAAGAACTTAAATAATAATCTCATAGCTAGATTCACTTCGCCATCAGCAAAGTATACAGTAAGTAGAAAAAACCTCCCTTTCAGACCAAAGGGAAAGAAAGTTTTAAAGTGAGAATATAATTTTCCTCATGGGCATTGCCTACCTTAGAAAAACTACTACAGAACATGCCTGTGACTATAGACTTGTAGTTCAGGCCACCGAAGATTAGAGATGGGACACGGGCACTCCCTTGACTTGCATCCTCTGGTCTGCTTGAACACAAACCAGGAGGAAAAGAAAGCTAGGCATCAGAAGCAATGGGTGGCAGGCCTATTAATGGCTGATCTATACAGTGATCTGCCCTCAAGGAGACCCAACAGGCAGTCCACTGCAGTGGCTTTCAATGAGGTAAGCCTGGGCTTCAGCAGAAGTCAGCTTGTGAAGAGCCCTGGCAGCTCTGCCAAGACTTGGATCCCTGGAAATGGGCCTGCCCTGGAGTCGAAGGATGCCCAGGTCAGAGCCACAGATCTTATTGGCTCTAAGCTGAAAAGCCCTTCACTCAGCCCAACTTCCAAAGTGACCACTGCAGCTGAGGGTGTGGTCAAGTAGGGTCAGCAACATTGCAGGCAGAACTGTAAATTTCTTGTTAGAGTTGCCACCTGCCTTTACCTGGCCAGCTCTCCTCCCAGGCCAGCCAAGTAATGAAAGTCAACAGAGTGCCTTCCCCTAGGAGGTTCACACCTCCCTTAGGATATACCCCATGTGAAGAGATAGATAGGTCTGGGCCTCTTAACTTACAAGGCCTAAAGCCCACCAGATTATTATCAAGCCCGTTCTATCAGGTTCTATTTGCCTCTCAATCAGAAAACTTAATTGTAGCTTAGACAGCACCTTTCTTAGCTCCTCTAAGAATGACTCTGTCCTTTGTTCTAGACCCTGTCTAGCGTACTTGGGCCTCATTCCTTTGTAATCATAACCTCTACTCTACCACCAATGGCTCTACTCCCAACATGTGTGTACTGATGGTCCTCTTCCCCACTTAATGCTGTATAATTGTTCAAACCTGGTTAATGCCACTCTTAGGATCATTGGTTACTATCCTCACTCTGTCTTTTATGACCTTGTCTAAATATGATCAGAGTCGGCAAACTTGGAAGGCTTCCATAGCCTTGGCAACTCATGACGACAGCCTAGGGTGGTTACTGGTGCCATAAACTAGAGTGTCAATTTGTTGGGTCAACAACAGGAGCCACTGTGCACTTGCTCCTCATGTGGGATCTCTGTCCTTAATGTGCTGTACATTTTGATTTGATGCTATAACTAGTACTCAAACAGTATGTTTCACTTTGTGTGTCTATGTGGGTGCAAACTGTTGAAACCTTTATACTAAATTGATCTTCTGTATATAAAGAGAATTGAAAATGAATCTTGATGCAAATGGAAGGGGAGAGGGAGCGGGAGAGGGGAGGGTTGCGGGTGGGAGGGAAGTTATGGGAGGGGAAAGCCACTGTAATCCATAAGCTGTACACTGGAAATTTATATTCATTAAATAAAAGTTTAAAAAAAAAAAGACAAGACCAAATGCTCTGGTGGAGTGAGAAGATAGGGACAGTATAATCACTTTCACCCCAAAAAAAGGAATATAAATGTTTCTGTTTTAAAAGCTAACATGAAGCAATGGCACTGTGGCATAGCATGTTAAACTGTGGTCTGCAGTACCAGCATTCCATATGGGTGATGGTTCAAGTCCCGGTTGCTCCACCTCAGTTCCAGCTCCCTACTAATGTACCTGGGAAAACAGACGAAGACAGCTCAAGTGCTTGGACCCCTGCACACACATGGGAGATCTGGAAGAAGCTCCTGGCTCCCGGCTCCCAGCTCCAGCCATCAAGACCATTTGGGAAGTGAACCAGTGAATGGAAGAAATCTCTCTCTCTCTCTCTCTCACTGCCTCTGCCTCTCGCTCTCTATAACTCGTCTTTCAAATCAAATACATAAATCTTAAGAAAAAAAGTTTTCTATGCCATTTTAAATTGGAAATGGCATAGAAAATTAATTAATTTTTTAAAAATATCATGTAGGATCTCTGTCTTTAATGTGCTGTACACTCTTATTTAATGCTATAACTAGTACTCAACAGTATTTTTTTCACTTTGTGTTGCTATGTGGGTGCAAACTGTTGAAATCTTTACTTAATATATACCGAACTGATCTTCTGTATATAAAGAGAATTGAAAATGAATCTTGATGTGAATGGAAGGGGAGAGGGAGTGGTTAAGGGGAGGGTTGCGGGTGGGAGGGAAGTTATGGGAGGGGGGAAGCCAATGTAATCCATAAGCTGTACTTTGGAAATTTATATTCATTAAATAAAAGTTTTTAATAAAAAAAAAATGGCCAACAGACACATGAAAAAATGTTAAAGATCACTAGCAATCAGGGAAATGCAAATCAAAACCACAATGAGGTTTCACCTTACCCCGGTGAGAATGGCTTTCATACCAAAATCAACAAACAACAAATGCTGCTGAGGATGTGGGGGAAAAAGGTACCCTAATCCACTGTTGGTGGGAGTGTACACTTGTAAAGCCACTGTAGGAGACAGTACTGTGATTCCTCAGAATCTGAATATAGACCTACCATATGACCCAGACATCCCATGCCTGGGAATTTACTCAAGGGAGATGAAATCAGCAAATAAAAGAGCAGTCTGCACCTTAATGTTTATTGCAGCTCAATTCACAGTATCTACAACATGGAATCAACCCAAATACCCATCAACTGAAGACTTGATAAATTATGGGAGGGCTGGTACTGTGGTGTAGCAAGTAAAGCCACTACCTGCAGTGCCAGCATCCCATATGGGCACCAGTTTGAGTCCCAGCTGCTCTACTTCTGATCTAGCTCTCTGCTAGCCTGAGAAAGCAGTAGAGGATGGCCCAAGTCCTTGGGCTCCTGCACCTACATGGGAAACCTGGAAGAGGGTCCTGGCTTTGGATTGGCATAGCTCTGTCCATTGCGGCCATCTGGGGAGTGAACCAGCAAATGGAAAACTGATCTCTCCCCTCTCCCCTGTCCCCTGTCCTCTGTCCCCTCTCCCCTGTCCCCTCCCTTCCCCTCCCTCTCCCCCCCCTGTCTTTCTGTAACTCTGCCTTCAAATAAATAAATAAAACTTTTTTAAAAAAGAAAATTCATTTCACTAAGAAATGGGTCTAATGTTTAAAAAAAGAAATTATGGGATATGGTCTCTATGGAATACTACATAGCATTTTTAAAAAATGAAATCCAATCATTTGCAACAAAATGGATGAATCTAGAATACATCATGCTTAGTGAAATAAGCCAGTCCCAAAGGGACAAATACAATATGTTCTCCCTGATCTTTGATAACTAATAGAGCAGCTAAAAGAAAATCTGTAGAAGTGTAATTGACACTTTGAGAAGCAATGATTTGAACAGCCCTTGTCTTGACTATTGATGAACAGTTTTTTTTTTCTTCATACTATTTGTTGAACTCTTTATTTAACATAGAGTTAATCATATATGTATAAGGTCAATTGAGGGGCCGGCGCCTTGACGTAGTAGGTTAATCCTCTGCCTGCCAGTGCCGGCATCCCATATGGGCACCGGTTCTAGTCTTGGCTGCTCCTCTTCCATTCCAGCTCTCTGCTATGGCCTGGGAAAGCAGAGAAAATTGCCCAAGTCCTAGGGCCCCTGCACCCGTGTGGGAGACCAGGAAGAGACATCTGGCTCCTGGCTTCAGATTGGCACAGCTCAGGCAGTTGCAGCCATCTGGGGAGTGAACCAGAGGATGGAAGATCTTTCCCTCTGTTTCTCCCTATCTCTTTGTAACTCTGACTTTTGAAGAAATAAATAAATCTTTAAAAAACTTAACAATTTGATACATGTAAAATGCAATTTCACTTAGTATGTTATAATGGAGCTTTATAAATTGTCTCAGTATGTTAGAGCTACATTACTCAGATTCAAATGATATCTGAATCATGCTTCTAATATTTTAGGCTTTAGGATTTAATATTCAGGGGGAAAATCTTATTCTGAATAATTCAGCTTCCTTTGGTGTTAAAATATATTTTTAAAAAGCTTTCTTTTAAAAATTATAGGCCATTTCTCCCTTTTTAAAAACAAAATGAGAAACAAAAGTCACTCTAAAAACAAATGCCATTAAAATACAGCAGACATTCTTGTTCAGTGAATAAGCTACCACTTCAGATACCCACATCTCATATCAGAGTGCCTAGGTTCAAGTCCTGGCTCTCCTTCTGAGAGCTTCCTGCTGATGCTCACACTAGGATGCAACAGGTGATGACTCGAAGTATTTGAGTCTTTGCTACCCACATGAGAGAACCAGACTGAGTTCTAATTTCTTGGCTTCAGCCTCCCAAGCCCCAACTGTTGCAGGTACTTGGAAAGTGAACCTGTAGATACAAGATCAGTCTTTCTTCTCCCTCCCTCCCTCCCTCCCTCTCTCCTTCCTACTTTTCTATCTCTTTCCTTCCTCTCTCTCTCTCTCTCTCTCTCTCTCTCTCTCCCCTTTCTGTCTCTCTTTCTCTGTCTTTCAAATAAGTAAAAATAAATAACAACTAAAAAACATGTAAATTCTCATTTTCTTTTTCTAGAACCAAGTGGATATGCTACTTCAAGAAATGGCAGATGAAGCTGGGAAAGAAAATATTTAGATGCTTTTGGGGTAATGTTGATTTAACATCTGGAGGTTATGAAGTTCTATATAATGTGGATGAAAATACTTATATTTACCATCAATGGTCATAGTTAAGTTTTTGACTGTAGAATGTAGTGTTTCAAGGACTTTTGAACAGTCATGCAGTTCCTTATTATGTTCATAAACATGTGGCTTTGTTCAAATAATCTTAGTATTCCTTAAAAATGTCTAGCAATAAACTCATTTGGTGTGTTATAAGAAATACAGGAAAGTGATCAATAGAGACAGGAATGATTAAACATTTGCAAGATATATAGTGTATACAACATATCAAATGTGTGATTTTTTTTTAGAAAATAATCTTCCAAAAGAATTATGGTATAATCAAGCCCTGGAGTCATAAGTCTAGTTCGAATCCTGAAAACTGAACAGTGTGTGCAAAGTGTCCAAAGGGTTAAAAATACAACAGCTTTGCAAATGGTCATTTCTTTTTCAAAAAATAAATATTTGACATCCATTTATGGTATTTCTTTTTGGAAATAGGATGTCTGTTATGGGCTATTTAATCCAGGTACTTCATGATTGAAGGAATGACTTGACTGTGCTACACATGTATTTTATCAGTATTCTCTGGCATATTTACTGCAACATAAGATAGTAGTAAAGAATAAAAGTACAGGGAACAGTATTGTGATACAGTAGATTGCGCTGCCTCTTAGGATATATGGAGTGCTGATTCATGTTCCAGCTATGTTGGTTCCACCCCATTTGCCTGCTAACACAATCATGAGGTAGCAGATGATGGCTCAAGTAGTTGAGTTCCTGTCACCCACATAGGAGACCTAGATGGAGTTCTTGGCTCCTGGCTTTGGACTTGCTCAGCACAGGTATTGGAGCCATTTGGGAAGTGAACTAGCAAGTGGAAAATTTTGCTCTTTCTGTCCTCTTTTTGTCACTCTACCTTTCAAACAGATAAATACATCTCTTTTTTTAGAAAAAGAACAAAAATACATTTTTCAATATAAAGATTAAAATTGGGTGATTTTGGACTTCAGGCGTCCAGATTAGGGATGCTCAAAAAGTGGAATATTTGCAAATTCCAATAAAATCCATATTCAAAAATCCAGAAAACTTCAAAAACCTGAAACCTCTGTTCATAAGCATTGTGTTTAGGGGATACTCAACTTGTATGGCATATCTTTACAGTTTCAATAAAAATCTATGTGTAGGGCCAGCGCCACGGCTCACTAGGCTAATCCTCTGCCTGCGGCACCGGCACCCCGGGTTCTAGTCCTGGTTGGGGCGCCGGATTCTGTCCCGGTTGCTCCTCTTCCAGTCCAGCTCTCTGCTGTGGCCTGGGAAGGCAGTGGAGGATGGCCCAGCTGCTTGGGTCCTACACCTGCATGGGAGACCAGGAGGAAGCACCTGGCTCCCAGCTTCGGATCAGCACACCAGCCATGGCAGCCATTTTGGAGGTGAACCAACAGAAGGAAGACCTTTCTCTCTGTCTCTCTCTCTCTCACTGTCTAACTGCCTGTCAAAAAAAAAAAAATCTATGTGTAGAATCACATAATGGCTATTAAAGGTACTAAAGTTCTTGTAGAGTTTTCAAACTGGAGTTGGCATTCACTAGTTTAGAAGCTATGACTGGTACTGAAACAGTATTTTTATACTTTGCGTTTCTGTGTGGGCGCAGACTGATGAGGTCTTTGCTAAATATATACTGAAGTGATCTTCTGTATATAAAGAGAATTGGAAATGAAAAAAAAAAAAAACAACCTGGTGTTAAAATGGAAATGGCATAGAAAATTAATTATTTTGAAAAAAAAATTATGTAGGATCTCTGTCTTTAATGTGCTGTACATTGCTATTTAATGCTATAATTAGTAATCCAATGGTAGTTTTTTCACTTGATGTTGCTATATGGGCAAAATGTTGAAATCTTTACCTAATATATACTAAACTGATCTTCTGTATACAAAGAGAATTGAAAATGAATCTTTACATGAATGGAAGGGGAAAGGGAGCGGGAGGGGGGAGGGTTGCGGGCGGGAGGGAAGTTATGGGAGGGGGGAAGCCATTGTAACCCATAAGCTATACTTTGGAAATTTATATTCATTAAATAAAAGTTAAAAAAAAATAAGCACATCAAAAAAAAAAAGAAATTAACAGAAAGGAGCATTTATATTCCAAAAGAGTAGTACAGTGAAGATTAAAATCAGGGGCCTTAGAGGTAGACAAACATGAGTTCAAATCCTATATCTGTCACTAGGGTGATCTTTCACAAATGTCCTTAATGTTTCTGAGCCTTCCTTGTATGATTGGATGTAAGTAATGATTCATACTAAGGATAGTTTGGGAACTAAACACTAAATTTAGTTAATTCAAATATTAGATATTAATCCCAAGGCTACATTAGTCTTTCCTGTTTTATCTTTTCCTCAGCATATTAATTTTCCTTCACATAGTAATCTCTAGTATATCTAGTATAACAGGTGGCCATTATTTTGATCTTTTGTTCAGAAGATGGGATCATTTCCCAGTAAGTTTGCCTGAAGGTAGACTTCAATAAGTGTTTAAGTTCTATTTATTATAAAATTGAACCTATTTTATTCTTATTTGAATTAAGCTAAAATGTAATTGGAATATTCAACTACTCAATGCCTATTTTATAGCTAATTATAATTAGGTAAAGAAAAAAACCTATATTAACATTCATTTATGCTAATTATTTTAATTGATTTTTAGCCTCGATCTCACTGTAGAACTACCACAAGGTCAGACAGATTCTGTTGGCAGAAATGTTGCATCGATAGAAGAGGTAGTGGTTGAATTTTATCTTTATTGGCATGTCTTTGACATATATGTATTTAAATAATTTAGAAAATATGCCTATGTAAGCATTTGCATAAATTAAGCATTTATATATATTTTCACCTTTTTATAAAAATATTTTTCTACTCTAATATTACATTGTTGTAAATTAGCAAAATGTGATTGACCTTTAATTCTGTAGTGATGGGCATTTTGTTTGCATGCACATTTTATTTAGAGATTAAATTTCTCTCATGGCTTCTGCTCTATTAAGTTCTCCATATCTTCTGAATTATTTAAAAATTAAATTCTTAGTGTTGGTTTTATGTGAGTTTTTGAGACTGTATTTTAAATCTTATTTGAAATGTGTCATTTATACTTGTCACAGCCTGGTGACTTGTAAAATTTGCTTTCTCCAGGATGAACTATTACAGAAACTTGATCATCTACGTTATCAAGTGTAATATTTTTTAACTTTTATTTAATAAATATAAATTTCCAAAGTACACCTTTTGGATTATAGCAGTTTTTCCCCCCATAACCTCCCTCCCACCCGCAACCATCACATCGTCCTCTCCCTCTCCCATCCCATTCACATCAAGATTCATTTGCAGGCCCGCGCTATGGCTCACTTGGCTAATCCTCCACCTGTGGCGCCCGCACCATGGGTTCTAGTCCTGGTTGGGGTGCCGGGTACTAGTCCCGGTTGCTCCTCTTCCAGTCCAGCTCTCTGCTGCGGCCCAGGAAGGCAGTGGAGGATGGCCCAGGTGCTTGGGTCCCTGCACCTGCATGGGAGACCGGGAGGAAGCACCCGGCTCCTGGCTTTGGATCTGCTCAGTGCCAGCCATACCGGCCATTGGGGGAGTGAAGCAACAAAAGGAATACCTTTCTTTCTCTGTCTCTCTCTCACTGTCTTTAACTCTACCTGTCAAATAAAAATAAAAAAGTTTTAAAGAAAATTTATTTTCAATTATCTTTACAAACAGAAGATCAATTTAGTATATACTAAGTAAAGATTTCAACAGTTTGCACCCACACAGAAACACAAAGTATAAAATACTGTTTGAGTACAACACATTAAGGACAGAGATCCTACATAGGGATTGAGTGCACAGTGACTCCTGTTGTTGATTTAACAATTGACACTCTTATTTATGGTGTCAGTAATCACCCCAGGATTTTGTCATGAGTTGCCAAGGCTATGGAAGCTTCTTGAGTTCACCAACTCTGATCTTATTTAGACAAGGTCATAGTCAAAGTGGAAGTTTGGCTGATTCTGAGGCCAGAGTGCTGTTTAGGACATCTGCCATTCTATGAGTCTGCTCTGTATCCTGCTTCCCATGTTGGATCGTTCTCTCGTTTTTATTTCTATAAGTTAGTATTAGCAGACACTAGTCTTGTTTATGTGATCCCTTTGACTCTTAATCCTATCATTAAGATCAATTATGCACCGTGGCTTAACAGGCTAATCCTCCGCCTTGCGGCGCCTGCACACCGGGTTCTAGTCCCGGTTGGGGCGCCAGATTCTATCCCGGTTGCCCCTCTTCCAGGCCAGCTCTCTGCTATGGCCCGGGAGTGCAGTGGAGGATGGCCCAAGTCCCTGGGCCCTGCACCCCCACATGGGAGACCAGGAGAAGCACCTGGCTCCTGGCTTTGGATCAGCCAGATGCACCAGCTGCAGCGGCCATTGGAGGGTGAAATAATGGCAAAAATGAAGACCTTTCCCTCTGTCTCTCTCTCACTATCCACTCTGCCTGTCAAAAAAAAAATGATCAATTATAAGCTGAAACTGACACTTTGACTAGTGAGATGGCATTGGTACATGCCACCTTGATAGGATTGAATTGAAATCCCCTAGCATGTTTCTAACTCTACCATTTGGGGCAAGTCCGATTGAGCATGTCCCAAACTGTAAATCTCCTCCCTCTCTTATTCCTACTCTTATATTTAACAGGGATCAATTTTCAGTTAAATTTCGACACCGAAGAATAACTGTGTGTTAATTACAGAGTTCAACCAATAATATTAAGTAGAACAAAAAACTAAAAGGAATACGTTAGTAAGTTGTTCCTCCACAGTCAAGGCAAGGCCTGATCAAGTTATTGTTTCTCATAGTGTCCATTTCACTTCAACAGGTTTCCTTTTTAGTGCTCGGTTAGTTGTCACGATCAGGGAGAACATATGATATTTTTCCCTTTGGGACTGGCTTATTTCACTCAGCATGATGTTTTCCAGATTCCCCCATTTTGTTGCAAATGACCAGATTTCATTGTTTTTTACTGCTGTATAGTATTCTATAGAGTACATATCCCATAATTTCTTTATCCAGTCTACTGTTGATGGGCATTTAGGTTGATTCCAGGTCTTAGCTATTGTGAATTGAGCTGCGATAAACATTAAGGTGCAGACAGCTCTTTTATTTGCCAATTTAATTTCCTTTGGGTAAATTCCAAGGAGTGGGATGGCTGGGTTGTATGGTAGGGTTATATTCAGGTTTCTGAAGAATCTCCAGATTGACTTCCATAGTGGCTTTAGCAGTTTCCATTCTCACCAACAGTGGGTTAGTGTCCCTTTTTCCCCACATCCTCTCCAGCATCTGTTGTTGGTAGATTTCTGAATGTGAGCCATTCTAACCGGGGTAAGGTGAAACCTCATTGTGGTTTTGATTTGCATTTCCCTGATTGCTAGTGATCTTTAACATTTTTTCATGTGTCTGTTGGCCATTTGGATTTCCTCCTTTGAAAAATGTCTATTGAGGTCCTTGGCCCATCTCTTAAGTGGGTTGTTTGTTTTGTTGTTGTGGAGTTTCTTGATCTCTTTGTAGATTCTGGTTATTAATCCTTTATCGGTTGCATAGTTTGCAAATATTTTTTCCCATTCTGTTGGTTGCCTCTTTACTTTCCTGTTTCTTTCGCAGTACAGAAGTTTCTCAATCTGATGTAATCCCATCTGTTAATTTTGGCTTTGACTGCCCGTGCCTCTGGGGTCCTTTTGAAGAACTCTTTGCCAGTGTCAATGTCTTGCCAAGGTTCCCCAATGTTCTCTAATATTTGATGATGTTGGGTCATAGGTTTAGATCTTTAATCCATGTTGAGTGGATTTTTGTGTAAGGTGTAAGATAGGGGTCTTGCTTCTGTATGTGGAAATCTAGTTTTCCCAGCACCATTTGTTGAAGAGACTGTCCTTGCTCCAGGAATTGGTTTTAGATCCTTGATCAAATATAAGTTGATTGTAGATGTTTGGGTTGATTTCGGGTGTTTCTATTCTGTTCCATTGGTCTATCCATCTGTTTCTGTACCAGTACCATGCAGTTTTGATTACAACTGCCCTGTAGTATGTCTTGAAATCTGGTATTATCAAGTATAATTTAAAGAACTGTTACTTCTGCTTGTTTCACTTCCTTTTGAGAGATTCTTTCTGTTTATATATAGATAAGTTGTAACCCAGTTTACTGATCATACTATATATCTTTTGCCTTGCTAATTTTATAATACTTTAAGAAATTCTAGGAAGTTTCAACCTTGACAGATTTTATAGTTCTATATATTAGGTGCAAAAGAGTAAAGAATGTATTTTTGTAGATGTCTTTGATATAGTTAGCAGTAGCTTCTTGTATATTATACATTTTCCTCAAAAGTTAAAGAAAAGCCTAGCACCAAAATACTCTAAAGTACTTTATACACAATAAAATATAGAACAAAGATTTTTTTTATTCAAAATAGCTTTTTCTCTCTAATTTCAGTGATATGTGATACATAAAAACAAATATGAGCAACAAAAGCATGTTTACTTAATATAGTTTAGCCAAAATACCTCATTTAGTGTCATGTCGTGGACAGTGCTTATTTTGTTTTTGTTTGAAGCAGAAGTGTAGTTGACTTTTAATCTATTCATCAGCTTTTAAACTATCACTAGAATTTTTGCCCAGTAACATGACTACTGTTTAAATGCCATAAATTTTAAAAATGTTTAATTGATAATTTTCCTATATAATTAGAAAAAAAGTGCCCAGTTTAATCAAAGGATTTAAGTCTTGCTTGTTTTCAAATTTTCTATATTAAATATCATGTGAAGACTCCCAGAAAAGTTTTAACTTTTCATACTTTCAAGAGAAATTCTTTTTTTAACCCTTTAGGCCTCTGGGGCTTTCTCATTAAGATAACTATCATGTCTAGTAACACAAGATCATTAAACTTTTTAATTCTCAAACATTTGTATTAATAGCATTTTCCATTATAGAAACTTAAAATTTAGTACCACGTCACATCTTGACAGTCCTTCTAATATAATCCAAATAGCCTGATTAGCTGGTGTCTCTATATGATGAGAGACATAGGTCCTTCGATTTTTTCAGTTGGGACCAAACTGGAAAAACCAAAGTCCAAGATTTACTGGAAATTTTAGAGTCCAGATTGTTTGAAACTTTGATTTTTTGAATGCCTGTCATGAATGCCAAGAAGGCTCAAAACCCAAAATATCTGGTTGAAATAAGATTCCTTAAAATCATGACATAACATAGACCAAATTTGATCATTGTTACAAGGTGATTATTCAAATCTTTGAAAATAAGCACATATTTAAATAACCCATAGCTCTTAATAAAAATTCAGCTGTTTTTGAACAATTAGAATTTAACAGACATCAAGAGAACACAATAGATTACTTTAACACGTTGCTTTTACAGAGAATCAGATTTTAATTCTATGTCAAAGAGAAATTGAGCTTCCTGTGATCTTTTGCTGTGAGGTTTCCTTCCTTTACCTTCTTTCATATTGATGACCATGTTTCTGTGTTTCTGTATGTAACACATCTTTAAGCATCTTTTGCAGGGCAGGACGAGTGGCAACAAATTCTTTCAGGTTCTGTTTGCTATGAACGGTCTTTATTTCACCTTCATTCAGAAATGAGAGCTTTGCAGGATATAATATTCTGGGCTGGCAGTTTTTCTCTCTTAGTACCTGGGCTATGTCTCGCCATTCCCTTCTAGCTTGAAGGGTTTCTGATGAGAAGTCTGCTGTGAGTCTAATTGGAGATCCTCTAAGAGTAACCTGACATTTCTCTCTTACACATTTTAGAATCTTTTCTTTATGTTTCACTGTGGTGAGTTTGATTACAACGTGCCATGGTGAGGATCTCTTTTGGTCATGTTTACTAGGGGTTCTATGAGCTTCCTGTACAAGGATGTCTCTGTCCTTCTCCAGACCCGGGAATTTCTCTGCAAGTATCTCACTAAAAAGGCTTTCTATTCCTTTCTCTCTCTCCATGCCTTCAAGAACTCCTAGAACCCGAATGTTGGTTTTTTTAATAGTATCCTATAGATTCCCAACAATATTTTTTAGATTTCTAATTTCCTCTTCTTTTCTTTGGTTTGACTGTATACTTTCCTGTGCTCTGTCTTCTAAGTCCGATATTCTCTCTTCTGCTTCACCCATTCTGTTTTTAAAGCTCTCTAATGTGTTTGTCATTTGATCTATTAAATTCTTCATTTCATTATGATTTCTCATCACTATCACAGTTTCTTGTTCTACTAGTTGTTTCATTTCATTTTGACTCCTCCTTAAGATTTCATTTTCACGAGAGAGATTTTCTATCTTGTCCATTAAGGATTTCTGTAGTTCAAGAATTTGATTTTGAGAACTTCTTAATGTTCTTATCAATTTTTTGAGATCCGCTTCTTGCATTTCTTCGATCTCATCATCTTCATAATCTTGAATTGGGGTGTCTTTTTCATTTGGGGGCGTCATAGTGTCTTCCTTGTTCTTGTTACCTTGGTTTTTGCGTTTGTTGTTTGGCATATTGGAGATATTCTTTGATTTCTTCACTGTGTTTTTTTTTCCCTTGTTATACTATGAGTCTAGATTAAGTGGACTCTCTGCTTTCCATGGAGCCTTAGAGGCTTGAGATGGGTGTGGCCTGAGAGCTCTGTTTGGTTCCTCAGGGTTGAGGGTGTGTCAAAGATGACACTCCCAGGTTAGGCGTGGTAAATCTCTCTCTCTTTGTTTCTTTCTTTCTTTTTTTTTTTTTTTATTCAAAAGGGAAGTAATTCCGCACAGCTGACAAGAGAAATTCTAAGACATATTTTAATTATTTTATTTCTACTCAACTCTTGTTATGCTATATTTTAAAAGTTTAATTTGCATAGTATAAATATAATCTATATTTTTCCATATGATTGCTGGTGTCCCAAAATCTTTGCCTATGTGGTAAGCCAACCAACAATATGACAACAAAGAAAACAAAATTTAATGAATTCAAGTTACACTACTGAGAGTCATGGCTCATTGCGTTCATTCTTTTTTTCTTAAAGCAATAACTCTTGAATAATTGGAAGAAATGAAGTAGAAATAATTTGTTTTATTCAGTTATGCAGGTAACTTCTAGCCCAATAGATGTCAGTAGCACAACATAGGGTGTAGGGGGACTCCAAACTGATGTTTTTAAATAAGAACAGACTCTGGAAACCCAGGATTCTTGGGATGAAATGTTTGATGAGAAGCTGTACCAATTGTCATTTCCCCAGGAATATCTATATTTTATTCAAACGAACAAATCAGCATGTGCCTGCAGTTTTCTGATGTAGCAGTCTCAAATGTGGAGAAGTGACAAAGTTACATTTTAGCAACTATCCTACTAACCTAGGTTAAGTAGGTATGGTACTTTTCCTTATTTACTGCAAGATTAATGCATGAAAAAATTGCAGTGTTTCATAAATTTCTCTTAAAGAGCAGATCTGTTTAGAAAATCTTTCAATTGTAAGTCATGAAGCCATTCTAAATGCAATTCTGGAAACACTTCTTTGCCAAGTATCCACTATTCATATATGATGTTTTCTACTGTGTTTGAGTGAATGAATACTGTATTCACTGATGAATGAAATGAGAAACTACTCTTCTGCTAAATTTGGGTAGAACCTATTTAACTGTCTTGCTCTACTTGACTATATAGTTGTGACTTTAATGTTGAAATTTTCCATTTTGTTTATAATTGATGCTTTGTCTTTTTTACTTAAAGAGTAACTTTATTTGTTTCTACTGGAACATTCTGGACAGCCATAGAAGAGATTATTGACAGAGTAAAATATCTATGAAGAACTCTTTTTTAAATTTTCCATTGGTAGGATTTGTATAGCTTTTGTTCTTTTGACTTGAATAAAATTAAATTGTGAATATCACTTACTTAAATGTAGAAATATAAAGGATTCTGATCTAAAAGTAACTGCTCATACTTTTATTTAACAGATATCATATTTGTCTTAAAAATCAATAAACATCAGGTTTTACTAATGGATTCATCTATTTGATAAATGTCATAAAAATTCTTTTCAAAGCTCTTGTTCTTAAACTAATAGCCTCACAACCTGTGAATTCTTACTTTTTTAGTATAATTACATTTCAACTTAATAATTGATCGGATAATTAAAAAGTAACATGTCAGACAAAACTATCATCATAGATAGATATCACAGCACCTTCTTTTAGTTTTGGTTCCCTACTAATCTCATTTTATCCTGATGTTTTTCCTAAGTATTTGATTATATAATTTTGTTGAATATATAAGGTAAAATGTTCGGAAACATTTTGCTACACCTTCACCCTTCAGATAATGCAATTGATAAAAATTGTTCCCCTATTCATATGTATGGATTCCTAAAGCTGTCTACTTTCCTGTGGATCATTTTAGGTAAACATTAGCGGCTGGATTATTTTATCTGGTTAACTAATTTACCAGTCATTCTAGAGAGAAGAAACCAGAATGAGAGAACAGGTAAGTTACCACAGATGATGAACTTGCTTCTAGCTTTAGAACATTATGGGAAAAGATCATCTGGACTATCTGAAGAGGTATGTATAAAAGTTCTAGCTCTCTGTTGAGAAAGTAAAACCAAATGATTTATAGGATGCCAAAAACAGCCTAATTTTCTTTGGATTCAGTGCTGGCTAGTAGAAAATGGCTTCAAGATAAAGTTAAATTTACTCTTCGGTAGGCTGTAAAAAAAAATCCATGATTGTGACATTAAATGATTCATTTGATTTCTAGCCCCAAGTCTGATGTTGACTTCTAACTTCTGTGCCTTAGATTCCATTTCTACAAGTCTTTTCAAACAAATTGGTGACATAAATTGCAGTAAGTTGCTGTAGTACAATACATTCCCTTCCATTCTTTTCTATTTTCTGCCATCTACCAAAAAGAATTCTAAATGCAGTGCTATGTTATGGATCTTCATATCTTTGTATCTTTTGTCTCAGAAGTCCTTGAGAAGACCTACAATTTTAGTACTTCCCATTTTATGGAAGAGGAGATGCAAATATGCAAATACCAGAGAGGTTTAGATCTACCACATATCTTGAGCATGTATTATGTGTTAGGAACAATATTCTGGGGGCTTTACTATATTACAGCTCCTCAAAAGAATCCAGTGAGCAGGTGGATGATTGTTGTCCTGATTTTTAGAAACTAGGGAACAGGCTGACATCTTAAATAGATTGACTAAATTGATAAAGCCACTGAAAAACAGAATTTTATCACAAATGTGACTAATTTTATTCCTCATCCTTAGTGTCATTCACAGTATATAATGTATTTATTTTATTGCTGAGACAGATGGTGAAAACTGTTAATAAAATTCTCAACTAAAGATAGTTCAACCAGAGACAAACATGTGTTTACCAGAGCCATTCTAGGTGAGGATTGGTTCTTTTTTCCTCAGTCCTGTCAGCAAAATATGACTTTCCCCTAATTTGGAAATTACAGCCACTTTTTCCTACAAGCTAACAAGGGAATCAGTTTGTTATAAAGTTAACTAAATTGTACTTGTAGTCAAGCTTTTCATTTCTCACACTGGGAAACATTCTCAAGTAGGTAAATATTATTCAACTGAAATTGCAAAAATGAAGTTTGACTAACCTATTTTTGATTTTGTCTGTATTTTTGTAAAAAACACTGCTTTCTTACTGTAGAAGCAAATACAAAGTTCTTGGCAGTCCCTTGCTACAAATAAATGACTAAAGTGCCTGTAATACTTAAGTAGTTTATATATTAATGACTAACCCATGAGTTATTTTGTCTCCCAGACAGCTAAAAGCCTTCCAACCTCCAGTTAGGAAAGTCCAAATGGAATGTTAAAGGGAAATTTATTCCTTAAAATAAATTACTTGTACTGTTTTATGTTCTTAAACTTAGTAAAGGAAGGAAAGAATTTTCATTTAATATGTTGCTTGGTCATTAAGGCAAATTTGGACCCCATGTTGCAAATGAAGGTTCATAAAATGAACTCTATGTACCACTTAGAAACCTTACTCAAAGTTGTTCATCCAGGAGCTTGACATGTTTAGCTTTTGATTTATAAAAATAATATGAAATCATTGTGAGGAAAAGATACAGAGTTTTGGGAAACAACATAGCACAATGATTTTATGTCACTCAACATAAAGGGAATTGTGTATTGAAGTAACAATTATGAAAAAATTTCTATGTGGAGTAGTTACTATTTAGATTCAACAAAAGAAAGTCTAAGAACAAGGGGCCGGTGTTGTGGCATAGTACATAAAGCTAGGGCCTGCAGTCCCAGCATCCCATATGGGTACCAGATCATGTCCCAGCTGCTCCACTTCCCATACAGCTCCCTGCTTATGTGCCTGGGAAAGCAGTGGAAGATGGCCCAAGTCCCTAGGTCCTTGCCACCTGTGTGGGAGACCTGGAAGAAGCTCTTAGCTCCTGGCTTTGGCCTGGCCCAGTCCTGGTCATCGGGCTATATTTGGGGAGTGAACCAGTGGATGGAAAATCACTCTCTCTCATCTCTCCTCTCTAACTCTGCCTTTCAAATAAATCTTTTTTTACAAAAAGCCCATCATATGCCTTCAGATGTGGAATGATTATAAAAACAAGGCTTCCACAAGCATAGTAAGCACCTTAAATGCCCTGATCTGTACATTGTCTCACCTCCTAAGCCCATATACAGTTACAAAGTGTCTATGTGGCTTCATATTATGGTGTACTAACATTTTATGGCACTGGGTCCTTAGACCTTTTCTATCATCTTGATAATAGAAAATCCACATCCTAGATGAAGGCCAAAAGATATGTTTTTCTCCAGTGTCACAAGTTTTCCTTTTAAGGCCCATTACCCTACTTTAAGCAGCCTTCTGTCCCATCACATGTTAAAGCCCATTGCTTTTGGGGCCGTTGTCATGGCATAACAGGTAAAGCCACTGGATGCAATGTCAGCATCCCATATGGGTGCCAGTTCATGTCTTGGCTGCTCAACTTCTTATCCAGTTCCCTACTGGTAGCCTGGAAAAAGCAATGGAATTTGGCCCAAGTGCTGTGGCACCTGCCAGTCACATGGGAGACCTGAAAGAAGCTCTTGGCCCCTGGCTTTGTCTGGTCCAGTCCTGGACATTGCAGCCATCTGGCGAATGAACCAGCACATGGAAGCTCTCTCTCTGTCTCTCCCTAAGGATAACTTCCAAAAATATTTTTTCAAAGTCCATTGCTTTTCCAAGAAGAAACTAACACTTGCTGAATGCCCACTATGTAGCAGTCTTATCACAAATGTTATCTCCTAGAATTCTCACAATAGCCCCATAAGGTTAGATCTTATTCCCATTTTATAATAGGTTGGGCCTGAGTCTCATAGCTTGAGAGAGAGCCTGTATTTAATCCAGTATCTGTTTGAATCCAAAGCCAATGCTGTTTACAGTCTGCCAGAATGTCTCTGGAAAAAAGTTATATTGCCAAACTCAGAGATTTTGAGAAATTTGTAGGATAATTTGGGTTGTAGGCAATAATAGCTGCTACTATTTTTTTAGCATTTCCTTCTTACATGCATTTAATAAATATCATCTCATTATTCATGCTAACAACCCTTTTATAAGGTGAGGAAACTGAACTTTAGAGAAATTAAGATAGGTGCTTAGGATGAAAGGTTATTAAATGACTGAGCCCTCATTAGAGCCATGGTTCTTAATCTCTAGATATACTGCTTCCTAATTAAAGGCCTTAGGAAAAAGGCAATGCTTAACACAAGTTAAGTTGGTAAAATTTGAGGCATAATTGCAAGGCTTATGTGATTTTTTAATTTGGAAATTATGCTTCTATTTATAAGTTTATCCATGTCTGAGGCACCCCTCTAATTACACAGAGATTAGCATTTTAGAAACATCCAACATTGCCCACCATTTTAACCCTATTTCCTGAGTCCCAGTGAAATTATGAAATGACTCCTTTATGCCCACCTTACACAGGGATGGTCATCTCTTCATTGCAGCCCTTTGTTCTTCAGCAACTAGTTGTGCTGGATAACCATGGGAGCCAAGTCTGACCAGTGAGGAGCCATGGCTTTTCTGAGGATGGCAGGCTGTTAAGGCTTTTGGGGTTGAAAATGGATTCATTATCTTAAGCCTTCTCTGCATGAGCTGACTGCTCATTTAATTCAGTACTGGGAGGTGGGAGCTGAGAGCTTCTGGTATTAGGGTAAGATATCTGATACAAATACATCAAAACTCTCCTGTAAGTTAGTTGTTTCTCCCTCCCAGTGGGATGATTCAAAGTGATCCTGGATCATTTCAAGTGCCTTGAATACTTGAATATTTGCTGTTGATAAACCAGTAATTTCCTACTTATTTGCTGGAATTATGAGCCAGTGTGGAACAGCATCTCACAGTCCTAGAGGATCTTGAGTTCCAATGAAAAGAACTCACTGGGGAAGGGCAGCAGGCCACTTAGGGGTCTCCAAAAGACTTCCAAAGTACAGACTCCCAAAAAGGGCCACTATTTCGTCTCTGCTCTTGGGCTACTTCTAAATCAGTGGTCTTTTTTGACTCTACAATGTGAAGAATGATTAATTCGCATCAAAAGAGCACTTTTAATACTCAGTATAACTGTTCTAGTGTGTAAAGTTTTACCAACCCTCGGCTTTCTCATAAAGTAACAATTTAATATTTTACCATCATAATTATTAAAAAACCTGAATTCTTCTAACACCTACTCATTTAGAACAAATTTCCACATGTGCCATGAAAATTCATTTTCATAATCTTAAAGAGGAATATAAGGCAGGATGTTACTGATTTTGTTTTATAGATGAATATCTAGAAGTAAAGATATTTTTTAATATTCTTTTTGTTGAAAGGCAGAGAGACAGACATGAAGACATTTCCCATCTGCTGGTCCACTCCAAAATGCCTGCAACAGACTGACTGAACCAGGAGCTCATCTGGGTCTCCTACTTGGATGGCAGGGACCCAAGTACTTCAGCCATGGCCTACTGTTCCCCAGTGTGTACATAATTAGGAAGCTGGAATGAGGAACAGAGTTGGAACTCAAACCCAGGCACCATGATATCGGATATGGGCATCCCAAACAGTGTTTTAACTGCTAGGCCAAACATCTGCTCCTGGAGGTAAAGATCTATCTAAACCCAGCCTGTGGAGCTAAGCTTCCAGGACTCTCTCACCACTTTCTCTGCTTTAGAGAATATTGGTACTCTTTGCCCAAATACCACTTGGCAATCAAATTATATTGCCTGCTTCCAAAAGTGAAGAGGATAAGTTGTGAAGACTGCTTCAGAGTACCACCACCCCACTACCCAGTGTATACTATCACATACATTAAAAACAACCAAAACTCTACCACTATCTACAATGCCTGGCTTTCCTTTATTTGAAACTCATTCCTTTGAGCTAATTTTCATGCAAATATCTTGAAATACCCCATTAAATAGCATCAGTAATTCATATATTAAGTGTGAATTTCTGTGTCTAAATTCAGCAAGTCAACTGCCTAGGCCTAGCCAGATATTAGAGAAATGAAAATTAAGTCCAAGTTGATTTTGACTGGGGTGCAGGTTAGCATCCATAATGCCTCCTACCCAGAAAGAGTCTTGGTTGGAAATCTGGGAATCCAGGGCTAGGCAAAGTGAGGGAAGTACATGGTAGAAGCACTGAAAAGCAGTAGGAAGAGTATGCAACAGATAAGCTATGCCTACCTACCCTTTTGGACTAGAACCTGTCGTATTTCTACAGAAGTGATGACCTCTGCAGTTGTCAGGGCCAGGACACAAATCTGCCAGCCTTGGTTCATTTGGTATAATCTCCCCTGTTACACTGGAGAACATTTTTCTGACTCTTTCCACTGAGAAATAATCATATCTTAGCCATCTTTAATGTGTTTTATAGCCTTAGTATATGTTTAGATATGAATTTAAACTTTTCATGAAGATGGGCCGCTTTAGTGGCATCTTTTCCAAGTTGGGAGTATAAATCAGGGGGAACTGCAGCTCTTGTGAAGTACTGATGGAAACAAAAGTTCTGCAGAAGCTTCTTTGACTCCCTTACAAAATACCATTCAGAGCAGCCTCTTATCTGTCTACCAGTTTGGAAGATGACAAAGATTCATCTTAAATGTAGGAAGCAACTTGCTACTAGGATGTCTCCTGGTCAACCCATGCTTTGTTACTTTTCTTTTATCCTGTTAAGCTCAGTTTACAACAGAAGAGACAAATTTTATATTACCAGTTAATTTATCACCTGTAGGTTATATACCTATATTTTATATAAGAAAAATGATTTATCAATACTAACGTAACAACTGCTCCATGTAAGATTACTAGTAGTCAGCATTAAGCCCAATTCTGTTTTTGAACCAACCACATACCTTTGGATTGTAAGACACATAGGACATTCATCCTGTTTCCTAAATTTACAGAGAAAGTTTTCAGAAATTAGTGTTATGAAATAAGAAACTAATCCATGTTCTTAATGCAAATGAAACAAAGACAGAAGACATTAATTTTTCTTCTGAAAAACGCTTAGAATTCACTTAGAAAATCAGCTTAGAGGTAAACATTATCCCCTCCATTTTTTTAAGGTAAACAACTCTATATTTTATCGCTTGTTACACTATTTTGATTTTTTTATTTTAAGTTATACAAACTTCATGTATTTCATATATACAGATTCAGGAACGTAGTGATAATTCCCATCCTACCCTAACTCCCACCCACACTTCCACCCTTCTTCCTCCTCCCTCTTCTATTCCCACTCTTTAAGTTTTTACAAAAATCTATTTTCAGTTTACTTTATACTCATAAGATTAACCCTATACTAAGTAAGGAGTTCAACAAATAGTATGAAGAAAAAATCATCCTCAACAGTCAAGGGCTGTAAATAATCTTAAAATCTCAAATTTTAATTTCACTTCTGTAGATTACCTTTTAGGTACTTTTATTAGTTACCACAGATCAGGGAAAATGTATGGTATTTGTCTTTTTAGGACTGGCTTATTTCACTAAGGGTAATGGAGTCCAGTTACATCCATTTTGTTGTGAATTATAGGATTTATTTATTTTTTTACTGAGTAGAATTCCATGGTGTATACATACCATAATTTCTTTATCCAGTCATCATTTGATGGACATTTAGGTTGATTCTGATCTTAGCTATTGTGAGTTGAGCTGCAATAAACATTGAGGTACAGATCACTCTTTCATATGCTGATTCATTTTGTTTGGGTAAATTCCTAGGAGTGGGATGGCTGGGTCAAATGGTAGATCTATATAGAAATTTCTGAGGTATCTCCATATTATCTTCCACAATGGCTATACCAGTTTACTTTCCCACCAACAGTGGATTAGGGTACCTTTTCCCCCACATTCTTGCCAGCATTTTTTGTTTGTTTGTTGATTTGTGTATAAGAGCCATTCTAATGGGGGTGAGGTGAAACTTCATTGTGGTTTTGATTTGCCTTTCCCTGATGGCTAGTGATCCTGAGCATTTTTTCCATGTGTCTGTTGGCCATTGGAATTTCCTTTTTTGAAAAATGCCTGTTTAAGTCATTTGCCCATTTCTTAACTGGATTATTTGTCTTGTTTTGGAATTTCTTGAGCTCTTTATATATTCTGGTGATAATCCTTTTTCAGTTGCATAGTTGGCAAATAATTTCTCCCATTCTGTTGGTTGCCTCTTTGCTTTGCTGAGTGTTTCTTTTGCTGTGCACAAGCTTCTCAGCTTGATATAATCCTGTTTGTCAATTTTGGCTTTGATTGCCAGTGTTTCTGGGTCTTTTCCAAGAAATCTTTGCCTATGCCAATGTCTTGGCAGAGCTCCCCCAGTGTTCTCCAGTAATTTGAGGGTATTGGGTCATAGATTAGGTCCTTGATCCATTTTGAGTGGATTTTTGTGTAAAATGTAAGGTAGGGGTCTTGTTTCATACTTCTGCACAAAGACATCATTTAGTCAGTTTTTTCAAAGAAATGACCAGTTAGCACCTGTTGTTGAAGATAGCAATACTCAAGTCTTGATTCTGGATCAGTTTTCTGACGTGGACTGGTCAAAAGTCATTTCCTTCAGATTCTTTATTAGTGTAAATTAGCATTGTCTTTTCTTTCAGCTCTGCAGTCGTTTCCAGTAGAGCTACATTGTGAGCATCCATCTCAGATGCATCCACTATGGCTCTTGTTTATAAGAGATAGAAAATCATTTTGTCACCTCTCAAGGCAGCTAGAGTAGCATGGCTAGGATATAGATGGAAACCAAATGGGAATTCCATAGGAATTACAGAATAGAAGGCTTTAAGTGTTTAATTTGACTGAACATTCAATATGAACTAAGAAGAACTCTTCCAAAACAACAAAGTCAGTGATTCTGAGAAGACTCAAGGGACTACAACAGGTCCCAGGCAAGGTGCAGCAAGTGGGACAACATAGCGTGGCAATGTGCACATTGGAATACCACTCACCTCTCAGGCTGTAGCCACGAATGTATTTACAGAGGGGAGGAAGGGGCTTTTTCACCCCATACTCCCAGTTGGACTGAGCCATGAGAACTCCTCCACTACCATTGCAGAGGTCACTACGGGGCAGCTCTGCATAGCATGAGAGATGACACAATGACAGAGTAGCCATCTTCAATTGAAGTACCTTAAGTTACACTAGTAAAACGTCCTAAATTATCCTTTTTTTTTTTTTGAGAGCGACTAAAACTGTTAAAGCTAATCTTACAGTGCTTCACAGAGTGTAATATTCAAAAAAGAAGCAGCACTTGGGAACTTGTTAGAAAGTCATTTTATTATCCACATTAGACTGAAAGTATATGTGGAGAGAGGCAACTTATGTTTTAACAAGCCTACAGGTGATTCTGATGCATGCCTAAAGCTTAAGAACCACCACCTTATAAGATTTAATTTATCAAGTGCTTTTATTCTACATAGTAGTTTATCACTGTAACTTTTTAAAGCACTTACTGCATACCAGAAATTAGCACTTTACAAGCCTGATCTCATTTAATTATCAGAATAACAGCACAATGTTTTACTGTTTTCTCTTAAAAATGAAGAAACTAGTTGTAGGCATTATGGTGTAACAGGTTAAGCCTCTGCCTTCAATGCCAGCATCCCATGTGGGCAGCAGTTCAAAACCTGGTTGCTCCACTTCCAATCCACCTCCCTGCTAATGTACCTGGGATACCAGTGGAAGATGCCCCACGTGCTTGGGCCCCTGTACCCACATGAGTGACCCATAAGAAGCTCTAGAATCCTAGCTTTGGCCTGGCCCAGCCCCGGCCATTTCAGCTATTTAGGGAGTGAACCAGCAAATGGAAGATACTCACTCCCTCTCCCTCTCTTCCCCTCTCTCCCCTCCCCATAACTCTGCCTTTCAAATAAAAAAAAATGAAACTAAGATTAAGTTACTTACTCAATTACCCAAGGTTATTTAGTTAGTAAATGGTAGAGCTTATAGTAGTTCTTAGGATTTCTGATTAATTCCGTAGTTTTTGTTCATGGATCTCCAGTAACATCACTCAGGAATCTATAAAAAAATCAAAAGTGGGGCTGGCGCTGTGGCACAGCAGGTTAAAGCCCTGTCCTGAAGCGCCGGCATCCCATATGGGCTCCGGTTCTAGTCTCAGCTGCTCCTCTTCCGATCCAGCTCCCTGCTATGGCCTGGGAAAGCAGTAGAAGATGGCCCAAGTCCTTGGGCCGCTGCACCCACGTGGGAGACCCAGAAGAAATGCCTGGCTCCTGGCTTTGTATCGGCACAGCTCTGGCCATTGCGGCTATCTGGGGAGTGAACCAGGAGATGGAAGACCTCTCTCTCTGTCTCTACCTGTCTCTGTAACTCTGTCTTTCAAATAAATAAAATAAATCAAAAGTGAGCTTAAGCCACAAATTATATCAGAATTCCTGAGGTTTAGGCACTTTTGTAATTTAAAAATTTTCCAGATGATTTCTTCTCTTTTTTAAAAAATTATTTATTTGAAAGGCAGAGTGATGGAAAGAGGGAGAGAGAGAGAGATGATCTTCCATTGTTGGTTCACTACCCAAATAGTCAGAACAGCCAGGGCTGGGCCAGGGCAAACCTAGGAGCCAGGAATTCCATCCGGGTCTCTGACCTGGGTGGCAGGGGCCCAACCACTTAGGCCATCACCTGTTGCCTTCCTAGGTGCATTAGCAGGAACATGAGTTGGAAGCAGAACAGCTGGAGCTCAAAACTGGCACGAAATATGCGATTCTGGTATCACAGGTGGTAGCTTAACCCACAGTGCCAGCTCCGCTCCAGATGATTTCCATTTGCAGCCATCAGTAAGAAATGCATTTGTTATGAACCCTGATTGCATATTAGAATCACCAGAAAAGCTTAAAAATCAGACCAATTGAACCACTTCTCTAAGCAGGCAATTGGAAGATTGCCATCTGGCCATTGAGGAGTGTGAACCCCTTTCTCTAGAAACTGTGCTTTACCACTTCCTTGAGCTTTAGAAAATAAAGGCCTATGGAACCAGCTCACAACTCTTTTTTTTTTAACAGGCAGAGTTAGACAGTGAGAGACAGAGAGAAAGGTCTTCCTTCCACTGGTTCACCCCCCAAATGGCCGCTATGGCCGGTGCGCTGCACCGATCTGAAGCCAGGAGCCAGGTGCTTCCTCCTGGTCTCCCATGCAGGTGCAGGGCCCAAGAACTTGGGCCATCCTCCACTGCCTTCCCGGGTCACCACAGAGAGCTGGATTGGAAGAGGAGCAACCGGGACTAGTACCCGGCACCCCAACCAGGACTAGAACCCGGGGTGCCGGCGCCGCAGGCGGAAGGTTAGCCTAGCCAGCTCACAACTCTTGCTACTGGTCCCCTGAGGGTGATAGAGATAAGTATTCACAATGTTGCCAAGGGTCTGCTTACCCAAAACAGGTTTATGTTTTCCCTAATCCTGATTGATTGTTTCTTCCCTGATCCTTACCTTCTGTTCCCAAAAGCAAGCATCCATTTGTGCTCTTAACAGGAAAAAACAGATATGTCATTATTGTTGTGTGCAAGACAAAAAACCTGGGCACTTTCCATCTAGATAACCATAGGTAGATCATTGAACCTCTTTGTGCCCCAATATTTTCATCTGTAAAATGTAAATAATTATACTATCTACCATAAAAGTCTTCAAAAGGGGTTAGTGTTGTGGTGCAGCGGGTTAAGCTACAGTTTGAGATGCCGGCATCCTATATAGGAACAGAGTTTTGGGTCCTGGATGCTCTACTTTTTTTAAAAAAAAATATTTATTTATTTGAAAGGCAGAGTTACAGAAAGGTAGAGAGAGAGAGGTCTTCGATCCACTGGTTCACTTCACAAATGGCTGCAACAGTCGGAGCTGTGCTGATCCGAAGCCAGGAGCCAGGAGCTTCTTCCAGGTCTCCCATGTGGGTGCAGGGGCCCAAGGACTTGGGCCATCTTCCACTGCTTTCCCAGGCCATAGCAGAGAGCTGGTTCAGAAGTGGAGAAGCTGGGACTCGAACTGGCACTCATATGGGATGCTGGCACTGCAGGCTGCGACTTTACCCACTCTGCCATAGTACAAGCCCCTGCTCCACTTGATCCAGCTACCTGCTGATATGCCTCAAAAAGCAGCAGATGATGGCCCAAGTACTTGGGTCCCTGCCATCCATGTGAGAAAGCCGTGTGGAATTCCTGGCTCCCAGCATTGGTTTGGCTCAGACCTGACAGTCTCTCCCTCTCCCTCTTCCTTTGTCTTTCAAATAAATAAATAAAATTTTTTTTTAAAAGGAAGTCTTCAAAAGGTCATTATGAAGACTAAGGGAGATGATCCACGTAGCGTTTTTCACTCATTGACCAAAACTAAGGGATAAATATTAGTCTCTAAGCTTCAGTTTCCTTGTGTGTCAACTAGGGAAAAATACACCCACTCTTACCTATCTCAGAATGCTATTTCCAGGGTCATTAAATATTATATATGTAGAAAGCACTTTGTAAACTGAACTAAGCTGCATTGAATCTTGTTACAAGAAAGCCCTATATAAAGCATTGGGTCCAATATTTTTATTAAGATGATACAAATGGAAATCAGAATGGTAAAAGGACTTGGTTAAGATCACCAGAAATTATGGCCCAGCTATGAGGAGATCCTAGGATTACTGCTGTTAGATCTTGGACTTTGTCACCATTTCATGTTCTCTATCTCTTACTGTCCTTGTCTGCCTTCCTTCCCCATCACCCTGAATTCTTCATATCCTAAGCTGTAAGTACAGGTTGAGTTTCCAGGCACCATTAAACAGGAAGACTTCATTTTAGAGGCCACAGAATTAATGTGTTTGATTAAGAATCCCCCTCAGCTAAGAGATTCTTCTGAACTGAGGAGTGAAGGTGGCATATATTTCTTTCTCTTTTTAAATATTTATTTATTTATTTGAAAGTCAGAGTTACACAGAGAAGGAGAGAAAGAGAGAGGTCTTCCATCCATTGGTTCACTCCCTAGTTGGCTGCAATGGCTGGAGCTGGGCCAATCCGAAGCCAGGAGCCAGGAGCATTTCTTCTGGGTCTCCCATGTGGGTGCAGGGGCCCAAGGACTTGGGCCATCTTCTACTGTTTCCCAGGCCATAGCAAAGAGCTGGATTGGAAGTGAAGCAGCTGGGACTAGAACTGGCACCCATATGGGATGCCGGCATTGCAGGCAATGGCTTTACCCGCTGTGCCACAGCGGCAGCCCCAAGTTGGCATGTATTTCTAACAATATGTGCTTTGGGACCTCCTTCAGCTAGTACATGCTGTTCTGGACTCCCTTGCTCACTAAATGGAAAATGTTCATACTTAGAATAGTACTTATCTCCCCTCCCTAATCTATCATCCAGGAAAGACAAAATAGTTTTTATTTCTGGACAGATTGTGTGATAGTTTTTTTTATTTTATTTTTTTTTTATTTTTGACAGGCAGAGTGGACAGTGAGAGAGAGAGAGAGACAGAGAGAAAGGTCTTCCTTTGCCGTTGGTTCACCCTCTAATGGCCGCCGCGGTAGGCGCGCTGCGGCCGGCGCACCGCGCTGTTCCGATGGCAGGAGCCAGGTGCTTATCCTGGTCTCCCATGGGGTGCAGAGCCCAAGAACTTGGGCCATCCTCCACTGCACTCCCTGGCCACAGCAGAGAGCTGGCCTGGAAGAGGGGCAACCGGGACAGGATCGGTGCCCCGACCGGGACTAGAACCCGGTGTGCCGGCGCCGCAAGGCGGAGGATTAGCCTGTTGAGCCACGGCACCGGCTGTGTGATAGTTTTAAAATTCAGTGGGGCTGGTATCATGGAATAGTGGTTTAAGCCACTGCCTGCAATGGTGGCATCGTATATGGGCGCTTGTTTGAGTCCTGGCTGCTCCACATCCGATTTAGCTCCCTGCTAATGTGCCTGGGAAGACAGTGGAAGATGGCCCAAATTCTTGGGCCTCTGCACTCACATGGGGAAAACCACATGGAGTTCCAGGCTCTGGCTTCACCCTGGCCATGCCCAAGCTGTTGTGGCCATCTAGGTTGTGAAGCAGATGGAAAATCTCTCCCTCCTTCCCTCTCTCTGTAACTGTATTTCAAATAAATAAATAAGTCATCTTTAAAGTTCACTGCTTTGGCATTAGTAGTGGGCAGAGGGGTGAATGATGTATTTATTCCTAAAGTGAATGGCAGATGTATGCCAAAGATGGCGTACATACGCCAGATATGACTACCCTTCAGGATTATATGTGGTCACTTAAAAGTCCCACTTATGAGAAATCATCTCCTTGATTTTTAAGGTATTGTACCAGAAATCCCATGATTATCCCACGTGAGATTATAGGTGTGAGAACACCAAGCCCACCAGTAATAAGAAGAGCAAAAAATAAAACCCACTTTCACCCTCTTTATCCCCCCTACCTATCACACACACTAAAAAATAAAGAGTAATACAAAGATAATTAAGTCATCATTCATCAAGATTTGCTTGAAATTTCATAATGAGAAATCTTAATTTGCCCTCTATCAGTGGCAACTCTTAATTCCAGTCTTTTAGAGAAGACTGGGATAAATTGATACAGTCTGGAAGTTGATGAAATCCATGACAGACACTAACTTTTTTTTTTTTTTTTTTTTTTTTGCTCTTTGGCTATCTGCTTTATTCATTGACAAACAGGTCATGGCAGTCTATCCTTATCAATAAATACAGATATACACATATACCAGCCTTTTTAATTCTGCATAATATCCTGAGGTTCTGTTATGTTATTATTTATTATGTTTCTTTTTTAAAATTTATTTATTTATTTATTTTTTATTTCATAAATGTGAATTTACAAAGTGCAACTTTTGTATTGTTGTGGCTTCCCCCCCCCAACCTCCCTCCTTCCCGTGGCCCTCCCCTCTCCCTCTCCTATCCCACCCTTTATCGAGTTTCATTTTCAATTACCTTCATATACTGAAGATCAACTTAGTATATACTAAGCAAGGATTTCAACAGGCTGCACTCACACAACCGCACAAGGTATAGGGTACTGTTCGACTAGTAGTGTTTTTACGTTTCATAGTAAAACACATTAAGGACAGAGATCCTACGTGGGGAGCATGTACCCAGTGACTCCCGTTGTTGATTTAACAATTGGCACTCTTATTTGTGACGTCAGCAATCACCCGAGACTCTTGCTATGAGCTGGACAGACACTAACTTTTCTTTAAAAAATGTACCAGATAGACTTTGAACACCCTGAAAGGCCTATCCTCTCATCATCAGCGGGCATACCCAGTTTTCTGGTGAAAGTGTTCTACCAGATTCTATTATTTGGACAGCAGGTATCTAGGTTTATTAAGACCAAAAGAAAGCCTAAATGATTTAATAAGAAAGAAGGGAGTGTAGAATGCTACTATAAATCCTGTTCCACATCTATTTATAGCCCCTGGCTCATTTTGTGCCTTTTGATTTTTCAGTTTAAATTCTAAAAAACAGTACAAAAGAGTCACTTCTTAAGAATAAAATGACTCACTCTATGCCCACATTTTGGTATCATGGAATCATGGGTATGCTCAAGCTGGCCAGGACTGACTCAGGAGAGCCTATATTTTAAAATTTCAGATTTGTGAGTTGAATGATTCAAATAGTTTGAAATTAGGCAAGATGAGAGCACACATACCATAGCAATTTAGACTTTTTCATTTTATTTGTTTTCAGAGACCTACTACTACATAGATTCAAAATGACCACTTGTTTATTAAATGTACAAGTAAATAATGAGAAAACAGCACTTTTTCTGTCCCCCCTCAACCTTCCTTGTATGTTTTTAATCACTCCAGTTTTAATTTGATTAGTAATAACATTATATGTTTATTTCCATTACTTTACATCTTAGCTTATTTATAGATTTATACTCATATTAGCAGTAAACTTTTAGGTACTATGTGTGAGAGTACTTAAAAATTGTATGGAAAATGGAATTTTAAAATTAGTTTTTTAGGGGTCAGCGCTGTGGCACACTAGGTTAATCCTCCACCTGCGGCACCAACATCCCATATGGGTGCCGGTTGTAGTCCCAGTTGCTCCTCTTCCAGTCCAGCTCTCAGCTGTGGCCTGGGATAGCAATAGAAGATGGCCCAAGTCCTTGGGCCCCTGCACCCACATGAGAGGCTAGGAAGAAGCAGCTGGCTCCTGGCTTCGGATCGGCACAGCTCCAGCCATTGCGGCCATTTGGAGAGTGAACCAATGGAAGGAAGACCTTACTCTCTGTCTCTCTCTCTCACTGTTTGTAACTCTACCTGTCAAATAAATAAATAAATAATTTTTTTTTGACAGGCAGAGTGGACAGTGAGAGAGAGAGAGAGACAGAGAGAAAGGTCTTCCTTTGCCGTTGGTTCACCCTCCAATGGCCGCCGCGGCCGGCGCACCGCGCTGTTCCGATGGCAGGAGCCAGGTGCTTCTCCTGGTCTCCCATGGGGTGCAGGGCCCAAGCACTTGGGCCATCCTCCATCTGCACTCCCAGGCCATAGCAGAGAGCTGGCCTGGAAGAGGGGCAACCGGGACAGAATCCGGTGCCCCGACTGGGACTAGAACCCGGGGTGCCGGCGCCGCAAGGCGGAGGATTAGCCTGTTGAGCCACGGCGCCGGCCAAAATCTTTTAAAAAATTACTTTTTTTGGTGCAAAAAGCTGAAACCTATGCAAACATTCTTTAAAATATGCATTTTCATGAAATTTTTGAATACTCCCTCTACTTGTGTGTGTATACTCGTGTAATTACCATTATCAGTCATCACTGCTATGTATTCCGTTGTGTATATCCATATTTCCATCTAGTGCCATTTCCCTTCGGCCTGAAACACTTCTTTAACATTTCTTATAATTCAGCTCTACTGCTAATGAATTCTTTCAGCCTTTATGTATCTTAAAAGTCTTTAATCATTTTTGAAAAATTAATTTCACTTAGTAGCATAGATTTTTATACGTTTTTCACCTTTCTGTTCTTTAAAGATGTTGTTTCACTGTCTTTCTGCTTGCATTGTTTCCGAGAAGCAAAATGCTTTCATCCTCATCTTTTTCTTCTGCATGTAATGTACCTTTTTTTTTCCTCTTGTTGATTTTAAGATTTTTCCTTTATCACCTTTTAAAATAATTTGCTTAACGTACGCTTTGGTGTAATTAAGTTTTGTTTATAATTTTGATGCTTGAGGATTACTGAACTGTAATCTGAACTTGAGTTTCACCAGGTCTGTAGATTTGTGTTTTCATCAAAAGTTAGAAAGATTTAGCCATTACATCTTCCAGTACTTTTCTACCTCTCTTCTTTGAGGTATTCTAACTACACATTTTGCATTTATTGAAGATGTTTCTGAGCTTGCTGATAACTCTTTTCACTCTTAATTTTTATCTTTGCTTCATTTGGAATAGCTTATATTGCTATCTTCAAGTTTACTTTTTCTTCTGAGATATATAGCTTGCTATTAATCCCATACAGTGAATTTTTAAGTCTCAAGCATTGTAGTTGTTATCTTTAGAAATTTTTCTGCAAATTCAAACATTTGATCCAATTCTGGATCACTTTTTATTGATTGACATTTCCCCTTATGACATATATTTTCTTATTTCTTTATATGACAAGTTTTTGGCTGGATGTCAAATATGAATTTAATTTTATGAATGCTGGATATTTTTTGTTTTCTGTAAGTATTCTGGGCCATAATTAAGTCACTTGGAAAAAAAATTGCTCATTATAGGTTGTCATTGTAAGATTTCTTAGGAAGTACCAAAGCAGGATTTAGTCTGGAGACTCAAGGCTCATTATTTCCCATCACTGAAGCAAGCTCTTTCTAAGTACCTTATTAACTACAAATTGTGAATTGTGCAGATTCTGAAAATCCAATCTGGTGGTTGCAGGCACTAATTTCTAGCCCTGTCTGAGCACTGTTCTTTGTGCTCATATAAAACTAGCATAAAAAACTATCATGTAGTTTTTTCTCCAGTAGTTTCCTTATAGGTATGCGCTGATGAGCATTCTGCTAAACTCTCAAAGGGGACCTTCTGAAGTTCCCCAGGGTTTTTCTTTGCAGCCTTCTTCTCTCTGGTCTTTTCTTTTGTAAACTCCAGCCAGTTTTGTTGTCTTGATTCTCAAATTCTTTTATTCAACACAGGGAGTTTACCTCAGTTTTCTCTCTTTGTTATGTAAATTGGAAACTTTCCCAGTTCAGTAACCTGTGCAATTATAGGGTTCACTTTATTGCCTGATACCTTAGATACTTTTTCTTGATTGTTTTTCAGGCAAGAGAGTAAACATGGTCCTTGTTACTCCATTTTGGCCAGAAGTGGAAGTTGAAGGAACTGAATGTGATCTCATGTTTAACATCACTGCTTTAAGCTATTTCTCCCCAGTTACAAAGTAGGTTATCTTCATTATGTCAGTGGGCTCTTAGACACTTAGGATGAGACTGATTTCAAAAAACTAAGGATACTAGGTTTGATGTCTTCCACATTTATAAGGGAGGCTGTGTTTTTTTTTAACTTTTATTTAATGAATATAAATTTCCAAAGCACAGCTTATGAATTACAATGGCTTCCCCCGCCCCGCATAACTTCCCTCCCACCCACAACCCTCCCCTCTCCCACTCCCTCTCCCATTCCATTCACATCAAAATTCATTTTCAATTATCTTTATATACAGAACATCAATTTAGCATATATTAAGTAAAGATTTCAACACTTTGCACCCACACAGAAACACAAAGTATAAAATACTGTTTGAGTACTAGTTATAGCATTAAATCACAATGTACAGCACATTTAGGACAGAGATCCTACATGAGGAGTAAGTGCACAGTGACTCCTGTTGTTGACTTAACAAATTGACATTCTTCTTTTTGGCGTCAGTAATCACCCTAGGCTCTTGTCATGAGTTTCCAAGGCTATGGAGGCCTTTTTTATTCTCTGTCTCTGATCTTATTTAGACAAGGTCATAGTCAAAGTGGAAGTTCTCTCCTCCCTTCAGAGAAAGGTACCTCCTTCTTTGATGACCTGTTCTTTCCACTGGGATCTCACTTGCAGACTTCCATATAGGTTTTGTTTGTTTGTTTGTTTTTGCCACAGTGTCTTGGCTTTCCATGCCTAAAATACTCTCATAGGAGGCTGTGTTTTACAAAATGCCACATAATTAATTATTTTTCTTCCCAACATCTGTTCCTTTTTATCATTCCAAAATACTGATTTTACTCTGGGATACATCCCTTTTTCATTCTTAATCTATATGGATCCAACAGGGCTGATATCACTCTGTAGCAAGCATGGTTGTCATATGACCCAAATTTGGCCAGTCAGAATCATTGCTACCTAAGCCATAAGTATATAGTGTAGGAGGGTAACTAAGTCTAAACCCTAACTCCAATTTTTTTTGCTAGAACTATTGAAAAGATATCATTTCCTTCCACTGGGATTTGTAGCTGGTTAAATGTAGGAATAGCACTGTTAAAAGCAAGCCCTCTGCACAGACACATATATACAAAAAGAAAAATAGAGACCAACCTTTTTTAAAATATTTTTGAGGTTCTTGATCTTCCTAGAGTTTTCATATAAATGAACTCCCTTTATTTTTAAAGTTATTTTGAGTTGAGTTTCTACTAATTGCCAACTGTGCAATTGTATGAATTGTATGTATGAATTGTATGAATTGTATGAAAATGTATGAATTTTGATTCATATATACTTGATCTCTGTCATCATGGATTCATTCATTCATTTATTTATTTTTAAAAATTGATTTGTTTATTTGAAAGGCAGAATCACAGAGAGGGAGAGACTGAGAGAGAAATCATCCATCCACTGGTTCACTCTCCAGATGACTGTAATGGCCAGCACTGAGCCTGGCCAAACCAGGAGCCAGGAGGTTTATCCTGGTCTCCCACATGGGTGACAAGATCCCAAACACTTGGGCCATCTTCCTCTGCCTTTCCCAGGACATTAACAGGGAGCTAGTTTAGAAATGGAGCAGCCAGGATATGACCATATGGCTTTACCTAACACTATACCTCAACACCAGCCTCATAAAGGATTCATAATAAGGAAATTTCACCAAAATTAAAATGCAAAGTATTCATTCCTAAAGGGTACAAATAGAATTTCAGGAAAGAAATAAATTGTAATAAAAGTATTACATTACCATTTATTGTGTAATCATGCTAATCATTTCATTTAATCCCCATATGGGCCTGATCAGGTAGATATTTATTCTTGTTTGACTAAAGGAATTGAACCTTTGAGAGATTAGGTAACTCTCCTGAAATCATAAACTAGGAAATGGCAGGAGCAAAGGTGTAATCTTTCTCACTTCAGTATTCATGGTTCATTATATTTCAGCGTGGCTTTGAGGGTTCTGAGAACTTTGTGAAGTAAATGGAGTTTGGAGGATAGATATTGATGGAAAGAGAAGGTATTCTGGGTATCATGAAGGGTAAGAACAAAGGCTGCACAACAGGTTTGGAGATGCCTGCCTCTGTAGGAGACCTTGGAAATGAGTGGAAACCCACATGGTGCTCTAAGGTCAACTTTCTTGAACTGTATGATGGCATCTATTCTAGACACTCCTTTGCTGATGAATTTTTTGTTCACGTATTCTTTACATACTAATCTGTACATATAAGCTTTGTGGTTTTTTTAAAGATGTATTTATTTTCATTTAAAAGGCAGAGTGAATGAGAAGGGGAGACAGAGATATCTTGCTTCCACTGATTCACTCCCCAAATGCCACCAAGGCCAGGACTGGAGCAGATCAAAGCCAGGAGCCAGGATCTGTATCGTCTCCCATGTGGTGGCAGGGACCCAAGTACTTGAACCATCATCCTCTCCTTCCTAGGCACATTAGCAGGAAGGTGGGTCAGAAATGGAGTAGCTGGGACTTGAACTGGTACTCCAGTATGGACTGCCAGTGTTGTAAGTAGCGGCTTAACCCACTATGTCACAATACTAACCCCAAGCTTTATTTTTTGATCACTTTATCCTGGTTCGTTTTGATTTTCATCCAGGCAAAGACATAAGAAAGCATGAAGATGAGGCAGGACTCAGACAACTAATTGACAAAGGAACTAACAGAAAACAGATATCACCTTTTACTAAATCTTTTACATGCCTTATACTCACTTTTTATATCTTCCTCTAACACATTTCCATCATAGTTCCAGCAACAGTCATGTAAATGTTTACCATCAAGAATTGTTTCAGGAGCGTGTTATAAGGACTCGCAGAGTACTGTCTAAAGAAAATGATCATTTTACAAATGTTAATTAGTTCTCTGGTGCCGGCGCCATGGCGCAGTAAGTTAATCCTTTGTCTGCAGCACCGGCATCCCATGTGGGCGCCGGTTCTGGTCCCAGCTGCTCCTCTTCCAGTCCAGCTCTCTGTGGTGGCCCAGGAAGGCAGTGGAGAATGGCCCAAGTGCTTGGGCCCCTGCATCCGCACGGGAGACCAGGGGGAAGCACCTGGCTCCTGGCTTCAGATCAGCTCAGCGCCAATTGTGGCAGCCATTTGGGGGGTGAACCAATGGAAAGAAGAGCTTTCTCTCTGTCTCCCCCTCTCACTGTCTGTAACTCTACCTCTCAAATAAATAAGTAAAATCTTAAAGAAAATGTTAATTCTCATAATATTATGAAGCAAGGATATACTATATTCCCATTTTGCAGACAAGGATATAACTATATTCCCATTTTGCAGAGCATGGGAATATTGAGTAATTTGTCCCATATTAAACAGCTAGTAAGCTATGGAACTAGAATTTGTACCCTATCTTAGCTTCACAATCCACATACTTAACCACTACACTAAAGAAGTTGCTGGATTTGAATATATGCTTCCCCTACCCCCTCCCCCACTTCAACCACCATCAACATAAGGATACTTACACAACCAGGCTGTATTTTCATGTCTCCTCTTGGGCTTACTGACATTTTCAGAGATGTCTGAATGATCCTCTAAAATGTCTAGGCTCTTAAGTAGTATAAATCTAGTTGGCAGTCTCTATCTTCCAAATCCTATCTATGCTAGTCTTTGGGGTAGGATTCAGGCAGCATTGACCATTGGAGACTGGATGTTTTAAGGAGCTTGGTTAATGCCTAGGTATTCCCCTCATTCATTTTCCTTTCTAGTGAGTTAGATTCATAGGATGTCTGAGCAATGATAAACATCAACCTCCTTTGGCACATCAGTGCGTTGTTCAAGCATATTGTTGAGGATCCCACATTACCTCAACATCAGGAGTTAGACTGTGTATCTTGAAATTTGGGAAAAAAATATGGAAGTAATTGAAAAGACAGTGGTGTATATTTCCATTGATGGATTCAGTCTTCATTGTTGAACCAAGAATGAATCTACATTTTTCATATGCTAATAAATTATTCTGTTCCAGTGGATTCTTAATACCATTGTGATCAACTTTAAAATTAAGCTTTCAGCAATAATGGTGTTACCTAATACATTTTTTTTACCAACAGCTGTCCTTTCCTTGCTATAAAACCTTTCTCTAGCTGGTGGATAAAGGCGAGAAGGGGAAGAGGAACAGATATCTAGGGCATCATATTTTGGGGAGCATTTTAAATTAGGCTAAATTGAGACAAACTGCAGTTTCAGAGGTCCACACAATTTTGCAATTGTATTTGCTCCTCCCTTTACCTAATCATGCTACTTGTCCCTCTGTTCAGATCATTTCAAAAATCATCCTCTGATAGCAACATTTGACAATGAATGATATATAGACTAACAGAATTGCATCAATGTTAAATGGCCTGAATTTGAAATTTTATTTTTTTGTATAAGATTTTAATAATTAAAAATTTCAAAACATTGTTATGACTCAAATTCTTGGATCTCTGCCACCCCCTTGGAAAACACAAATGAAGCGTTATACCCCTTCAGCATGGCCCAGCCCTGGCTGTTGCAGACATCTGGGGAGTGAACCAACAGATGGGAGAGATCTCTGTGTGTATCCTTCTGTCTCTGTCTACTATTCAAATAAAATGAAAATGAAAAAAGTCAAACTTCTATACTTAGTAAACATGTATTGAAATATTTAGAGGTAAAGCATCATGATTTTTGCAACTTCCTCCAAAATGGTTTAGTATTGAAAACAAAAAGAGAAATAATTAAATTTTTAAAGTTTTTTTTTTAATCTGTAAGTAAAAAGATGTCAGTTTTCCATCTTCAGCTGTAGTAGCTGTCTAGAGCAGCAAGTCACCTTTCCTTGCCCCTGGGCCACACAGCAGGAAACTGGCAAGACTGGTACGAAATCCTATGTTTCTTGCTTTTAATTCTATTGCTTAAAATGTGTGTGATGGCATCCACACTTAAGAAATTTCTTTTGATTTGTGACCTATGGAAAATGAATACTAAAATTGAGATTAACATATCATTGGTATCATTCTCTTTAAATTCAAATTTTATTGACAGATTAACTCAGAGAAACTCATTGCTAAACATCTCAAGCATATGAAGCAAATGTAATTTTCTCCTTAAGCTAATACACAATACATCTTACTACTCTTGAATATGCATAAGTTGACAGACAGAAACTGTCAAAATGTGGTATGTCTGTTCAGGGATCTCAATGAGACAACTTGTCTAATCTTTCTTTTTTCTTTTAAGAAACATTATTACATTCACCCTCACATAAAATGCACAGACTGTTGTTTGAACAATGCCCAGTAAAAGAGCATTGAAAGTCTCAGACATAGGTAAGTAGAGTATTATTTAATTTTGGAGTGTTTCCCAAATACAGTTTTTGAAAGTCCAATTGGACACATTATAAATGTATGTCACCTTAATTGTTTGTAGAATTCTTAATTATTTGTGAATTAAGGGAATCAGAAAAGGCTACAGATTTATGAAGTGCTTTTGGCAGCATCCAGAAGGAATGAAATATACTGACACCATTTGGTCCATAATTTGATGATAATGTGGCATACATTAAATTGTTTTCAGAGTTTGCTTTGATTTTAAATAGGAACTCAATATTTTCCCTTTGATCATATGGCTCTCAGATACACAAACTGAATCATTTTCCATCAGATTAGTGACAAAAGAAAATGAGGATAGAGAGAAGGAGAAAAGGAAACAACTTGGAAGAGTTCTCCCATTATTCTTGGGTCTCAGGACAGCCAAGAATTGGATGGTACTGAAACTTCAAGACAGCTGGTAACTGCATTGAACACTGGAGAGATTGTCACACTTGTAGTGTGTTAATTGAATTCCCTTTGACAGTGAGCAGCAAACCTGGGAGGCAACCTAAAGAGAACTGAAGATAGGGCTCCTGCAAATCAATTACCATTTCAATGTTGGTGAGCAGGAACACATCCTGCAGGTCTGTGGGGCCAGGCAGCAGGGTGGACTGACAGCAACAAATGGGAGCTGGAAGGGCTACTCACAGCTCCTAAGGTGACTGACCTCTGCGACTCCTCATGAAAGTCAAACAAGAGGCAAACAGGAGCTGAAAGAATCAGACAGTAAATCATAGAGCTGGATTATGCAGCATTGATATAGGATGCTTCCAAATGTTTGATTAATGTTGGGTTGTATATTAAAGTGAGACACAGTGAAGTAGAAGGGCAGTCATGAAATCTGTCTAGTGTGGACTTGTGAAGGCCAACATCTGCTTGCTTTCATTCCACCACAAAGGCAAAGAAATGATCATATACTCTCTCCTCCCTCTGGATAATTGATCATTTGAAAATTTTAGCTCTTTGGCTAGCTATTTCCTAGGTAAATTACTTATCACTACCCTTGACCTCACCTCTAAGAAAGTAAAGAATGGAAAAAAGAAAAAAGAAATGTGCTATGACCTCTGTTTCATTGCAATATGATTCCACGTGCCTGAAAGGAAAACCATGTAACAAGGCCCAGATGCTATTAATAGGACAATTGAGCACCCTAGATAATGTGTAGAATACTACTTAAGAATCTAGAGGCTGTGCTTCAAATGACAAAAGTCAGAAAACTCAAGTTTAGGCTTTCTTCCCTGTGGTGGTTGGGGAGTAAAAAGGAAATATGTGCAAAAAAAAAAAGGTGGAAGAGAGAAAAGCAGAGACAGAGCAAGCAGAACATGGGGAAACTTTACTACTTAGTCATTTTATGGTACTCATTTTTATGTACTGAAAATCACAGAGCGCTGCCTTCCTGGGAGAGTTTACTCTTTCTACACAGCTGAGAGATATCTTCGTATTTTGTTTCCCCAGGACTTGAAACTGATAAAAAAATAATGCATAACAACTAGTTAAACCATATTTTCACATTTGTGGTGTGTTAATTGAATTCCTTTGACAGTGAGCAGCAAATCTAGTACAACTGTCCATTATGTTGTACATTAAATATGTTACAAATTTTTCACTTATATTTTTCCTGAAAATACAAAAGACAGGTGATTTTGGTAGACAAAAGGGAAGACCATTGGCAGAAAGCACATGAAAGTAAAAGGCAGCAAGCAAAATTAAACAACTATAAGAAATGAAATCAAGTCCTGCAAAATTAACTTTCAGTTGCTCACTGAAAGTGTGATCTTGGAGAAGTCACTAAACCTCTTGCAGAGGTCCTCAGTTTCCTCAAATATAAAATAGGTGTAATAATCTATTTGTCTGCTTCAATTGTGTAGGACTAAAAAATGTTTATGAACATATTAGTTGAAAGTATAAAGCTGGGGCCAGCATTATGGCATAGCAGGTTAAGCTGCCACCTGCAACACCAGCATCCCATATGGGTGCTGGTTTGTGTCCCGCCTGCTCCACTTCCAATCCAGCTCTCTGCAATGGCCTGGGAAAGCAATAGAAGATAGCCCAAGTGCTTGGGCCCCTGCACCTGCATGGGAGACCCGGAAGAAGCTCCTGGCTTCTGGCTTTAGATTGGCGCAGCTCCCACCATTGGAGCTAATTGGGGAGTGAACGAGCGGATGGAAGACACCTCTCCCTCCCTCCCTCTCTCTCCCTCTCTCTCCCTCTCTCTCTCTCTCTGCCTCTCTTCTCTCTGTGTAACTCTGACTTTCAAATAAATAAAAAAAATCTTTAAAAGAGAGGAGAGACAGTGAGAGTGTGAGTGGGAGGGAAGATAGGATGAGACGTATCATTATGCTCCTAAATCTGTATATATGAAATACATGAAATTTGTTCACCTTATATAAATAAAAAATAAGCAAACAAGTAGCAAAGCTGGAATTTGAACCCAGAACCTGACTCCGCTACCCTAAACTTGTTGCTTACAAATGGAGATGGGGAATTTAGGTTAGATCAGATTCTCTGAGGTTCAGTATATCAAAGTTGGCCTAAGGAAAATGGTTCTCTTTTAAGGATATTCGAGTATTTCTATTAGTATTAATGTATATGATAAACTCCTTCATGCTGAGATGTGATTCCTTCCAAGAGTCTAAAGAGGGCAATGTTTAACTCATGGAATGAAGTAATAGAAGTGTTACTAAAGACGTTGTAGCACTAAAGAAAGTGGAAAGATTTGGGGGCAGGGCCTCCTTCAGTCACATGTTATAAATGAATCCCTTTTCTACATTTGCAAACATTGTTAGCTTTACGGAACATTGACAGCAGTGCTTCCTCAGCCTTCTGTGGTGCAGCAAATAGATTTGCATTTAAATTCTGCTCTGTGTGATACTTTGAGGTTTGGTATTCCCATCTGCAAAACAAAAACCAATTATTAGTATACAGAGTTCTGAGAATTAAATAGGACAATATATATCAAAGTGCCTGTTTCATAATGTTGCTCTGTAAATAGCAGTAACAATAACCATTTTATAGTATTACTGTGTCTCACACATTATTGTAAGCATGTACCATAACTTATATAATCTCAGTGTCTCTATGTGGTAGTTACTATTGTTAGCTCACTTACAAGTGAGGAAACTGAAGCACATAGGTATTCATATACCTAAAGTCACACAGCTAGCTCTTTGACTATTGCCTATGTCTACTAATTTATAAAAGAAGACAGTTGCATAGAAGAAAAGAGACAGGAGTTTCCAATGAAAAAAGCACAACTGAACTCTGAGTTCTGAAGCTACATAATTTTGGGTAAGTCTAGGAGGATTTGTTTAAAAAAGTAATAACAATAACAACCGCATTAGTCATAGCTAACAATTCAGCCTTTTCTAAATACTAGGTCGGATACTACTTCTCAGCATCCCAGAACTATAAGTATTAAAAAAGTATTACTATTTGCTGCTGAGATTATGAAGCTCACAATGTAGTAAGAAGACTACAACATGTCCGCAAATAATCAGCATGCAAAATAGAAAATGCAGAGGGACAAGAAATACCAAGAGAATGTGATCTGGAGTTCAGAGCAAGAAGGCAGTTACAGAGTAAGCGTTTACATGCTGTTGAAAACCAAAGTTTAAAAGAGAAGGCAATATGGAACTTGAAGAGGCTAGGGGATACAAAATGCAGAACAGGGAGGGGAGTCAGATTTTGAATAGAAGATATAGAGAAGGTGAAATTTTTGGGGGGAAGACATATTTTGGGAAGACAAGTAACTCAATTGAGAAGGGGAATTTAGGAGATGGAGCCTGTGAATTAGGATAAGGTCAAATTTGAGGGTGGTAAATGTGAAACTTGGGGTGTTGACGTTGAATCTCATTCTGTGGGAAATGGAGAGACACTGGAGACTTAAAATTTCTTGGTATCAACAGATAGCTCAACTTTGGGAAAAGTAACCTAGTAACAAATATAGAGTGGATTACAGAGAAAGGTAATAAAGACAGGAAATCTAGTTGGGAAGTTATTGCTTTATCTAGTTGGTATTCACACACACACACACATACACACAGAGAGAGAGCAAGAGAGAGCATCTGTTTTTCCTTCAAGTGTACAAATTTTTTTTTTTCAGAATGCACTCACTGAACTAATACGGTGGGCCAAACACTTGGTGAGTTAAGCATAATCTCTCTCCTTGAAGGGTTTAATAAAATATAATTTAGTATTTGTAGACTGAAAATCCCTTAAAAGTGCATCCTATAAAAAAGCAGAAGTTTACCTTGTTTTCAGGACAAAATTTGAACTGTACCATTTTTCAGGACAAAATTTGAACTGTACCATTAAAGAGTGAAATTATCACCTCATGGACCTTATGCAAATGCTCATCACAGTAGCAACCTGTACTTAAATCCTGTAACCAGTAGATGGCGATTACAAGCTTTCATCTAGGCAACAAATAGATTTCCTTCCTTAAGACACAGAAAGGAAGAGAAAGGAGAGTGTAGAGAAAACAAGAGGAAAATGAAAGGGTAGGCAAAGAGAAGAGAAATGTTGGGGAGAGGGAGAGGGAGATGGCAGGATGATAGAAGCTATGCTTGCAATTCGAAAGTCTCCTTGAGACATAGCTCAGAGCTTGATTTCCAGCAGTTAAACCTGCAGCCAGCTCTGCTAGTGGAAGAAAAATTGTATTGACTTCCTGGCAGGTATTGAAGAAATTAACTTTCCTGTTCCATAATTCCTCCAACTGAGTTTAGTAAAAAGAGGATTCAGCTGTGTTTGAATTTGAACAGTGCTTCACAGGACTTTTGACCCTGTATAGGAAGAAATGTGAGTGAAAATTGCCTAATTCTGCTGCTCTGTAGGTCTATTTCTTTCTAGTACAGCTGAAAATCCTACCAGAGGAAAATAAAGTTGGAACAGAAGATTCCCAGTAAATTACTGGAGGTTTTTACCATAAATGCAGAAAAAAGAAAAATTTTAGTCAAGTTGACCTTTTGAGATTTAGGCAGGAACTCTCCAATGTGAGATCAGGCATGATAAATCCCCAATTTAGATGTTGATTATGGTCCATTAATGGATTTGTAATTATAGGACTAAATTCACATAAAAGGAGGAAGAAAGTGGAAGACTACATTCCCTCTTTATTTGAGAACATGAATCAGGCGATTCTACTTCCTTTTGGTGCTGATTACTCAATAAGGTAGCCAGCCCCTGGGTACCTCCTGAAAAGAACTGGAAATATCAGGGATTCACCACGGTTGAGGGCAATTTGCCCAGATATCCTAAGTCATTGAAACCATAAATTTCTGTAGATTGGAACTGCAACATGGGTCCTACCAGAATAAAATCAAGGATTATATTCCTTTCTCACATCTCTAGGAGAGATTCTATTTCTTTGAGTTTCCAGCATCTAGAGGTCATCTGCATTACTTGTCTCATAGCTCCTTTCTCTCTTCTTCAAAGCCATCAATATTGCATCTCTCTTACCATTTTTTCTTAGTTACATCTCCTGTCCATCACCTTAGAATGTTCTCCTATCTTTAAGGATGCATGTGACTTTATTGGACCTTTTCAAATAGTCCAGGATAATCTCATCATTTCAGAATTCATACCATTAATCAGATCTGTAACAAAGTCCTTTTTGCCATGTAAAATAACATGTGCAGGAGAAAGAAAGAAAACCGAATTCAAGTAATAAGTGAACAACTCTTGCTGTCCAGGATTATTCAGCTGAACTGCTTATTAATAGGCATAGTGTGTCAGTCAGGCAAACAGACAGGTACTTTAAATGCCTCTAATAAGAAGGACATTATTTTTGGTGGTATTAAATTGGGAGCGATAGAGGGAAATTAAAGGTAAATAAGGATACAGTGGTCCTGAACTAGTACTAACCCTTAGGCTATAGTAGAGGGGATATAATATTTATTCATCACTTGCCAACTGTCAGACATTGTTTTAAGTGTTTTACATGGCAAATGTCATTTAGTCCTCCAAACAGCCTCATACCCAGCTTAGGGTATGAGACAAAAAGAAGTTATTTGCTCCAGGTCACTCACTTATCAATGGTAGAATCAAGAACCCATCCAGCTGGTTCTGGAGCTCAAGCTCTTAACCACTACACATCACTGCTTCTAAGCTTTTTTTGGCCTTTCATGAAAAACTAAAAAAATTACAGAGAAATATTTCCAACCACCAAATAAACAAACACAGCCCAGATTAGACCCCTGATTGCTGAAGGATTGCATTTCTACGATTTGACTTTGAAAGAAGAGATGACCTCAAAGCATATCACTGCTACCCCTTTTCAGGGTTGGATAACTTGAAATGACCTTGAAGTTTCCTTTATATTCAGTGGTCCATGTCTTCATTACTATTTTGGCAGCTATTGTCTTTCAGGGATGTAGAAAAAAGCTGAAAAATTCTCTAGTTTGGTGGTTCTTGATAATTTAATTTGAATGAATTTCTAGGACAAAGCTTAAAATGCAAATGATGTATTTGAACATACAAAGGTGAATTTAAAGTACTTGATATTTACTTGCTATTCACATTACAGCTAAGTTTAAAATAGAGGAAATGGATACAAAATGGCTGTTTTCAAGAGAGTACAGGTAAATCCTCCAGATTTTCACTTGTTAAGCTTAATTTAACTTTTCCTAGATACAATGGCCTGCAGTTCTGCATACAAGGTGAATGAGGAGAGACTTTACGGAACTGGCTTCTCAGAGGTACAAGTCAAGCACCCATATAGGATGCCATCATGCAGGCAGCAGCCTTACCTGTTATGCCACAGCACCAGCCCCAGAAAATATTTCTAACTAATTATTTTTTCTTCACTGAGATAAAATTATTTTTTTAAATTATTATTTTAAAATTGTATATTAAAGTGTTCTAGGAGCCTTGTGTTATTTCACTGACTTCGACATTTTTTTCTCCATTCTGCACAAAGCCAAGATGGCTTTGTGGACTTGTGATGTGGGAGAAGTGGGATTTTATTTTAATCCAAGTGCTTGCCTTGGATTTAAAAGGCATTTTATGTACAGGTACATATATGGTGAAAGAAGTGATAAAGTTTATTTAGAAAATAAGAAAGCAAACATAAACACATGGGCATAGAGTAGACCAGAGAAAAAAGGGAGTGGAGGAAGGGAAACAAAGCCAGGGGACACCCTCAGCACCTTCTCTCATCCTGTCTTTGACAGAAGGAGAGGAGCACCTCCAGCACACCCTTTTATAAGATAATGTGATCACCTGAGAGGTTTATGACACCTCCATAAAATTCCATGTGGAACTTGATATACATGTATACATGGTGACCCTTCCCCCAGATGATAATAGGTCATCCTTGGAAAGTAGGTGTTCTGACAGATAGATGAAATAGAATTACATGGGGAAGGGCCTTGTGATTTCTGACCTCCAACTCAGCTAGCTAACTATCCCATATCATTTGGAAAGGTACACAGGCTCTGGATTCAGATGGCCACCTTTTTGATTCTTGGCTTCACTATTTATTAATGTTACATTGGGAAAGCTAAAAGCATTGTGTTTCAACTTATTCATACAAAGAAGGTAGATAATCTGCCTGAAACTTATTGTGAGGTTAAATTGGACCCACCAAAAATTATTTATTAATAATTATATTTTATTAAAAATCATTGGTTATAGGCTAATCCTCCGCCTGCAGAGCTGGCACACCAGGTTCTAGTCCCGGTTGGGGCACTGGATTCTGTCCTGGTTGCCCCTCTTCCATTCCAGCTCTCTGATGTGGCCCGGAAGTGCAGTGAAGGATGGCCCAAGTCCTTGGGCCCTGCACCCGCATGAGAGACCCAGAAGAAGCTCCTGGCTCCTGGCTTCAGATTGGCCCAGCTCCTCTCATTGTAGCCATTTGGGGAATGAACCACCTGCATGGGAGACCAGGAGGAAGCACCTGGCTCCTGGCTTCGGATCAGCACGGTGTGCTGGCCATAGCGCGCCAGCCGCAGCGGCCATTGGAGGGTGAACCAACGGTAAAAGGAAGACCTTTCTCTCTGTCTCTCTCTCTCACTGTCCACTCTGCCTGTCAAAAAATAAATAAATAAATAAAAGTCATTGATTAATCACTTTAAAAGGCAATAAGCAATTAATATAGTAATATTTTCCTTTTTATGCAAATCTTTATAGTAGACAGGCATTTTCACTTTTATTTTTCCTTTGATTTTGTGATGATATTATAAAATGCATAGTCATGTGCAACGCAATGATGTTTTGCTAAACAACAGTCCACATATACTAGAATGAGCCCATAAATTAAGAGAGCTTAAAAATTCCTATCACCTAGTGACATCAGGCCTTTCATGACATCTTAGCTCAACACATTGTTTGATTGTGGTGCTGCTAGTGTAAGTGAAACTACTACACTGTCAGTTGTAAAATATATAGCGATTCAATTATGTACAGTATATGATACTTGATAGTGATAATAAATGATATTATTACTGGTTTAAATATTTACTAGTATTTGTTTTAGTGTGTACTCCTTCTAATTACAAAAATGTTTCACTGTAAAACGGCCTCAGACCAGTTCTTCAGAAGGTACTCCAGAGGAAGGTATCTTTATCACAGGAGATATCAGCTCCATGAATGTTATTGCCCCTAAATGACTCTGAATGGGACAAGATGTGGAGGTAGAAGACAGTGATACTGATGATCTTGACTCTGTGTAGGCCTAGACTAATTTGTATGTTTGTGACTTAGTTGTTATCAAAGTCTTTAAAAAGTAAAAGAACCCAGATAAAAGGATTAGAGAATAAGGACTTTAGGAAAGAAAATATTTTGTGTAGATGATTGTGTTTTGAGGTAATTATTATTGTTTCAATGGGTTTTAAATTAAAATTTAGAAAATAAAGTTATAGTAAGCAAAGATTAGGTTATTATTGAAGAAGGAAAAAGTTTATAAATATACTGTAGTGTAAGTGCACAGTGTTTATAAAGTCTGCATCTTTTTTTTTTTTTTGACAGGCAGAGTGGATAGTGAGAGAGAGAGAGACAGAGAGAAAGGTCTTTATTTGTATTTGCCGTTGGTTCACCCTCCAATGGCCACAGCGGCCAGCGCACCGCGCTGATCCGAAGCCAGAAGCCAGGTGCTTCTCCTGGTCTCCCATGGGGTGCAGGGCCCAAGAACTTGGGCCATCCTCCACTGCACTCCCGGGCCATAGCAGAGAGCTGGCCTGGAAGAGGGGCAACCGGGATAGAATCCAGCGCCCCGACCGGGACTAGAACCCTGGGTGCCGGCGCCGCAGGCAGAGGATTAGCCTAGTGAGCCGCGGCACCGGCCAAAGTCTGCATCTTCACATTAACGAACTCACCTAGAGCAACTTTCAGTCCTGCAAGCTCCACTCTTGGTAAGAGCCCTCTAACATTGTACCATTTTTTGTGTTTTATGCCATATTCTACTGTGCCCTTTCTGTGTTTAGATATGTGTAGATACAAAACTATTTATCAGTGTTTTACGATTGCCTACTTTATTCAGCATAGTAGCATGTCACACAGATACATCGCCTAGGAACAATAGATTGTGCCAATAGCCTAGGTATGTAGAAGTCTATGTGCTTGACTACATGCTTTAGTTTTGTGTAAGTATATTCTATGATGATTGAACAATAACAAAATCACCTTGATAACCCATTTCTCAGAACATACTGTCATTAAATAATGCATGGTTGTATTTGGTCTTAGTCCCTGTTTTCTGGCATATAACTCCTAAAACCCTTATAATTTCCAAAATGATAAGTATCATTTTTTAAAAAGATTTATTTCTTTTATTTGAAAGGCAGAATTACACACACACACACACACACAGAAAGAGAGAGAGAGAGAGAGATCCTCCATCCACTGGTTCATTCCCTAAATGACTGCAGTGGTTGGAGCTGGGCCGATCCAAAGCCAAGAGCCTGGAGTTTCTTCCAAGTCTCCCTCATGGGTCCAGAGGCCCAACAACTTTGGGCCATCTTCTGCTGCTTTCCCAGGCCATAGCAGAGAGCTCGTACTGGAAATGGAGCTGTGATGTTATCCATGGAAAGATCAAGGTAGGATTAGGGGTTAGGACTTTCTGGTTTACATTCCCCAACCTCTTGGGAGAGTAGAAGAGCTGAAGGTTAAGTTGATTATTGGCTAATGATTTCATCAATCATGTCTATTTAGTGAAGCCTTCATAAAAACCCCACAGATGAGATTTCTTTTTTTTTTAACTTTTATTTAGTAAATATAAATTTCCAAAGTACAGCTTATGGATTACAATAGCTTCCCCCCCTCCATAACTTCCCTCCCACTCGCACCCCTCCCATCTCCCGCTCCCTTTCCCATTCCATTCACATCAAGATTCATTTTCAATTATCTTTATATACAGAAGATCTATTTAGTATAAAGTAAAGATTGCATCAGTTTGCACCCACACAGAAACACAGAGTGTAAAATACTGTTTCAGTACTAGTTATAGCATTACTTCACATTGGACAATATATTAAGGACAGATCCCACGTGAGAAGTAAGTACACAGTGACTCCTGTTGTTGAGTTAACAATTTGACACTCTTGTTTATGGCGTCAGTAATCTCCCTAGGCTCTAGTCATGAGTTGCTAAGGCTATGGAAGCCTTTTTTATTCGCCGACTTCGATCTTATTCAGACAGGGTCATAGTCAAAGTGTGGAGAGCTGAACGTACAACATTCCTAGAGGTTGGCATGCTGGAAAAAAAGTATTGAAGTTTGGGTTCCCTTCTCCCACACCTTGCCCTATCCATATTTTCATGTGGTGTTTATCAGTATCCTTTGTAGTATCTTTTATAATAAGCCAGTAAACAAAAATGTTCCCTGAGTTCTGTGAGCAGCTCTAGCAAATTAATTGAAACTGATAATAACAGAAACTTGGATTTATAGCAGGTTGGTCAGGAGCATGATTGAAACAACCCTGGGATTTATATTGGCATCTGAAGTGGAGGACATACTTAGGAATTGAGGACTCTACCTAGGATACCTGCTGCTACCTCCAGGTAGATAGTGTTATAGTTCAACTCGAATTAGGGAATACCCAGGTGATGTTGGCTTCTGCAACATTGCTTGCTTGGTGGGAAGAAAAAATGCCCACAAACCTGGTGTGAGAAGCGTGTTATGAGATTACACAAAACTGAGTTGAGTTTGTTTTTTTCTGTATAGAAATGTTTGTAACAGATGAATATGGGAAAGAATTTGCCCATTTAACAAAGAAGTGTTTCAAAGATTGTCTAATGTCCCCCAGTCATTTGCAGCAGACCAAGAAATCAAATCCAGGTTATCTGAATCCCAGTCCAGTAGTTGTTCCCAGTTGTCTTCAGAGAAGCACATCCAAGTACAGATAATGAAAAAGGCACAGAACGGCAAGTGTAGGAGAGGCAGTAGATAACAAGTTAGGCTTAGTGTTTTCAATAGATTTATTTATTAAAACAAAACAAAATAAGAGAAAAATCTTAATCTTCCTCTGCCCCCAAGAGGTTGATGGCTTCAGTTGGTTGTCTAGATGAGGTCTTGTTCAATTCTGGGGGAAGGGTAACTAGTAGGATCTCAGGCAACAGTTATCTGACAGGATGAAAAGATCAGATCAGAGCATTTAAAGATTTTATATTATTTTTATTTTTTTATTAAGCACTTTTATTGATTGACAATTCATATGGCTTAGCCAATTTTGTATTGCTGTAACAGAATACTTGAGCCTAGTTAATTTATAAATAATAGAAGTTTATGTAGCTCATGGTTCTGGAGGCTTAAAAATCCAAGAAGGGACTGCATTCTGTGAAGGCTTTTGTGCTACAAGACAACATCACAGAAGGCATAAAGTGGGAGAGAGCAGGGGAGAGAAAGGGAGGGAAAGGGTCCAAACTCCACCCTGTTATAACTAACCCACACTTTTGATAATGGCCTTAATCCACACTTGAGAGCGGTGCCCTATAACCTAATCACCTCTTAAAGGTTGTACCTCTTAACAGGTGCATGTTACAATGGCAATTCAGTTTCAACAGGCGTTTTGGGGAGTATTTAAACCATAGCATTAGACATAAAAGTTGAGCCTAGAATGATAGGAGACACACTAAAATTTACATTATTAGTAATTTAAACATCTGGAGTTTCAAACCAGGTGTAAATGGTTTTGTGAGTCTACTTTTTTTTGGTTTCACATTTTGTATGCAAATTACTTTATCCATGGAAAAAAATAAAATATTTACAAATAAGAATACAGATCCCTTCCACTGCTACTTTCTCATTATCTGCCATAGTTCCTTCCTCTTTGGTTTGTATCTTCCCAGACTTTTTTCTATTGATTTACATGCACATTTATATAGCCATAGAAAATGTATCATACTTTGAGAGCCAGGGCTGTGGCATAGCAGGTGAAGCTGAAGCCTGTGACTCCAGCATGCTATATGGGCACTGGTTTTTGTCCTGGCTGCTCCACTTCCAATCCAGCTCCAAACTGATGGCCTGGGAAAGGCAGTAGAGCATGGCCCAGTTGCTTCAGCCCCTGTCATCCACGTTGGAGACCCAGTTGAAGCTCCTGGCTCTTGGCTTCCACCTGGCTCAGCCCTGGCCTTTGTGGCCACTTGGAGTGTGAACCAGTAGATGCTCTGTCTCTCCTTCTCTCTCTACAGCTCTGACTTTCAAATAAATAAATAAGCCTTTTTAAAAAACACATTATGCCATTTGGGTGATTTTATTATATCATACTGAATATATTCTTCTTCTTAACAAGGATTTATTTATTTGAAAGACAGAGTGAAGAGAGAGTGAGGGACAGAGAAAGAGATTTTCCATCCACTGGTTCACTACCTAAATGACTGCAATGGTTGGGGTTGGGCCAAGCTGAAACCAGGAGCCAAGAACTCCATCGTGGTTTCCCATGTAGGTGGCAGAAGCCCAAGCACTTGGGCCATCTTCTATTGCTTTCCCAGGCACATCAGCAGGGATCTGGGTGGGAAGTGGAGCATCTGGGACTAAAACTGGTGCTCTGATATGGGATGCCAGTGTAACAAACAACAGCTTAACCTGCTGTACCTCAATTCCAGCCTCAAATATATTGTTCTGTATCTTGCTTTTTATTCAGGTTTGTATGCATGTATATTTTCCATATATGCAATCTAACTACCTCAATCATTCCATGTCATTAGCCTTTTTAGACAAAACATACTAGTTGTAATGCAGATTAATCATGTTTTTTCAGCCAGTCTCTTATTAATTGACATTTAAGAGGTTTATTATTATTTTTTCACAGTTGTCATGTATCATTTTGATTGGTATGTAGTGATATCTCATTATGGTTTTAATGTGCATTTCCCTAGTTGTTAATGCTATTGAACATCTTTTCATTTACTTATTTGCCCCATGTATATCCTCTTTGATGAAATATCTGCCATATCTTTTACCTATTTTATAGTGATACAGCTAATTTTATTTTTTAAGATTTATTTATTTATTATTATTTGAAAGTCAGAGTTACAGAGAGAGAGAGAGAGAGAGAGAGATAGATTGATTCCATCCACTGGTTCATTCCCCAGATGGCCACAATAGCTGGAGCTGTGCCAATCCGAAGCCAGGAGCCAAGAGCTTCTTCTGGGTCTCCCACAGGGGTGCAGGGGCCCAAGGACTTGGATCATTCTCTACTGCTTTCCCAGGCCATAGCAGAGAGCTGGATTGGAAGTGGAGCAGCCGGGACCCAAACCGGTGCCCATATAGAATGTCAGCACTGCAGGACACGGCTATATGCACTACACCACAGCACTGCCCCAGTTAATTTTATTATTGTTTATTTTTATACTTGTTGTTTTCCTTCTTTAAAGAAAATATAGCAGGCGTTTGGCTTAGCAGTTAACATACTGATTAGGACACCCATATTTCACTGTTGGTTCTGGATCTTTTGCTTTTTAAAGATTTATTTTTTATTTATTTGAAGTGCAGAGTGACAGAGAGAGGAGGGGAGAGACAGAGAGAGATATCTTCCATCTGCTGGTTCGCTCCTTAAGTGGCTGCACTTGCTGGGTTTGGGCCACACTGAAGCCAGGATCCCAGAACTGCATCCAGATCTCTGCTTCTGGGTCTTCTCTGTGGCTGTCAGGGATCCAAGCACTCAGGAAGTCTTCTGTTGCCTCCTCGGGATCATTAGCAGGTAGCTGGATCAAAACCAGAGCAGCCAGGACTCAAATTGGTGCTCTGATAGATGTCAGTTTTGCAAGTGGTAGCACAAACCACTCCACCACAATGCCAGCCCTTGGCTCTAGCTCTTGAGTCCAGATTCCTAATAATGCAGACCCTGGGAAGCAGTGGTAATGATTCATGTAGTTGGTTTCCTGTCACCTAAATGGGAGACCTGGATTGATTTCCTTACTCCCAGCTTTGGCATTTTGGGAGTGAATCAGCCAACAGGAGTGCTCTCTCTCTCTCTTGCTCTCTGCCATCCTGCTCTGCCCCTTAAAACAGCAAATAAAAATTTAAAATAATAAATTTTTTAAAAATTTAAAAATTTTTTATTGATATAAAGAGAACAGATTTGATGTGTGCCTGTGTGTAACTCCTGGTTCTGCCAGGAGTTCTGCTGCTGTGTAATTTTGGGTATGTTACTCAACCTCTCTGAACCTGTTTCCTCATCTGTTAACTATAGTATAGTAATGGAACATATACCACTGAAATGCTTTCAACAACTCAGTGAATTGTATACGTACTTGGCAAAGAGCCTGGCACATGATAGGCACTTAGCAAAGAGTGTGGATGAACCATTCTTTCTGACTGGTTTGCAGCATCATTGTGAGGCTCCAATGAGATAACAGCAGCTATGGTTTGAATATGGTTTGGGTCTCCAAGGATATATGTGATTTGAAGCTTGGTTCCCAAGCCTTGGTGGCAATACTGGGAAGTGCTGTGAAACTTTAAGAGATGGACCTTAATGGGAAATAGAGCAGCTGAGATAGCACTTTGTAATCTTGTGTATTGCAAGGGATCCAGATTATCTTAGCTTATTACAGAAATGGAGCATTTAAAATGATGACTCAGCCCTAGTAGGTTATATGTTTATAATGATTTATCCATTACTTCTAGATTATCCAATTTGTTGTCCTATGACTGTTCATAGTAGTCTCTTATGGTCCTTTGTATTTCTGTTATCAGTTGTAATGTCTCCTCTAATTTTTTTATTTTAGTTGGTTGAGTCTTCTCTCTTTTTTTCTAGATCTAGCCAAGAGTTTACCAAATTTATTTAGCTTTTCAAAGAAAGAATGCTTAATTTTATTGATCTTTTCTATTATTTTACCAACTTCTAGTGCATTTATTTCTGCTCTGATCTTTTTTTAAAGATTATTTATTTACTTGAAAGGCAGACTGATAGAAAGAGATCTTCCATCAGTTGGCTGCAACTGCTGAGGTTGGTCAGGCTGATGCCAGGAGCCCGGAACTCCATTTGGGTCTCACATGAGGATGGCAAGGGAGCATATAAGTCATTTTCTGTTACTTTCCCAGGAGCATTAATAGGGATCTGAAATGGAGCGGCAAGGACTAAAGCCAGCACTCATATGGGATGTCATGTAAAAAGCAGTGGCTTAAGCCCTTGCTTTGATTTTTATTATTTCCTTCCTTTTAATAAGATTAGGGCTAGTTTGTTCTTCTTTCTCTAGCTCCTTGAGATAAAAAGATGTTTATTTAAAATATTTCCTCTTTTTTCATGTAGACATTTATTGCTATGAACTTCCCCTTAGAACTGATTTTGTGACTTATGAGATTTGATATGTTATATTCCCATTTTTGTTTCTTTGAAGATATTTTTAAGTTTCCAGTTTAATTTCTTCTTTAATGTGATGGTTGATCAGAACCATACTCTGAAGAAATTGTAAATATGAACAGACAACTCTACTATTATATTATATCACATATTACTACTGTAAGGTAGTATTCAACTAAATAGAAAAATATCCTATATTAACACATGTTAATACTGCTAAAATATCCATACTACCTAAAGTGATAGACAGAGTCAGTGAAGTGTCTATCAAAATTTTAATCTCATTCTTTATAGAAATAGAAAAACAATCCTTGGATGTATTTAGAACCAAAAAGACCCTGAATAGCCTAAGAAATCTTTTGGAAAAAAAAAGATTTACTTTATTTATTTGAAAAACAGAGTGGCACAGAGAGAGAGATAAAGAGATTTTCCAGCTGCTGGTTCACTCCCCCAAATTGCCACAAAAGCCAAGAGTGGGCCAGGCTGAAACCAGGACTCAGGAACTCCACTCAGGTCTCCCACGTGGGTGCAGGGGCCCAAGTACTTGATTAATCTTTTCGCTGCTTTCCCAGGTGTATGAGCAGGGAACTGAATGGAAAGCAGAGCAGCAAGGACTCAAATCAAGCCTCCAATATAGGATGCCATCATAGCAAGCAGTGGCTTAACATGCTGTGCCACAACATTGGCCCCAAAGCAACATTTATCCCAAAACTGAAGGCATCACAATATGGACTGGATTTTTAAAGTATTTGTTACTTTTATTTATTTATTTGAAAAACAGAGGAAAGGAGGGAGGGAGGGGAAGGGAATGTGAAATGAATATTGAAAGATAGTCCAAATGCCCCGGGCTGGACCAGGCCAAATCCTGGATCCAGGAATTCCATCTGGGTTTCTTGCATTGGTGACAGGGACCCAAGTACTTTGACCATTACCTGTTGCCTTCCAGGGTGCACACTAGCAGGAAGCTGGATCAAAAGCAGAAGCAGGACCCAGAACCTAGGCACACTGGGATGTGGGAGTTCCAAGTGACTGCTTAAAGTGCTGTGCCACAACTCAAGCCCCTGAATTTAAAAATCTGTTATAAGGGGCTAACATAGTTATGCAACAGATTAAGCCATTGCCTGCGAGACTACCAACCAATATGAGTGCCAGTTTGAGTCCCAGCTGCTAGATTTCTAATCCAACTCCCTGAGAAGGCAGCAGAAGATGGTCTAAGTACTTAAGCTCCTGACACCCACTTGGGAGACCCAGATGGAGCTCCAGACTGCTGGCTTTGGCCTGGTGCAGCCCTGGCAGTTGAGGCCATCTGGGGAATGAACCAGGAGATGGAAGAACTCTCTTTCTCTCTCTCTCTCTCTCTCTCTCTCTCTGTCTCTCTGTCTCTCCCTCTCTCTCTCTCTGTAACTCTGCCATTAAAACAAATAAATAAATCTTTAAAATATGTATTATAAAGCTATAGAAATCATAATAGCACAGTGCTGACATAAAAACAGACACATAGACCAATGGAAAAGGATAGGAGTCCAGAAGTAAATTATGTGTCTATAGACCAATTAATTTTTGACAAAGATATTAACATATAGTGAGGACAGAACAGTCTCTTCCATAAATGATGTTGGGAAAATTGGATATCCACATACAGAAGCATTAAAATGGAACCTTATCTCACCTTTTATACAAGAATCAATTCAAAATGAATTTAAGACTTAAATGTAATACCTGAAACTATAAAACTGCTAGAAGCAAACAATGGAAGAGTTCTATGACATTGATCTGACCAGTGATTTCATGGATATTACTCCAAAAGAACTGGCAACAGAGGCAACAACAGACAAGTGGGATGACATCAATCTAAAAAGGTTCTGTACAGAAAAGGAAGCAATTAATAAAGTGAAGACAACCCACAGATGGGCAAAAATATTTATAAACCCTACATCAGATAAGGGGCTAATATATAAAATTTATAAGGAACTCAAGCTACTCAATAATAATGAAAAAACCAGGTTAAATATGAAAAGAACTGAAATAGACATTTCTCAAAAGAAGGAATAAAAAGATATATGCAAAAGTGCTCAACATCTCTAATCATAAGAGGAATATAAATAAAAAAATTGAGATGCCACCTCACGTTTGTAAGACTGGCTATTAGAAGAAGATGAAAGATAAAAGTTGTTGCTGAGGATCTGGAGAAAAGGGAAAACTTATACACTATTAGTGATATTGTAAATTAAAACAGCCATTTTAGAAAACAACATGAAGATTCCTCAAAAAAGCTAAAAATAGGTCTGGGCATTGTGGAGTGACAGGCTAAGCTGCTACTTGAGACGCTGGTATCCCATTTCAGAGCACCAGTTCAAGTCGTGGCTGCTCCACTTCTAATCCATCTCTACTGCTGATGAACCTGGGAAAGCAACTGAAGATGACCCAAGTACCTGGATCCCTCCCACCATGTGGGAGACCCAGATAGAACTCTGAGATCCTGGCTTCACTTTGGCCCAGTCCCGAGCCTTGTGGCCATTTAGGAGGTAAACCCGTGGATGGAAGACCTCTTTTCTCTATCTTGCCCTCTTTCTGTCACTGTTTTAAATAAAATAAATAAATATTTTAGAAACTAAAATTATAATATGATCAAGCAAGCCCAATACAGGGTGCATAGCCAATGAAAGTGAAATCAGTATGTGTAAGAAATGTCTGCATTCCCAAGTTCATTGTAGCATTATTGACAATAGTCGACATATAGAAGTAACCTATGTGTTCATTAATGAATGAATGAATTTTAATGTGGTATGCATATACAGTAGAATACTATTCAGAGTTATAAAACCAGGAAATTCTGTCATTTGTGACATAATGGGTGAACCAAGAAGACATTATGTTAAGTGAAATAGGCAAGGCACAGAGAGATAAATACTGTATGATCTCTCTTAAATAGAGAATCTAAAAAAGTAGAACTCATAGATGTAGAGAGTAGAATGGTGTTTAGCAGGGGCTTTAGAGGAGAGGACAGGAAAAAGGTACAAGTTGGTCAACTGGAAAAAGTTACAGTTAGATATGAGGAATAAGTTCTGGTATTCTATTGAGCAACATGGTGAGTATAACTAATAATGTATATTTAAAAATAATTAAGAGAGGGTTTCAAATATTCTCACCCCAAATAAATGTTAGGGGTGATGGAGGAAAAATAACGTAGTGAGATGAATGGAGCATGAAGTTACATCAGAAAAATATCTTTGAAAAACTTGATGGCCATGAAAACAAGTGTGACTTGTATGCTTCAGAAAGGGCAATGTCTTAGCAGCTGTTGTTGCATCTGTGCTGGATAAGGGCAAGTTGTGCAAGCTAGGAACCTGGCCTGGCAGGGAGATTAAGTGAATGGCCAGGGGGGCTGTTTCCTTTGGTAATTTCTAAGGCCTCCTGAAAAGTGGTAACTAACCTGAATTTGTAAAAGAAAAAGAGTGAGAGCTCGCCTGGGAACTAGTTCCAAGCAAAAGTGAGAAACGTGGCTCTCATTTATGCCAAGAATTGCTTCCAGATGAGTCACCTATTAAAAATAGTCAATGAAAGAACCTAAAAAAAACAGCATAGAAATAATCAGGCTGCTAGGGATGGCCAATGCAATTTCTAGATTTCCAAGTAGAGGTGCAGAGGCATGAGTGTTCTCTGCCATATGAATCTATGTACAAGCCATTTATTTCAGCAAGCAATTTCTCAAGCAGCTGAAGGACTTTGAAGACAATATTTACCAAACTGTCTTTAACTTTAGGTTACATTTTACATCTCGAACCCCTTAAAATTAAAAAAAAATTAATTATGTAGAACAAAGCAGTTATTTTAAGATAAAAATAAAATCTGTATTTCAAAGATAGCATTAGCAAAGATAGCATTCAAATGTAGCATAATTCTAAAAAAATGATTATAGTGTATATAAAGACACATAATTTTTCCCTTTAAAATTAATACAGGGCAGGTATTTGACCAAACATTTAAGATGCCAGTTGGGATGTCCACATTCCATATAGCAGAGGCTGGGTTCAAGTTCCAGCTGTGCTCTCAATTCAAGCTTCTTGCTTCTGTGCACCCTGGGAGACAGCATGTGATGGCTCAAGTGATAGGTTCCCTATCACCCATGTGGGAGACCTGAATTGAGCGCCTGACTCCAGGCTTCAGCCCAGTCCAGAATTCCAGACCTTGCCAGTATTTGAAGAGTGAACAAGCAGATGGGAGCACTGTCTCTCTCTCTCTCGTTTTCTGTCTCTCTGTCTCTATGTGTGTGTGTGTGTGTGTGCCAGCCACTTCTCAAATAAATCAATAGACAAAATTTTTAAATAAAAAATAAAATTTATATATAAGTGTAAATATGTCTATATGTAAGTGTAAATTGTAAAAGTGTAAAAGTGCTATTTGTGAACAAGAGAATTTGAAACTAGCATATGTTTAATTTGAAACATAAAGTTGAATAAAGAAAAGAAAATGGGCCAGTGCTGTGGTGTACTAAGTAAAGCCATGGCCTGCAGTGCCGGCATCCCATATGGGCGCCGGTTCAAGTCCTGGCTGCCCCACTTCTGATCCAGCTCTCTGCTTGTGGCCTGGGAGAGCAGTGGAAGGTGGCCCAAGTGATTGGGCCTCTGAACCCACATGGAAGACCTGGAAGAAGCTCCTGGCTCCTTGCTTAGGAGCAGCCCAGTTAATTGCAGCCATTTGGGGAATAAACCAGCAGATAGAAGACTTACCTCTCTACCTCTGCCTTTCTGTAATGCTGCCTTTCAAACAAATAAATCTTTAAAAAAAAGAGAAAGAAAAGAAAAGTGAATATATATAACAATTATTAGATTAAATATAAGGGATTTCATCTTTTATTAAAACCAATCAATGTTTATTTTTTTAAACAAATTATTTATTTATTTGAAAAAGTTACACAGAGAGAGGAGAGGCAGAGAGAGAAAGAGAGGTCTTCCATCTGCTCGCGGGTCCACTCCCCAACTGGCTGCAATGGCTGGAGCTGCACTGATCTGAAGCCAGGAGCCAGGAGCTTCTTCTGGGTCTCCTACGTGGGTGGAGGGGCCCAAGAAATTGGGCCATCTTCTTTTTTTATTTTTATTTATTTTTTTATTTTTTTAATTTTTTGACAGGCAGAGTTAGACAGTGAGAGAGAGAAACAGAGAGAAAGGTCTTCCTTCCATTGGTTCACCCTCCAAATGGCCGCTACAGCCAGCGTACTGCACCAATCCAAAGCCAAGAGCCAGGTGCTTCCTCCTGGTCTCCCATGCGGGTGCAGGGCCCAAGCACTTGGGCCATTCTCCATTGCCTTCCCGGGCCACAGCAGATAGCTAGACTGGAAGAGGAGCAACCGGGACAGAACTGGCGCCCCAACCGGGGCTAGAACCTGGGGTGCTGGTGCCGCACGTGGAGGATTAGCCTAGTGAGCTGTGGCGCTGGCGTTGGGCCATCTTCTACTTCTTTCCCAGGCCATAGCAGAGAGCTGGATCGAAGTGTAGCAGCCGAGACTGGAACTGGCGCCCATATAGGATGCTGGCACTGTAGGCAGTGGCTTTACCTGCTATGCTGCAGCACTGGCCTCAGGGATTTAATCTTATAACTACTTTCATTATCTATTTTTTTATTTCATGTTCAAATCACCCCTTTAAAAATATCTTGTATTGGCCGGCGCCATGGCTTAACAGGCTAATCCTCCGCCTTGCGGCACCGGCACACCGGGTTCTAGTCCCGGTTGGGGCGCCAGATTCTATCCCGGTTGCCCCTCTTCCAGGCCAGCTCTCTGCTATGGCCCGGGAAGGCAGTGGAGGATGGCCCAAGTCCTTGGGCCCTGCACCCCATGGGAGACCAGGAGAAGCACCTGGCTCCTGGCTTCGGATCAGTGAGATGCGCCGGCCGCAGCAGCCATTGGAGGGTGAACCAACGGCAAAAAGGAAGACCTTTCTCTCTGTCTCTCTCTCTCTCACTATCCACTCTGCCTGTCAAAAAGAAAAAAAAAAAGAAAAGAAAAAAGAAAAAAAACATCTTGTATTTGTGGGGATTTATATTATTGGAGAAGGGTACCATATCATATTGAGGGAACTCAGGCCTAAAAGCAGGCCAGACTAATGCCATCCCACAGCTCCCTGCCAGGGAGCGTACAACCTCAGCACCTTCCCAACAATAAACATAACTGGGTGGAAGTCCCTTATAACAAATACTTACCAAACATGTCAAGATCTAGGTTTACAAAAAAACAAGCTAGAAAGACTGCTTCTCTCCTCCTCCTCTCCTCATTCACAGTAACTAATGTGTAACTACTATCTTTATTCCTTGGTTCCTTGGAGACAATGTGCTAAAGTGCTAAAGACTTTCAAATACCCCTAGATTGCGAGCCCCTGGGGCATAGTCTACCAGCCCCTCCTATTGTACTGTTTAGAGCTTCTCTTCTTACTTAAATAAAACTTCACTTCTACTCTCACCATTCTGTCTGGCCTGGCAGATCCTCATGGACACCAGGACAGGAGCTCGGATTCATCACCAGTTTTCCCATAACAATATTTACTTGTCAGATTAACAAAACTAAGAATATGACTCTAGCTATTGCACATGTAATATTATATGAAGCCAGTTTTTTAGAGTTCATGGAAAAATAAGCTTGTCTTTTCATTCCATTTTTCCACAAACTTTTCAAAGTGTGCTCATATTTTCTACAATAACATGGACTCTTAGCTTTTGTAACTATATTAAAAAAGTCCTTGTGTCTAATGATTTTAACTACTTGTTATAATAATGGATGAGTGTAGCCTAACAGAAGATGTTTATATTTCCTAAATTTTATGTTTTTTAATAAAACAACTGTCTGGTTACTATAAGAGTAGGCTTCAAAAAGTTCATGAAAAATTGAATTTTGGTGTGTAGTTTCTTTCATAATATATGCATTTCCCATAACTTTTTATAATGGACTATTTGTATGCATGGATTTCAAAACTCAAAATGTTTTTCCACAAACTTTTTGAGCTAAATCTTCATAATTTTCATCATTTAAATATAACGTGTTATGAGAGATTTCAGACTGTCGTTTGAAAATAAATGGAGACTCTTTATTCCCTGGAAATAAGAACTAAATTAAATGTGGATTTTGCTCTGTTTTCTCTCCCTTACCTTTTTTAAAATATTATATGTATCTTCATGTGTTGTATAACATTTTTTATAATACTATTTCTTAAATTGTTAGGTTGAATCATGTGAAATTCCTGTTTTATGGTATAAAATATTAGCACTTTAAAATATTAGCAACTTACATATCTGGTGAATATTTTGAGACCAATTTTCAAAATTATTTTTATGTTTTCCATTAAATTATATGTCAGTATCAGTATTATAGTGTTTCCCTTTTTTTTTTAAAGATTTATTTATTTATTTGAAAGTCAGAGTTACACAGAGAGAGGGGAAGCAGAGAGAGAGAGAGAGGTCTTCCATCCAATGGTTCACTCCCCAGATGGCTGGAACTGCGCCAATCCGAAGCCAGGAGCCAGGAGCTTCTTCTGGGTCTCCCATGCTGGTGCAGGGGCCCAAGGACTTGAACCATCTTCTGTTGCTTTCCCAGGCCATAGCAGAGAGCTGGATTGGAAGTGGAGCTGCCGGGTCTCGAACTGGCGCCCATATGGGATGCCGGTGCTTCAGGCCAGGGCGTTAACCTGCTGCGCCACAGCTCTGGCCCCAATGTTTCCTATTTTTACCTAATGCTAATAATTATATATATAACACTGTTTAAACAATTTAAAAAAATCTGTGAAGATCAAAACCAACAGAGCAAGTGGCAATGTTTAGCCAAAGTAAACTGTCTGACGACTGATTTATGAGCATGCTTATATGATTTTCTCTAACCAACAACCAATGTGAGTGGTCTCTTCATATGCACTCATATACATTCAAATGGTTTAATTTTAAAGTATAAACATATTTGAATAATTATTTCATTTTAACTTAAATTTAAAGTGAAATGAATTCCATTACTACCAAGAAGTACCTTCAGAGATTCCTAGAAGTTGTGAATTGAGTTGGTAAATACTGTGCTTAAGAAAGGAAAGAGCTTAGGGATGCTGAACGGTGAACGGATGACAATGCCCCAAAATGTATGCCAATGACCTTTAACAAACTTTAAAATTCAAATAATGAGTGATATTGTTCATCCATCTTTCTGCCTCAAACTAAACGAAACATAAGATCCTATCAAAACACTGATGTTTTTGTCATCTTGTCACTCCTCTACTGGCTAGCTTAGAATAATTTCATCTATCCTATAATCAAGACCGCATTACTTAGTTTGACACATATGGCTCTTCTTAATCTAGCCATCTCCTAACCAATTAAGTTTGTCTTCCTCGCCCCTGCAAAAGCTCCTTTCTTTCCAGCATGGCCAGCTCCCTACCTGAATGCCTTTTTAAATACTATTTATTAAACTGTTAGGTTGAATTATATGAAATTCTTGTTTTGTGGTACAAAATATTAACACTTTAGGGTTGTTCATCTTAATACAAAGTCTTTCAAATCTCTTTTTTCAAGATAAACTCTATCTATCCTTCAAGTCCCAAACTATATTCCACTTCCATTAAGAAGCTTCCTTTCATGATTTCAGTTCATGGCGACCCTTCCCTTTCCAGAAATCTTATCATATTTATCTCTCACAATGTTAAAAACTGTTTTCACATACATGTATCTGTGTATGTTACACATACATGCCCCCCACTGTGTATCAGTATGTAATATTATATGTTATGTTGATTTTCCAGGATGTAAAGTCCTATAAAACCTGCTACTGGGGCCTCATTATATTGCAGTGGGTTAGGCCGCCACCTGAGATGCTGGCATCCTTAACGAGCACCAGTTCAAGTCTCAGCTGCTCCACTTCCAGTCCAGCTTCATGCTAATGCACCTAGGGAGCAGCAGAAGGTAACCAAGTACTTGGACCCCTACCACCCATGTGGGAAACATGGATGAAGCTCCTGACTCCTGGCTGTTGGCTCCTGGCTTTGGTCTGGCTCACCCTGGCCATTGCAGCGATCTGGGGAGTGAACCAACAGATGTAAGATCTCTCTTTCTCTCTCTTCTCTCTCCCTCTGTGTCTCCCTTTTTTTAAAAAGATGTATTAATTTTTTGAAAGAGTTACAGAGTACACACTTTCATCCGCTTGTTCACTCCCCAGATGGCTGTAAAGCCAGGGCTGGCCCAGGATGAAGCCAGGATTCAGGAGCTTCATCTAGGTCTCCCATATGGGTGATAGGAGCCCAAGCACTTGGGCTATCTTCTACTGCTTTTCCCAGGCTATTAGCAGGGAGCTAGATTGGAAGTGGAGCAGCAGGGACTTGAACTGGCCCCCATATAGGATGCCGGTTTTACAGGCCATGGCTTTATCTGCTAGGCCATAGCACTGGTCCCTCAAATAAATAAATCTTTAAAGAAAAACTTGGTGTAAGACACCCTGCTTTGTATTAACCTTCAGATTATCTTCCCAAATAAATGACTTTAAGGACATTTCAGGAGGCCCAGCACTTTCGCTTTGGTTTAAAAGGAGGGAAATTGCACTAGGAGAACATAGGCTAGAGATCACAGACTCAAATGTCTTCAGCAGCCCCTCCAAAAAATAATATAATCGTGAAGACTGGGTACAAGCTCAACAAGGAGATGGTGAAGGAAAAGGAAGATGTAAACCGAAGAAAGTACACCCCACCTCAAAAGCAATTCAATTCATATCTGTCAAAACAGTCAGGAATAAAAAAATCCAATGATCCAATTCAACCCTTCACTTAGGCTCCCTGAAATGGTAGGCATCTGTGAGCCCAGGTACCCTCTGGAGCCATGAAAGGAGCAAATAAAGATAAAACTCTTATCCCAGGGTGAAAGCTTCTGTGACTTAGTGTCCCACTGTCTGATTCTTCGTCTTCCCTCTTTTTGGTGTTGCATTATTGAGTTTTATCTGACCTCCCTGGTTCCAAATCTTTATTATTTGGTCTTATCTGACCTTACTGGATACACTTCTTCTGTTTTGTTTCCTGACAGTTTTCTCAGTATCAATCCCTGTCTCTGGAAATTTAAAGTTTGTCTAATTCTTTGAGGCCAACAATCTGATTTCATGACCCTACCTTCCAGCCTCTTTCATCTCCATTAACACCTCTAACTTCCCACAGATTCCACCTTGGATAGAGTTTTAGCCTGATCCTTGGCTGAAGAGTTGGTTTTCTGGTATAGTAGAAAACTGAGATGAACTTAGAGTCCCCTTAATTCAGAAAAATCTGAGGAAGAATTTGAGCAAAGGTCCTAAATGAACTTGGTAACTAAATTCTAACATATCTTAAAGCCCCAGTTTGGCCTGAGCATTTGGTCCTGCATAACTTTAAATTTCATAAGAATAAACATCTAAGCTATTGATGTCCCATAGAAATACCTGTGAGTAACTATTAGCTGTAGGTAACTAGCAAACACATGTATGACTAGGGGACTGAATTGTTAATGTTATTTAATTTTTCCTAATTAAAATTTAAACCCCATGTAGAAAAATTTTGTCCCCATGTAGGTGAGAAATTCTACCTTGAAAGTGTATTTAGGACCTTGTGTAGATGTCATTATAAATTCATTGTTTGAAGAAAATGAAAAGTTCATTGGACCTATTTAGAGAGACTATAGGCTAGGGCGTAGAACAAACCTCAACAAATTTATTTTTTTAATTTTTTTGACAGGCAGAGTGGACAGTGAGAGAGAGAGACAGAGAGAAAGGTCTTCCTTTGCCGTTGGTTCACCCTCCAATGGCTGCCGCGGCTGGCGCACCTGGCGCACCGTGGTGATCCGAAGCCAGGAGCCAAGTGCTTCTCCTGGTCTCCCATGGGGTGCAGGGCCCAAGAACTTGGGACATCCTCCACTGCACTCCCGGGCCACAGCAGAGAGCTGGCCTGGAAGAGGGGCAACCAGGACAGAATCCGGCGCCCCAACCAGGACTAGAACCCAGTGTGCCGGCACTGCAGGTGGAGGATTAGCCTATTGAGCCGCGGCACCAGCCTTATTTTTCCAATTTTTTTAAAGATTTATTTATTTATTTGAAACTTAGAGTTACACAGAGAGAGGAGAAGCAGAGAGAGAGAGAGAGAGAGAGAGAGAGAGGTGTCTCCCATCCACTGGTTCACTCCCCAATTGGGCAAAGCGGCTGGAGCTGTGCCGATCTAAAGCCAGGAACCAGGAGCTTCCTCTGGGTCACCCACGTGGGTTCAGGGGCCCAAGCACTTGGGCCATCTTCCACTGCTTTCCTAGGCCATAGCAGAGAGCTGGATGGGAAGTGGCGCAGCCGGGACTTGAACTGGTGCCCATATGGGATGCCAGCACTGGCTACGTCACAGCCTTGGCCCCAGCAAATTTAAAATTATTTAAATCATACAAAGCATGTTCCCTGACCACAATGATATGAAATTAGAGGGGCTAGCACTATAGTGCAACAAGTTAGGGAATGGCTTGTAGCACTGACATCCCTTATGGGTGCTGGTTCATGTGCTGGGTGCCCCACTTCTGAACCAGTTCCCTGGTAATGTGCCTGGGAAAGCAGCAGAGAATGGCCAGAGTCCTTTGGGCCCTGCACCCACGTGGGACACAAGATCCAGGTCTACCCAATAAGGCTGGTTCCTGAATCCCCACCTTTAGGGGACCAAAAGTTTTGGCCTGTGCCAACAGATTCAGAGTCCAGGTCTGTAACAATAGAAACCAGTACTGGACAAGCCCCCATAGACCCAGGCTCCAGGCTCCAGAACCACTCATGTAAATTCGTGTACCAGGTCCTGTTGCCCCAGGACCTTGTCTAGTCTTCACGGATCTAGCCTCCAGGATAAGACTTAGATCTTCAGACTTCAGGCTGGCCCAAGTGGGCCCTGACTCCAGGCTGATTCCTACAGCTCTGGGCTGAAGGCCAATCACCATGGAGCCCAATGCAAACAACCCCAGTCTCTAGACAAGTCCCTGTGGATTCAGGCCCCACAGCTGTCTTAGCAGCAAGTCAGCACCAGGCTTCAGGCTCCAATACCCATAGTTTCGTGCTGTAGCCTAGAGGATTAAATATATAGGCCTGCTCCAACATATTTAGGGTCCTGACTAATTCCAGTATATCTTGGTATAAGACAAGCCCCTGTGGACTGAGGTTCCAGAACCAACTTTGCAAATTCAGGTTCAATCCAGCCCCCATGGAACCCGAACCCAGATCTTCTGCCAACTCAGGCTTTAGGCCCACTCTAGAAACTGAGTAATCCCAATGAAGTCAAACTCCAGGCCCATCCCAGTAGATTCCATGCCATGCCCATCCCAATGCTTGGCCAGTCTGTGCATACACAGGCTCAAGGCCAACCCAGTACTAGGTCAGCCCCTAAGAACCTAGGCTTCAGGCCAGCCTGTGAATGGAGGCTACATGCCCACACTCATGGATGTAGGCTCCAGGCCCAACAGCATGGTACCTTATACCAAGCCTGCCTGACTGATAACCCAGGAATCAGGTCAGCATGCCCAAGGATCCCAACAGCAAATCTACCTGTGTACCACATCAAAAAGCTTGCCCCAAACCTCTGTATAGGCTAATAATTGGTGAAGGGCTTTCATCTTTAAATGCACAGGTGTCAATGTAAAATAACAACAAACATGAAAAAACAAGGACACATAGCATCACCAAAAGAACACAATAATCTCCCAGTAGTTGACCCAAATGAAATGCAGATATACAAGCTGCCTGACAAAGAATTAAAAATTCTTTTTTTAAAGGAAATTCAGTGAACTTTAAAAAATACCGTACATGACCAAAACTTGAAATTTAATAGAGAAATTATAGATAGACAGATAGATATGGAAAGAGGGAGATAGAATTTTGGAGCTGAAAACTGAGAACAACAAAGAGCAGAATTCATCAAAGGAAAAAAATATGTGAACTTGAAGTTAGGCCATTTCAAAATACGAAGTCAGACAAGAAAAAAAAATGGAAAGAAACAGAAAGCATATGAAATTTATGGGACAGAATCAACAGAGTAAATATTTGAGTTATAGGAGTTCATGAAGATAGTCAAAGGTATATAAAACCAATTTAAGGAAATAATAGTAAAAATCTATCTAAATCTGGGCAATGATATAAATATCCAAATGGGGTGGGCTTTGTGGTACAATGGGTTAAACCCCAGCTTGGGACACCCCCATCCCATATCAGAGTGCTAGTTTGAGGCCTGGATCCCCTGCTTCCAATCCAGCTTCTTGCTGATGCTCTTGGGAGGGCAGCATTTGATGGCTCAAGTATTTGGGTTCCTAAAACTCTTATTGGAGACCTGGATGGAGTTCTTGGTTTCAGGCCTCAACCTTGGCCACCCAGGCTGTTGGAGGTATTTGGGAAGTGAATCAGTGAATGAAAACTCTCTCTGACTCTGTCTCTTCCTCTCTCCCTCTCTCTCCATCGTTCTGCCTTTCCAATAAATACATAAATCTTCTAAAAAAGAAATGTAAATCAAAACCAAAATGAGATGAAACATCACACTCACTAGAACAGATATGATTTTTAAAATAATAACAGGTGTTGAGGAGAACTTATAAATCGGAATCTTTATGGAATATAAAATTGACAGATACTTTGGAAATAGTTTGACATTCCTCAACAGGTTTAACAGTTATCATATGATTCAATTGTAGTATAGGTGTATATCTGAAGGTTTTGAAAGATGAAAATTAAAAAGAGAAATAACACATATGTCAACATAAAAACCTGTACACAAATGCTCACGACAGTATTCTTTTTTTAAAAAAAATTATTTATTTATTTATTTGTTTGTTTGTTTGAAAGAGTTACACAGAGAGAGAGAGAAGGAAAGGAGATAGAGAGGGAGAGAGAGAGAGAGGTTTTCCATCCACTGGTTCACTCCCCATTTGGCCACAATGTCCAGAGCTGCGCTGATCTGAAGCCAGAAGCCAGGAGCTTCTTCCGGGTCCCCCATGCAGTTGCAGGGCCCAAGGACTTGGGCCATCTTCTGGTAGTATTACTTTTAATGTACAAAAAAGGGAACATTCAAATATCTGTAAACTGAAAATGAAAAAAATTCATATCCATACTATGGAATATTATTCAGTAATAAAATGAAATGAAACTGATATTTGCTACAACATGGATACACCTTGCAAACATTATGCTAAGTGAAAGAATTTGATCATAATAACTTATATATTGCTTTATTCTATTTATGGAAAATTTACAGAACAAATTTATAAAGCAGAAAGAAGTTAAGTGGTTGGGTAGGATGGACAGAATGAGTTGTGGGTAACAGTGCAAAGGTACAAGATTTCTATCTTGGATGGTAAAATGTTACAGAATTGTGTTGATAGTTGCCTAACTATGTACTCTATGAAAACACTGAATTATACACTTTAAATGAGCAAATTGTACAGTATGTTAATGACATCTCAATAAAGATATTTTTAAAAATGGTACAGAAAAGTCTTCACCCTATTTTTCCTAGTGGTAATATCTTATATAACTATAGTACAATATCAAGAGCAGGAAACTGATATTGGTATAACAGGCAGATCTTATTAGATTTCACCCATTTTATATGCATTTATTAGCATACTTGGGTGCAGTTTTATTATATGTTACCGATTTGTGTAGCCACCACCTCAACCAAAATACATAGCTGTTCTTTCACCACAATGGAGCTTCCCTGGGCTATACCCCACCATCTTCCCATCCCTAGTAGTACTTGTTTTTGTCATGTCAGCTGCAAACAACCTAGCTTTGCAAAGAAATGCTATAGTTGAAAGAAATGTAACATGTCTAATGTTGAAACTGTACTTATCTCAGACTAGTGGTTCAGTGTCTGTCCAGTGCTCACTATTGCTGTGCCTACCTCAATTTTTTTTAAGATTTGTTTTTATTTGAAAACCAGAGTGATAGAGATAGGGAGACATACAGAGACAGAGAGATCTTCCATATGCTGGTTCACTGCCCAAATGCCCACAACAGCCAGAAATGGGCCGAGCAGAAGCCAGGAGTTTGAAACTTTATCTGGATTTTCCATGTGGGTGGCAGGAACCCAAGTATTTAGGCCATCTTCTGGTGCCTTCCCAGATGCATTAGCAGGAGGCTGGGTTGGAAGTAAAGGATCTTGGACTTTGAACCATCAACACTGGTATGGGATACCAGTCTCCCAAGTAGCAACTTAACCCCCTGGGCCACAACTGTCGCCTCTCCTTCATATTTTTTAAAGTAATTTGTGACATGCCTGTGAATTTTTTGAGATGTTCTGAATAATGTCATTGCATAGTTTAGGAACTGCCACTATAAGTAGCCTGTAAGGTGTCTACAGCAGGTAAAGGGCCCTTCTGCTTCCAGACACGGAATCCAGGGAGTGTCCCTATCATTGACCTTGAAGAATAACTTTAGGTGTGCATTTGACACAACAGCTAAGGTGCTACTTGGGATGCCAGTATCCCATATCAGAGTGCCTGGGTTCAAGTCCTGTCTCCACTTCCAATTCAAGATTTCTTCTAATGTGTATCCTGGGAGGCAGCAGATGATGGGTCAAATAGTTGGGTCTCTACCTTCCACATTGGAGACCCAGACTGAATTCCTTGCTCCTGGCTTCAACTTGGCCTAGCCCTGGCTGGTGTGGGCATTTGTGAAACAGGAAATGAGAAATTTGTCCCTCTGTCTTTCAAATACACAATAAAGTAAATAAATATGTACAAAAAGAATGATTCCTTCCACCTGAGCACAAAAGTCCATCACTATGCTCTTTCCCTAAGTTATTTGATATTCAGCATGCTAGGAAGTAAGATCATCTCATTCTTATTGGTTTTCCACATTCGGCAGTCCTTTCCCTGCAAATAGCTGGAAAAAAAAAGTGCTTTTGCTCTTCTGGAACACAATATAAATTCTTGGCTTTAAGCTACAGATTATGTGCCACCTGAAACATACAATGATGGCAATTTTATCTAGATAACCTATGCCTTCTGTTTTGTGGTGCCTATAGCTTCTTAGATAATTTTTCTCCATTTTTCCTATGATGTAACCCTAAATAATGTAGGATTTGAATTGCTAAATCAAGTTCAAAGTGTTTCTGAGATTAAATATCTTTGCTGTTCTGTTTGAGATTGTGTCCTAAAATGTTACAAAAAGAATTGCTTTATCTCTCTCCTTTTCCTTTTCCTATAAATCTTTCCTTGCATTATGTAGTGTAAATAAACTAGTATACAAATTAGAAGACCCAAGTTCCAGCCTCAGCTTTGCCATTAACTTGTTGTGCTCTTGGTTAAATGAATCACCTTCTTTAAACAACAGAATCCTTATCTATAAAATATGGGAGTAATTTCTACGTTCCCTTCCTTCTCTAATATAATGAGGCTCTATGATTGAGATTCCACTCCAAGGTTCCCTTCTGTGAATCTTTCCATTTCTGACCTAATGTCTGGAAAACATTTGAATGTTTTCTGAAGAAGAAAAATATCATATAAATAAATGTCCTCATGATAGTGTAAATGAGGATCAAGAAAGAATGAAAAGACTACCAGGAGTAATAAGGCAGCATATTTTACTATGAGAGCGCAAATAAATATAGAAGTAATTGGATTATTTAAAATAATTCCCCATCATTTCTTAATTCTGTATACCATTACGTAAATAAAGAAATTTCTTTACAAAGTTAATACAGGGAATCTTAATTTTCTTACAAGTGGGAAAAAAACCTCAATGGACCTTGGTGATTGAAAACAAACCTATTTTTTAAAAAATGAGAAAACAAATTTGACTACAGCATTAAATTGAGATCATGCCTGATAATTTATAGAAAAAAATCAGAAATCAGAAAACAGATTTACTAAAAAGAAGGGAAAACACTTTATAGGCTTGTCAGGTCAATTGATGTGAATTAAACCAATGATTACAATTTAATGCAGGGGAATTCTTATACATATAAATATATATATATATATTTGAACAAATTATTTACATAATAGAGTGCCATGTTTGTGCTTATCCTTGTTTATTGTTTGCTTGAACTAACAGACTGATGTGCCTTATGTGGTATATCATTATAAGTCAAAACCTGCCTAGAATGGAAGTTGAGGTCTCTCAATTAACAGTTTTCTCTCTGAAAGACTGTAAGTTTAGTATTTTTGTTGCAACAGTGTAAATAACTTAGGTATAAAAAGGAAGAAACTTTCTTCTGTCTACGCCCAGAATATATAGAATTGCAGAGGAAATATCCACTCCAAAGAATGCTTTACTGTCTCTTTATCCCCAAAATAATGATAAATGACAGCCTGCAAAAATTATATCCAAATGTTGATGTCTGGGGAACAGATGATAATTGTATAAGAAGAATGGGCTATTGGTGAATGGTGATTGACAGCACAGGTCAGAATGTGGAAAGCACGTGTTGGGCTCCTTCAGATCCCGGGGAGTTGCTGACAGCTCACTCTGCAGTTCACTTCCTTCTCACCCCAGCAGCAATTTGGAATGGATGCTAAATTTTTCTCAACCTGGGAAGATGAAGCCTCAGTGAAAACTTCTCTCCACTAATGTGAAAAATTTTCTAGGCTATATGGAGCATTACTGCAACTTTCAACAAAAAGGATTGAACAATGCTGAATAACTTCTGTTTCTATTGTACTCACCTGGTAAATATCATCCAGCTGTGACGATAGGTTCTGTGTAATTTCAGTTGGAAGGACAGATCAAAGCCCATTTGGAAGTAGACACTTAGGTAAAGATATTCAGTCACAAAAGATCTTCTCTGCTAGGTGGAGGCCAACAGAGCAATGTAAAAACACATCAATGCTTTCCTACAATAGGACTTATAGATAATATTCAATTAACATAATTTGGTAATATATTAAAGCAATTGATAACTACAAAGTAATATACTGATGTGTGTTCTGCTTGTAAAATATTAACATTTTATTTTTAAGTCTAAAATCCTCTCTTACTACCATCCAGAAGTTCTGTCCTTCTTGTACTCCTCCAAGCTAACTGTTGTATCAGTGTGATGTGTAACCTCTCAGAATTTTATTCTATTAGTTTATAAATTGATATTTTAGTAGTCAAAATGCTGACAATTTCATATGGTTTCACCTAATATTATTTAAAATACCATACTATAAATATCTCTCTACAACTTTCTTTTTTAAAGATTTATTTATTTATTTGAATGGCAGAGTTACAGGTAGAGAGAGGGAGAGACAGAGAGGTCTTCCATCCGCTGGTTGACTCCCCAAATGGCCGCAACGACCAGACCTGAGCTGATGGGAAGCCAGGAGCTAGGAGCTTCTTACGGATCCTATATGTGAATGCAGGGGCCATTCCAATGTGCAATTCCAACAGAAAAAGTGGATGGAACGTGTTTTTATGTTACTACTTAGAAAGATCAGCCATACTTTTGGGCTCGACTTGATAGAAAACACAACAAACAAATTGACAAAAGATCTAAAAATTTTCTACATTCAAAAGACAATTCAAATGAATTTTTTGGAATATTGAGGAGGACTTCAAACCTGTTCCAGAGTGCTGGATACCGAGTTTTCACTGAGGCTTCATCTTCCCAGGAATAGAACAGTTAAATGGGAATCCAGTGCCTGATGAAAATGGACACATTCCTGGCTGGGTAACAGTAGAAAAAAAAAAAACAGTATTGCTGGCATTCCTCTGTGGTTAATTAGAATTTGAAATTACCTTGGTATTAAAGCCTCACCCTAAAGATCCTGGACTCTTGGAAATTAGTGCAATGCCACTAGCAGATCTCTTAGAACAAACACTGGAACTTATAGGAACAAATATTAATGGAAATCCATATGGTCCATCGCCATCATCTCGGTTTATGCTGGCCAATTCTAGATACTTACACAAATTCAAAACCAGTTGTTATTAATGTGAACTTGAAAAAATATGACTGTGCTTTTGATACTGTTTGTTTAATCACTTTTCAAAAATAGATAATCAGAAATTTGGTAGGCTTAAAGATCTAAAACTTGATGTATAAATGCAATGATGAAATGCAATTAAAATTAGCTTTATTATTGTTGTATTTGAATTCTAAATATTCTGCTATATTCAAGTAGGTAAAAATACCATGAAACGGCCAGCGTCATGGCTCACTTGGCTAATCCTCTGCCTGTGGTGCCAGCACGCCAGGTCCTAGTCCCGGTTGGGGTGTCAGATTCTGTCCCGGTTGCTCCTCTTCCAGTCCAGCTCTCTGCTGTGGCCTGGGAAGGCAGTGGAGGATGGCCCAAGTGCTTGGGTCCTGCACCCGCATGGGAGACCAGGAGGAAGCACCTGGCTCCTGACTCCTGGCTTTGGATTGGCGCAGCGCACCAGCCATAGCGCACCGGTCGTAGCGGCCACTTGGGGGGTGAACCAACGGAAAAAGGAAGACCTTTCTCTCTGTCTCTCTCTCTCTCACTGTCTAACTCTGCCTGTCAAAAAAAAAATACCATGAAACATCAATATGCCTTCTAATATTTGAAGAGAAGAATTTTCCAGATGGAAATACTTATTCAAAATTTTATTTGGCATCAATAAATTTTAACCCCAGACAAAAAATATAAGTAACAGTAAGCTCCCAAGCATGTACAAAGGAAAAATTCTGTCCACTGTAGCTGGGTGATAATTTAAGGACAAGAATCAACAGGATTTGAGCATCTTTACATATATATACAAAACCGTCGTTTTAAATGTAAAAATTGTTCTAGTTTATCTTCATACTCTTTAATGAACGTAGAGAAACCATTTTACCATAGCTTTTTTTCTATTTAAAATAACCTAAAAGTCTTCAAAATATACTTTTATAATAAGTTAAATATTCCAAAGAACTTTATTTAGTAAAAATTCTAATTTACCTTTGTAAAGGTACAGTGTAAAGAGGAAGGAATATTTCAGTTGAAATTTGCTTAATTTCCAGAATTTTAACTTGTAAAGTTAATAAATAAAACTACAGTTACTGATGGTTCTTAATAGGTAAGAAAATTATCAGGACTTCCATCTTCATTTTCAAACTGTTCAGAACAAGTAACAGGGCTAGTTAATTCACTGCCAAATTGCTCAGAAAGTTTTTTTTGACTTTTCTTCTAAGAGAATTTTTTTTCACTTCTTCCTTGTAATTATATTTCAAATCTTCAATTTCTTCAAAAAATGGATCAAAATTTTCCAGTTCTTTTTTCAACTTTTTTATTTCTTCCTAATAGAAACGTATTATCTTTAAAAGTCATATACATGAATACAGTTTTTGGTTTCAACTAAATACATCTAATTAAAAATATGAAAGCCAATGTAACCTGAATATGCAGTTATGGTTATAAAGGCAGAGGTATTTTCTTAAGATTGTTAATAAGGTTTCACTGTACAATATAAATAAAATAACTTGTAAACTGTCAAGTGATCTGTAAGTTATGCTAGTCTATGACTAAAAATTTTTCAGCTTTTAGATTATGGTGGCATTTAATCTTTCAGATTACTTTCAGATACTCAATAAGGAAATGAAAAAATCTTTAATTATTCACAACATGGATATTGTTCTGGTTGAGAATTTTTAGTTTAGGTTTCATTACAGTTCCTTTAAAGTATCTAATTTTTAATGAGTATCATCAACTTTTTGTAAATATATTTATGATCAGGAAATCCTGGAACTTCTGACTGGCTAAGTTAGGCATCTGGTGAAGACAACTAATTTGAGCTTTAATCATTATTTAGAATGCCTAGTCATTACTTGCTATTCTATTACTACATCCATACTGTTTTGTTCATTTATGTTGCCCTAAAATGTATAAAGCATAGCAAATTTTTCAGGGAAACTATGACCTTAAGAGAAGATGCCTAAGAAGAAAGTCAAAAACACTGTCCCCAAAACTTAAATTAAGAAAGTATAAAGTAGTGAGCTATATTTGCTACAATTAAAAAATAAATTCACCTTTCAAAAAAAAAAAAAAAAACCGCAGTGGAGTAATCAGGCTTTCTCGAATGATGTTCTTTGTCCAACTCAGAAATTCAACCTATATTTTTTTCTTGCCTGGAATCCACGTGTCAATTTCTACAAAATCTCTGGTAATAGTAATGACACGACACTTAGTGTCTATTATTTATTCTCTTATATAAAAGTGTTTCCATTTATATTTGTTATGATTACTGACACTTTTGGATTTCTTCGTCCATCTCCTTCTGTGTTTTTTTATTTATGTTTTTCCATTGTTTTCCTTTTCTTCTTTTCCTGTCTTCCACTGAATTCATTAAATGTGTTCGGGTTTATATCTATTTGTCTTCATTGTATTCATGAATCAGTGTCCTTTTTCAATTTGAGGATGTATGTCTTTCTTCAGTTTTGCAAAATTATCTAGATATGATTCGATTCTTTCTTAAACTCCCTTTAGTTAAATACATCTAATACATTTTACTCTGCTTGGGCTGCTATAACAAAATTTCATAATCTGGGTTACTTAAACATTTATTTTCTCACAGTTCCATGGGCTATAAATCTAATTTCAGGGTGCTAGCACTGTAATATTTTTTTCTGTCTCATTCTACCCACACCCCCAGTGGCAGCAGAGGAGCTGAACTTCTTGCTAAATGCAGTTGCAATGAGATAGTGTAAGTTAGTGCCTCATTTTTCCTTAGAAGGTATTATTAGGACAGAAAATAGTGCTCAAATAGTACTAGCATTCATTAGCAAGAAGGTACTGCAAGTTAATGTTCCCCTTTGGCCACAATGGACTGAACATATACCCCCATCTGCATGCTATACCTAAACAGGGTAATAGCTAACAAGGAAGATTACATAGGATCCAGATTTTATGATTTATTATCCAAAATATCCGCAATAAAATTTGAAAAACTTATCATATTAAGACACATGACAATAGAATTTGAATGAGAGAAGACAACACAATTTTCAAATTGAGACGACTCAGATGTTGGAATTATCTGAAAGATATTTCATTATTTTTCAGGAGGCAGTGTGAGAGAGAGAGAGAGAGAGAGAGAGAACAAGAGCACACTCCCATCTACTGTTTCACTTCCCAAATGCCCACCAGAGTCAGGGCTGGGCCAGGCTGATAGGAGCCAGGAACTCAATATAGACCTCTCATATGGGTGGCAGGGTCATTGGACACAACTACTCTGGGCCATTACCTACTGCCTCCCACAATCCTCATTAGCAGATAGCTAGAATCAGATTTTGGAGCCTGAACTCAAACCCAATGTGAGATGCTGGCATCCCAACTCAGCATTCCAACCAATACGCCAAATGCCTATTCTTGACAGGCACTTTAGGGCATTAATAATAAATATTTTAAAGATTTATTTATTTATTTGAAAGTCAGAGTTACACAGAGAGAGGAGAGGCAGAGAGAGAGAGAGGTCTTCCATCCGCTGGTTCACTCCCCAATTGGCCGCAATGACCGGAGCTGCGCCAATCTGAAGCCAGGAGCCAGGAGCTTCCTCCAGATCTCCCACGTGGGTGCAGGGGCCCAAGGACTTGGGCCATCTTTTACTGCTTTCCCAGGCCATAGAGAGAGCTGAATGGGAAGCGGAGCAGCCGGGTCTTGAAATGGCGCGCATATGGGATGCTGGTGCTTCAGGCTAGGACGTTAACCCACTGCACCACAGCGCCAACCCCAATAAATTTGTTTTAATGAACAATTATTATGATTCAAGTAAAAAATGGAAAATAGAAAATATGAATAAAGAAATAGAAGCTATCAAATGAAATTAAATCAAAATAAAAAAGTAAATATAACAGCTGAAATAAAACTGCTTTTTCAATGGCTGAATAATAGATCGGAGACAACAGAAGAACGACAAAGGAATAGACATATCAAAAGAACTGACCAAATAAGAACAACAGAAAGAAAATAGATGAAAAACTAACTAACAAGTTTAGGAATATTAGGACACTAATAAAAGGTATAGACATGATGTCATCAGAAAGAAGAAGGAAATAATTTGAATGATTAGTGATTGAAAACTTTTATAATTTGTCAAAAGGTGTAAAGGAAAAGAAATGTGTGCCAAGATGTAGCATATTCTAACTTCTGAAAAATAAAAAATACACAAAACCTGAAAGAAGCTGTAGAGAAATGGTGCATTACATACAGGGAAACAATAATTCAAGTAACAATAGATTTCTCATAGTGAGCAATGGAGACCAAAAAGGAATGGCATGTTTTTCAAGTGCTGAAAAAATAAAAATAATTGTAATTCTTTCATATGAGATGATGATATGTTAATTAGCTTTTTAAAAAGATGTATTTGTTGGAGATAGAGATACAGATAGCTATATATATATATAGATAGATACAGAGGGAGAGAGAGAAGAAGAAGAAGAGAGAGGGAGAGAGAGAGGCAGAGAAAGGGAGATCTTCGATGCTCTAGTTAACACCCTAGATAGCTACAATAGGCAGGGATGAGCCAGATGGAAGGCCAGAGCCAGAAATTCCATCCAGGCCTCCCACATCCAGGCCCACATGGTAGGGGCCGAGTACTTGGGCCATCATCTGTTGACTTCACAGACGCATAAGCAATAAGCTGGATCAGAAGTGGAATAAACAGGACTCAAAAAGGCATTCCCATTTGGCATACCAGGTTTTCAACCTGTGGCCTAATGCACAACACCAGCCTCTGTTAATTAGCTTTATTAAAAAATTGAAAACACATCAAAGCATTACATTGTACCATATAAATACATACAATTATTATTTATCTATTAAAAAATAAAAGTAAAAAAAAAACAAAAGAAGAACATTATAAAGACACAAGCTGAAATCAAAAGAGAAAATCAATTATTATCGGGGATTCTACTTTTAAGATTTATTTATTTATTTATTTATTTGAAAGACAAAGTTACAGAGAGGTGGTGGTAGACAGAGAGAGAAAGGTCTTCCATCCATTAGTTCACTCCCCAGATGGCCGCAACGGCTGGAGCTGTGCCTATCCAAAGCCAGGAGCCAGGAGCTTCTTCCGGGCCTTCCACAAGGGTGCTGGGGCCCAAGGACTTGGGCCATCTTCTACCGCTTTCCCAGGCCATAGCAGAGCTAGATCATAAATGGAGCAGCTGGGACTCGAACCAGCTCCCATATGGGATGCTGGCACTGCAGATGATGGCATTACCCACTACACCACAGCACCAACCCCATCAAAGGATTCTTTAAAAATACCAAGAAACCAATAATGACAAAATACTGTAGAAGAAATGATAAAGGGAAAGAAGACATGAATTACCAATATCATGAATGATACATGTGATTCCAATGATATTAAAAAATGAGTACACAATTATTGGCATTTTTTATTTTGCTTTACAAGCATAGAATAGATATATCAATTCTTTTTTAAAAGATTTATTTATTTATTTATTTATTTAAAAGGTAGAGTTATAGAGAGAGTGAAATAGAGATACAGAGAGAATCTTCCATCTACTGGTTCACTCCCCAAATACCTGCAACAGTCAGAGCTGGGCCAGGCCCAACCAGGAGTCAAGAACTCCATCCAGGTCTCCCACATGGGTGCAGGGGTCCAAGTACCACATTAGCAGGGAGCAGGATTGAAAATGGAAAACCTAAACTTGAACCCACCCCCATATGGGATGCTGATGCTGCAGGAGGCAGCTTAACGCACTGTGCCACAGTGCCTCCAATATATATGAATTCTTCAAACACCAAAAGCTAACAACATTCAGACAATAAGAAATAGAGAATTGTAATAGTCCTAAAAATTAAATTAATGGGAGCCAACATTTGGCACAGCTGGGAAGACACTGCTTGGTGTTGTGGAAAGTGTCTGATTGAGGCTGTCATCACAGCAGGTAAAATAATTCACCAAAGCTGTCAGGTGGAGTGAGAAGAGTTAGATTGATTAAACATGCTGCAAGAGAGCAGTGGGCAGGCAGGACATCCAGAGGTTCCATGCTGCTGCCGCCTGAACTATAATCTGAGAGGCATACTTCTAATTGCAGTCTCTTCATAGGATGAGTTTTCTTGTGGTCCAATGGGTCTTGCCAGTAGGTAATTGCCATTCTGGGCAGAGCTAGGGAGTTTGAACAACCTTTAGCTAGGGATTATCCTAGTCAACCAGGTGCCCCTGGGCAACCCTCCACATTTGGGATACCCACATGCCATATTGGAGTGCCTGGGTTTGAGTCCTCGCTCTGTATCTGATTTCAGCTTCCTGCTATTTCATGCTCTGGGAACCAACAGATGCTGGCCGAGTCCTTGCCACTCATGTTGGAGACTTAAATTGAATTCTGTGCTCTTGTCATCAGCCTTGACTGTTGTGGGTAAAGCAAATCAGCAGATAGTAGATTTCTCTCTCGCCCTCGCCCTCGCTCTTGCTCTCACTTTGCTTTCTTGCTTTCAAATCAATAAAAATACATACATCTTTAAAATTTTTAAAAAATTAAGACATTGAATCTGGGACTGGTGTTGTGGCACAGTGGCGTAAGCCACCACCTGCGATGGCAGCATCCTATATGAGCTCTAGTTTGCTGCCGTTCCAGCTCCGTGCTAATGTATCTGGGAATGCACCGGGGGATGGCCCAAGAGTTTGGGCCCCTGACATTCATGCAGGAGATCCAGATGCAGTTCTAGGCTCCTGGCTTTGGCATGGCTAACCGCATACCATTGCAGCCATGTGGGGAGTGAACCAGCAGACAGAAGATCTCTCTGTATCTCTCCCTTTCTCCCTATAACTTTGCCTTTCAAAAAACTAAAGATCTTTTTAAAATTAATTTGGAATTTAAAATCTTCTCAAAAAAGAATCTCCAGACCCAGATGGCTTCACGATGAGATTTATTTCAGGAATGCAATGATAGTTTACTATTCCAAAGTCAGCCAACCATGTCAACACTTAAAGGAAAAAATAATATAATTTGAATGGATGGAGAAAAGGTATTTGATAAAATTTAATATTCATCTGTGATTAAAATAAACCTATTAGCAAGTAGAGAATTCACAGAAAATTCCTCACCTTGGTAAAGAGCATTTTCAAAAAAGCTACAATTAACATCGCATTATTGGTAAGACTGAATGTATTCCGTTAAAAGCATGGACAAAGAAAAACATGTCCAAGGGCCAGTATTGTGGTGTAGCAGGTAAAGTTACCATCTGCAGTGCTAGACTCCCATATGGGTTTGTGTCCTGGCTCCTCCACTTCCGATCCAGCTCCCTGCTAAAGGCCTGGGAAAAGCAGTAGAAGATGGCTGAAGTATTTGGGCCCCTGCTATCCATGTGGGAGACCTGGAGGAGGTTCTTGCCTCCTTGCTTCGACTTGGGCTAGTCCTGGCTGTTTTGGCTATCTGGGAAGTGAAACAACAGATAGAAGATTTTCTCTCTCTCTCTCTGACTTTCAAATAAGTAATAAATCTTTTTACAAAAAATAAAGAGAAACATGTCTGTTCTAATGACTGTTATTCAACATGATATTAGTAGTCCTAGCCAATGCAGTAAGAAAATTAAATACAGACACTTAAATTTAAGTACATTTAAATACAGACATTTACATTTAATATTTCTGCCCTATTTCCAGTTGATATTCTTGTCTATGTAGAAAATCCCAAGAAATCTTCCAAATATCTAGAATAAGTGATTTCAGCAAAGTTGCAAGCCCAGGATCAAATAGCAACTGTATTTACATATACTCAATGAGTATATGGAAACCAAAAATTAAAATAAGACACTTAACAATTACTTTCCCGGAGGTACCTTTCTCTGAAAGGAGCAGAGAACTTCCACTTTGACTATGACCTTGTCTAAATAAGATCAGAGTCGGTGAATAAAAAAGGCTTCCATAGCCTTGGCAACTCATGACAAGAGCCTAGGGTGCTTACTGAAGCCATAAACAACAGTGTCAATTTGTTGGGTCAACAACAGGAGTCACTGTGCACTTGCTCCTCATGTAGGATCTCTGTTCTTAATGTGTTGTACAATGTGAATTAATGCTATAACTAGTACTCAAACAGTACTTTACACTTTGTGTTTCTGTGTGGGTGCAAACTGTTGAAATCTTTACTTAATATATACTAAGTTTATCTTCTGTATATAAAGATAATTGAAAATGAATCTTGATGTGAATGGAATGGAAGAGGGAGGAGGAGATGGGATGGTTGCGGGTGGGAGGGAAGTTGGGGGGGGGGAACCACTGTAATCCATAAGCTGTACTTTGGAAATTTATATTCATTAAATAAAAGTTAAAAAAATTACTTTCCCAAGTGAAATACCTATCCATAACTCTAACAAAATAAATACAACATCTGTAGATTGAATATTTTTAATATTGGTGAAATAAATTAAAGAACACATATAAATAAATGGTCAGATTTTGTTCAGTGATTGGAAAACTCGTTAAAGATGTCACTTCTGCCCCAAAATTGTCCTACAAGTTTAATGCAATTCCTATCAAAATCCTGGTAGGAATTTTTTATAGATATACACAGGCTTGGTCTAATAATTATATAGAAAGAAAAAAGAATTAGAATAGCTAAATCATCTTTGAAAAAGAAAAATAACATTGTAGAAATCATTCTACACTGTGTTAACAATTATTGTATGCTCTCAATAGCCAAGAGCTTGTGAATTGGTGTAAGGATAGATATATCAAACAATGGAACAAATAGAGAATTTAGAAACAATATTCACACAAATTTGTCCAACTGATCCTTCTCAAAGCAATTCAGTGGAGGATGAGTAGTCTTCAACATATGACTCTAATAATTGAACATGCACGGACAAAAGTTGAACCATGATCTAAAATGGTGGAAAATTATGAATTTAACTATATAACATAAATCTGCAAAACTTTCAGAAGATTGGATTAGAAATTCTTCCAGACATAGGACAGGGTCAAATGTTTTTAGAGATGACACCAAAAGCATGGTCCAGAAAAGAATAAAAAAAAGAACTGTATAAATTGGGCTTTATAAAAAGTGACAGTTTTGGCACTGTAATAGACCTTGTTAAGAGGATGAAAAGTTAATCTGTAAAGTGGGAGAAAATATCTTTAAACTATTTATTGGACAAAGATCTATATTAGTAAATACAAGTAAGTCTCAAAACACAACAGTAGAAAATAAGCAATTCCATTAAGATATGATTAAAAACATGAGCAGAAAAGTTCAACATTATTAGCCATCGGTGGTATTCAACTAAAGTCAGAATGAGATCTATAATTAAATACTTACTGAAACAGCTAAATCTTTTTAAAATAATGACAAAGCAAAAACTGACAAGGATTTAGACAAATTCAGTCTTTCATATTTTGACAGAGAAAATGTAAAAAAATTCATCCCCTATGTAAAACAATCTCATTATGTCTTAAAACTGAGTCTCCTCTTACCATATAAACTATTAATGTCATTTTTGTCATTTAAATCAGAGAAATGAAAATTTATGTTCATACCCAAACCTATATATTAATGTTTGTAGAAATGTTATTTATAATATCAAAATACTGGAAACCATCCAATTGTCTTTCAATGGGTACATGATGAATCAAACTCTGGTATAGCCACACAATGAAGTAATAATCATAAATTTAAAAAATAAACTAGCAAAATATAGAATAAACTGAATGGACCTCAAGGACATTACACTTAGTGGAATAAGCCTGTCTCAAAAGTTTACACAGTCTATTTTGGGTCTGACATATTTCACTAAGCATAATGATCTGTTTGCTTGCATTTTGTTGCAGTAGTCAGAATTTCATTCTTTTTTATGGCTCAGTAATATCCCATTATGTGTATATACTGCATTTTGTTTACCTAGACATCAGTTGATGGACACCGGGTTGATTCCGTATCTCAGCTATTGTGAATTGAGCTGACAAATATCACGTTTTCTCTGATTTGTGGTAGTTAGTATATAGAGTACAAAAATTTACCGTAGGGGTGGGCACTATGCGCAGCAGGTTACAGCCCAGGCCTGCAGCACCAGAATTCCATATGGGCACCAGTTCGAGTGCCAGCTGCCCCATGTCCAATCCAGCTCCCTGCTTATGTGTCTGGGAAAGCAGTTGAAAATGGTCCAAATCCTTGGGTCCCTACACTCATGTGGGAGACCTGGAAGAAGCTCCTGGCTCTTGGCTTCGGATTGGCTCAGCTCTGGCCATTGTGGCATTTGGGGAGTGAACCAGCAGATGGAAGACCACTCTATCTGTGTCTACCTTTCTCTGTAACATTGTCTTTCAAATCAATAAAATAAATCTTTACAAAAAATTTACTGTATATGAGTGAAATATTCATCTTTTGATTTAGTTATTGTTTACACCCCTTCCCTATATTCTTACAGAACAGTGGTCACTTTTTACTTGTTGAACTCTTTATTTAGTGGCACATTTAGCCTTTGATTATAAAGTAAATTAAAAATACCTCAAAACTTGGGGCTGGTACTGTGGCCTAGCGGGTAAAGCCACAGCCTGCAGTGCCAAAATCTATATGGGTGCCAGTTCAAGTCCCAGCTGCTCCACTTCCGATCCAGCTCTCTGCTATGGCCTGGGAAAGCAGTGGAAGATGGCCCAAGTCCTTGGGCCCTTGCACCCCTGTGGGAAGACCTGGAGGAAGCTCCTGGCTCCTGGCTTTGGGTCAGTGCAACTCCGGCCATTGCGGCCAACTGGGGAGTGAACCCAGCAGATGGAAGACATCATTAGATTCTTTTTTAAAAATCTTTTTTAATTTTATTTAAGGTAAACAAATTTCATGTATTTCATATATACAGATTTAGGAACTTAGTGGTAACTTCCTACCATATCCTCCCTCCTGTGCATGCTCCCACCCTTTTTCCTTCTCCCTCTCTTAGTCCCACTCTTAATTTTTTTTATTTTTATTTTTTTTAACTTTTATTTAATGAATATAAATTTCTGAAGTACAACATTTGGATTATAGCAGCTTTTTTCCCCATAACCTCTCTCCCACCTGCAACCATCCCATCTCCCATGCCCTCTCCCATCCCATTCTTCATCAAGATTCATTTTCAATTATCTTTATATACAGAAGATAAACTTAGTATATACTAAGCAAAGATTTCAACAGTTTGCACCCACACAGAAACACAAAGTGTAAAGTACTGTTTGAATACTAGTCATACCGTTAATTCACATAGTACAACGCATTAAGGACAGAGATCCTACATAGGGAGTAAGTGCACAGCAACTGCTGTTGTTGATTTAACAGTTGACACTCTTATTTATGATGTCAGTAATTACTCAAGGCTCTTGTCATGAGCTGCCAAGGCTACGGAAGCCTCTTGAATTTGCCAACTAACTCCAATCTTATTTAGACAAAGTCATAGTCAAAGTGGAAGTTCTCTCCTCCCTTCAGAGAAAGGTACCTCATTCTTTGATGGCCCATTCTTTCTGCTGGGATCTCACTCACATAAATCTTTCATTTAGGTTTTATTTTTTTGGCCACAGTGTCTTGGCTTTCCATGCCTGAGAAACTCTCATGGGCTTTTTAGCCAGATCCGAATGCCTTAAGGGCTGATTCTGAGGCCAGAGTGCTATTTAGGACATCTGCCATCCTGTCTGCTGTGTATCCCACTTCCCATGTTGGATTGTTCTCTCCTTTTTAATTCTATCAGTTAGTATTAGTAGACAGTCTTGTTTATGTGATCCCTTTGACACTTAACCCTATCATTATGATCACTTATGAACTGAAATTCACTTTGACTAGTGAGATGGCATTGGTACATGCCACCTTGATGGGATTGATTTGGAATCCTCAGGCACGTTTCTAACTCTACCATTAGGGGTAAGTCTGATTGAGCATGTGCCGAACTGTACATCTCCTCCCTCTCTTATTCTCACTCTTATATTTAACAGAGATCACTTTTCAGTTAAATTTAAACACTTAAGAATAATTGTGTGTTAATTAAAGAGTTCAACCAATGGCATTAAGTAGAACAATAAAATACTAAAAGGAATAAAATAGTAAGTTGTTCCTCGACAGTCAGGACAATGGCTGACCAAGTCATTGTTTCTCATAGTGTCCATTTCACTTCAACAGTTTTCCTTTTAGGTGCTCAGTTAGTTGTCACGATCAGGGAGAACATGTGATATTTGTCCCTTTGGGACTGGCCTATTTCACTCAGCATTATGTTTTCTGGATTCCTCCATTTTGTTGCAAATGACCAGATTTCATTTTTTTTTTACTGCTGTATAGTATTTTATAGAGTAAATATCCCATAATTTCTTTATCCAGTCTTCTGTTGATGGGCATTTAGGTGATTCCATGTCTTAGCTATTGTGAATTGCCCACTGTTAATTTTTATAGTGATATACTTTTTCAGTTTACTTTATACTCATAAGATTAACCCTATGCTAAGCAAAGAGTTCATCGGATAGTGTGAAGAAAAAAAAAACACTGTTCCTCAACAAAATAGACGAGGACTGTAAACAATCATTGAATCTTAGAATGTCCATTTCACTCCTATACATTACATTTCTGGTACTCTGTTAGTTACCACAGAGCAGGGAATATATGTGGTGTTTGTGTTTTTCAGACTCGCTCATTTCATTAAGGATAATGATTTCTAGTTACATCCATTTTGTTGCAAAAGAAAGAAATTTCATTCTTTCTTATTGCTGAGTAGTATTCCATACTATATTATATAGTATCAGTGCCATGCCAGATTGTGCAGCTGCTTTGCTTCTGAACCAGCTCACTGTTAATCTGCCTGGGAAGATGACCCTAGTGCTTGGAACCCTGCCAGACACATGGGAGACCTGGATGCAGTTCCTGGCTCCTGGCTTCAGCCTGACCTAGCCTAGTTCCTGTGGCCATTTTGGATGTGAGCTACTGGATAAAAAAATCTGTCTCTCTCTCTCTCTCTCTCTCTCTCTCTCTCTCTGTCACGCTGCCTTTCAAATAAATAATTTTTTAATAAAGAAGTCTTACTTTTTATGCAGCAGCCACTAGTGGATTGTTCAGCATAGTTAAGTACCTTCTAGATCTTGGAGTTTATACTAAGGGATTATGGAAATACATCTGTTCATGTAGCCTGGTCCAATGGACAAGCTGTTATAGCAAATGAACTTACAGACTATGGTGCTAATGTAAATCAAAATAATGAAAAATGATTACTTCCTTACACTTTGCTGCTGCATCAACACATGGAATATTGTTGTTAGAGCGTCTAGTTGTCAAGGATGCTAATGTCAATATGAGGGTATGAAAGAAAATTAGAATCAATACTTTTAAGTGTGTAGCTTGCTATTTAAAACAATATCAGTAGTGAATACTATTCAGCAATAAAAAAAGGACAAATTCAAGAACATGGATAAATCTTAAAAGTATTATGCAGTAGTTAATCTAGAATACTAAAAATCATATAGGAATGAAATGGACATCTTGAGACTTGATTGTTATTTTTAGCCCTTGTTTATACTCCTGTAGAACTGTGATATTTCTATTTTTTATTTGTTGAATATTATGGTTAGTGGTGCATTAGGCCTGTGATTATAGAGTGGACTGAAATTATGTTTTGTAAAAATTAAAAAACAAAAACAAAGGAAGGAGGGGGATTGAGTGAGACAAACAGGGAGGGAAGGAAATATGGTTATCTTCTTAGAATAGTACCTATGAAATACATGAAATCTGTTCCTCTTTATATTAATAAAAATTTAAAAATATAATGCTGAGGGAAAGCAAGACAACATATACACTATTTCCATTTATGTAAGGTTAGAGAATAGATAAAATTCCATTTATATGGGATTCTATAATGCATAGTTGGAAAAACTATCAAAACAATTGCAGCTTCTGTAGGGAGGAAGTGGATTTTGAACGAGAAAGGTATACGAGGGAACTTTACAAAGTAATGGTAATGTTTTAGATTTTGGTAGGCTTTTGTATTACATAGATAGGCATTTGTTACAATTCATATAGTCATACATTTAAGATTTGTGTGCTTCATTGTATGTAAATTTTTCTTAGAAGGAAATGATATGCATACAGAAGTGTTAGGAAACGATATGTGGCAATATATGATTAAATTTTAAAAAGCATCAAACAATTGGATGGATAGATATATGATAAAGGACATGTAATAAAATGTTAGTGATGGAATCTAGATGGTTATTTATATAGTTGTTCACCCTACAATTTTTTTGGAATTTTCTGTTTTGAAATGTTTCAACTTTCCTGTTCTAATTACTCATAATTCTACAAAGACCAATATGAGTGGGTTAAACATGAGGAATATTACAATTTGGGTTTTTAAATCACATTTACTTTCAGGAGTAAGAGTTCAGATTTTTGAAATATGTGAGCAATTTGGAGCCAAATAAATATACTTTTACTATACAATTCCATGCAAAGGCACATGCAGCAAAGATAGCTATTTTATAAATTGCAATCATCATTTTAGATTTTTCAAGAGGATTTCACTGGTTGATGCTATATTACATTGGTTCCTTCTTTAGGCACTTGCCAAACTGTAACTTGTGGTATAAATGCAAGAAAACCACAAGCAAAATTGAAACATTTAGGATTAGTAAAAATATTTAAACTTAAAATGTGTGTTTGGGAGAGTTTCAATTATATGAGATCTGAGCTCCTTTTATAGGCATGGTGAGCCTATGTCTTCCATCTGGTAGAGAAAGAAGTCCACTTTATCACCTAACTCCAGTGAATCATTTAAAAGAGGCCACTATTATAACTTTGCGGGGGCACAGGCAGAGAAGTAGGAATAGTGAATCAAGAAGTAGGAATAGCAAATCAACATTCTTCAACAGAATCGAGGCAATATATGACAAAGCTACAGCCATGTATAACTTTTGTTGTACTGTTTGTGGTTCCCTGTGAAACTAACTCTTAGAATTTTAGTAAATCTTTCTGTTATTTTGCTTAAAACTCCTAGATTTGTTTGAAAATCATTTTAGGTAGTTAAAAAAAAGGGTCTCCATGTTGTTTCTCCAATCCATAGAAATAAATGTGCTCTCCTCCCTCTTAACATGTCTTAAAGTAGACAATTCAGTTGGTAATCTAAATCACTTTCTTTCGTATACTTAGAATACTTTATGTGATCAATAGGTAGCAAGTAAAATGCTAACTCAGTGCTGCCTATAGTGTTATAATAATGTACTTTACCACTTATTACCTCTGAGGTTTAAGTTTAATCATCTATAAAATAGGATTAATGGGTATCTGTCTCATATGGATGTAAGAATTAAATGCCTTATATATGAAGTGCTTTTATAAAATATTTATTTATTTATTTGAAAGTCAGTGTAACAGAGAAAGAATGACAGAAAAATTTTCCATCTGTTCGTTCACTCCCCAAGTGGTTGAAATGACTGGGGCTGGGCCAGGCTGAAACCAAGAGCCACTGCCTAAAACATTATTTACTATATAATATATATAAATATTTACTACAAAAGTTTTATCTTCCAATTTTCAAAAAATATCTTTGGATTAACATGACATGGTTATAAATGTTATGAGGTATAGTGAAATATTTCAACAGACACACGCAGCATGAACCAATCACACCAGACAGTTAGCCCTTCCTTTCCTTTACTGCAGACTATTGTTGCCCTAATATTCTGTGGAATATATTAAATTCATCCAACTTCATTTGGATACCCATTATTCAATCTCATCCATTGCCTCACCCTTCTCAACCTCTAGGAATCATGATTCTAGGTTAATATTGACTACATATATATAGTTAATATTGATTATATATATACATATATATATATACTTCCCAATATGCAGTATTTGTCTTTTTATGTCTAGATTATTTCACTTAACATAGTTATATCCCTTCCATCATTTTGCTGTCATGTAAAGATTTCATTGCTTTTATGGTTGAGTAATTTTCAGCTGTGTACAAATGTTACATTTTCTTTATCCATTTGTCCACTGATGGACATATACATTGATCCCATATTTTGGCTATATTGAGTAGTACTTTAATAAACACAGGCATGCAGTTATCTCTTTCATATACCAATTTCATTTCCTTAAGGTACATTCCCAGAAGCTGAATAGTTAGGCCATATGACAGATATATTTTCAGTTTCTTGAGGAAGCTCCATACTGCTCTCCATAATGGCTGTGCTAAGCATTCCCGCCAAATGGGTATTAAGGTTCTTTTTTTTCTTTACATCCTCACCAGTATTTTTTTTTTTTGGCTTTTTGATAATACCTGCTCTAACTGGCATTAAATGATACCTCATTGTGATTTTCATTTGAATTTCCCTGATGGATAGTGATACTGTAAATTTTTTCATTTATTTTGTGGATATTTGTATTTATTATTTTGAAAAATGTCTATTTAGATATTTTTGCCCATTTCTTAACTGGATGTTTTTGTTTTATTGTTTAATTATTTGTATATTGTGGATATTAATAATTTATCAGATACATAGTTTGCAAATACTTTCTCCCATTTTGTGGATTCCAGCTTTGTTCTTATTGTCCCAGATTGCCTTGAGCCACAATACTGGCCCTAGCACATTAATTATATAATTAAGTTGCTGATAACTTTTTCCATGTGATGCTGAATTTTGTCACATCATATTCTGTCTATTGAGATGATCATATGATGTTTGTTGTTCACTATATAAATACCATGCATCACAAGTATTGATTTCTGTATAATGAATCATCCTTGTATCAAGAGGATAAATCATTCTGGAACATGGTACATGATCCTTTAATTGTGTTGTTGAATTTGATTTGCTATAGTTTTATTGAGGTTTTTTATCTGTGCTCATCAATTATATAATTGTTTAGTTTTGAATATCAAAGAAATGATCAGATCATTTGTGATAAAAATGATTTTGGAAGTATCTTTTCTTTAATTTTTTGGAAGAGTTCGAGAAGGATTGGTGTTAATTCTTTTGTAGAGTGCAACGGAGACACCATTAGGTTCTGAGTTTCTTTTTGTCTTGGAGACTTTTATTTACTGATTCAATATCCTTACTCATTATTGGTTTGGCCAAATTTCCTGTTACTTCATGATTTAGTATTGGTAGATAGCATGTTTCTAAGAACTCAACCGTTCCTCCTAGGTTGCCTTGTATCCAGGCTTGGAGTTTGATCCTCATGGGCTATCTTGGCACCAGATTTCACTAGTGCCAATCTTGTGCTTGGGCCCATGGCAAAGCAGTCATCATTTTAGTCTCTTTCCTTAATATCAAAAGTATCTCTCTCCAAGCAGTGCTTCCTGAGTTTTGGGGAGGTAATGTAACCCACTTAATGTAAAACTGTCCTTTCTGCCTTTCATGATGTTTATTCCTCTCTTTCTGTGCTATACTTAGGTTCATACTACCTCACCTGGATTTTGTAACTTTTGTGTAGGTATTTTCATGCATGGCCGGTTATTTAATTTCATGTTTCTGTAAGGGTATGAGCAAATAAATGAATGTGCTATTTCACCATCTTGCTGATGCTACTCCTAAATTACTATAATCTTTAATTCCACAATTTTTATTTGGTATTTTGCTTAATAATTTCCATTCTTTTGTTTTGTTCTCTACATGGTGAAGCATTATTATTATACTTTTGTCTAATTCTTTAGGCATGATTTGCTTTAGTCTTTTACATGTATTTAGAATATCTGTGAATTATTTGTTTAGTGAGTCCAAATTCTGGGTTCCCTTGAGAACAGTTTCTACTGACTGCTTAAATTCCCCCCCTCCAGGTACAGGCCATACTTTCTTGTTTTTTTTTGTTTTTATATGTTTCACTGAAAATTGGACATTTCAATTTTTTACCACTGTATAGTATTCCATAGTGTAAATATCCAATAATTTCTTCATCCAGTCTTCTATTGACAAGCATTTAGGTTGATTCCATGTCTTAGCTATTGTGAATTGAGCTGCAGTAAACATGGGGGTGCAGATAACTCTTTCACATGCTGATTTCATTTCCCTTGTGTAAATTCTTGGGAGTGAGAATTCTGGGTCATTTGGTAGGTCTATATTCAGATTTCTGAGGTATCTCCATACTGTTTTCCATAGTGGTTGTACCAGTTTATAGTCCCCCCAAAAGTGGATTAGGGTACCTTTTTCCCCACATCCTCACCAGCATTTGCTATTTGTTGATTTCTGTATGAAAGCCATTCTAACAGGGGTGAAGTGAAACCTCATTTTGGTTTTGATTTGCATTTCCTTGATGGCTAGTGATCCTCAGCATTTTTTCATGTGTCTGCTGGCCATTTGGATTTCCTCTTTTGAAAAATGTCCATTTAAGTCCTTTGCCCATTTCTTCACTGGGTTGTAGTTTCGTTGTAGTTGAGTTGCTTGATCTTTTTATACATTCTGGTTGGCATAGATTTAGTTCACCCCTCTCCTTAAAGGAGACCAGTGCCTGGGTGCTAGCCCAGTGAGTATAATATAATTTCTAGTATTACCCACAGTTTATTCAGTCTCCATATGTTTGCATATGCTCTAGAGATTCCTGAGTTGCTGATTTCCAGCTTCATTCCATTGTGGTCTGAGGAGATGCATGGTATGATTTTGATTTTTTTGAATTTGCCGAGACTTGCTTTATGGCCTACCATGTGGTTAAACCTAGAGGAAGTTCATGCACTGCTGAGAAGAATGTGTATTCTGCAACTGTAGGACGAAAAGTGCTGTAGATATCTGTTAGGTCCATTTGGTCTGTAGTGTCATTTAACTCCATTGTTTCCTTGATGGTTTTCTGTCTGGTTAATCTGTCCATTGCTGAAAGTGGGATATTGAACTCTCCCATTACTATTATATTAGAATCTATATCTACCTTTAGATCCCTTAACATTTTTTTTAATTAGCCAGGTGCCCTATATGTTTATTGTAGTCACGTCTTACTGTTGGGTTCACATATGTTTATTATAGTCACAGCTTCCTATTGAATAGATCTCTTAACCATTACTTAAGGCCCTTCTTTGTCTCATTTAATGGTCTTTGTGTTAAAATTTATTTTGTGTGATAGTAGGATGGCTACACCAGCTCATTTTTAGTTTCTGTTAGCATGGAGTATCTTTTTCCATACTTTCTCTTTCAGTGCCCATGCATTTTTGATGGCGAAATGTGTTTCTTGTAGGCAGCAAATAGATGAGTTTTGTTTCTTAATCCATTCAGCCAGTCTGTGTCTTTTAACTGGAGAGTTGAGGGCATTTACATTCAATGTGACTATTAATAAGTACCGATTTTGCCCTGCCATTTTCCATAAATATTCCTATTTTTTAATTTAGATTTCCTTTGTACTTTTACTGTGAGATATTCTTCCTTTACCTTCCTTTGTAGTGATGACCATGGTTCTGTGTTTCCGTGTGTAGCACATCCTTAAGCATCTTTTGCAAGGTTGGACAGATGATGACAAATCCTTTCAATTTTTGTTTGTTATGGAAGGTCTTTCTTTCACCTTCATTCATAAATGAGAACTTTGAAGGTTACAGTATTTTAGGCTGACAGTTTTTTTTTTTTCTTAAGACTTGGAATGTATCTCGCCATTCTCTCCTAGCCTGTAGGGTTTCTGATGAGAGGTCTGTGTCAGTATAATTGGAGATCCTCTGAAAGTAATCTGGCATTTCTCTCGTGCACATTTTAGATTCTTTTCTTTATGTTTTAAGGTGGATAATTTGATTACAATGTGTTATGGTGAAGATCTTTTCTGGTCATGTCTATTTGGCGTTCTATGTGCTTTCTGTACTTGGATGTCCCTTTCTTTCTCTAAATTGGGAAAATTTTCTATTTTTATTTCACTAAAAATCCTTCTAATCCTTTCTTTCTTTGCACACCTTCAGGAACTCCTAGAACCCATACGTTCAGTCATTTGATAGTATCCTCTAGATTACCAACAGTGTTTTTTAGTTTTCTCTTTTCTTCTTCTTGATTTTGGTCTGCCTATATAATTTCCTGCGATTTGCCTTCTAAGTCAGGTATTCTTTCTTCTGCTTCACCAATTCTGTTGTTAAGGCTTTTCACTGTATTTTTTTTTTGTTCTATTGAATTCTTCATTTCTAAGATTTCATTTTGCTTTCTCTTTCAGATCTCAATTTCATGGAAGAAATTTTCTTTCATGTCATGTATGGATTTCATTAGCTCATGCATTTGCTTCTGATTATTCCTAAGTAATTCTATGATCAGTTTTTTGAATTCTATTTTTGGCATCTTCAGTCTATTCATCTTTACAATCTAGTATTGAAGAGTTGTATTCTTTTGTGGATGTCATGTTGTGTTCCTTATTCTTGTTTCTTAAGTTGGTGCATGTATTATTCAGCATTTCTGGAGCTACTCATTGGTTTCTGTGTTTTTTTGCTGTGGTTGCTTTATCTTTGGAGTATGTCTGTGTGGATTAGTGAAGTGTCTTCTTTCAATGAATACCTAGAGGCATGTTGTAGGTTTGGCCAGGGAGCTCTGTTCATTGCTCCAGGGTGAAGGGAGTGTTAAGGTGTCACCCAGGTTGGGCATGGTAAATCTCCTCTTTTTTTTAAATCAGAAAGGAAGTTTTTTTTCTGCTCTGTTGGCATAGACTCAGCTCACCCCCTCTTTTCAAAGGAGACTAGTGTGGGTGATAGCCCCAGTGGGTATAATATTTGTATGCACTCAAAAGGACCACACAGAGGATCTGTGCAGTCCTCAGTGTAAGCAGATTCCCCAGCAATGTCCCTCACTAGGGAACTAGGGAGCTCCGAGCATGTGGAGCCTCTCACAGTGACTGCCAAAAGTCCCAGCCACACCCTGAGCCTTCCCACGCTGCCTCAGTGTTTTCACAGTCCAGGCACACAAGCCTCCCACAGTCACAAGGGCCCAGACCCTTGTCAGCTCTCCCCACCAGACCCAGGAATCTCCATTTGGCTGGTTGCTGGGTGCACATGAGCTGGCACAGCTGTTACATATGTCCAAAATGGTGGCTGTTCTTTATCGGCTCGCTACAGGACATCATTGCAGGGTGATCGGGGAGAAAGAAACGTGTCTCCCCCCACTTTGTTTTTTCTCCTCTAGTTTGGCAGGTACACTGTTCCTCACTGGCTTGAAGCCAGATTCCCTCCAGGCTTTTCCTGCAACTTTACCACCAGTGGCTTGGGCTTACTGCAGTCTGTTCTAACCTCACTCTCAAAGGCTTGTGTGGAGGCTCTTGGCTGCTGGAGTCCTGATTTGTGTGTGTCGACACGCTCCACATAGGTCTGCTGTGTCCCTCTAACCTGCATGGAGTTTCTTCTGCTGCTTTATCCCTAACTCTTCCCTGAGGCTGCACTCTCTCCACTTTTTTAAGCTATCTTCTATACCAGAGTGGTAAACTCTCTCCCAACTCTGCCATTTTAATTCCTCGTAAATTTCTTTTAATCAATATTTTCTCCCTTCATTTTATCTTCATCACTTGTGTCATGAAAAGGGATTTGCATATTCTCCAAAGTCTGAGCTTTGCTGATTTCAACACTGCAATGTCATTTAACATGGCTTTCCATCTCTTGTAGTTCTTATAAATAGAAGCTGTATCTAGAAACTTGAACAGATACAGGCAAAAATTTTTTTTTGACAAAATAACTTCATATGTGAGCCTCTTGTTAATTATATCAGTAGGATATAGTATCTTATAACTCCCTAAGTAATATTTACAGCCATTGCTGATTCTATGATAAATCTATTAATTATTATTTGAAGAAGAATCCAATCATGAGAATAGAAACCAAACTTTATTTTCACAGTGAAGATTTTAAATAAATACATATTAAGACAGGTATTATAAAACCAAAAAAGAGAGAGAACACCAAGTTAACACAGAGATAGTATTTACATCTTCATCCTTTCATTGATTTCTGATTTAAGTGAATGTTCTAGGCTTTTTTTATACACATTCTGCCCTGGACCTGACATCAGTCACCTCTCTGAGTTGCTCTAATTTCTTTTTGTGGGAAACTACAGTAAAGATGCTCATTGTTACTGAGGTAGAGTTTCTAGACTTTTTAAAAATCAGGCTAGAGAATTAATTTCTTGATTTTCATTTTTGGTCTACATGTTTTAGCACTCATACTGTTTGTGAACTGGTGAACATGGGAAAATAATTTCTCCTAAAAATCATAGCCAAACATTTCCAGAGAGTATTAATATATTGAAATAACATTAGTACACAAGACCACTGTTTCAATTAATATATTATCAAGCATCCAAATATCAAGTTACATGACTCATATGACATAAGAAACTTTAAATGCCAGCTCAATTCTAAGCAGAAAAAATTCACTTCTGTCAAAGAGAGGCTAGAAATAGAAGGCAAAAAAATCCCACTTACAACAAAATAATAGTAAAGACAATTTCAATAAATATTGAAAATGACATTTTCAGAAATTTCATGGATAATAATCGATTACAATAACCAAGGATCTCTACCTTTATAAATATGAGACTAAGGGGCCGGCTCTGTGGTGCAGTAGGTTAATCCTCTGCCTGCAGCGCCCGCGTCCCATATGGTTTCTCCTCTTCCCATCCAGCTCCCTGCTATGGCCTGGGAAAGCAGTAGAAGATGGCCCAAGTCCTTGGGCCCCTGAACCTACGTGGGAGACCGGGAAGAAGCACCTGGCTCCTGGCTTCGGATCAGCGCAGCTCTGGCCGTTGCTGCCATTTAGGGAGTAAACCAGCAGATGGAAGACCTTTCTCTCGGCCTCTCCCTCTAACTGTCTGTAACTCTACCTCTCACATAAATAAATGAAATCTTTAAAAAAATAAGACTAAAGGAAATCTTATATATGCCTAGACAAGAATAAAGCAAAATATTATATATATATATATATATATCCCTCTTACTCTATTTTTCATTCCTGATAAAGTTGTTACCCAAAGTGAAAATATTAAACTATAATATTATGTTAGTGTTAACTGAAATTTTCTTTTTGACCTGGAGATTTTAAACAGTTTATCCTGTATAATATAGACTTCAAATTTTCAAAGATTGTTTTTATGTTTTTAAAAGTGGAGATTTTCATACGAGCATAGAATGATATCAATAGAAAAAATTAATAAACAATCACAAGACTCAATAAAAGTTCAACAAAATCAATGGTTGCACAAATCCTGCTGTGTCTTATATGAATGTAGGAGTGGCAAATACAAGCAAGTAACCATATAGGCCCAACTTGCAGCATCTGAAACGACAGGAGGAATAACCCATGTTAAATGTTACATACTGTTAGTGGTTCCTGATATTTTAATGCTGTACAATACTAAAAATTAAAAAAAAAATACAAGGCTTGTCCTGGGCATTTTGGCAGTGAATCTCTCTAAATTTCTTATATATTGGCAAGATACTTGAAAGATAATAGATGTGGGGCCGGTGCTGTGTCACAGCGAGTTAACACCCTGGCCTGAAGCTAGGCATCTCATATGGGTACCGGTTTGAGACCTGGCTGCTCCACATCCTGTCCAGCTCTCTGCTGTGGTCTGGGAAAGAAGTAGAAGATGGCCCAAGTCCTTGGGCCTCTGAACCCATGTGGGAGACCCAGAAGAAGCTCCTGGCTCCTGGCTTCGGATCAGTGCAGCTCTGGCAGTTGCAGCCAATTGGGGAGTGAACCATCAGATGGAAGGCCTCTCTCTCTCTCTCTGCCTCTCCTCTCTCTGTGTAACTCTGACTTCCAAGTAAAATAAATAAATCTTTTAAAAAAGAAAAATAATAGATGTGAAGACTCGTGATTTAATATTGTATGATTTCAGGAAAGATCAATAGACATAAATGATCACATGTTAAATGCTGAATAGCAAGGATCTATTACTAAGTGTTTAATTATGTTGATAGTAACCTAGACATAGAAGCAGCAAATTCAGTCACATTTCTCACTTGGAAAAGAGCTTTTCAGTACTTTTACAGATGCTTCATTAGCCCCATCAATCATAAAAACTACATGTTGCCTAGTAAAGAAAATATGGTATATATACATGATAGAATACTATGCTGCCATTAAAAAGAACAAAATCCTCACTTTTATAACCAAATGGATAAAAGACAAATATTATGTTTTCTCTGATTTATGGTAACTTAATATGAAGTAGAAAGAATATAATGTATATGAGTGAATTTAACATCTTAGATTTGATTGTTGTTTGTAGCCTTTCTCTATACTCCTGAGGAACAGTGGTCTTTCACCTTACTACTTGTTGAATTATTTACTGGAGGATTAAGCTTGTGATTATAAAGTAAATTAAAAGTATGTTATCACAAAAATTAAAAGAAAAATAAGAAAGGAAGGAGGAGATAGGGTAGACGGGAGGGAAGTATCATTATGTTCTTAAAATTATATATATTAAATATATGAAATCTATTCCTATTAATAAACAAATTAAAAATGAATAAAATAAATAAAATATCAATTGAAAAACTATATCCTGTCACATATTTTCTCATAAGATAATGTAGGCCAGTTTTAGTACATTCACCAGTTTTTGCTATACCTACTGAACAGCTACATATTTTAGTATGATACTGCCCTAAATATACACTGTGCTTTCTGTGAAAAGTTTGACACTTTTGTCCCAAGCCTGTACTGCACTTTCATATTTCATTCTACCTTTAATTAGTACTAGGACAACAAATACTGTAGCTGTCTGAAAACCTACAATATAAGGAAGAGCAATAAAATAACCAGGTTCTTAGTGAAACTGAATGTTTAAAGAGATTAACTAGCTATCAACAATGTGGCTAGACAGAGGGTGTGCATTATGCTGAGTGAAATAAGTCAGCCCCAAAGGGACAAATATCATATGTTCTCCTTGATCGGCAACAACTAACTGAGCACCAAAGGGGAAACCTGTTGAAGTGAATTGGACACTATGAGAAACAGTGACTTGATCAGCTCTTGTCCTGACTGTTGATGTACAATGCAATACTTTATCCATTATAGTATTTTTTTTGTTCTAGTACTATTGTTTGAACTCTGTAATTAACACACAATTATTCTTAGGTGTTTAAATTTTAACCGAAAAGCGATCCCTGTTAAATATGAGTGGGAAAAAGAGAGGGAGGAGATGTACAATTTGGGACATGCTCAATTGGACTTGCCCCAAATGGTGGAGTTAGAAAAGCTCTCAAAACCTTCCCCACCCTACACCAAGGAGGCTGTTATGTCCATTATTAAGTCCATTATGAAGTTCTGGAGGAATTTCAGGAATTCCATGCCCAGGAAGCCCTCCACCCAGCAGTGTACCAGACAGGGAGAGGGGAGGAAAAACGGAAGGCCCACATCCCATAAAATAGCTCTTAAATACCCTTCTATTTTGCAACAAGTTAACCCAGGGGATTGTGTCTCTTAAAAAAATATCCTCATCCCAAACCTGCTCTAACCAACCCAATTAGAAACTGAGTGGACCTTATTGGGTCACTTTGACTACTGCCATAGGTGCTAAACTGCCAGTCGTTCCCTCCTGAATTCACTTTTCCAGGTTAAAACTTGCTCTGACTGAGGAAGATAACAAGGGCAAGGCCTTGTCTCACCCTTATTCCCAAAGAGAGAAAGAAAACCGTGAGACTCCATCCACCCCCACCCCAGCCCCACCCCATTTCTGCTCTGGGAGAGTTCCGTGGTCTTGTCCTGACCTCTCTCAAAGCTTCCACCCCCCTATCCAATCAAAACAAGAACTTTTCACTTTCCTGTGGGACCGTTTCCTCCAGGCCTATTTTATAGAGTGTATCCCTGAGTGCCTTTATCTCTGATTAAGCTGTTATACTTATTCTGAGCTCTAACACCGGAAGATAACTTACAGGCTGCTTCGCCTGACCTATCCCATGCAGGATTTTCTTGCTGCACACCACTTAGAACATACAAACCAACCGGATGAGAATGGGTACAGATCGATAATCTAAAAACCAGTGGAATGTTTATTGCCCAGCAAAGCCTCTTACCCAGGACATTCCAAACTGCTAAGGCAATCCTTGTAAACTACCAAGGAGCCTCTCTGCACGTCCCCCATCCACCTTATCAGGGTCCATGGGCACTCTGAACAGCCACACGACCTCCGCTAACAAGCAGCTTAAACACAGACTGCTCACTGCCCTAGTGTAATGAAGCCTGACTTCAAACCCCCTGCCCCCTGTCCAGGCGGGCTGAACCCTCACTCTCTTTACCCCACTTATTGTGTCCCACTTACAGTGCAGGTCTTTCCTGCTTAACAAAATTTGTTACAATGTTACAATAATAAAAAGTGTGATATTGGCATAAACACAAACATATAGACTAATGGAATAGATTCAAAGTGCCGAAATAAATCTTTACATATATGGTAAAATGATTTTCAAAAAGGTTGTTGTGCCATTCAACAGGAAAAGGACAGTCTGTTAATAAATGGTATTGTGAAAGCTGGATATCCACATGGAAGAAGATGACTTACACTATATGCAAAAATTAATTCAAAATGGGTCAGACTTCTAAATACAGGAGATAAAACTGTAAATCTCATAGAAGAAACTGTAGGAGAAAAGTTCACAATTTGGATTTGGCAATTTCTTCTTGGATATAACATCAAAAATAACAACAATAAAATGAAAACTAAATAAGTTAAGCCACACAAAGATTAAAAACTTTTTCAGTGATGGTGAAAATCAACAAAGCAAAAAGGCAACTTGTGAAATGGAAGAAAATATTTTTGAATAATGTACTTGATATGGGATTAATGTCAAGAATACATGAAAATGTCTACAACTCAACAACAAAAATAAAACAACCAAATTAAAAAATGATTAAAGACTTGAATACAAACTTCTGAAAAGAAGACATACAAATGGCCAACGAGCACATGAATAGATACTCATAACTGAACATTAGGGAAATGCAAATGAAAATCACACTAACATATTACCATATGTACATTAAAATAGCTATTTTCAAAACACAAAGGACAATAACAAGAGTTAGTAAAGATGTGGAGAAATTGGAAACTCTGCATTGTTAGTGGAAACATAAAATGGTGCGGTTGATATGGAAAACAATATCGTGATTTCTAAAGAAAAAAGGCCCTGAAAATATAGTTATCATGTGTTCCAGCAATTACACTTCTGAATATACTGCCCAAAGATTTGAAAGTAGAGATTTGAAGTAATGTTTGTATTCCCATGCTGATAGCAGCATTATTCACAATAACCAAAGCAACTGATATGACTAGCAATAGGTGAATGATAAACAAAATATGGTATATTACACGCAATGAAACATTATTTGTCCTTAAAAAGACAGGACGTTTTGACATACTATAACGTGGTACATAAGTTTGTTGTGGTCCAACTTATGACATTTTGCTAAGTGAAGCAAGTCAGTCCAAAAGACAAATATTGAAAGAAGGCAGGGATTGAGGAATTATTTAATGGGTATGGAGTTGCAATTACATAAGGCAAAAGAAATTTTGGAAATTGTTTATACACAGCATGAATGCAGTTAACACTACTGAACTTTACATGTAAAAAATGGGTAATACATTAAATTTCATGTTATGTGTATTTTCCCACCATTAAAAGGTTTTTAAAATAATAAATGCTTAAAATTTGAAAATGTATGTACAAATATTTATCATCTGTGTGTACACACACAGAAAGTTGCAAATATAACAAAATATTAAAAATCGGCAAATATTAGTGAATAGTCCATGAATGTTCATATTTCTATTTTTGCAATTTTTCACATATTTGAAATTACCAAAATAAGGATTAAAAATACACTCTTAAAAATGGAAATGGGGAGGCCTGTGTTGTGGCATCGTGAGCCAAGCAGCTGCCTGCAGTTCCAACAAACCATATCTGAGCACTGGTTTGAGTCCCGATTGCTCCAGTTCTAATCCAGATCCCTGCTAATGTGCCTGGGAAAGCAGTAGAGGATGCCCCTGACACTCATATGGGAGGTGGGATGGAGCTCCACGTTCCTGACTTCTTCTTGGACCAGCCCCAGCCATTGCAGCCATTGGAGAGTAAACCAGAGGATGAAAGATTCTCTCTCTCTCTCTCTCTCTCTCTCTCTCTCTTTCTCTCTTTTTTCCCTGTCTCTCTTCGTTTCAAATAAATAAATCTTTTTTTAAAAAAATTGAAATGGCAAAAGAAGGGGTTTGCAACTTCAGAAATAACAGAAAATTAAAATGGGTAAAAATAAGAGTAAATATTAACAGACTATATTAATTGCCATGAGTTCCCTAAATCATTTGACTGTTGAAGCTAAAATTATAATACCGGTGTATATAAGGAAATATTTAGGACAATTACATTTAAAAAGTAGAGAGGGTGGAGGGATATAAATGTAAATAAATTTTCCCACACTAGACTCAAAATTAATGTCCATAGACAGTGATAAGTTTTATCTGTATATTGTAATACCAGAACAATCACCAAGAAAATGATACAGTGCAATGTAGTCAAAAGCATTATGCCTAAAAGTCAAGCTGTAATTCTAAAACTTTTCCAAGTAACCCATAGGAATGGAGTCATTAGAAAGATAAATAGAGGGGCCGGCTCCGTGGCTCACTTGGTTAATCCTCCACCTGCAGCGCCGGCATCCCATATGGGCGCCGGGTTCTAGTCCTGGTTGCTCCTCGTCCAGTCCAGCTCTCTGCTGTGGCCCTGGAGGGCAGTGGAGCATGGCCCAAGCCCTTGGGTCCCTGCACCCACATGGGAGACCAGGAGGAAGCACCTGACTCCTAGCTTCAGATCAGCACAGCTACAGCCATAGCAGCCATTTGGGGAGTGAACCAACGGAAGGAAGACCTTTCTCTCTGTCTCTCCCTCTCACTATCTATAATTCTACCTGTCAAATAAAAAAAAAAGATAAATAGAATATAAAACAGGTAACAAAAAACAAATAATAACTAGCAGACTAAAACCCTAGTATATAAATAAAAACATTAAATGTTCTAAATGTACCAATTAAAGACAAGGGATAAACATACTGGATTTTAAAAATGTAATACAATTTTATGCTCTCTATAAAAAAAACTCATTTCAGATACAACATTAGATAGACATAAAGTAAAAGGACAGAAAAGTAAAAGTGACAAATTTATGTTTGATTTTCTTGGTAAGCTTTTACTAACATTTATAATGATCAACAGTTTATATCAAATTACCATTATAGCAAAATTTCGAAATTGTTTTCATTTGCTATCAAACTAATCATTTTAGATCTTTTTATGTATTAAACTTTTTTAGATTGTTTCAGACTTACATAAGAATTGCCAAAATGATATAGATTTTTTTATCCTTCACCAAGCTCCCCCTTATAGTTTCATCTTACATAAATTTGTTGCAATGCTAATTTAACTACATTACAGAATTTATCAGAATTTTTAAAGTTCTTAACTAATGTTCTTTTTCTGTACCTGAATGGGATCCATTATTCCATGTTACAGTTAGTTGTCATGTCTTCTTAGTCTTCTCCAATCTATGACAGTTATTTAATCTTTTCCGACCTTGAGACTTTTGTAGAATATTCCTCACTTGGGCATCTTCCAATATATTCTCATGATTATATTGAGTTGCATTATATGGGAAAGATAATACATTGGTTACCTGCTTTCTCTGTGCTTGTATCAAGGAGTATATGATGTTGCTATGCATGATGGGTGATTAGAACATTGATCATTTGGATAATGTGGTGATCATCAGATTTCCTCATTGTAAACAATATGTCCTTTGTAATTACTAAGCACTTGAGAGAAAATATTTAGAAAGTATGTGGTGTCCTGTTTATGCTTAAAATTCATCAATATCAACATCCATCAGTGATTTCACCTATAGTAATTATTATTGTGATGCAATAATTCCTCCATTTTTCCTTATATTTAGAAATTGGAATTCTTCTATAAGGAAGAATTGTCTTAACCCCCTCTTTTTCTTTATTTTGATTTATTTATTTATTGAAAAACTTATTAGCATGTAATATTTATACATTTTTACAGATTTCAGTGCAATATTTCAGCATATGTATACAGTGTAAACTAATTAAATCATGCAATTAGCATTTTCATTTCCTTATTGTGTCTTTGCATTTGGAACATACCAACTGCTCTCTTCCAATTCTTTATATGGTACATTACCACTTTACTAAGAACTATTGTTTTCCCACACTTTTGTGGAACACTAGAACTAATTTTTCTAGACTCTTATTTATTTATAAAAGTATCGACTAATAGGTATTTATTTTATTCTTTGGGCAAGAATCCTATATTACTTCTATATATCTTCTTGCTCAAATGGGCCTTCAGGATGGCCCTTGCACCCTGTCAAAATGCTTGCCCCAGCTTTTTGTTGTGGTGAGTACTCTACATTCATCAGCACAAAATGTACAAGGATACTTCCATTTTCCCTACTCCCAGAATCAACCAGTCAGTCATATATATTGGAGAAGTGCCTTATAGATTGTGACAATTATATCATACCATTTAAGATGTTAACAAAGGAATCGGGGTGTGGAGAATATGGGAACTGTTTGTGCTACTTATCTATTTTTGTTTTGTAAATTTTTAACTATCTTGAAATAAAAACTTTTTAAAAAACAAAAAAGTAAAAGGTGTTTCAAAATAAGTCTCACCCTGTGAGTGATTGAATTACGCAAATTGTATTCCCAGCCACTCATGATGTCTACTCTTAGGAAGGGCATTGACTAGGGAAGGAATGAGATTTTGAAATTTAGAGGGCTTGTTGCAGGGCAATGATTGTCAAAACATCTTCAACTCTCCTATTTTGCTTCTGAGGAAGATAGACAGATTTTGGAAAATGACAATTAGTTACTGGAAGTTTAAACAAGTCGTGACTTCAGTTGAAGTTGAAGATGGAAGTAATACCCATTCAATTTTCAATGTTTATTGAGCAAATCTATATCTGAATTTCCACCCTGAACAATATCCATCTTATTTATTTATTTGAAAGGCAGATTTACAGAGAGGGAGAGAAGGGGAGAGAGAGAGAGAGAGAGAGAGAGAGAGATTCCAAATAGCTGCAATGGCCAGAGCTGGGCCAAGCTGAAGCTAGAAGCCATCCTAGTCTCTAGGCATGTATGGCAGGGGCCTAAGGACTAGGACCATCTTTGGTTGCTGATCAGAAGTGGACCAGCTTAGACTTGAACTAGTGTTTGTATGGGATGCTGGCATTTCAAGTGTCTAACCAGCTGTACCACAAAGTTGGCATACATTCATTGTCTCTAATATCTATTGTCTTCTGCAATTTTGTTTTACAAGGGTATCTTACAGAGAGTTTGTGGGAAAATGGAAGTAAAAGTTTATCTTGGTGGAAAAGAATTTTGAAATCTGGAAATTAAGGGGTCTTCAACAAGATAATAGAAAATGTTTATTATAAAGAAGCTGCATTGATTACAAAATGTCTTTGCACCAAAATAAGCTTATCTTTTAATCCTAATTTTCCACTGACTTTTTGAACTGTCCTCATTTATCTTCATCTTGTACCCCTGAATACCGAAAGAATGTCTCAATCTTTTCTTGTTCCCTGTGTCAATTCTAGTGCTTCCAGTTTGGCTCCTAGCTTCAGCCTGGCCCAGCTCTGACCACTGCAGCCATTTGGGGAGTGAATGAGTGGATGGAAGATCTTTATCTATCTATCTCCCTCTCTCTGTAACCCTGCCTTTCAAGTAAATAAATAAATAAATAAATCTTTATCACCACCACCCACAAAAAAAAGCATGGAATTACATACCAGAACAAAAAGTGACCTCTGAGGACTTGGAGAGCATTAAGAAAGGTACAGCTATTTGCTTTTGTAAGACATTCACAACTCTAGGAATATTTGATAAGGATTACTGCAATAAAAATAAAACAAAATAAGAAGTGTTAGTAGAAGAAAATGTTCTGATGTAAAGACTTGAATTTGTAGATTAACTGTATAAGCTATGTCTAGGGGAAAATTGACAAAATATAATTAGTATTATATGGGAGACCCAGAAGGAACTCCTGGCTCCTGGCTTTGGATCAGCACAGCTCCAGGTATTGCAGCCAACTGGGGAGTGAGCTAGTAGATGGAAGACTTTCTCTCTCTCTCTCTCCCTCTCTCTCTCTCTCTCTCTCTCTCTCTGCCTCTCCTTCTCTCTGTGTGTAACTCTGACTTTCAAATATATATATATATATATATATATATATATATATATATATATGGAATGAGTATTTAGCTTTATGGTTAAGATACCCGTATTCCGTATTCCATACTGGATTGCCTGGGATCAATCCCTGGCTCCAGCTGCCTGCCAGTGGAAACCCTGGGAGGCAACAGTGATGATTCAAGTAATTAGGTTTCTGCCACTCATGTGGGAGATCTGGTTCCAGCCCTGGCCCAGCCCCCACATGTTTGAGCATTTGGAGAGAGAAGCAGTAGATGGGAGTGCTCTCTCTCTCTCTTTCTCTCTCTCTTCTCTCTGCCTCTCCCCATCTCTGCCTCTCAAATAAAAAATAATAAAATTTTAAAATTTACTATATGCATTAATTTCTACAATTTAATAACCTTGCTTCCAGAAAAGGAGTGTAAGAAGAGAGGTAACTCTTAGAAAAGAAGGAAGTACAAATTTTGTTGTGTTAGGAGAGAAGAAACTAACAGATAGGTGAGAATTCCAGAGGGGTAGAGAAGGAATGTTGGAATAGTTCATGTATGACAGCCTCTTATTAACTGTGAGAATCATCATTTAATCTTTGTAGGTTCTATTTTCATCATTTGTTCAAGTGGGACTATCATGTTTACTTTAACAGCTTCAGCAGCTTGAAATGGAAAACAAGTTGAAGAAATGTGCTCGGCGCCGTCCTCGTCCAGCAAGAGACAGAGACCGAACACTTTGCACGGGGTTCCTTTATTGCTCGGCAAGCAGGAGATCCAGCTTCGATCTCTTCTGGGCAGGAACTTCCCTTACACCCGCGTAGCAAGGGTTTATATGCACAATACACGTCACAAATCAGGTGATAGGCTAGAAGCGCGGGGATAGGACAATCTCGTGGCAAGGCGGGAAGGAGCGAGCTAGAGCGGGAAATCTAAGGCGGGAAGGAGCGAGCAAGAGCGGGAACTCCCTGAGATGAGGAAGAACCCGGAAGCAGGGAGTCGGCGCCATCTTAGGGGCACGGTTCCTCCGGTCTGGTTCCCTACATCTCCCTCCTTTTGTTTTTGCACAAATCACATCCCCGACGGCCCTGGCTCATGAGGGCCGGGAGAATATTTACTAGGCAGAGAGTAGAGGTGCATACCCAGCGTGCTTGTGATCCGTTAGTTACGGAACTTCAAGGGCCTGGCCACAACCCCTGATGTCTCCGTTAGGGATCAGTTTTTATTCCCTTTTGCTGGGGCAGGCTGGGAATTGAACCTGCATGCATATGCATATGCTCTCCCAGGACCCCCGGAACCCCCGGGTGGACTCCTGCTGCAGTACCTTTGGTCTCGCATACCCAGTTTTCGCTCCCCGTCAGGGATGGGTGATACAGCCCAATGAATGAGAGGGGGAACAAGACAACTCGAGGAAGGTGTGTGCCTGATGGAGGCATTGTCCATATGTGAGGCGTGAGTAGGGATGGGGGGACGAGGGTTTTAATCGCTGGTATGGACCCGGTCATAAGTCATGCGAGCCAGCATGGCATATGCATCCGGATCACGGTGATGGGGAGCAGCATACGCTGCCGCGCGGAACTGATGTCTGACGCTCTCCAACTTGTTGTTGATGAAGGAGCTCACCCAGCGAAGTACACAGGGACCTATGGACAACAATAGGAACAGAGATATTAACGGTCCCAGGAAAGGGAGAAGGTAAGGAAGGAATCCGTTCCAGGCGCTCCAGAGCGGGTTTTCATATAGTTCTTTGCGTCTTTTTTCTAGGGATTCTTGTAATTTTTTTTTTTTTTTTTTTTTTTTTTTTTTTTTTTTTTTTTTTTTGCACGGGTGCCGTAGTGCGCCAGCACGCCCACTGTCCAGGCGTACCAACACAGGGGGCTGAGAGGTAGGGGGATGAATGGACTACCTGTGGCAAATGGTCAGGACTAGAGGACCTGCGAGTACTTTGTAACTGGGTGGCATAGTACGACTGACCGCCAGAAGTGCATTGGAAGTATGAGGAATCGCAAGAGCTGTGCATGGATTCTTGAAAGGTCGAGCAAGGACAGGAGTGGTTTTTGCTATGGGGATCAGAAACGCGGGGTTTGGGCACACATATGTAGCCGCGTGGTAGGCCGGGGATCCCCTGGAGGGGCAGATATGCAGTTTTGTCCCCACAATCAGCTGTGGCGATGTGAGTACGCTGCAGTACGGTGTTGCTGGTCCCCCCCTTGCAGTCGCAAGGGTTGCCTACGTTCTGCAGTAAAGCAGTGGGGTTGGAGTTAAAGCCCGCATAAGAGCCAGGGAGCAAAGCCGCTGCCAGTATGAAGAAGCGGAAGGGGTGCATCTCACGTCTCGTTGTTTTGTTGCAATTTGTCGTCCTGTGAGAGCGTGGTAATCTCGGTTATCTCGGGGGAGATGTCGTCCGTAGGTGATAGAGGTGTATCTTGCGGCGGCGGGGCTGTTTTTCTGACCAATCTTTCCGGTATCCAGAGAGGTTCTCTTCCAGATTCCTGTGGGAAGACACAGACCGCGCCTCGGTTCCAGCATAATACCGGATCCGGGCCGTACCACTTTCCCGTGAGGACATCTTTCCAACGGACATAGCCTCGTGAAGATGGCTCCTTTAACATGTGTCTCTCAGCGGGGGACATAGAATGATCTGTCAAATTCAAAAAGTTTATAGTAAACAGTGCAAGGGAGAGGCGCATTCGAGGGGTTTTGCCCGTGGCAATTCCCTCCTTTTGTTTTAAGAGAAAAGCCTTGAGGGTTCGATGAGCCCTTTCAATTATGGCCTGTCCCTGAGGGTTATAAGGGATTCCAGTTTTATGTTGTACCTGCATACGGGTGCAGAAATCTTGGAATGATTTACTTGTGTATGCAGGACCATTATCTGTTTTTAAAGTTTTTGGTTTGCCCCAGGCTGCCCATGCAGCAAGGCAGTGATTAATGACATGGGTGGTACGCTCACCCGTCTCCAGAGAAGCAAAAATTACTTGGGAACAGGTGTCAACTGACACATGAACATACTTTAAGGTCCCAAACTCGGATATGTGGGTGACATCCATCTGCCAGATATGTCCTGGTAGTAATCCTCGGGGATTAACCCCCACCGAAGGCACAGGGGTTAAAGTAGGGCATGCGGCACAATGGCGAACAATATCGCGAGCGGCAGCACGAGAAAGACCGAATTTGGCGGCAAGGGTTTTTGCGTTTACATGGAACTCTGAATGAAACTGGATAGCCTGCTCTTCTGGGGAAGAAAATTGGAGTATCCAAATGGGGCGTGTGGCTTGATCAGCTATAGCATTGCCTGTGGTCATGGGTCCAGGTAAGGAAGAATGAGCTCTAATATGAGTAATAAAGAAAGGAGCAGACCGATTCCAAATAGATTTTTGCAGGGTGAGGAAAACTGTCGCTACGGAGGATGAAGAATTGACTAGTCCTGCGGCCTCAAGGATAGACACAGAATTAACCACATAGCGTGAATCAGACACAATATTGACAGGTCCGGGGAAATCAGAGAAGACTTGGTTAACTATAAGAAGTTCAGTTACCTGGGGGGAGTTAGTAGCGAATTGGAATGTTTTTGGCACAGATCCTGAAACAACATATGCACCGACTCCTGTTTTAGAACCGTCGGTATACACTACTGGGGCTCCCTGTAAGGGCTTTTGGGATGTGGACTTTGGAAAAATAACTGGGTGAGACTGAACAAAGGTTAGCAAAGGATCAGAGGGTGTTCTGTTTGTAATAGTTGCGGAAGTGGAGCAGACTAAAACCGCCCAAGCATCAGTACAAGCGATTAGCACACGTACCTGTTCCATGGAATAGGGGACAACAATGGTGGATGGTTCGCGTCCAAAATGTTGGATAGCCCTCTGAATGGCTAGGAGAGTTATCTCCGCCACTGCCACGGGATAGTAACTAATAGATCTAGTAGATGACATTGAGGGATGGATCCAGAGGAGAGGCCCATCCTGCCATAGGACCGCGGTGGGCTGTTTAAGGGTGTCGAGGACCCAAAGAGTAAGGTCTCCCGCAGGGTCCCAACGTTTTAGGGCGGCTTTACTAAGGGCATCGTTGACAATTGACAGTGCTTGTTTGGCCTCAGAGGTGAAGGTTCGGGGGGAAGCAAGATCCGGGTCTCCTTTAAGTATATTAAAGAGGGGCTGCAATGCAGCATTAGGAATGTTAAGGTAGTGCCTAATCCAATTGATATCCCCTAAAAGTTTTTGTAAGTCATTTAGAGTGGAGATAGCATTGATTTTTATTTGAATTTTTTGAGGTCTAATTTGAGTAGGGGCGACTATAGCCCCAAGATAAGAAACTACAGACGACAATTGCACCTTATTAGGTGCAATATGCAGCCCTGCCCCTTCCAGCACTTGTTGGAGTGTACTGTATAAGGCCAGGAGCCTCTCTGCTGTGGGGGCTGCACACAGTAGGTCGTCCATATAATGTAGGCACCTGCAGTCGGAATATCGGTCTCTAAGAGGTTTTAGTACTTGGGCTACATAGACTTGACACATGGTGGGGCTATTAGTCATACCCTGAGGCAAGACTGTCCACTCCCAACGCTTGTCCGGTTGTTCCTGGTTCTGGGTGGGGACAGTAAAAGCAAAACGTGGGGTATCCTTTTTGTCCAATGGAATGGAAAAGAAACAATCCTTAAGATCTATTACAATAACAGGCCATTGGTTGGGAAGTGCCGAAAGCAGAGGAAGACCACGTTGCACAGGGCCCATAGGCTGCATCTGTGCGTTGACTGCCCTAAGATCATGTAAGAGTCTCCATTGACCTAATTTTTTGCGGATGGCAAAAATAGGCGTATTCCATGGAGAGGTGGATGGGATCAAATGGCCAGCGTTGACCTGCTCCAAGACCAGAGTGTTGACTGCCTCCAGTTTCTCCTGAGATAGGGGCCACTGTGGAACCCAGACGGGTACGTCCGTTAGCCACGAGATGGGTAAAGGCTCCACTGGTTTAGGAGGCGAAACAGTGACCCCTAGGAAAAACCCAGGCCAACTTTACTTGGTCTTTGTTTTGGTTCAATGGGGGAAGGGTGGCCCTGGAGCTGGACACCGAGTCCCTTGCCTGGGACGTAACCCATATTTTGTAGCATAGATCGTACTGCAGGGGAAGTGGTGACCAAAGCAACATCCATTTCTGCCAGGACGTCTCTCCCCCAAAGGGAAATGGGTAGAGGTAAAATGAATGGAGAAAACTGTCCTCTATGACCCTCGCTATCCTGCCATGACAACAAGGCTGCACTGATTTTTGGGAAATGAGCAAAACCAAGTCCTTGCAAGGTTTGTTCCGCCACATTTGTAGGCCATGTACTAGGCCAGTCCTTTGTTGCTATAATGGATTTGTCGGCTCCTGTGTCTAAAAGTCCCTTAATGTCCTTGCCATTAATCTGCAACACTAAAGTGGGACGTTCATTTAAAAGCATATGTAAGCCGGTAAAATTAATGCCAGAGGACCCAAAGTTACCAGCGCCGCGAACGTGGTTTTTAGCTGGGATTAAAGAGTGAAGACTGGGCAGTAATAACATTTGTGCGATACGGTCTCCAGGATTGATTACTAAAGGTCCCTGAGGGGCCTGAACCATGATCTTTACTTTACCAGTGAAATCAGAGTCAACTACCCCGGGGATCACAGCTAGCCCTCGGAGGGCGGCGGAGGACCGACCCAACACTAATCCAACCGAATCCGGGGGCAGAGGACCGGAGCAGTCGCTCTCCACTAATTGTACCCCCATCTCCGGAGTTAAGAGGAGAGGGGAGGTGGCGCGGAGGTCCAGGCCTGCGGACCCGTGAGTGGCACGGGCTGAGGGTGCACTGGGTGTAGCGCAGACACGGGAGGTGGAACCTGAGAGTAGATTTGATTTTGGGGGCTCCTCGCTGGGTTGGGGAGCCCCCTCTGGCCGTTTTTTGGCCCCTGGGCGCTACCTGTAAGTGGGTTGCCATCGATATCGAAAGCAGAACGGCATACCTCTGCCCTATGAGGGCCCTTGCGGCAACGGCGACAAGGCTCTATGCCTGAAGGCTGTGCCGTGGAATACCCATGGCTGAGATTGGGGCAATCGCGTTTTCTGTGACCCGGTTGATGACATTGGAAGCAAAGTCCTGAAGATATGGGGGGTCGGGTCGATTTAGATTTTGGACTGTTTTCTTTGACTTTTGCCAGCATCGCAGCTAGGCCCGCATTAGTAAGTGGCCCACCGGTATCTCTGCAGTATTTTAACCAGGAGTCCAGAGATTTATGTCTATATTGTCGAAGAATGTTTTTGCACTCTTTATTAGCCTGCTCAAAAATAATTTGTTTGACCAGTGGCTGAACGTCAACCTCGGAAGGGAAAATACGCGACGCAGCCTCAAGTATGCGAGCGACAAAATCAGCGAAGGGTTCGGCCGTGCCCTGAACGATCTTGGTGAGGTGGCTAGCTGAGTCACTTGGATTGGACGCCTGCCTCCACGCACGTTGGGCACAGTTGGAAATTTGCCTGTATACTTGTCTAGGGAATTGGGTCTGGTCAGCCTGATAAGGTCCACGCCCTAAAAGCATATCAGCATTCCACGTAGGGTGGCCGTCCTCAGCATTTTCATCTGCCTGGTCATGACAGCACTCTGTATTCATAGATTGCCACAAAAGAAAGCCGCCTGGACTTAAACAGGCCCGAGCCAATTGGGTCCAGTCGCTAGGTGTTAAAATGGACTGGCCGACTGATTCAAGGAGTGACAATGTGAATGGGGCTGTGGGTCCATAGTCATGGACCGCAGCCTTAAGTTGTTTTAATACTGTCATGTCCAATGGTTCGTGCCGGGCCTCTCGCGTGCCCAAAGCCAAAACAGGGTAAGCCTGAGCGGGGGCAGCGGGAGCGCCAGTTCGCAACTGTTTCCAGGCTTGTTGATGAAACTGTCTGCCTGAAAAAGGTGGCACATTTGGGACGTTTAATGGCCATGGCGGCACGGGTGTTAGATGGGGCTGAGGCACGCCTACATGACCGCCAGTAGGAGGCGCTGCGTCTTTAATCTGATGGGCGGGCACGACATCGATAGGAGGAGCCGTAGGCACTAGAGGGCGTAAACAGGCATCTTTTAACTTTTGCCGCAGCTGCGCATACGTAGGAGGCGGGGATTTAGGATCGCCGTCCCCTTCCCCCTCAGACTCAGAGGAGGCGGAGCCACATTCGGAGCCTGAGGCCAGTGAGGAAGTCTGGCATCCCGTGTCCTTAAATTGTATGAGGTCCCGGGCGCCGTCCGAGCTCTGAGAACGAACTTCCTCGAGAGCCTCGCGAACCGCCGTAAGAGTCGGGCGGTCCGCTCCCACCGACCTCTCCTCTTGGAGGCACGCCCGCAGTAGTTCCCATAAGGGGAGAACAACGGGGTCGATATCGGGTTCCTGGGGATCGTTAACTGTGCGCTGGAGATCCTTTCCTAATTTCTCCCAAGACTCAAGAGTTATTTGGCCCTCGTGGGTGAGCCACGGCGCAAAGAAATCAACACTTCCAAGGAACCTGACAAGTGTGGTCTTAGAAACCTTAATCCCTTTGCTACGCAATAATGCTTTTAACGGATTAAGCAGCATTGAATGGCTAGATGAATTTTCCATTTTCAGTTTAAAGCGGGAAGACACGTCCGCTATCTTATTTTCAGTTTAAAGCGGGGGAACAAGTCTGCTATTCTTTCAGTTTAAAGCGGGGAAACAAGTCTGCTATTCTTTCAGTTTAAAGCGGGGAAACACGTCCGCTATCTTAGGGTGCGTCCACCCTCCAACCACGAGATATACCTCACTCGCGGGGCCCAGACGGTAAGACTGACCTCGCTTACCTTCTACTTACCGGGCAACGTAGAGGAAGCTCCCCGTACGGGCCACCAGCTGCTCGGCGCCGTCCTCGTCCAGCAAGAGACAGAGACCGAACACTTTGCACGGGGTTCCTTTATTGCTCGGCAAGCAGGAGATCCAGCTTCGATCTCTTCTGGGCAGGAACTTCCCTTACACCCGCGTAGCAAGGGTTTATATGCACAATACACGTCACAAATCAGGTGATAGGCTAGAAGCGCGGGGATAGGACAATCTCGTGGCAAGGCGGGAAGGAGCGAGCTAGAGCGGGAAATCTAAGGCGGGAAGGAGCGAGCAAGAGCGGGAACTCCCTGAGATGAGGAAGAACCCGGAAGCAGGGAGTCGGCGCCATCTTAGGGGCACGGTTCCTCCGGTCTGGTTCCCTACAGAAATGTACACAAAATGAAGGAATTTTAAAACCTTACAATGTCTGCATTCTACATGGGCTCTGCTTTGCATCCTGGCTGCTCCACTTCCGATCAAGCTCCCTGCTAACACACCTGGGAATGCAGCAGAAGATGGCCCAAGTTCTTGGACCCCTGCACTCACATGGGAGACCCAGAAAAAGCTCCGGGCTCCTGGCTTCTGCCAGGCCTAGCCCCCACTGTAGCAGCCATTTGGGAAGTGAATCAGGGGCTGGGATCTCTCCCACTACCCCTCACCCAACCCCACTTGCTCTGTAACTCTGCCTTTCAAATAAACAAAATAAATCTTAAAAACAAAAAAAACTTGGAATGGAATGTGCATGTAGAGGCTATTTATTATTAGCAGTAAGCCTAGACTGTTACTTATAAAGCATGTATAATAGATACAATAGACTAGAGAACAGGACTGTAATAAATTGTTTTCATAAAGCCAACATTTTTGTGGTACCCAAAGCTGACAGTAACGCAACAACTTTTGTACCAAGTTCACTTTAAAGATAGATGTAAAGTTTGTAAATCAAATATTAGCTGATATAACCTAGTCATACAAGGAAATCAAGGGTTACATTCTGAAGTCAGCAAATAAAAGAAAAATAGAATATAAATAAAATTATTTTTTAAAATTTAATGAATTTTAGGTGAAAGTCACATAATATAAAATCAGCCATTTTTATAAATTATATTTAATACTTTCAAAATATTGTCCAACCATCACTTCCATCTAATTCCTAAAACATTTCATCACTAACAGATTCAGAGTGTGGTGAGGATCTGCTTCTTGACTCATAGATAAGGTCTTCTCACTGTATCCTCCTGTGCTGGAAGGGGAAAACAATCTCCCTTAGACCTCTCTATAAAGGCACTAATCCCATTGATGAGGGCTTCACTCTCATGGCTTAATCATCTCTCAGATACTCCAACCTTTCCAAAAATATTTATTTATTTATTTATTTATTTATTTATTTATTTATTTATTTGAAAGCGTTACGGAGAGAGAAGGAGAAGCGCACGCGCACAGACACACACACACACACACAGAATCTTCCATCTGCTGGTTCACTTCCCAGATGGCCATAATGGCCAGAGCTGGGCCAGGCTGAAGCCAAGAACCAGGAGCTCCTTCCACATCTTACATGTGGTTGGCAGGGACCCAAGCCCTGGGGCCATCTTCCACTGCTTTCCCAGGCCATGAGGAGGGAGCTGCATTGGAAGTAGAGCAGCCAGGACACAAACTGGCACCCATGTGGGATGCAGATGTCATGGGCAGTGGCTTTACCACCTAGGACACAACACTAGTCCCAGGCTTCCACCTCTTAATATCATCACATTGGTGTTTAGGTTTCTTTTCTTTCTTAAAAATGATTCATTTTATTTATCTGAAAGACAAAGCCATGGAGAGAGGTAAAGGGAGAGAGAGAGGTCTTCCATCTGCTCGTTCACTCCCAAATTCGCTGCAATAACCAGAGCTGAGCCAATCTGAAGCCAGGAGCCAGGAGTTTCTTCTGGGTCTCCCACATGGGTGCAGGAGCCCAAGGACTTGGACCATCTTCTGCTGATTTCCCAGGCACATTAGCAGGGAGCTGTATTTGAAGTGGAGCAGCCAGGTCTTGAATCAGCACCCATTAGGGATGCTGGTACAGCGAACCAAGGCTTTTATCCACTGTGCCACAGTGCTGGCACTGGTGATTAGGTTTCAACATATGAATTCTGGTGGACAGTAGGGATATAATCATTCAGGCTAAGTGACTCATAAAATCAATATGATCAAAGGTGAAACCAATAGAAATATAAGAAAAAGTAGTGAAAAATTAAAACTAAGTGTCCAATAAACATACAAAAATATCCTACTGTTCTTGGGGCCAGCATTGTGGTGCAGTGGATTTAACTTGTGACATCTGCATCTTGTATTTGAGCACCAATTTACATCTCAGCTGCTCTGCTTTTGATCCAACTCTCTGCTAATGCTCCTGAGAAGGTCACAGATACTTGGGTCCCTGCCACCCATGTGGGAGACCCAGATGGAGTTCCTGGCTGTTGCCTGGCCCAGCCCTGGCCATTGTAGCCATTTGGGGAGTGAACCAGCTAGTAGAAGATCTCTGTGTCTCTCCATTCTCTCCATAACTCTGACTTTCAAACAAATAAGTAAATATTTTTTTAAAAATGCCACCTCTCATATTTAAAGAAATGTAAATGTACCAACTGGGATGCCTGTATCTCATATCAGAATGCTGACTCTGATCCTGATTTTCTTACTAATTCGCACTATGGGAGGCAGCAAGTGATGGCACACATAGTTGAGGTCCTGCCACTCATGTGGAAGACCTAGACTGAGTTCGCAGCTCCTAGCTTTGGCCTGGCTCATCCCTTGTGGTTGTGATTATTTGGGGGAGGAAACAAGTTGATGAGATCTCTCTCATTGTCTGCCTGTCTCTCTGTCTCTTTGCACTTTAGATATGTAAATAAATAAATATTTTTAAAAGAAATGCAGATAGAAATAACAGTCTAACACCATTCTTAACCACAAATTTGGAAAATATCAAGGTGTTTGCTGATACTCTGAGCTAGCTCATCTTGTACATGAGTCATCAACAGTTTAGAAGCAAGGGCAGGCATTCAACCTAGAGGTAAAAATGCCAGTTGGGATTCCCATTTCCCATATCTGAGGGTCGAGGTTTCATTATAAGCTCTGGCTCCCTGTCTGTTCACACCCTGGGAGACAGCAGATGATGGAGCAAGTGGTTGGGTTCCTACCATCAGGATGGTAGATCTGCATTAAGTTCCTAGATCTTGGCTGATCCTAGCTTAGCCCTAGCCCAATTCATGTTACTGTGGCTATTTAAGGAGGAGAACAGCAGTGGGAGCTCTTTGTGTATCTATCTCTGTCTTTGTCTCTCTGTTTCTGTGTTTCTTCTTCTCTCTCCCCTACCTTGTTTGCCCTTTAATTTGTATAATTAGAAATCAGCATGTATTAGTCTGCTTTTCATTACTTTAACTAAAATACCTGAGATGAACATTTTGGGAAAGAAAAGGTGTGTTTTAGTTTATACTTGGAGGTTACCGAATCAGACAGCCCCATAGTCCAGAGTCTGGTGGAGGATAGTCACGGTGGGCATGGAGGATGATCATATAGTGAGCCAGGAAGGAAAGGTCAAGCCTAGTCCAAACTTGAACTGAAATACTCAAACCTCTTATGGGAACCACACTCCAAAGGCCTCCCCCAATAACCCAAAGACTTCCCTCTGGCCCCACCTCTTAGAGACCATCATTAGGTCAAGACTCTACCCTTAATTAACCAGCCATTAACATTAAGACATCAAACTTCAGGGGTCTGAGTTGTGGCCCAGAGATTTCAGTCACTGTTTGTGTCACCAGCATCTCATATCAGAGTGCCAGTTCAAGTCCCAGCCGCTCTGCTTCTCATCCAGCTCCCTGCCAGTGCACCAGGGAAAGCAGCAGAACATGACCCAAGTAATTCAGCACCTGACACACGAGAGATCTGGATGAAGTGCCTGGCTCCTGGCTGCTGCCTGGCTCAGCCTTGGCTATTATAGCCATTTGGGGAACAAACCAGCAGATAAAGATTTCTTTCTCTCTCTGTCTGTTCCTCTCTGTCACTCTGCCTTTCAAATAAATAGAACTCCAAAAAAATAATATTAAAACAAAAGGCAGTTATACTGCTAAATTTTTATCTATATGTATGTTCATAGAAATACCCAATGATATGCATGCAGAGCTGTATATTATAGCATTAATGATAGGGAAATGGTAGAATCAATTTACATGTTATTCAAGGAGGGATGAGTTAAATAAATGGTAGTATATTCATATTGTGGAATAGATGGGTGCTGTCAGAAATTGTAGCTACTTTGAGAAAATATGGAAGACATTGTTATGAGAAGAAAGCAAGGTATGGAACAGAATGGGGACCACAAAATTTCCTTTTAATTTCTGTGAAAAATGAATGTGGCCAACAAACTCTAAAGTAACTCTCATGATCTCACCCTCTGGTGGTTACACCTTTGTGTAAAGCCTTTCCTTTAAATGTAAGCAGGACTTATAACCAACAGAATATAGCAAAGCTGATGGGATATGGTTGATGATGCATGTATTATTGTTTTACATACGACTACAACATCTATTTCAGGAGGAGACATTCTCTCTCTTACTGGTTTTGAGAAAACTAGCAGCCATGCAGGAAAGGCTCCCATGCCAAGGAACTAAGGAATGCCTCTGGTTGACAGCCAGCATAAATCTGAAGTCTTTAGGCCAATGTTATGGCACAGCAGATTAAGCTGCTGTTGTGCAACATTTTGATTCCCAGCTTTTCCACTTTTGATCCAGCTCCACTTCCAATCCTGCTCTCTGCTAATGTGCCTGGGAAAGCAGTGGAAGATGGAGCAAGTCCTCGGCCCTTGTACCCATGTGGGGGACCATGACGAAGTTTCAGGATCCTGGCTTTGGCCTGGTACAGCCCTGGCTATTGTGGCCATTTGAAGAGCAAGCCAATGGATGGAAGATTTCTCTGTCTCTCGCTCACTCTCTCTCCCTCATATGACCTCTCTGTAACTCAGCCTTTCAAATAAATAAATGTTAAAAAGAAATATGATGTCTTAGCCGGCGCCGCGGCTCACTAGGCTAATCCTCCGCCTTGCAGCGCCAGCACACCGGGTTCTAGTCCCGGTCAGGGCACCGATCCTGTCCCGGTTGCCCCTCTTCCAGGCCAGCTCTCTGCTGTGGCCAGGGAGTGCAGTGGAGGATGGCCCAAGTCCTTGGGCCCTGCACCCCATGGGAGACCAGGAGAAGCACCTGGCTCCTGCCATCGGAACAGCGTGGTGCGCCAGCCGCAGCGTGCCTACCGCAGCAGCCATTGGAGGGTGAACCAACAGCAAAAGGAAGACCTTTCTCTCTGTCTCCCTCTACTGTCCACTCTGCCTGTCAAAAAATAAAAAAAAAAAAGAAATATGATGTCTTCAGTTCAAAAGGAACTTAGTGCTACTAATAACCACATGTACTTGGAAGATCAAGCCTTAGATAACAACACAAGCCCAGCTGGCCTCAAGGGTATACTCTCACCAGAACTATGTGATAATAGTACATTCTTTTAAGCTACTAAGTTTGTGGTGATATTGTTATGCAAAAGCTGTCAATTAAATTAATAATACATATGTATGCTTATATATTTGGGCAAAGATCATTTCTGAAAGCACACACAAGAAATTATAGTAGCTACCCATGGAGAATGGGAATAAGAGATTGGAGTAGTTGAGATACTTCTACTTTACATTTTCTACACTTTCCTAAAATATAAAAAAGACTATATATTACTTTTTTTAAAGATTTATTTTACTTATTTGAAAGACAAAGTTACAGAGACAGGTAGAGAGAGAGAGAGAGAGGTCTTACATCAGCTGGTTCATTCCCTAGATGGCCACAGTGGCTGGAGCTGCACCGATCTGAAGCCAGGAGCCAGGAGCTTCTTCCAGGTCTCCCACGTGGGTGCAGGGACCCAAGGACTTGGGCCATCTTCTACTTTCCTAGGCCATAGCAGAGAGCTGGATGGGAAGAGGAGCAGCCAGGACTAGAACCCGGTGCCCATATTGGATGCCAGCACTTCAGGCCAGGGCGATAACCCTCTGCGCCACAGCAAAGAAGGAATAGGCATTATTTACAAAAGTATGTCTGGGAAAACCTTAAATCTTTCTAATTAGAAGATACCTTATAGATTAGTAGCTTATCAAAGCCCATCTCACCCAATGCATCTTTTTGTGGTTAGATAAACTAAGACCTAAACAAGCAAAATAATCTATTATTTATACTCTGTATACTCAGGTTACAATAAAAGGGACAGACATAACAGCACAACTGGAAAAGAGCAAGAACTATATAATGCAGGAGAGGAGGAAATAGTATCAATTAGGAACAGGCTAAAAAAGGTGGTTGTTAAAATTGAGTATAAACCTTGGCTTTCAATTCTAAAGAGACAAAACAAAAGGAAATATACTATGTTACATAGTTCTTATTATCTTATAAAGAAATGCATCCCAAGGAGTAGAAGGAAATTGGCTTCTTTGTATTACAAAATCAAATGAATAAATCTTGTGAATCCTTATGTACTGATCATTAGTACTCAGTGAACAAAAACAGAAGAATTTGATGTTGGCACAGCCAGGCTCAAATTCCAGAAATCTTGGACACACTTTGTGTCCTCTTAAAGCCTCAGTTTCCTTGCTTGTAATAATCAGAACAGCAATACTTCTTTGATGGGATATTTTCTGAAACTAAATAATAGTTTCTGCCCCACATCAATTGCTCAGTAAGTGTTAAAATTTTATGTTTATGTGTATCTTTAAGTTTGAATCTTACTAAACATACAGAAATAGTTGTCATATGGTCATTTGTCATATTGATCTTCAGTAAAAGTCAAGGGTGTGACATTAACATATGTTTCTAAGAGGGAATTTCAAGGAAAAAAATGAAGCTTACAGCAACATAGCCAGAACTTGGTAGAATCTGGATTAAAACATGGGTCCATTTCAACACTTCTTTCATCATGTTTTATTCTGTTGATTGAAGAAATTAGAACCTGACTGGATATTGTAAACAGCATTGCCCACAATGGTGTTTTCCAGCCCATTCATTTATTTCTGCTATTCCTAGTTATGAAACAAAAAGGGGGGATGTTATAATTGTTTATTATTGTAACAATATTGAGACCTGAGTAGGGAAGGAATTTCCACTTGCTTTACACAGCCGTTTTATTAGCTGTTTTCCTCTCTGCAGGTCTGTGTCTGCCACATGTTACACTGTTTTCTTTTGTGTTATTTAAACTGGCCCCAAAGCCTGCAATTTGATGCTGCCTTAACTGCCCCCCACAGGCAGAGTGTCATGAGGGCACTCTTCTGGCATGTGCCTTCCCTCCTAGACACATGTTTGTCAAACTGTCACTTAACCTTTTAGACCATTAATTTGTTAGCAGATTTTCAGCAGGCCTTATAAGGGCATAACATCCCTGAGCAGCCTACAAATTTCCAGGGAGATTTCCAATTTAAGGACCTTTCCACCTGGAGCCACCAGGGCCTGAGGAATTTGGGCTCTTATTGCAGGTGGCTGGTGTGTGTGTGTGTGTGTGTGTGTGTGCAGGAAACAGACCTCTATGCAAGGCCCAAAGTCTAATAGCTATGAGCAGTTTGTACAGAGATGGCAGCTATAATCCGATGCTTCATCAAGAAACCTGAGGTAGTTAGGCATGCTATTCATTATTTGGTAGACCCTCAAGGAATGTTTTAAAGGGGAAGGATTGTAAGATTGGGAGAGAATATGCATCGAAAGCAAAAGTTCATGGAATGGAACAGAATTTGGCAATATTACCTAATTAAAACTCAAAGCCTGACTCACAACTGGACAGTTTCATTGTAGTCTACTCTAAACTGCCAACATGAACAGTAGGATAATTTTAGGTGGAAAACAAGCAAAGTGCCTACATTTTTCTGAAGCAGGACTTACAGACTCTATAGGATTTGGGACATGCCTCAGAGATTTTTGGGAAGGAGTTCTATGCCAATTTAAGTCTTCCTTTTTTTAGTAATTTATTCAGTTCATTTAATACATATTTTGTAAAAGTTTAGATTTATATTCTGCCACTTCTCTAAACAGTTTAAAATAGTTTATGTGTTAAATCATAACAAAAGTAGAATATTTAAGAGAAAAACAAAGCAGAATTTTCATTGTAGTGCTTCTCAAGCATGAATATTGACCAGAATTGTCTCATGGCTGTGTTACAACACAGATTGTGAGGTCTACCCCCGAAGTATCTATTTCAATTTGTTTAGGATGAGGCATGCAATTTTGTGTTTCTAACAAGCTTTCTGGAGATTTTGCTGCTGATGATCTAGGAAACACAACTTGAGAAGCACTGCTCTAAAAGGAAGCAGAAGAGATGTGACCTAAGCCCCTGAGATTAATCAGTTACTACAACTCGATTCTGATTTTTCAAAAAATGAACATTTATTGAGCATCTTCTATAGGCCAGTGTTACATTGAATACTGTGTCTATGTTATATCATCTTTCTTACTTTAATTTAGTTCTAAGAGTCCAGACAGTTAAGTGAAAAGAAAAGGTATTATATTGGATTAAGACATTTTTAATTTCTCATAAAGAGACAGTATATGTGTTCATCTGAAAAGACCAAAAAAATGTAAAACCAGCATCAAATATTCCCTGGGAGGAAAGGATCTACCCAAAGAAGAATTATGAAGATAGGGAAGTTAGTCATTGTTATAACCTCACATTCCAGATACACTTGCTACCAATACATTTTCCTACTCTATGTCTATTGCTAAAAAAGTTTTCTCCCCAAAAGGTATCAACTACTCTGTAATAAGGTATCATTTTATAAACATTGTCAGTAATGTTCAATGAGTACCTATCTACTTTGCACCATTTCAATTTTAAGTTATACCGGGATGGCTATAAAAATATCTAAAATAACTCCCTCCACTTTTAAGGAAGAAGTGCATTTAAAGAAGAAGAAATTGTGGAAAGGGTCATGTTGATCAATAAAATCTATTGTGCTAAAGGAGGGACAGTTATAAAAGTAAAACTTGAAATAAAAGCAGCTAAGCTAGTAAATTTAGAAGAGTATTCATTTCAATGAGGCCTTATGGAAACACAAATAAAACTAAGAGTAAGCAAGAACTGTGGAATGTTTTTGCATTCTTTTTTTTTTACTTTTATTTAATGAATATAAATTTCCAGTGTACAGCTCATGGATTACAATGGCTTCTCCCTCCCATAGCTTCCCTCCCACCCGCAACCCTCCCCTCTCCCGCTCCCTCTCCCCTTCCCATTTGCATCAAGATTCATTTAAAAAAAATGAATCTTGAAAATGAATCTTGTTTTTACATTCTTTTAACCACAGTAGTGAGGGAGGTCAAAAGACAGTGGGAGTTGGATCAAACTGACCAGGAACTAGTTCTGAGTACCCAGTAGTAAGATTCCCCTGATGATTATGGTTGTAAGGTAGAAAAACACATGGAGTCACATATAACTGAGCTGACTTCATCTTGGGGGAAGGAATAAGAAGTTTGAAAGGCTGGTGCCATGGTGTAGCAGATAAAGCCTCTCCACCTGCAGGGCCAGTGTCCCATAAGGGTGCCAGGGAATCCTGGCTGTTCCACTTCTGATCCAGCTCCCTGCTAATGCGCCTGGGAAAGCAGTGAAAGATGGCCCAAGTGCTTGGGCCCCTGCACTCACATGGCAGACCTGGAAGAAGCCCCTGCCTCCTGGTTTTCGATTGTCCTAGTTCTGGCCACTGTGGTCATTTGGGCAGTAAATCAGTGGATGGAAGATTCCTCTCTCTCTCTCTCTCTCTCTCTCTCTCTGTAATTCTGCCTTACAAATAAATGAATAAATCTTTTTTTAAAAAAAAAGAAGTTTGAGAGGAGTTTTTGTCATAGACAAAAGATGAAGTCATTTGAGAACTAATTTGGTTACACATGAAAGGATGAAATTGAGCCTACACTCTTGAGAGCTTCTAGGTTTGGCGCTTAACAGTTGTTTCTAGGGACCATTGTTGCTGCACAGGGGGTAAGCCATGGCTTGTATTGCATCCCATATCACAGTGCTGCTCTGCTTCAAGTTCAGCTTCCAGTTAATGTGCCTGGGAAGGCAGTGGCTCATAGCCAAATGCTTGAGACCTGCCACTCATGTGGGAGACCTGGCTCCTGGCTTCAGTCTGCCCCAGACCTAGCTGTTGCTGCCATTTGGGAAGTGACCCAGAGGATAGCAGATCTCTTTATCTCTGTCTCTTTCTTTCTCTCTCCCTTCTCTCCCTCCCTCTGTCCCTTCCCCCACCTTCTGTAGCTCAGTCTTTCAAATAAATCAATGAATCTTAAAAGAAAAGACATTTGTTTAGCACACTGAACTTAACCTACTTAGTGTGCCTTATGAAATCATGTAGTTACATATTATTGCCTAGGAAGAATGTTAAATGAAGAAATAGCAGAGATTCATTGTCCTGGTGATTTGTACAAGATATTATTGGGAGCCCAAAAATTTGGGTAGTTGGTTCTCCATGCACTTTCTATGAACCAGGAGAAATGGTCTTACATTCATGGAATTGTGGAAGGGCAAGGAACCAAAGGAACAGCCTGAAGTGCATCTTCCTCCAGTACTATTTGCATTTTAGTGAAACATTGGCGATGTTCATTGGCAAATATTCTGAGACTCCTCAAATGAATCACTAATGATCATAGTTCAGAAGCTACAACACGGTACACATGATTCCTCTCAATTTATACAAAGCACAAAAGATTGTAATTCTGCTCTTCTTTAGTGTTTTTCCTCTTTGTATTTTTCTTTCTTATGTATTGATTCTTTGTTTTCTTATTATCTGTCTCTCTCACTGTGTGTACTACAATTGCCTATCACTTTGCCTGGCTCATAGATTTTGTAATAAATATCTATTATAGGGATGAACACACACAAAAATAGGAAAAACACTCTGAATTCCTGGCAATTGGTTGTGAACTTTGCCTCTGAGAGCTGGATCACATGTTCCTTAGTCTAGATATAGTTACCATATTTTTTTAACATACTACTTCAAGTCAAAACAAGTTAGAATTCTAGTCAATGTACTGATAAAGTCCACCTATAAAACTTGTGGCATTAATGTATTTCCAGAAAGCAACACACAGCCCTGTTAGAATAAGCATATTGGTTTCCATTTTTGTCTTTTCTACTTTTATAGATTTCTTTCCTTTCCTGTACAATGTACATGTGTCTCAGAGCCTCAGACTCCTTAGGTGCAGATTGTTTCCATCACATTTCAGAGCCAAATCTCCAACTGTGTCTTTGAAACACTGAATACCCATACAGGCTTCCATCTGACACTGTTTGCTGATACAGTCATATGAGTTTTTTAAGTGAAAGGACCAAACTTGAGGTAATATACCTCAGTTTTCTTGGCTTTTAGTGGCTGCAGTTCTGCAAATGGTTTCAATATTGACCTTCTGAGCATTAGACAGACAACCGCATAAATTATAACTTTATAGTTGTATGGTCATAGCTAGTTTAATTGGATCTATGTTGTCTCTATCTGTTTTTCCTTAGGGTGATTAGGTGTATCCCAGCAAGCTCAGTTTTCCTGCACCTAAGCATCTTCTATCAATTATGTCATGAAGTAGGGTGACTCATGTGGAATGTGGACACATCAGTGTAAGTGGCTCATGGGAACAACAACAGTGTGGGCTCCATGTGAACAGAGATCTTCTCTGTCTTTGCCACTGTTTCATCTCCAGCATGCAGAAGGGTGTTTAACCCCCAATATACACTCAATAAACACATCTAATGACTAAAAATAAATCTCACAAAAACGTAAGGTAATATTTCTCTCTAAATATAAAGTATTTTTTTAAAAAATTATTTTGAAAGGTGAAGATATAAAGAGGAAGAAAGAGAGAGTTCTTTTTTAAAAAAATGATTTATTTATTTATTTGAAAGTCAGAGTTACACAGACAGTGGAGAGGCAGAGACAGAGAGATCTTCCATCCGCTGGTTCACTCCCCAGTTGGCCTAAACTGCTGGAGCTGTGCTGATCCAAAGCCGGGAGCCAAGAGCTTCTCCTGGGTCTCCCACGTGGTGCAGGGGCCCAAGCACTTGGGCCATTTTTTGCTGCTTTCCCAGGCCATAGCAGAGAGCTAGATTGGAAGTGAGGCAGCCATGTCTCAAACCAGTGACCATATGGGATGACAGCACTGCAGGCAGCGCCTTTTACCCAATAAGCCACAGCACCAGCCCCAAGAGAGTTCTTTTATCTGTTGAGTCACTCCCCAAATGTCCGCAACTTTTTCCAGGTCTCCCACATGGGTAGAAGAGCCTAAGCACTTGAGCCATCCTCTGCTGCTTTCTCAGGTACATTTTCAGGGAGCTGGATTGATTGGAAGTGGAGCAGCTGGGACTCGAACCAGCATCCATATGGGATGCCAGCACTGTAGGCTAAGCTACAGTGCAGGCCCTAATATGAAGTATCTTTAAATATTGACAACAATGCACCTAAAACAACACTTAACACTTAACAAATGGTTAACTAAATAGTTTAATTTACATCCAAATTTAAATCAAGGTGCTGAGAATGTAGTTTCAGAAACTTATTAACATGTCAATAGCTATGCCCCAATCAATTGCATTACAATTTGTAAAAAGCCATTATGTGTGGACAGAAGAGATCCATCTTTGCAAGGAATTTAGGAAAGATTTAATCCAAAGAAAACCTTTCCATGTCTGAAAGTATCTTTAAGAAAGTATCTCTAAGGCAGGTGTCCTGACCAACTTACCTAAGTATTCAATTCCTCTTTGCAGATTTATCTCTACAATGGAAGACATGTAGCTAGTCATCCCAGGAACATCTCTGGCTTGGTTAACTAGTCAGCTAAGATCACCCAACTCATATACCTTGATTTGGCTCTGTGCTTAACACTTACTTTTCAGGTTACAATTTGGTTTATTCAGTAATTCATCCAACAAAAATGTGGTGAATACTACTCCATGCTCTTCATTTTCCAATAGTTTGAGTGTTCTAGGGATACAACATTCTACTAAACAATCAAAGTTTCTGTGCTAACATAGTTTACATTCCAGCAAAGGGAGATAAAATGTAAAATAAACAAACAAGAAAAACCAGATAATGATAAGTATTATGATAATAATAAAACCAAGTAATGTGAAAGAGTAACTGGATGTTAGAGGGGGAAGGAGATTACTGAGGAGACAAGTACAGGCCTCTCTGGGAAGATGGTATTTGAACTGAGATTCAAATGATGGGAAAAAGCAAAGCATGTAAACATGTAAGTAAAGAGCTTTGAGAAAGATGGAATAGCAGATGGAAAGCATCAGAAGTAGGAGAGACCTTTTTTTAATTTTTTTTTTGACAGGCAGAGTTAGATAGTGAGAGAGAGAGAGAAAGAAAGGTCTTCCTTTTCTGTTGGTTCACCCCCCAAAATGGCCGCTATGACTGGCACGCTGTGGCTGGTGCGCTTCATCAATCTGAAGCCAGGAGCCAGTTGCTTCCTCCTGGTCTTTCATGCGAGTGCAGGGCCCAAGGACTTGGGCCATACTCCACTGCCTCCCGGGCCACAGCAGAGAGCTGGACTGGAAGAGGAGCAACCGGGACAGAATCCAGTGCCCCAATTGGGACTAGAACCTGGGGTGCTGGCGCAGCAGGCAGAGGATTAGCCAAGTGAGCCTAGGCGCTGGCCAGAAAGAGCTTTAAATGTTAAAGGAACAAAGGAAGATGAATGTGGTTGAAGAGTGCTCATATTGGGGGTATATTTTTTGATGTGGTGTGTAGCAGGTAGACAAAACCTAAATTCAGCTGGGCCTTATATGAGTGGAAGTGTGGATTTTACTCTACCTATAATGGGAAAGTATTGGAAAGTTATTAGTGGGGTTGATTATTCACATTCCTGTGTACACTATGGAGTTAGCAGGGGTAAAAGTGTTTATGCTTGCAATAATCTAGGAAAGAAATGATGATGGCTTAGCCTAATTGAGGTAGCAGTGGAGGTTAGGAGAAGTCATTGGATTCTGGTCATATTTTGGGGGTAGAGGACTTGCTGATAGATTGGAAGTAAATGTGAGGTAAAAAGAGTCAAGCATGACTCCTAGATTTTTGGCCTGAATGACTGAACTCCATACAGTCTACTTATGGAGAATATCTGTGTGTTTGAATGTGTGTATATTTGTGTGCAGGCAGGAATAGAAAGTCATCCATCTAGCTTTCCAACCGCGGGAAGAATGTATATGTAACCTGGGGTGAGTTTTGACTTACAGATATGTGATTTCCTTTTCCCTCGGTATATAATTATATACAAAAGTGTGTGTGTGTGTGTGTGTAAAGCTAAGTGCTTAATATACTTTGGGAAAATTTCAGCATTTATTTTTTAAAGATTTAGTTCTATTTATTTGAAAGGTAGACTAACAGAGAAAAAAGGAGAGACACCGAGGGAAAGAAATCATCTTCTGGTTCACTCCCCAAATGGCCACAACAGTGGGGGCTGGGCCAGCCTTAAGCTAGGTGCCACGAACTCCATTTGGATCTGCATGTGGGTGGCAGGGGTGCAAGTACTTGGGTCATCTTCTACTACTTTCTAAGATGCACTAGTAGGGAGTTAGATTGGAAGAGGAGCAGCCAATACTTGAACCAGTGCTTCAATATGGGCCGCTGGCATTGCAAGTGGTGGGTTAACCCACTGTGCTATAACAGCAGCCCCCATTTTAATAGCATTTTTTAAGATTTATTTTTATTTATTTGAAAGGTGGAGTAACAGGAGAGGGAATGACAGAAAGAAAGAGGCTCTGGGATAATGTTAAAACATGGCCCCGAAATTCTTTGAAACTCTTCCCAGCCAGAGATATGTCTCATGTCCTCTCCTCTTGAATTTGGACCAACCTGTGACTAGTCAATGAAAAGCACATGGCAGAAGTGATACCATGTGATTTTTGAGGCTTTCTTAAAGTGCCATCAAATTCTGCCTTGCTAGATGGAACATTCATGCTTTGGAGCACTGAACCACTGGCTAAGTTTAACAATTCTGAAGCTAACATGCTGTGAGGAATCCAAGTACATGGAATGGCCTTCTGTAGGCTATTTTGCAGTTCTAGTCTCTGAGTTATTCTAACCTATGCACCAGTTATATGAGTAATCTCCAGATGACTCCAGCTCCTAGATATTGAGGTTTCCCTACCATCAAATCTTCCCATCTATTGCCCCACACATTGTAGAACAGAGAAAAGATAAGAAACCATGTTTACTTAGGCTCAAAGCAAAGCAAGGCTGTGTATAAGGGGACTAACATCTGAGCTAGACAGCAAAAATGGAAATAGCATCCTGTTTCCTTGGACACAATAAAGTTAAAATAGATGTGGAAATCCATTATCTGGAGTTCTGTACTTGGTTTGTAAGTCAGGGCTGCTTTCTAGATCAAAGTGACTTAGATTTTTCAGGGAAGAGTGGAGTGTTTCATCGTTTCTGATATAATTTCAAATGCAAACATTTCTGAAGGCTCATGGTTTTAGTGAGCACTGTTCTTTAATGGATAAGAAGGCAGTTGTCACTCAAATATATGTATATGTATATGTATATATATATATATATATATATATAACCTGAAGTATGCCCAGGGAAAAATACTTTGCTGCCAGTTTTTGTCTGCGTCTATTATTTCATCTCCAAAAATACCAAAGTAGACTTCTACAATTCAAGTTCATTTTTATTTGCTTAATAGTTATTGGAGACAGGGTATTCCAGCCCTTAGTGAATTAAGCAAGTGTGTTAGTAAGAAACAATGGATATTTTAGATTAGAGACAAGTGATGGGAGATAGATGCATGAACTATCATCCAGGAAGAACAGTTCTAGTGTGAAAGGGCCAAAGTGAGGAAAATAGGATGTTGAGAGAAGGAGTGGGTACATGAACAAACCTGTAGCAAGAAAAGCTCTATAGAAGTAATGTTATAACCATTATTTACTAATGTGTCACTCAAACTGATGATGGGAGAGGATATTTATCATTTAATGTCTTATTTCTTTCCATAACTTATAACACCAGGGCTGTTTCAATTTGTCTTTATGTTCCACAGATATCAATATTTCTCAATATTTTTGTTTTTTCCCTTCAACTGGTCCTTAATAAGCATAATAAAAAACAAAGTTTTAGTCCTTTCTCTAGGATTTTCAAGTCCTAAATTATCTAGTTATCAACCGCACAAAATAACATCATTTAAGTAGGATCAATTTTTTTTGTCTCTCACAATATTCCATACAATGTGTTAAGTGCTTTATATACAATTTCCTATTTCACCATTCAACATATTTATGAAGTAGGAATTACTGTGATCCTTATTTCTTAGATGAGAAAACAGAGGTTTGAGAAGATTTGACTCCCTTGAACAAAGTCATATTGTTAATACACAGGAGAGAACCCCAAGGTGAAACATTATATCTACTTATTTGTGATAAGAATGTGTAACTTTTTACCACCTAGCTAATCCCTTATTCCCAAGAAAAATAATGGATTTTTAAGAAAATATTAAGTGGGGTCAGCACTATGGCATAGCAGGTAAAGCAGCTGCCTGCAGTACCAGCACCCCATAAGGGTGCCAGTTCGAGTACTAGTGGTGCCACTTCTGATCCAGCTCTCTGCTGTGGCCTGGGAAAGCAGTAGAAGATGGCCCAAGTCCTTAGGCCTCTGCATGGGAGGGAAACCTGGAAGAAGTTCCTGGCTCCTGGCTTTGGATCAGCCCAACTCCAGCCATTGAGGCCATTTGGGGAGTAAACCAGTGGATAGAAGACTCTCTCTCTCTCTCTTTCTCTCTCTCTCTCTCTCACCCCCCTACGCTCCCTCCCTCTGCCTCTCTGTAACTCTGTCTTTCAAATAAATAAACAAATATTTTAAGAAAGAAAATATCAAGTTCTAAGAATGAACAAAATGAGAAGGGAATAAGGGAACAGAATTTGACTCTAGTATACTGCTGATTATCAGAGGTGTGTGACATGTATTTAAGGTAGAACAGCTCCTCTCTTAGATCCCCTTAAAAAGATTAAGGAAAAGTTGTTCATAGATGACTTCTGAAATTTGAAAGAGTTAGCATTCAAATCTTGGTCATGACAGTACATTTAGCTGCACTAAGTCTTAGTTTGTTAAGCCCCAAATGGAGTATTGTTTATTTGACTTACCTCACACAGTTGTTGTATGTCTTAAACAAAATGACTCATGTAAGGTATTTCAGAAAAGTGAATGGGTAGTTATAGACACCCTCTCCAGTAATGGATACATTCATTCTCCTCCCATTCAGAGCAAGCAGCATCCTAAATTTATCTATCAGATAAATATTCCTGATTAATTTTCAGAGAACTCAATGGAAGAATTCATCTTTAGGCCTTTATGCTTTTATTTTCATTTAGACCATTTCTTTCAGGCTCAGATTGACTCCGTTACACTCAGGTCCAGTTTTGGAGGCAAAGTAGGCAATTCTTATCATTGGGCACTGTGCAGTAGATGGAAACACTCACTTTGAAACTTATCTCTGCTTTCTCTTAAGTGAAACAGCAAAAGGGAGCAAATGTCCCTTCTGTAGGTTAATGACCTCCCATGAGCTGCTCTAAACACACACCATATGGAAGAAGGCCAAATAGGCATGTGGCAGCCTGTGGCTACTATCCCAGGGGAGCACACACTTGTTGCCTTAGGATTTTCAGCTTGAAAAGTGACCCCCTGTTGATGCCTTGTGTGAGGGTGGAGTTTATTTGATTTTCATTTGCACGTGGTGAGTCAGGAACAATCTGAGGAGGTGGCTGTTACATGAAGGCAGCTCTCCTTCTCATCTGACAACAGAAAGCAATCAGAAGGAAATTACAGCTGGAGGAAATCTCCCTTTCCATAAATGGGATGAAACGTTGCTGAATTGCACCTTCATCCCAGGGAAGACTGGATAGTTATACTTAAGTGCATGCGGCGTATATGTATTAAGTTTGTCACGGGGAAATCTTGCCTACTTTTTTGGCAGCCATAAAATCATGTTGGCAGAAGCGATGCTTCCAAGTCAAAGTAGATTCCAGTGCCTCCGCATGCTGTTGTGGAACAGTTGCTTTAGGAACTATTAGGGGAATTGGGCCAAGATCCAATCACCAAGGCCAGCACAGCATCATCCTATGAAGTTAGTGAAATATATTTTAAAATATCTTTAGACTTCCTATGTGTCCCTCCCATCTGGTACCTCTCCATTCCCTTTCTTATCAAGTTCCCAGGCCTGGAACTACATATTATCCTCAGACTCTATAGATAAATGCCTTCTGTATACTTACACTCTGTGGGAATGACAGAATGGTTGCAGAAGGTCATATACTTCAAAACAGTGAGGAAGAGACTGGAGTTTTTCTAGATACAAATCCACCAAATAACATCATTTGAATAGGACCAACTTTTTTTTTGTCTCTTGCAATGTGCCACACACTGTGTTAAGTACTTTATGTACAATGTCCTATTTGATGATTCAACATATTTATGAGGTAGGCATTACTTCAATCCTCCTTTCTTAGATAAGGAAACAGAAGTTTGAAAAGATCTGATACCTTGAACAAGGTCATATAGTTAATACACAAGACAGATGGTATTGGACCCCTAGGTAAAACACTACATTACAATACATCTTCTGAAGCCATACACCTCAGAAGATACTATCTATGCCTCTTAATGATAAGACCAGCCTTAGAAGAAGAGTAGCTTCAACCTGCAGATATATCTAAAGAAAAGACTTGTCTTACCTGGGGACTAAGATAACGGACTTCTCAACCAGGTACCTACATAGCATGAGAACTGAATTCTGCTGGACAAATTGTGAAGATGCTAATGTCACACAGGCTAATAATATCTATACCAAGATGGGAGGAGCACAGGTTTATCTAGAATATTTTACTTAGTCAACAAATATTTACTGAGTGTCTATTATATATCTGTCATTTTTTAGGCATTGGGGACACAGAAAAGAGAAAAACAGACAAATTCCTTCCTTATGCATTATATATTCTAATGAGCAGAGGTAGAGTAAAATAATTAAATTATACCAGAACTTAGCAGATGATAAATATCAGGCAGAATAAACCAGGGAAGGGAGAACTAGAACTTGATTGCAGGTGTGTACTTATATATAGTTAAGGAAGGCCTCCTGGAAAAAGTGACATTTAGCAAAATGAAAGCCACTGCTTAACATGGCAAAAACACATGATGAATAATAAATGTTAACTATTCTTATTGTTTTCTTGTGGCTATACACGATACTGATTTACATTTCAAAAAGCACTTTATATTTTTCAAAGCTCTTTTTTAAAAATCTGTTACCCCATTAGGTTATCACAAAATCCCTATAACGTCAGAAGGGAAAACAGTAGTCCTCTGAGCCAGTGGGAAACTGAAGTCTGCATTTAAGTGATGCATATAAGTTACATGTTGACTTGATGATGGAACCAGAGAAAACATCTAGGATTCAGATTCCAAAATTCAGTCTACTTAATACTTTGCTGTGCTTTTATGGTCTTAACCTTTTCCAATGCCAAGCTTGTACCTCATGTCTGGTTGTTTAGATAAATGCACTTCTAGGCACGTGTGAAAGCTCCTAAGAGGAGAAAACTTCAGCAACAACTTTATTCTACAACACTAAAATTAGAAACCTAATTTTGGGGCCGGCGCTGTGGCATGGTAGGTTAATCCTCTGCCTGTGGCGCCGGCATCCCATATGGGCACCGGTTCTAGTCCCAGCTGCTCCTCTTCCAATCCTGCTCTCTGCTGTGGCCTGGGAAGGCAGTAGAAGATGGCCCAAGTCCTTGGGCCCCTGCACCCATATGGGAGACCGGGAAGAAGCACCTGGCTCCTGGCTTCGGATTGGCGCAGCTCTGGCCGTTGCAGCCATTTGGGGAGTCAACCAACGGACGGAAGACCTTTCTCTGTTTCTCCCTCTCTCTGTCTGTAACTCTACCTCTCAAATAAATAAATAAATAAAATCTTTTTTAAAAAAAGAAACCTAATTTTAAGTGCTCTAAGTAAATGCAGAGGTAATGTAGGCCAGCATCATGGTTTTACAAGTTAGGGGAGTATAGCCCAGAGAGGGTAAGTGATTTTCCCAAACACAGAAACAGAAACAAAACTGAGGCCAGAACTCAAGTCTTCTGAGTCTCCATAAAGGTACTCACTCAACTGTCAGAAATAATTCCAAGAATATGTCTCCTAGGTACATCATTCAGGGACATTATTTCCACTGATGACCAAAAGATGCTGTTTTAAGATACCAAACTGTAAAAGTGAAAATTAGTTCAAAGCATGATGCTGATGACAAGGGAAGACCTTCTTAGCACCAATGTAGTATTCAGATTTAGAACTTAAACATCACGTAAAAATTTGAGTCTTACTCAACCCCTGCTACCCAACTCCCTGGTTGATCTACATGATTAAAAGTATTACAATAGGGGACCTGCACTGTGGTGTAGCGGGTAAAGCCGCTGCCTGCAGTGCCAGTATCCCATATGGGCACTGGTTCGAGTCCCGGTTGCTCCACTTCCGATCCAGCTCTCTGCTATGGCCTGGGAAAGCAATAAAAGATGGCTCAAGTCCTTGGGACCCTGCACCTACATGGAAGACCCGGAAGAAGCTCCTTGCTCCTGGCGTCAGATTGGCGCAGCTCTGGCCGTCGTGGCCAATTGGGGAGTAAACTAGCGGATAGAAGACCTCTCTCTCTCTCTCTGCCTAATTCTCTCTGTGTGTAACTCTGACTTTCAAATAAATAAATAAATCTTTAAAAATAAAATTAAAAAAGTATTACATTAAGCAACCCTCATGAGAGCTTTCAACAAGTCTTTGTTAAGTGATTATTGTGTGTCTACCGCAGCACTGAGCATCTTGGACGTATAAGAGCAATATAAAGAGTCATTCATCAATTTGCTTCTGTGTAGCTCCATGATTTTAGTCAAATCCTTATCTTGCTCTTCGATTATTTTTTCATAAATTACAATGAGGGGAAATGAGAGATAATCTCTACAGTTCCTTCCAGTTGTAATACTTCATAAGCCTATAACTCTCAAATTATACATAACCAAATTGAATTCTTGATTTTTCTCCCACTTCCAAATCTATCCTAACCACTTTTGTCTCTAGCTTAGCTTAGCTTCTATCTTCCAGTTCACTCCTCAAAAACCCACAACAACTGGGGCTGGGCCAGGCCTAAGCCAGGAGCCAAAAACTCCATCCGGGTCTCCTAGGTGAGTGCCAGGAATCCAAGTATTTAGGACATCATCCAGTGCCTCTCAAGTAAATTAGAAGGAAGTTGGATGGGAAGCAAAGAAGTTAGGAGGTAAACTGTTACTCTGATATGGGATGTGGGCTTCCCAGGCAGCAGCTTAGCCTACTGAGCCACAATGCACAATCCTAGTGTAAACATTGAATTGGAGGGTTAATTTTAACCTTCTCATGCTTCTTCATAGTAATCCTTACCTGTTCTCCTTTATTCCAGCATAATATTATTAAAGTAGTATGATATAGTTCATTTTAGGTTGTAACTTGATTTGTTAAGAAACTGTGCATGGGGGGGGGGGGCGTTCCTGTGGTGTAGCGGGTGCAGCCACCACCTGCAATGCCGGTATATCATGTGGGTGCCAGTTCCAGTCCCCGCTGCTCCACTTCTGATCCAGCTCTCTGCTATGGCCTGGGAAAGCAGTTGAAGATGCCCCAAGTCCTTGGGCCCCTGCACCTGTGTGGGAGACCCGGAGGAAGCTCCTGGCTCCTGGCTTCGGATCAGCACAGCTCTGGCCATTGCGGCCAATTAGGGAGTGAACCAGCTGATGGAAGACCTCTCTCTCTCTCTCTGCCTCTGTCTCTCTGTAACTCTGCCTTTCAAATAAATAAATACATCTTAAAAAAGCAACTGTGCATGGGAGAGCAATAAGTACTTTATTTCTTACATAGCTGATCTTTCTTACATTTTTCCCCAGATATTACTATTTTGCTCACCTTTAGTAAGTGGTAATTGTGTTTTCCATCTCTGTTTTTGCTCAGGTTATTTCTGCACTATCATGTGCTATACTTTACCCCCACCTATTCTATGCCTACCCATTCCTCAAGTCCTAACTCAAATCTTATTTGCTTATGAAATTATCTACCATGAATATTTCAGCTCAGAAGAATCACTTTCTTCCTATTCTAGACTCTCATAGCACTTAGTTGTTTTATTTAATAGTTCTGAGAGCATTTTCCAGTTTTCTCCCCTCATATCATAAGTATTTGAGAGCAGGGTTCATGCTTTATATGTCATATATTTTGCATGCTCTAAACATACTGTCTGTGGAGGTAGAGGTGTTTGCTATACCATAAATGTATTAATAGTTTCTAGAACAGCAATCCTAGAAGTGTCATGACTAAAGACATCTTATCCAAGATTCTGGATCTTAAATCTTCTTGGAAGCTGTTTCATCTCAGCACTAAAACACCACTGTTTACCCAAATGGGATTCACAAACCATCAGAAATTCCTTTTGTTGTTTTGGTTTATCCTGTACAAATCCCTGAGCTGAAACCTAGCTAAAGAAATTTGCTAAGGAAAACTCAAGTGTATATAGACTGAATTTTGGTGCCAAAGGGGAGAAAGGAGGAGAGACTCAATGTTTGCCAAATGGAAGAGAGCAGATTTTAATTTGGCATGAAGTATTGATGATGGCATTCGACTATCAGCATGTGGTAAGAAACACGCCAAGTGATAAACTAGCCAACCGTGGAGGACTTTTTGTTGGTATAAGCTTGCAGTGATGTTTGGTAGAAGAGGGCAGGCTGAATCAATGCCATCCTTTAATATATACTGGTCCTGGTATTGCACTGAGATGGGAGAAGGGCTGGTAACAAATGTCTCTTTGTACCTCTCTAAACCTCAAGATTTGAAGTCCTATAGAACCAAGTTGAGATGAAAATTAAAGGCAAGCAGGAAGAGTCACAAAGGGGTGACTGGGGAGATGATGTATAACTCCGCACACCCAGGGTCCTTGCACACTCTGTCTCTGAAAGTAGACGGAGGATGGTACTATGTTACAACTCAATGTATAAATGTCCTGCATTTTTAAGTAGTTTTTAAAACACTAACTTGGAATAGCTCCCCTGTTTCTTGTCACTTTGCCTGAGTCATCTTGCTGGCATCCCCAGAAGGCCAGCAGAGTCTGCTTTGACATCCTAATTCATGGGGCTCTAGTATCAGCTCCACAGGAAATCAGGACTCAGTAGGACTCAGAACTCTGTAAACTCTGAAGCACACAATGACACTCTCAAACATGTTGTCTATATGCTCTTGTTTACAGTGTGGCAAAAGATACAGTACAAACTGCAGACGTTCTGCTTTCTGCAGTCTATCTCACATTCTTCTAGCATCCTTTCAGTCTTTCACATATAATAATTCTGCATTTTGGTAAATGTCAAAGATGCTGTCCGAAATATTTTAGGACTGGTTCCTATAGTTTCAATAACCTAAAAGAGTATAAATTCAGTGTAGCAAGTTGTGCTCGAATTTCTAAGCTTGTGTGCTGTTTGCAGCCAGCAATACTTTGTTCAGTGATATCTTGATATATGAATTGAATCGGAAAGCAAATTAAGAACACTTTGAGCTCTCACAGTTCTTGATTCACCATATGGTGGCCCTTCTCTCTCCCCTGAAGACACTGAACATCTTGAAGATCAATTTGCACACCCATGTCAACAAGTCATCCCTATGCAGTTATGGCATTTCCTCATGCAGCACTGTTGATTGGCATGTGTCTGTTGAAGAAGAGGTATCTTATTTCAAACAAAATACATGGCAGGTGCACATGTTGGAACAAGGCACTTATCTGCTTTAGAATTAACAACCTTCAATAATTTGATTTGGTTCAACTTATCAATTGGTAAAAACAAGCCAAGAGAATGTTGAGTTGAGATGATTAAATGTGATAGGTCTATTTTTTAAGCAGGGAAATAATACTATCAATCTGATCAAAGAATTAACATGCAGCCTCTAAATAGGCTCCAGGGAAATTTCAAAAGAGAAGCAAACAAAAATGAAAATAACCTCATCAAACATGTCTCATGAAGAAAAGCTATCTTCGTATAAACATGACCAATTGAAATGGGCTAACTCAATTCACCATGTGAAACAAAGCTCCATTTCTCCTGGCACCTGGGAATTCCAAGATGAAAATAATACTCCCTAATGAAGATCTTGCTATGTGTTTGAGCTCTCGACAGGATGGCCAGCTGTCTCTGCCTATTTGGACAAGTTTGGCATTGGGTTACTGCTCAGTTTGGTTGAATGAGAGACCTCTTTTTGCTTTCAAGTAAACCCTTAGATTTTATTATCTGTTTAAAGTGTTGCCCACCATTTACGGAATAAACATTTCCACTCATTTTAATTTCATATCATAGAAGAATAATAAAGACAGTGCTGTTATTGGTCACAGCTGTGTTAATGTGCTACATGTAACCTTAAGAATTATGCTGTCAAATCCACAGAGCCAAGGTTTCTGGTTTTTCCTTACAATCTGGTCACAAGATAAAAAGAGACTTTCTTTAAAATATTCTTGCAAATTAAAAATCTATTTTAAAGCAGAGCTTCTAAGTAATAAAGATTAACTCAAAGTAACAAATTTGTGCTCCAGAACTGCCAATGTGTAACAAAATAATTTTGACATCAAATTATGAAATTTGAGAAGACTTTTTTTCTGATCCTGCATTCTTACATTGTAACATAGTACAGGGGGTTCCTTGCTATACTTGGGCTCTTTGCTTTTCAGGGTGAGATGGACAATTATTTCTTTCATCAAGAAATTATTAAAAATGTTGTGAAGTTTATCCCTCACTAATATTGTCCACTCCAGCATCTGAACAAATTTAGCAGATAACAAAATCTTACATTTATATCTATAATACATTTATTTTTCCTATTAACAACAGGAAGCCTAACATGAATTGAGAAGGCAATCTTGAACTAAATTTGAGAGTAATAACTTAGTTTTTTTACAATTAAACTAATAAATTGTCTCAAAAGTTATTCAAGTAAGGCTTGCTGTATCCATTTGGAATACACTGAAAAGGAATATAAAAGGCAAAACTAGGTCTGTTAAAGTTAATAAAGTCGTTTATTCATAAACTTGTGTCAAGGGAATCTATCGGCCTTCACTTTGATTTTAGCAGTAATTCAAACGTGTTAGAAAGGAGATTTATAGAGTAAAAAGATGCAATACTGAGACAGAGTCTGATTGGAAAGCATTCCATGAAGGTGGGATATTTTTAAGTGGGAAAGACTTTCCAGTTGGTCTTCAGATACAGTCTTTGGTTGGTTGCCAGGACACAGCAATATGGGGACATTTCAAAAGAGAAAATTTTTCAGTGTTAGGGGTGGAGGGCTCTATGGCTGGTCTTTTCCTGAAAAAAGCAAAAGTCAGTGGGGTAATTTTCTATAGAGATAGTTGTGTGAAACACTGACTGATGAAGCAGGCAGTTTCTCAGAGTATTAACCCATCACAAAATCATGTCTCTACTATATTTGGAAGTGGTTAATGTACTATACCCAAGAAGTCCCAAATATTTTTATACTTCCTATTGAAAAAATGAGTTAGTTCTGTATTTGAAAGGCAGAATGAGAGAGGGAGAGAGAGAGAGAGAGAGAGAGAGCGAGAGAGAGAGAGAGAGAGAGAGAGAGAGAGAGAATCTTCCATCTGCTGGTTCACTCCTCAAATGCTTGCAATAGCCAGGCCAGGCTGAAGCCAAGAACTCCATTTGGGTCTTCCACCTGGATGGCAGATACCTAAGTATCTGAGCCATCATTGGCTGCCTCCCAGGTGCATACTAGCATGAATGTGAGTCAGATACGTAGAGTCGCTGGCCCTTGAATCAGGCACTCCAATATGGGATGTGGCTGTCCCAAGCAATGGCTCAACCTGCTGCACCACAAAGCCTGACGCAGTTTTCACACTTTCTGACAAACATGCAATCACAAATCCCACAGTGCTTGGCTGAATTAACATACACACATATACTGATACACATTCATGTGTATACACACACACATATGTAAACCCTTGACACTGACCTCTGTGTTTGAAGAGTTGTCTAGCAATAAACAACTGTTTAAGTTGATTACACTGATCAAAAGACATCTGCTGGGGCTGGTGCTGTGGCATAGTGGGTAAAGCCACCGCCTGCAGTGCCAGCATCCCATATGGGCACCGGTTCAAGTCCCAGCTGCTCCTCTTCTGATCCAGCTCTCTGCTATGGCCTGGGAAAGCAGTACAAGATGGCCCAAGTGCTTGGGCCCCTGCACCCACATGGGAGACCCGGACAAAGCTCCTGGCTCCTGGCTTCAGATTGGTGCAGCTCCGGCCATTGTGGCCAATTGGGGAGTGAACCAGCGGATTAAATACCTCTCTCTCTCTCTCTCTCTCTCTCTGCCCCCTCTTCTCTCTGTGTGTAACTATGACTTTCAAATAAATAAATATTTTTTTAAAAGATCTCTCTCACTCTGCCTCTGCTTCTGTGTAACTCTGCCTTTCAAATAAATAAATATTTTAAAAAGTCATCTGTTAGTGAGTCCCAGACAACAAATCGTAACGTTATGTGATCACTAGAGAAAATCATATAAAAAGTTGCCAGCACTGTTGTGTGGTGACTTAGGCTGCCACCTGCAATGCCAGCATCCCATATGAACACCAGTTCAAGTCCAGGCTGCTCCAATTCCCATTCAGCTCCCTGCTAATGCTCCTAGAAAGGATGTGATGATGATCCAAGTGCTTGTGCCTCTGCCACCATGTGGGAGACCTGATGAAATGCCGAGATTCAGCTCTGCACAGCCCAGGCCATTGAAGCCATTTGGGGAGTGAAGCAGAGGATGGAAGAGCTATCTGTCTCTCCGTCTCTCTACCTTTCAAATAGATAAATACATCTTTAAAAGAAAAAAGAAAAATCTAATGCCAAATATATCACTGGCATATTCTCCAACTTCGGTATGTTTTTCATAACACACTATGCTGGTGCATTTTGTTTTGAGAAGATAGTAGTGGAAATAAAAGCAATAATTGGGCTGGGTCTTGTGTTCTAGCACACATGATCAAATTATAATTATTAGTGTTTATAGTAAGTACATTTTGTTTTGCTGCAGCCATCTCTATATGATTGTTATTATTACCTTCAGATCAATTTCAGCAATGAATGTGATTTGCTCTTCTTAATTGTATTGTTAACCTTATTCCTAGTTAACACCCACCACTGCTACCAATTTCCTATTATTGTTATTTCATTTTGAATGACAAATCCTTGTTTTTTCATGTGTTGTGTTGAAACATATTGGACAGGGGTTGGTGACTGTATACCATCATAAAGGGATTTTTAAGTGTTTTATATTGGGGACTCTGGAGACAAAAACATAAAGGAAGAAATGAAATAGGGTGAAGCATACTCAACCCACATTCTACCTCAACCTCAGGATCTAATAACAATGACTTTCTCAAGCAGCATAAAATGGTGGTTAAGGATTGGGTTCTACAGCCACAGTTGCCTGCATTCAAATTAAGAATCTGCTGCCTTATTAGCCATATAACATTGAATACATGGTTTAATTATCTGTGTCTGAGTGTTATCTCTTCTAAAATAGAGTTAATGTTAGCAACCAGCTATTAGAATTGTTGTGAGGATTATGGTGAACTAATATCTGTTAAGTGCTTGAAAACATGACTGCTATGTAGTAAAGTAGTTTAAGTTTAGCTTTTATGTAATTACATCAAATACTGACTGAATCAAAGATGCATTTCCAGACAGGCCCAGGTTTCTATTTTTACCTGAGATTGATTTCTCTATGCTCTATCCTCCTGATTTTGCTGCATCAAAAGTGTTTCTTATATGAGAGATGCTCATTAACTGACATTTTCCATACTCATTCATTCATTCAACACTTACTGAGTGCTCCTGTACTTCAGTCATTGCAGAATGCTGGCAGTCCAGACATATATAAAACTTGGATCCCTTACTCCAAATATGAGTGTTTAAGTCCTACCCCCTTCCCCATACAGGATTTTCCTCTGACTATGACGGGCCAGAATCTCAGAAAAAGTAAAAGACTGGAAGGAGAAGAAGAGAAAAAAATCATACTTGTGGAGAATCTTAAAATTTCTAAGAGAATCTCCAAATGTATTGTGGTAGAGGAAATTAAGGAGCTAGTTTACCCACATACTCTGTTATTAGCCTGTCAGTGACTAGGTCACAGCTATTTTCATGGAGAGGAAGCTGAAGTCTTCTTCCATTTCCCACTCCCTCCTCCCCCAGTGTTGCTGAAGGACATGTTTTAGAAGTCAGGAGTGGAGAAAGGGATATAGAGTACTTTGGGAAAAGAAACAATAAGGTATCCATTTAAGTGATAAACCTTAAAATTTCTTCCAAATTAATATTGGGACAGATGGAATCCCACTTTTACTCACCAATCTCTAATATCTCTGTAATAGATCTTAGATGTTTTGGGGCTTTGATGATCGCACTAAGGGCTAGAGGGGGGTTTTACTGAAAAACTTCTAACAGGGAAAACTCTAATTTAAACCAACACACACACACACATACGGCAGCCTAAGGGTAAAAAGAGGATTGTATTTTATGTATGAGAGCCCTTGGATTATTTTTATCTGTCTAAATAAGATAGTTCTGGGACTTAAGAGTTGGTTTATTGCTCAAAGCTTCATTCGGACCTCCATCGTATCTTCTAGAAGTTTATCCTTTTAGTTTAAGGATTGCACTGTGTTGTATGCAGAACCCAGCTGCTGAATACAGACAGCCCTAGAGTCTACTCCCCACTCAGCCAAACAAAAGGTATGATTTCAAGTTATTGAGCCATTCTAAGATTACTTTTGTTTATCAGGAAAATTGGGCCCATAACAGTCTGTGCAGTATTGTCTGAAGAGTGCAACCCTCGGAAGAGCTTAGCATAATACTTGTCCTACAGCAGATGTTCAGGTTGAAGCATATCTCTGCCTTCCTTCCTTTCCTGCTACTAAATCCGTCCCTGAGCCCGGAATGTGAGTGAATGCCTATAAAAATCATTTGGAAATGTGGGAAAAGGCTCCATTCAGGGCAACTGAAACCACAGAGGATCTTTTAGAATTTTACAAAGGGCCACTCTGGATCCAGATGTTAATTCTTTTATTCTTCAACTCTTAAGTCCCTGCACAATTGGATTTTGCTAGTTTGGTGTTTTATTTCTAGGCAGCACTTTACTTTTGTTACTAAATCATCACTTGTTCCCAATTTCATTTATTGAGACAAAGTTTTGTTTTATTCCTGGAAATGAGGCAACTGCGTGTCTTCCTGTGATTTGAAATGGATTTTTTCCTCTGCATGCTGATGCCTATCAGAAGCAAAATATATCCTAGTGTAGCTTAGTTCCAGAATTTATTTTATACAGGTATGAGGATCAGATTTCTGGAAAATCAGAAGCTCTCAACGCACTGCCCCCATAAATAAACAAGTAAATAAGTAAAAACAGGCAACTTCAAAGAAGCTCTGGAGAAAACAGCTGTCAGGCTAGAGTGGACTAACTTCCTCTGGGCAGATGAAGTCCAGGTCCCTACTGAGAGTCCAAAAGATTCCTTTTCTAAGATGCACAGAGCAGCTACCTAAAGCACTGCTTTAAGAAATATATTTAATGTTAGTAAACACTAAGCACTTGCTGTGAGCCACGAATTGTCCTAAGTTTTTTATATACTTCATTTCATATAATCCTTCCAACAGTTCTGCGAGACTGGTATTACTAACCTCATTTCAAATATGAGGAAACTAAGACTCAGGTTAGATAAGTTGCTCTGGGTCACACAATTAGAAAATGGAAGGAACTGGTAATTTGAAATTAGGACTGTCCTGCTCTTAAACTCTGAAACATCTCATTGTACCTCATAAATATGTACAAATTATTGTGTGACAACCAAAAAGATAAAGATCTCATGCAGGAAAAAGCATTGTCCCCTTTTGCCACCAATAACAAACACATTCCTCTTTTAGTGAAGCCTGATTCCCTCTCCCCTTGAATTTGCAAATATACCTGGAAATCATATAATACAAGATTTATCAGTCACTGACCTCTCTACTTATGTGTTTCTTTCTTTCTTTTTTCTTTCTTTTTTTTTTTGACAGGCAGAGTGGACAGTGAGAGAGAGAGAGACAGAGAGAAAGGTCTTCCTTTTCTGTTGGTTCACCCCCCAATGGCCACTACGGCCGGTGCACCACGCTGATCGGAAGCCAGGAGCCAGGTGCTTCCTCCTGGTCTCCCATGCGGGTGCAGGGCCCAAGCACTTGGGCCATCCTCCACTGCACTCCCGGGCCATAGCAGAGAGCTGGACTGGAAGATGGAGCAACCGGGACAGAATCTGACGCCCTGACTGGGACTAGAACCCTGGGTGCCGGCGCCGCAGGCGGAGGATTAGCCTGTTGAGCTACGGCGGCACCGGCTACCTGTGTGTTTCAAATACTTTCTTCATTACTTCCTTCCTCCACTAAACATTTATTGAATATTTAGTTGGTCTCAGGGATTATAGATATTAAATTATAAAAATAATATATAGACTCGGCTCTCTAAGAACTCACAGCTTAGTAATGTTTTGCCAATGAACAGGTTTGATTTGCTGGGGGCATGTAGTATATTGATAAAAAAAAAATTTCTGCTTTGTTGTCTATACCCCAGCTCCTAGATTAGTGCTTGCCACAGAGTAGGTAGTTTAAATAAATGAACAAATGGGGTCTGGCATTGTGGCATAGCAGATAGAACCACCTCCTGTGACCCCAGCATCCCATATGGGTGCTGTTTTGTGTCTCACCTGCTCCACTTCCCATCCAGCTCCCAGCTAAGGGCCTGTGAAAAGAAGCAGAGGATGGTCCAGTGTTTGAGCCCCTGCACTCCCATGGGGGACCTGGATGAAACTCCTGGATCCTGGGCTTGGGCTTGGCTCAGCCCTGGCCATTGCCACTATTTGGGGAGTGACCCAGCAGATGAAGGATTCTCTCTCTCTCTTTCTCCCACTTCCCCTCTCCATCTCCCTCTCTCTCGCCTTCTCCCTCTCTGTAACTCTTTCAAATAAATAAGTAAATCTTAAAAAATAAATGAATAAATGAATTGGGGTATGTATATCAAAATTCACCATCACCATAGTTCTGTGAAGATGTCCTCATGTAAGATGTCAAGATAAAGATGCCAAGGGATAGTGACCCTGAAGAAATGTGAAGAAAGAAGCTTCCTCCCCAGATCATCAGACTAACAGCAACTTTTCCCTTTGGAATGGCCTGTACCTTGTACAGTCACAAAACAGAAAATGAAAGAAGAAATGAAACAAATACAACCTGTGTGTCAAACATTTCTGGGACTTACCTGGGAGTTTAGTTCATTACATTTAGCTAAGCAGTGTGGTCAGTGTTGGAGTAACTGTCTAATTTCGTATGTAGGCAAAGTGGTTGGCCATATGGTATGGTAGGAGATGCTACCACAATGCCAATCAACATTTTTGTATGCCTGAGATAAGGCCACTGCCTTATACCTAGTACTAGCTGCTTTGGTGCTTGCAATTCCCACACTTTTAGTCTAGGATAGTATTTAAAAATTATTAAAAAAAAAAAAGGACTACAATCAGCCAGATATATTTTTTAAAGATTTTATTTATTTATTTGAGAGGCAGAATTACAGACAAAGAGAGGGAGAGACAGAGAGAAAGGTCTTCTACTCATCAGTTCACTCCCCTAGTGGCCACAATGGCCAGAGCTGGGCAGCTCTGAAGCCAGGAGCCAGTAGCTTCTTCTGGGTCCCCCACGTGGGTGCAGGAACCCAAGCACTTGGGCCATCTTCCACTGCTTTCCCAGGCATGTTAGCAGGGAGCTGGATTGGAAGTGGAACAGCCAGGACTCGAACCGGTTCCCATATAGGATGCTGGCGCCACAGGTGGAGGAGGCTTAGCCCACTATGCCACAGCTCTGGCCCCAAGCCAGATACTGATAAGAGCTATAAACAACTGAAAACTAAACTACCAGGAGGTATGAGGTATTGGCCAAGGTCCTTTTGATGAGATATGGAAGATGGTTAGCACTGGATATACTAAGACCAAGTTTAGGTATGACATCTCAGTGAGCTGGGTGAGACTGTGACCTAACTAGCCTCAAACATCCCATGCAATTTGAATTTGCCAACATCCTTTGCTCATAAATCTCCCATTCCATTTTACAATTCTGATGGTAACCCCATCTTCTGTCTACAAAGTCCTGGAGCGCATACAACTCATTTTCCCTTGTAGTCTTGGATACTTCCAATAAGCTTGTGATGATCATACATCCAATAAATGTTCATCTAGGAAAAAAAATCATTCCAGGATAAGAAAGTATCCTAGGATTATGTGAGTGAAAGGATGGATTTTGCCACTAAAATCTGATAGTGCCATTACCTCTGCGGGAGTGGTATATAAACACATCAGAATATTTACTGGATACTGACAAAATGATTGTGAAAGAAGGTATACACACATATAAGAGTACTTAAAAAGTTCAAGGGGTAGGCATTTTGCAAAGCAGTTAATACATTGCTTGGGACACCTGCATCCCATATCCGTGTCTGGTTTGAGTCCTGGCTCCATTACTGATCCAGATTCCTGCAGATGTGCATTGTGGAAGGCAGAGGTGATGGCTCAAGTAGTTGAGTCCTGGCCACCCATGTAGGAGACCTGGCTTGAGTTCCATTCTCCTGGGTTCAGGCAGGAACAGCCCTGGCCATTTGGGCATTTGTGGAGTTAACCAATGGATGGCAGATCTCTCCCTGTCAATCTCTCTTTCTCTCTCTCTGCTCTCAAATAAATACAACATTTTGAAGTTCAGGAAAAGTGAAATTAAAAGTTCATTTTAGTGGAAAAATTTTTGAAATCCATGCATAGTTTTTTTCATTAATAAACATTTCCCAAGAGGTTTTTGAAAACCTCTCATATGTGTGTGTATATTGTTGTAGAGAAGTGAATGACTGAAAACATCAATGAAATGTAAGAAATACATAAATACAGGTTTGCCAACAGAGTCACAAAGAACATTTTTTCTTTCCCAAAATAAGGAAAGATCGTTTTATTCATGGAAATATAAGCAAAACATTATAAATTTAGGCTTCTACTTAATGAAGCTATCTACATTCTGGATAAGTCAAAGGATAAACCTCATTTCTGAGCAATATAATTGGTCAAAATCTAGCTCCTGAAGGAGAGTTAAGTCACATGGAGTCTTATTATCCCCCCAAACCAAATGATCTACCTATAGGCATTTATACTGTCTTCATAATGTTTAATTATTGGAAATCATTGCCTTAAGAATAAAGACAGTGAGTAATAATAATATCTTATATTTTACAGTGTTGTGCTGTTTACTAAATACATGGATATATATGATTTCATATCATCATGCCATCAGCTCTCTAAATTAGTTACTGTCCCATTTCATAGTTGAGGGAACTGCACTGGTAGTGAAAAGACTGGCTTGTTGCTTTTGCAAGCAGAGCCACATTTAAACCCAGCATTTTTGGATATCACTCCAAAGCTTTAGCCATGACTCATTACTCTTGTTTTGGCAACCCCTTACTTCTGTCCATTGATAAGAATTTTACTTCCAGTTCTTTGGTAAAAATTCCTGAAAACATTATGCCATGTAAAACTTTCTTAAATAGCAAATCTAAGAAAACTGCCTTCTGGAAAATATCATAAAGTGGCTATACATATTTTCCTATTTAAATGGATATTGGAATGCTTTGGAGGATAGGGCCAAGGGAGAAATAGTGAGCAGTTTATTGTTTATTATGGTTGCTAAGGCAACAGGAACTTTTTCCCTATTTATGCTTTTGAAATTCAAATGTTTTGAATGAATATCAAAATAAAACAGGTGCTGAGTTGTTGCCAAAGGCCAGTGTATCTGAACATAGCATTTGATTTGAGGGTTCTTTATTTCTGAAAGAGAAAATACTTTTTATAGAATCATTAAATCATTTCAGCAGCCAAACACTAAGAGAAATGCCATACTTTCACAGGTAATCCACAGGGCAAGACATTGTGTTATAGACCTATGGGGATAACTTTCCTGGAAAATCTCCAGTGGCATTTAGCAGAAAGCTATTCCAGGAAGCCTTGGACCAGTCTACCCACTCCCACTACTCTCTACCTCAGTTTCCCCATCTACACAATGAAGAAAGGTTTTGCTAAGTAACATTTAAAGGCCCCTTCTAGCTCTGATACTTTATAGTTCTTTGAAATTTAAGCAATTGGCTTACCAAAGAGTTCTTTCTTGAGGTATAAAAAGTGTCCACATTTACGCTCTCCATAATTCAATCTGAAAATTCAGAAAAGGCAAAAGAGCAGAGCCCTCTTTGGCCTAGGCAGAGGTGTTGTTAACCTTGTGTCAATTCCAGCCCTGAAATTTAATGGAGAGCACCTGGACCTCAGATCAAGCCAGGCAGTTCTACCCCTGACTCTACTGACTCTAGACAAGACACCCTAGGCTTTCTTCTTTGATGTTGAGAGCAAACAATTGGGCTGCGTTATATAGGGCTATTATAAACGGGAATGAATGAATGACTGGAAAAGGCTGAAGCTTCTCAATTGTGAAGGTGTTTTTAAAATAATAGTTTCTTATTACGGCTAGACTTGGCAATAAGTAAAATGTATTTCATAGTTAAAAGCTTCTCATTGTTCTTCTGGGAAAATAAGTCTTTCATTGGCTGGGTGAGGTTTTTGATATTTTTATCAGATGTCAGCTTCCACACAGAAGCAGTGCAGATCAGTATCAAAGGATCTAAGTAAGAGTAAAAGCAAGTCAATAGTTTTTCCACCTTACCTCACTGACTGCCTGATGTCTTGAAAAGCCACACTTCTTTAAAAAATAGTAATGATAAAGACAAAGGTTTGTTCTCCCCTAAGCCCTCAATTTCCATAACTATGCTTAACAAAACGTTACTCTGTTTGTGGGTATTAAAGACCTGCCCTTCCAAAAGATTTAGCATTTGCTTTAGCTATATGGCAATTGCTGCCACATTAAAGAACTTTCACAAAGTTTTGTGTCTTTAAAAATATTTCAGCCCAGACTTTTCATTTTTAGCTAAATATTTTCTCAATTTCTCTTTTGGAATCAATATCTAACTTGAGTTGTTTGCACAATATTTGTTGTCGATAGCATTTATTGCCAGTAATATGGCAGCCATTTGTTGCTAGAAATATGAATTAAAGTAAATGAATTTTTAAAAACACTTTGTACCTTGAATTATGCTCAAAATAGCTGAAAGCAATCCTGCAAGTTCATTAGTTCTTTTCCCTTTAAGTCTCTTAACAAAAAAAAAAAAAAAAGGAAAGAAAAAAGAAAAAGAAAAGAAAGAAAAGGAAAAAAAAAAAACCTTGACTCAAAGCAGATGGAGCTGTCAAGGATCACTCACACAGGTGAGCTGAATTGAGCTGATTAGTTGTTAAGTGCTTACAGCTGTTAGGTTTGACTTTGAGGAAATTGTAGAAGATCCCCCCCCCCTACCTTTACCGGAGAAGATTTGGAGCAAGCATCATAAAGGAAAATAGAATTGTTACAAGAATTATGTTTCTTGGATTCGCAAAGGAAAATGAAAAGCAAAAACACAAACTTCCAAAGACTTCTTAAATTAACAAATACAGAAGGAGAATTTTAACAGCTTCTTGTCTTGAGAGCAAGTTTATAGTGGGAAGTCATTCAAACATCTTAAAACAAACTTAATGAAATGTAGAGTCCCTTTGTGAAATAGCTAACATATTCACCCTCAAATTCTGGTGACAGCCTGAAATTTAAAGGCTCTCATTGAAAGTTGAAATCTTGCATATTCTGTACAGATGCATTGAGGCCTCCTAAAAATTTCAAACACAGAAGCCTGTGTGACAGATCACCAAAAAAAATCCTCCACTTAATGTTAGGTCCATAACGCATGTGGGTGGGAAACTTGAAAATGTTTTTTAAAGATTTATTTATTTATTTGAAAGGCAGAGTTACAAAGAAAGCGGGAGAGACAGAGAGAGAGAGATCTTCCATCCCCTAATTCACTACCCAAATTGCCACAATGGCTGGGGTGGGCCAGGCTGAAGCCAAGAGCCAGGAGCTTCTTCTGGGTCTCCCACGTGGGTGCAGGGACCCAAGGACCTGAACCATCCTTCACTGCTTTCCCAAGTGCATTAGCAGGGAGCTGGACCAGAAGTGGAGCAATGGGGACTCATATGGAATGCTGGCAATGCAGGACCCACTGTGCCACAGCATAGACCCCAAAACCTTTTTGTTTTTTAATAGAAAATTTTATTTAATAAATATAAATTTCAAAAGTACAATTTGTGGATTATAGTTGTAAGATCGTCACAAAACACACCAAACACCGGAGTTAGGGAAAGGGTTTGTCGGGGAAAACCCAGCAGGCTGGAGGGAAAGGGTGAGGAAGGAAAAAGAGAGAGGGAGAGGAGAAGAGATGAGAAGAGAAGAGGGGAGGGGAGGGGAAGGGAGGGGAGGGAGGAGCGAAGAGAGGGGAGCAAGAGAGAGCCAGGAGAGAAGAGAGCCACTTGTTCTCCAGAACAGGTCCTTCTAAAACTTTGCCAGAGGGCAGGCAAGGAAGCAGAAGCAGTGAATCCCATTAGCATGAGGGTGGGCCACGTGGCCACCTGGCTTCCAGCAATGGGGGGGGGGGGGGGGATAGAGCCTGGGATGGTGTCAGTGTGTAGATCCTGCCATAGATAAAACTGTGCCATTTTCCTAACAATAGTGGTCCCAAAACCTTTTTAAAAATAACCCAATAACCTTAGAGTTTTTTCTGACCATATAGCTTTATTGCCTAAAAGCAGAACCAAGCCTAGCAAAGTGAAATCTGGAGAGGTTGTGATTTCTGGACCTTGACTATCTATGAGGAGCTTCCCAAAGTTCAAGAAATTTCACGTTACTTTTTAATTCCATTTCTCCATGAACTTTCTGAAGCCCCCTCATATTGTCCTATCCATCCTGCCACACAAAATGCCACCATGATTGCAGGATTCTCTTACTCAGACACTTCTAATGATTTTGAGGCTTGAATTCTAAGGCTAATTTAGTAGACAAGGACCTCAAATGTCAAATCTTAACCTACATAATACTATATATCAGGACCCTGGTCCAAACCGAGGGATTTGGCAGCAGTCCTGGTGTAAACATCTAAAATGTAAGGCCAAAGTTATTGATACAGTATGGGAAAAGGCAAACATTGCACCTGTAAACAGAACAATTCCAAATCTAAGAAATTACAGAGTTAGAGAAAATGAATAACTGAAAAACTGGGTCAATAAACTTCAACTTGCTGAGCATTGGCAACCCTGTCCCAGGGATTAATTGTAGCTAGAAGGGGTGAAGGGTCCTAACCTCAAAAAGAGCAAGAATGGAGTAACCAGGGAGATATCACCTTTCGTATAAAACAGCCTGCTCTTTAGTCTACTCATTGTTCATTAAGTACACTGTACTGTGTCTTTGTTCATGTGCTTCTTCCAGTTGTAGGATATCTACCAAGGGATAATACAGCACAGTGATTAAAACACAAATTGCCAGTGCTTTATTCTACCACTTACTACCTGTATTACCTCAGGCAAGTTGCCAAAATTCTCTGTGTTTTGCTAGGGTGCCTGAGTGCTAAACAAACTAATATGTAAAATTCTGAAAAAAACTGTGCCTGGCACTTAATAGCTACTATGTAAATGTTGGCTACTACTACTACTACTACTACTATTACTTAAGGATTTATTTATTTATCTGAAAGGCAGAGTTAGAGAAAAAGGGAGAGGTCAATCTTCCATCTGCTGGTTCACTCCCCAAATGTCTGCAACAGGAATCTGGAACTCCATTTGGGTCTCCCATGTGGTTTGCAAGGTACCGAGTACTTCTTATGCTGCTTTCCCAGGTGCATCAGCAGGGAGCTGGATCAGTTGGGACAGGAACTGGTGCCAATATGGTATGCCAGCATTACAGATGGTGGCTTAACCACAATACCGGCCCTTGTCACTATTATTTTTGTTCCTCATTCCTTTAAAGGCCAGTTTGGCTACATCATCTCCAGACATATAACATCCTTGTGTTCCTTTAAACTTCCATCTTTATGAGACCCTTTGGTATTTAATTTTGTCACCATGGAAAATAGTCTACACTATTTTATACTATTTTTAATATGTTAAGCCTTGCCTCTCCAAATATACTATAAACTGGAGAAAATGAATCATACCTTATATTTTAATTCTCCCTATGAACATATCATTGCATAAAGTAGATGATCAAGGAATATTTTTTCAAGTGAATAAATCAATAGCTGGTCAAAACAGGTGGCAAGTTTCACAGGCTTTCCTCTAGAATTGAATAATTTAACTATAAGAAAGTAGTATTTCTTTGAATTATAGCAGCAGCAAATGCTGGGAAGTTCTGGTTTTTCTCTGAACAGAGGGTAAGCTTATATTATAATTACAGATCCTCAGCCTCTTTTGAAGATTTATTCTATTTTAGTCAAGGAAAGTATTTCCTAATAGGAGAGCGAATGTTCAGTGTTCATAGCTTCAACAAGATTATGAACAGTTTAATACATTTTATTGAATGAAAAATACAGATGAAACAGCAAAGATAAAATTCCCATGAAAGTTTTCTAAGATATTTCTTAGATACTGTACATGTAAAACAATACACTTAGGCAACCACAGAACCTGATTGAGTATTATACATTAACATACAAAAATACTGAAAATTACAGAATGGGCCAGGTTCTACCAACCACTTCACATCATGACACTTGTACAGGTATGATAATATGCTTACATGGCATGCTGAGGTAAGCAGAGATGGTTTCACAACACAAAGGTAACTGATCCTATGACTTTCATCACTTTGCTCCTTGTACTAGTACCTTTAGGTCCTGGTTTAACACTCTGAGTGCCAAGGGAACACAAAATTCCACACACCTGCAACCCATCCACAATCAGTTGGGGAGAACTCTTCTGTGCTTGCAACATGCAGCTCTTCAATTTGTTCTTCTAAATACAGAACAAGAAAATTATGTGATAAGAACATGTAAACCCAGATGCGGCATTCATTTGTTACATTCCTATGTCGGATACTCTCTGACTCTTGCTCAATTCAACCTACTGCAAATGGCAACTCCCAGCAAAAACTGGACTCATTACAAAGGATGCTATGTGTCCTTTCCTTTTTTTTTCTCATTTATTCATTAATATACTCAATAAGCATTGACTCAGTACAGCTATGTGATATTTTCTTAAAAGTGACAACATTGAATTCTGGTGGATAGTGCTGTGAAAACTGAGCCTGACATGCACCCCTAGAGCCATACTGGCCCCAAGCCAGAAATGCTGTCATACTGAGACTTAGAGAACTCCCTCAGCCATTAACTAACATGGGCCAGGACTCTAGGCAGAAATGATAAACACATGAAAGATACCTCTGTACTTTCAAGTCTGACCCTGTTCTGTATGTTTTAGCAGCAAGTGGGATGGGGCAAGAATGGTGGCTTCTGGTCACTAAGCTGCACAGACTTGGGGACCTGAGATAAGCACTGTCCCAATGTGCATGATATGCCACCTTGTCTCATCAGTGATGGACAAAGGCTCCCTGAAGAACACAAATGGAGAGGCTGGTGTTGTGGCATAGTAGGTAAAGCTGCTGCCTGTGTTGCCAGCATCCCTTGCTCCACTTCTGAACCAGATCTCTGCTAGTATGTCTGGGAAAGCAGCTAAAGATGGCCCAAATCCTTGGGCCCCTGCACCCTCGTGGGAGACCCAGAAGCTACTGGCTCCTGGCTTCAACCTGGCCCACCCCTGACTGTTGCAGCCATTTGCAGAGTGAACTAGCAAATGGGAGATCTCTCCCTCTCTCAGTCTCTCTCTCTTTCTCTTAATCCGTTTTTCAAATAAATAAATAAATAAATAAATCTTAAAAAGGGAATATAAGTGGAGCACACAATAGTTATCAGCCATCCATCAGTTGCTCTTCATTTTAGCAGTCCTTCATATTACAAGAGAGAAATGGTAGAGTAACACATCACAGTTGAGCAACACAAAGTGTACATCACATTTCAGAAAGTTTACTGGCTATTTATACAAGATCTGTGTGTACAATATGTGAAACTTTGCTGTCAACATTTGGAATAGTATGATAAAATTGAGTTAGAAAAATCACAGATCTTGTAAAACCAATTTGGTAAAATAAAATCTTAGAAATGTCTTCTGGATGCGGGGGAAGCACGACACACAGCAGACTCATAGAATGGCAAACGCCCAAAACAGCACTCCTGCCTCAGAATCAACCCTTGGGATATTTGGATCTGGCTAAAAGGTCCATGAGAGTCTCGCAGGCATGGAAAGCCATGACACGGTGGCAAAAAACAATCTAAGTGAAAGACCCTGGTGAACAAGACCCCAGCAGAAGGAACAGGCCATCAAGGAGAGAGGCGCCTTTCTCTGAAGGGAGGAAGGAACCTCCACTGTGACACGGCCTTGACTAAACAAGTTCAGAGTCGGTGAACTCAAGGGACTTCCATAGCCTAGACAGCTCATAGCAAGAGTCTCGGGTGATTGCTGACGTCATAAATAAGAGTGCCAATTGTTAAATCAACAACAGGAGTCACTGGGTACATGCTCCCCACGTAGGATCTCTGTCCTTAATGTGTTTTACTATGAAAATTAAAAAACAACACTACTAGTCAAACAATACCCTATACCTTGTGCGGTTGTGTGAGGGCAGCCTGTTGAAATCCTTGCTTAGTATATACTAAGTTGATCTTCAGTATATAAAGGCAATTGAAAATGAAACTCGATAAAGGGCGGGATGGGAGAGGGAGTAGGAGAGCGGAGGGCCACGGGAGGGAGGGGGGTTGGGGGGAGGGAAGCCACAACAATACAAAAGTTGCACTTTGTAAATTCACATTTATGAAATAAAAAAAAAACAATTTCCTATGGAAAAAAATTTATTTAGTTATGTTTTACTTAAACTGAAGATTCAGTGAATACTTAGTACTTTAATCTAGGCATTTTTTTTTTTACATCAAGTGAACAGAAATGAACTTTGCCTCATAAATCAACTACATGTATGTGTGAGACAGGGCAAGGGAGTAAAATGTGACAAGAGGTAGAAGATAACATATACCTGCTTCTGGGTTAGCTGTTTCACTAAACTTGTCCTGGTGCTAGTATATATCCTCAATCTCTCTTTCCTATTTCCAAATAAAACCTCCACTATATAAATTGTTCAAAGTTATTCATCACAAACACCACTAAATTGAACTAACTTCATTTCAATGCTTTCCTTGCATTTAATTGTGATATCTTTTTATTTACTCTGTGTGCACACTTGAAATTTACATTAGTCATAATGTATAATTACTGGGATGAGACCATGACTTTAAGGTAATCTAGAGTTAAATGGATACAACTAAAATGAGGATAAAATTATTCACTGTTTCTATCCTTAACTATTTGTAACCAGGAAAACTATATAAATGCTTACAGATTAAATTATATATGAAGATATAAAGATAATTGAAAATGAAAAAAAACCTGGTGTTAAATTGGAAATTGCATACAAAATTAATAAATTTTTAAAAAATATCATGTAGGATCTCTGTCTTTAATGTGCTGTACACTGTTATTTAATGCTATAACTAGTACTCCAACAGTATTTTTTTTCACTTTGTGTTGCTATGTGAGGGCAAACTGTTGAAATCTTTACTTAATATATACTAAACTGATCTTCTGTATATAAAGAGAATTTAAAATGAATCTTAATGTGAATGGAAGGGAAGAGGGAGCGGGAAAGGGGAGGGTTGTGGGTGGGAGGGAAGTTATGGGGTGGGGGAAGCCATTGTAATCCATAAGCTGTACTTTGGAAATTTATATTCATTAAATAAAAGTTTAAAAAAAAAGAAATGTCTTCTGGAAATGACTTTTGGACATGGATATGTTAGAACACCTACAGAAGTGACACACTTTCATGTTTCCTCAATCCATTAGCCAATAAGATAATCTGAAGGCAAAAAAATGTGTATAACTAAATAAAAATGAGAATTCAGCTTATCAAAATATGTGAGATGTACCTTAATCAAAACAAGAAGGAAAAACATACATCAGTAAAGGCTTATGTTAGAGGTGAAGAAAGTCTCAAATAAATCAGGGAAAGTCTAATATTAAAAAACTAAAAATAGAAGTGCAAAGTAAGCCCAAAGTATGTACAAGGAGGGAAATAAAGACAAAAGCATATAAATTAAAGAATTCGAAAAGTAGCAAAAGCAAGATTGGCTCATTGAAAATATCAAAATTAACAAGCTTCTAGATAGATTGACAAAGACAAAAAGAGAGAAGACAGAATTCACCAGTACTAGGAATAAAACAGGAGATATTGCTATAGATCTTGTCATCATTAGAAGGGCATAAAGAATTTTGTGTTCAAAATTTGTTAGTTTTAAAGAAATGGACCAATACCTCTAAAACCACAAAATACTAAAAATGAACCAAGAGGAAATGCACAGTGGAAATTATCATATAATCATGTTAGAAATTGGATTTGTAATTTTTAAAAGATCCCAGTGAGAAGCACTTCTTTAATGGAAGAACAAATAGTCTCAAAATCCATTCCTACATGAATCAACAAGAACTGGACAAGTTTGTCAAAGTCAGCTTTTTAAGAATTCTGGAAGGCTGGCGCCGCAGCTCACTTGGCTAATCCTCTGCCTGTGGCAGCGGCACCCCGGGTTCTAGTCCCGGTTGGGGTGCTGGATTCTGTCCCAATTGCTCCTCTTCCAGGCCAGCTCTCTGCTGTGGCCTGGGAGTGCAGTGGAGGATGGCCCAAGTGCTTGGGCCCTGCACCCGCATGGGAGACCAGGAGGAAGCACCTGGCTCCTGGCTTCCGATCAGCCCATAGCGGCCATTTGTGGGGTGAGCCAACAGAAGGAAGACCTTTCTCTCTGTCTTTCTCTCTCTCACTGTCTAAATCTGCCTGTCAGAAAAATAAATAAATAAATAAATAAATAAATAAATAAAAGAATTCTGGAAAATAACCAAAAGCTTACAATCATCAGAGGAGTATTATTCTAGAAGCACAGTTAACTGTTAGTAAAAACAACTAGGCTTGAATTGTTCCTTGCCTTGCCCTAGTCCCATCCTCCTTGCAAGCTCAGAGGTAAGCTTAAAAAATAAACCACTGTTCTTGGGGCAGGCATTTGGTGCAGAAGTTCCGATGGTGCTTTGGATGCCTGCATCCCATATCAGAATAACTGGGTTTGAATCTCAGCTCCACTTCAGATTCCAGCTTCCAGCTAATGTGCACCCTGGGAGGCAGCAGGTGATGGCCCGTGTACTTGGGTCCCTGCCACACATGTGGGAGACCCAGATTGAATTCTAGCTCCTGGCTTTGGTCTGGCTCAGTCCTGACTGTTGCACGTATTTGGGGAGTGAACCAGAGAATGAATGATCTCTCTGTCTCTCCCCCTTCCTCATTCCCTCTCTCTTTAAAAAAACAAAACAACAACAACAACAAAAAAAAAACAAGAAACTATTTTTAAACCAGGTCTCAATTATTGTAATTGTATCAATTAGAAGCCTACCGGACACTGGCTGGGAAGAACAGATTTAGAGCTTTACAAAAGTATAATCCCCAGTTCATCAAAGAAATACCGGCATTAAGCCATACTGTAGAACAAATGGACCTAACAGTCATTTATAGAACAATTCATCCAACAGCTGCAAAATACACGTTCTTCCCAACAACACATGAAACATTCTCCGGAATAGACCATATGTTAGGCCACAAATCAAGTCTCAGTAAATTAAAACACAAATCAAAATCATCATGTATCTTCTTAGACCACAATGGACTAAAGCTAGAAATCAACAATAAGAACATGAAAAATCCATAAATACAAAGAAATTTAATAACATGCTCCTTTGTAACAAATGGGTCATCACAAAAACTAAAAAAGGAAACAAAAGTATTTCTTGAAACTAATGAAAATGAAAACACAACATATGAACATATTAACTACAAGTGAATATCCCTGATGACCATAATGCAACTCTTCAAAACAAATTCAAGGGTCTTCAAAAAGTTTATGGAAAATGTATATTATTTTTAAAAATTATGGGGCCAGCGCTGTGGCATACCGGGTAAGTGCCAGCATCCCATATTGGCCCTGTTTCGAGTCCTGGCTGTTCCACTTCTGATCCAGCTCTCTGCTATGGCCTGGGAAAGCAGTAGAAGATGGCCCAAGTTCTTGGGACCCTGCACCCGCATGGGGGACCTGGAGGTAGCTCCTGGCTCCTGGTTTTGGATCAGCGCAGCTACGGCTGTTGTGGCCAATTGGGGAGTGAACCAGCAGATGGAAGACCTCTCTCTCTCTCTCTCTCTCTCTGGCTCTCCTCTCTCTCTGTAATTCTTTCAAGTAAATAAATAAACCTTTATTAAAAAACTATGCATGAATTTTAATTTTTTGACTGAAAATAAACCTTTTAATTCCATTTCTGTGAATTTGTTGAATTTCCCTTTTTTTGCAGTAGCAAATTGAATTCAATACCACATTAAAAAGATCATAGGAAAAAAATATCATAGAAGTATGGGCATATGGTATCATGGTTAAAAAGCTTCTTGGGATCCCTGCAGCCAATATTGGAGTGCCAGAGTTTGAATCCTGACTCCACTTCCAATATCAGCTTCTTTTTGATGTGCATTCTGGGAGACAGTGGATGACAATTCAAGTGGCTGGGTCTCTGCCATCAACATGAAAGATCCAAGTCTTGGCTGTTGGTTTCACCCGTCCTACCCTTGGCTGTTAAGCACTAGAAGAATGAACTAATAGGCATGTGATCTTGCTTTCAAAATAAATAAATAAATAAATAAATAAATAAATAAATAAATTATAGAGATCACTGGTAGTGAGCATTTGGCTTAGAGGTCATGAATCCCACATTCCATTTTGGAGTACTTTGGTTCAATTCCTGGCTCTGGCTCCTGACTCCAGATTCTTGCCAATACAGATCACAGGAGAAAGTGATGATGGGTCAAATAATTGGGTTCATACCACCTAGGTGGGATATCTGGATTGTATTCTCAACTCCTGCCTTCACTCCATTCCAGCCCTGGCCATTGTGGGCATTTTGGGGAGTGAATCAGTGGATAAGATCTCACTCTTGCTCTCTCTCTCGCTCGCTCTCTCTCTCTCTCTCTCTGTTTTACTGCAGAAATGTTCACAAAAGTCAAGCTATGTAATCAATGTAACTGAATTCCCATGAATGAATGGATGAGTGGGTAAAGAAAATGTTGTATATATACACAATGGAATACTGTTAATTCAAAAAAATGGTGAAATCCTACATTTACATCAATGTCATGAGTCTTGAGAACATCATGTTAAGTGAAATAAGCCAGGCACAAAAAGAAAAATACTGCATATTCCCATGTGTATGTAGAATATAGAAAATTTGATTTTATGAAAGTCAATGGTAGATTCGTGATTATCAGAAGCTTGGGAAAATAACAGACAGGAAGGTTTGCAGAGAGGTTGCCAATAACTACAGTATTACAGTTAGGAGGCGAAAGTTCTGGCACTCTATTGCACAGTAGAGTGATTATACATAGCTAAAAATAATTCTTAGTAAATATCAGACAGGTAGGACAGAGGATTTTGAATGTTCTTACAACATAGAAATGATAAATGTTCAGTGTGGTAGATATGCTAATTACCTTGATTGACCATTGCACAATGGACACATGATCTAAGGATTACATTATTCCCTTTGTATCTGCAATTATTAAGTTTCAAAAAGTCTAAAAAAAACTTTGAGAAAAATAGAGATAGAGGGGAACTTCTTAAACTTCATAAAGAGCATTTACAAAAATGCTACAGATGACATCATATTCACTGGTAAAAACCAGGAGCAAGATTAACGTGTTCACTCTCACCATTCTTATTCCCATTATTCCTGGAAGTCCTAGCCAATGTATAAGTCAAATAAAGGAAATAAAAGGCACAAAAAAAAGTGAAATGGTCCCTACTTGCAAATGACATGGTCTACCTAGAAAATCTCAAAGAACATACAAAAATGCTCTCAAAACTCATAATATTAGTAAGTCAAGTCATGATGTTTGCAGCATATAAAATCCACACAGAAAAAGCAATCACATTTATGTGTACTATAAATGAACACCCAGAAATCAAAGTTAAAAATAACTTACAAAGGCTCCAAAGAAATGAAGTATTTTAAGTATAAACCTAAAATGACATATACAATATGTACATTGAAAATTGCCAAATGATGATGAAAAAACTAAAGAAAGACCTATCCAAATGGATTGATACATCATATGTGTGGGTTGGAAAACTCAAGACGTTAAAGTTGTCAATTGTTTCCAAAATTATCCATAGATTTAAAGGAATTCCTATCAAAATCTCATCAATGTTTCTCACAGACTTAGTGAAATTTATTATAAAAATATGCAGAAGGAAAGCAAGAATCAGCATAGTCAAAATACTTTTGCAAAAAAATTAAGTGGGAAAAATTATGCTACCTGATGTTATGAATTATTATGTAGCTATTATAATTAAGGCAACATGGTATTTGGCAGAGAGCTAGAAACATGTATCAATGAAACAATATAGAGAGCCCGGAAATAAACCCATGCAAATATGCTCCACTGATTTTTTTACAAAGGCACAGAAGCAATGTAATGTTCAACATTCAGTGGATCAGGGGAGTAGGGAATTCAATGAATTATGTTGACATACTTGAATATCCATAGGCCACAAATTAAAAAATAAGGAAAAGCCTCAATTTAATACTCATACCTTACAGAAAACATAACATATAAAACTTAACACAAAATGAATTGTGGATTTCACCTGGAAATTACTTAATATGTTCATTCATGGATTAATAAACTGCAGTACACCCATACCATGGAATGCAATTCGTTGAAAACTTATCTTCTCACTAATATTTTAATAGTAGTTTTCCCATAGCAAATTTTCTTAGAAGCCACATTATGTTTATTGCATGCTATTGCTTCATGTCTCATTTTTAATTGAGCATTAAAGGAATGCAGTATTTTAACTGTAACGCTCTCAACATCTTTATCCAGAGGCCTGTTGCAATTTCTGTCTTTTAAGAAAACATGTCCTTGTGAAAGGATAGGATTACATTTCTATCCTGTTAGCTTGATTTAGTGTGTGAGGGACCAGCATTTAGCCTAGCAGTGAAGATGCCTTCATCCTGTATTGTAGTACCTGTGTTGGAGATACAGCTCCACTCCAGCTTCCTGCTAAAGCAGGAAGTGATGGCTCAAGTTCTTGGGTTCCTGTCACTCGTGTGGGAATCCTGAGTTTAGTTTCCATCTCCCAGCTCAGCCTGAACCTTGAATTCATAATATTCATGACATATGATAAAATGTTATCTGTACTGTGTAACCTCAGTCACATAAAGTGTATGCTTAATTGTATGTAGACATACACAATGACTAAACTGTATATGGCTAAGTATCTTTTTTGTGTTGTTTGCTTCTTATGTATTTCAGTTTTCGGTAAAATGCATATAAATTTTTAGAAGTTGGAAAATAAATATATTATTTTTGAAATTACGCTTTCTTCCACTCCCGTAGTCTAGTAGGAGATACATTCCCAATGGACAACTAAATGAAAATATAAAATAATTTATGTGTAAAAAGTTTCAGGTTTTTGTTAGTATTAACTTGAGCACTCACCCCAACTGTCCACTCCAAGATGTATCTTGATTAGCCAAAGGCTCAGGGCAACTGCCCTGATTCATCACACTCAGAGAAGTGCTGAATTTGGCTAGAGCACTTGAGTGAAAACACTGGATTAATTTATCCTAATCCCATATGCGTGGTGCTGTGGCCCACAGATCCTTTTGTAATGTGACACCTCATCTCCACCTCTGCTTCACTAAGGTTACAACTACAGAAAAGAGTCATGATGACAGGTTATAAAGTGATGACATTTTTGTCAAACAGTTATTTCTCTTGCCTAGCGTCACGATTTGAAGAGGATCCAAACTGGGTTTTGCAAAACAAAGCTATTAATCTACCAAATACTATTTGACCTATGTATGGGTTTCTGTTAAAGAACCAATAGAAAGTCTATGTAGGTTTGTGTTACTATGAAAGCAATTTTTCTAAAATTTTCAAGATTCAATAAAGCAGAAAATCAATATGATTAGATATTAGTATAATTAGTAAGAAGGTCACAAAATCTTTGTGTCACAGAAGATATATGAAAATTCAATTTTAGGCAAAATTTAAAGAAATGTAAATTATTAAAGCATCAGTATTTTCGTAACAATTACCATAAAAATAAAAATGCACTAAATATATACTTAATGAAAAGCCCTTTAAAGATATTAAACATTTTTCAATATAAACTCGTGATTTTATTCCTTTTTTGTTCAATATTCTGAATTCTTTATAAAATTTCTACAACTGAAATGTCATTTGTACTTTATTACAAATCCAAAAAAAATTCTGTTATATTTAACAATAACAAATAAGATAATTTAAGAACTTTAGTGATACAACTTACTGTACTGTTATTTCAAGGTTTTCTATTGTATTTAGCATTAAATGGTATATCTCTTTTAGGTACTTCAAAAATAAAACCAATAGGCATTTCAACTGAATAGAAATATCCTGTAACTATTCTCTGTACATCTGCTTACCATAATGTATGTTTACATATTAATGTGCAGTACAAATTTGTAAACATGAACATTTGAAACTTTGAAAGGAAATGATACTAGTCTTTCCTCTCAATATTTTATTGAAACAGCATGTCAAAAGTTGGCCAGCACCACACATGTAAATAGTTTTAATACTGGATATGTTTCAAATGTTCTATGTATCTATTTGTTCTGTTTTATGTTGCCATCCACACCATGTTTATTTGTACAGCTTTAATACAAATTATCATTTAATTGCAGTCCAAACCTAAGAAGATTATATGTATACCAAGGCACTTATATCAAAGCAGTTGCCACTAATGCCTAAGCTATGCATTTGGTTTGTTTGAAACTGCTCCAAAAAACATGCTAAATTCCAGTGAAATCAACTGGTAAACTGTTGCTGTATACCAGGATATTATTGTTATTTTGGCTAATTGAAAATTTTTCAGCACAATGGCAGCATATCTCTAAATTGGTGTAAAAACATTGTACTTCTAACCAGTTAATTCAATTCACATACCACAATACATGCAACTAGACATTCCTAAGTATATTCAAATTTACCTTTCCACATTAGTATATGTAATTTATAGTATATGTATGCAAGGAGTAGACGTTGTTTGAAGCATCTATTTTTAGGAAGCAAAGGGAGGAAAGGCAACACAGTGTAAATTATTTAAGAGTAAAATTAAACTAATACCCAACTGGTGTTATATATTCCCATATACATGAGAGGTCTTCAAAACGTTCATGCAAAGTGTGTCTTATGAAGTAACTATGCATGAATCCCATTTTTTGCACCACAGCAGACTATCTTTTAATTCAATTTTCCATGAGCTTTTGGAGGTACCCAGTGTATATTAATATTATAGTGTGACATATACAATTTATCAAACTGCACATTCAGATAGGGAAAAGACTTCTAGTGAGATTCAACAAGGAAATATCAACTGGATACACACACTATGACTATTGTCTCAAAGCATCTAAATTCGTCATTAACATGCATGTAGAATTTTATAAATGTTATTTTAATATTTATAAAAACATTTACTTCTGCCATGTTCTGGCTCAGCATTATACAAGGACTACGTATAAGGTACATATTACCTGCTTTATGTGTAGTGTGATTTTCTCCAAGGTATATAACATAAATGATTAGGAGAATGAAAAGGAAATCTTCCACAATGTCTGATACAGATGCTTGTCTTTATTTGTTGTTGGCACCTTGTCAGGTTGTCAACGCATAGGACTCTGATGGTTCAGACTGATTCACTGACTCATCACTTGCAGATTCTAATTCTTCATTTATTTTCATGCCACAGACATGCTTCATCCTCACAAAAGAATGAAGTCATGTCCATTCCAAGACATATGTGCAACTCATGCCTAATAGTAGTGAAATATCCTTAACTTCTATTTTCATAGCTCAGGAAAAGTAAACCTCTTCATTTTCATAGTGCAGTGAATAGGAACAGTGAAATGAGTTTGAAGGCTCTAAAACTATGTAAAACCTGAAGTTCTATATCGCACTTTAAAATGTAATCTCCAGAGGGCTTAGCTATTCTGTATAGTGAAAAGAAATAATAGTATCGAAGAGTTTGATGCCCTAGGTTGTGTTACCAGTAGTTATATATCTCTCTTTAAAATGTAATTAATAGATCTATCTATCCACTTAGACACGAGTTTTACAACCAGGTTCAAATTTTCAGTTCTTAATTTTAGCGTGACTGACTGCTTCACAAAATATTACCTTCCTGACCAAGGAATCTGACTACAAGTCTGAGCTTGATTGAGCATTGTGCAAGCATAAGGTAACGTGTTTTCTGACTTATTTTAGAAATTTTACAGAATTGAGGCAAAGTTTGCTTTTTCCCTAGATTTTCTTGGGTTAAGTCATATGGGCAAGTCAGATTAAGAATCAGACTTTATCAACTTAGTTACCTGAATAAAAATATTTTCTTTCAAAAGAGGGAGGGGGTACTCATATATGTGTGGTCAAACTATATGGAAATAGAGGTTTTAATTAGTAGATTTAGAGGCCTATTAAGTATAATTTGGCCACTTTCACTTGTTAACTATTTCACATTTTGTCTAAGTACCTTTTGATTTTTGTAGGCTTTTAAATCAAACCTAATGTTTAGTTCATTCAGTTCAAAGTGATAGTATTCTATCACATTTTTTTATTCTGCCACCAGAGAGTCAATTTAACAAGTTACTCGGGTTTTGCAGAGTTAAGAAGTAGGAATTTCTTCAAACAGAAAAATTAAGGGTATTATATAACTATGTGTATTAATTAGTTATTTACTAATTTCTACAGATTTATAACTTTCTCAGAAGCAGGGATTATTTGCTAAACCTCTTGAAGTTTCTTCCAAGCCTAATTTTATGTGAAGGCTTTTCATTGGGTACTTTTTCAATTAAATGTGTGAAATGATAGTTTATAAAAATGAGATAAAATAGTTTAAGATATATACATACCTAGCTTCTAGCATTCAGACTTTGATTTTTTATATTAATCATCATTATCAATATAATTCCATATTATCAGTTTTAAGTGGGAAATACACAGCAAATCTATCTGAAACATAAAGCATGGGCTATATGTATTCTATACTATCTATAAAATTAATGCCTTTCTTAAATAATTCTTTAAAAAAACAGATTTTCTTAATTGTTCAATTAGATACTTTCTCATCAATTACTGAGGTTCTTCCTTTTAAACCCTCGGAGTAAGTTTCAGTATAATCTGACACGGGAGTTTCTGCTAAAAAAACCTCATAATTATTACACTGATTGAAGTTAGCCTACAGATTTCCTGTTCTGGAGTAGACAAAGGTAACGTGTGCTTGTTGCTTTTAATCCTGTTTTAACAAATTTATTATGCCTTAAAGACCTTTGTAACAGATACCTACTATGTATAGGCCACAAATATTTCTTCTTGACTAGAATAATTATTTTGAAAACTGTGTGCTATTATATCCATATTTCCAAGAGTGAAGAACATATAATTTTTATGAATACATAGCAGGGCACATTTATAAGGCATATTTTGGATTAAATAACCATTTGAACAAAATAAATAATACTTATATGTTCTTCCTAATTTATTTAGGAAAATCTTGAAAACTCAGTTTAGCAGTTTGGGTAAATTATCAAAAGTCAAGTCATGTCATTGTGATATTAAGGCCCTTGAATTAATAAAATGGCTAGAGTTACTGGCATAAAAAATTACAATCTGATTTATGTAGAAGACATACAGATTTTATATATAGGTTGTAGTTCATAATTCTGTTCAGAATTTTAGGATCTCATGAAAGAAAAATTTTGAACTTTGTGTTACTTATTCTACTTTTATCTTGTCTAATTTAATGCTATTGATACACAAGAGTGGAATTAAATTATACTCATGTAATTCTATCTTCATAATTATAGTCTCAAATGTAGTTTCCTTCTTCAAGCCATAGTTTCTTAATCTTTTCTGAGAACTATAATCATTTATTTTTTTAAAATTTGTTTTTAAATATCAAGTTTGTTAAAGGAGTAAGTAAACAAGCTTCATCTAGGAATGATCATCGGAAAAAGAAATAAAAGATTACATTTATTTAGAATAGTTTACTTTTCTTTTAATCTTTGTGCTCCTTCAGGATTAAATAGTTCTTAGGCTACATGGATTAATAAAAATAATTCTAGAAAGTTTATTTCCTTATTTGTACCTTGAAATTAGTATTTCCTTCAATAGCAAAGTATAAATGTATAAGGCAATTAAATTTTCTTCTACAATAACTCTGATAGATAATCACAATGAAGCCAATCTTCATTAATGAGACTGAAATTGTTTCACCGCTTTCACAGGAATGACATACGTCTCTTGGTTATTGTCAATACATTAAAAAAAAGTTGGTATGGTAAACTGGCCTCACCATAATTGGAGAGCCCATCACTTGACATCAATTTCACTGGAGGGCTCTCTCATCAAATAATATTTACCGAGTTTCTTATTTTGAAGCCCAAGGCCTCTGTAATCAGAGATTCTTCAAGTCACATTTGAGTGTATACTCAACTTCTTGTGAACATTAGATAAGGCACTTTAAAAACTTAACAGAGCAATGTTGTCTGGTTATGAAGCTTTTTAAGTTCAATAGCAGTTGATCTTTCTTTGGCTACAAATAAAGAAAATATGTGCTTACATGTAATTGTATTAGAAATTGACTGTTCCATTAAAGACAATGGTTAATTGTTGAATGCCAATGAGCATGATTACATTTGCTTTCTCTAAAAGAAACTTGACTGTTGTCATTCACTTTGAGATGGTTGGCAGCATTTACCAGTCTAGATGGCATAGAGAAGTTATACCTATAAAAGCCATAGGGAGGATGGAAAGAGCAACTGAGTGCTTCTCGGGCAATGGAGTTGGGTGGGAAAATGTTTCCAGATGCCTGTAATCCACACAACATTTGACTGGAAGAATTAGATGTTTGAAGACACTGCCCATTGAAGTCTTCAGATGAACCACTTTTTGAACCGACAACCCCCAGAGAAGATAACATGGGCACTTCCATCATGAATGGGGCTAAAGGGTGAGAACTGTTGCTGCTTGCTAGCCTTTCAGAAGTAGGTAAGACAAAAGGTTGCTGTCGCCAAAAATCAGCTGGACAAATTTTGTAGCAAAGGGGCAAGTTGATATTGTGCAAGTATGTCTCTGGACAGGGCATTCCAAGGGAGCTTGTAGGTAAGTGAAACGTTGGTGGAGAGCAAGGTGGAGAAAGTAAGGAGTTCAAAGGAGAAGGAGCCCCTCCACTAGACGTCACTGGAGATGAGCCACTGCTTCCACCTGTGAATGACAGTTCAGTCAATGAACAATGAACTTAATGTCCCAGTAGGATCAGTAATCATATCCATCACCACCCATTTCATTTTTAGATTAATTGTCCATGCAATTTCAAAGCTCTTTTAGCTAGTGTGACAAAGGACATGCTCATTACTTATTCAAAGTTGAGTAGAGTATCTCTGCTACTACCATGATTACTTTTAGCATGGTATTTTATCAGGTATTGAGCTTTCACTATGCTCAGAGTGTACTAGGCACTTGAAACATACTTAATCAAAGAATTACAGAAGAAATCCAATTATAATAAGATCAGGAGTCAATTACATCTTATAAATCCAGACTAGCTTTATATTTTTAAACTTTAAAATATTATAAAATAAGTTGTTAAACAGATTGAACAAATGGATTGCTTGTTTTGGATTCTATAGAATGCTCCAGTTTAATAAAATGTCAGTGTACATGAAAATAAACTTGTATAAATGAAAACAGCACATTTAGAAGCATTATTCTTAAATTTTTCTTATATGAGAATTATGGATGGAGAGACTTCCATGTCACACTGTATCAAGAGTTTGAGGCAATTTTACAAGTTAAGAGACATCAAGAAGTGAATGGAAGAGTTTGTATCAGTGATATTTGATACAATTCTTTTATGGTTTTCTAGAATCTACTAAAACTAGGGATAATTATAAGTTCTAGGAAAATCTAGAATCTTAACTATTTTTGTAAATGTTTGAATTAAATAAAACAATCAGTTATTGAATGGATTTAATGAAGTTTTTTGGTGTTGCTGTTTTATTCTTTTTTATTTTGTTTATGTATACATAGATTATTTCTTATAAACAGGTTGGTAAGTATCTTTTATAATAAAACATTCAAACATTTTAAAAATTGATACTCCTGGGGACGACGTTGTGGCTTAGCTGGTGAAGCTGCCACTTGCAACCTTGGCATCTCATATAGGCAATAGTTCGTGTTCCAGCTGCTCCACTTTCGAGCCATCTCCCTGGTAATGGCCTGGGAAAAGCAGCAAAAGATGGCTCAGGTGTTTTCGCCCCATTCGGCAGACCCAGATGAAGCTCCTGGGTCTTGGCTTCAGCCTGGCCCAGTGCTGGCCATGATGGCCAACTGAGGACTGAATCAGTGGATGAAAGAGCTTCTTCTCTCTCTCTTTTTCTCCTTCCCTCTCTCACTCTCTCTCTCTCTGTCTCTCTCTCTCTCTCTGTCTCTAACTCTGACTTTGAAACAAATAAACAAATCTTTAAAGTTGGTACTCCTTTTGTTTGAAATTTGAGAGCATACTGGACATCTTTTAAAACACTATTTTAAATTATACATTAATGATCATCTTTAACATTTTTCCTTTATTAATACATATTTTTGGCTTCAATATTTTAAAAGCATGCTGTCTAGATGCTATTAGTTAATTGATTTTGCAAAATATGTGTTCATATTTTCATATGTAATTCCCTAAACCACATCAATACAGTAGTACAGTGAAATGTCTCACCAAATGCTTAGATTTGATTTCTTCATCTTTCAATTGATTTTTATGGCATCATGTAAAGCTCAACCCAACTATAATGTTGATGATTTGCTCTATAATGATACCTTGAATTAAGGCTAAAAAATTCATATTGCTGGCAAATAAAAATTCTTCAGTTTATTATTAGTTATAATAGTAAAGGAAGATATTTACTTCTGTTATTTTTCTATCACAGAGACCAAATTATCTACTTAGTATTATTATCATGTAGTCATATAAGGTCCTGGGAACAAATATCTTATAAATATTTGAAAAGCTTATGTTAATGAAATTAATAGTGATCTTAGTATTATGTGCAGCATTTACTTTCCCACTGTCAAAAAAAGGAAAATTATACCTAAGGGACAGTGTAATTTAATAGAAATCACTCTAACGTATGCTTCAAGTTTCTAATAAAATACAAAATATTCATTTTAATAGCTAACGTATTTACAAATGAGGCCAAAACATGCACCACAGGCAGATCTTGAGTATGAGACAGAGAGAAGTTCTCGGGGATCTGAATGTTATCTAGTATTTTCAGGATATAAGATAACTTAAGAAGACAGATGTCAGGAAGTCCCCATTATCACAGCTCTACCCTCTTCCTTCATAACAACTTCTTGCCCTTTTTACATCTTATCTCCTTATCCAGGTACATACACATCCACTTGTTTGTAAACACACATTTTCTGGGTTGTAGTTATCCCCTTGTGAAGTATTTGGTTCAGGTTTCTGGCTGTTTTTATGCCCTTAATATGTAGAAAATTTACAAGTTATCTTACTTTGTGTATCTGCACCAAAGGTTTTAAAATCCAGAGTGAGAGAAGGCCTCCATGGGTAGGTTTCTAAAAGCCCATCCAATACACCCCTAAAAAAGAAATTCAACTTTCAGCAACTTCAGAATGCAACTCCTAAAAATAATGATTTACATGAACTTCTGAGTGATTTTCTAACATCTTTTATGAATGATGATCTGAAATATTTCTCTTTTATATCTAGAATTTTGAAAAAAATTCAGTCAAACCCAGAGTTCTAGAATAAGCACTACCTTAAAAGTGAGTAGGAGAGAGTGTGAGAAAGGTAAGATTTTAGAGACGAAACATCTGGTTCTTACCCTAACACCTACTAATTGCAGAACTTAGAGTCAGTTTCCTTATCTTTAATACTTGTGAAAAAGTGTACATAAATAGTAGGTGTGATTGTTAGGTTGCTTACCTGTTTCTTCCAGGATCTCTAAATCCTTTAGCAAAAGGATTCCTGTCTATTTTCAGTTTGGTAATCTATGGATTCAAAAGGGAGAGAAAGATACAGTGTTCTTAGTAACAAGACTGTCACTATTGCTTATAATTGTTACAGTAACCACCAAAGACTTTGCAACCTGTAGTGCGACACCTTGAATAAACGTAATCATATTGATAAGTAATATTTGGAATGATTAGACTGTTTTCTCTTTGCTCACTTTGCTGTGCTTTCCTTTCTAACATCAGATCCACACAATTTATTAGCAAACATGACTTAATGGCAGTGCAAGAGAGCCATGAATTTTCTGAATTGTCAAAAATGTAGTCCATAGAGTGAAGCTGCCTCCATCTCAAAGTTCCTCTGGGGCCATTCCCACTGCCCTGAGTCCTGGCCAGGTTTACCTGCTGGTTCTGGTAAGCAGTCACTGTAGTGAATTCCGTTTCTTTAAAGGAGAACGTTTTGATCCCTTCAGCAGGCAGAGACTGAATTCGGGACAGGTCAACCCTGCTGTCTTGCTCCATCACGTGCACACGAGGTTTGTACTTATGCATGGACTGCAGAATGATCTGGAGGAGAAAAAATCAAATGCTGCCAGAAAAACTAACTTCCCCTTCCTAACACTTGCCCCCTCTCAGACAGTCCCCAGTGCTAGACAAATGTGAAGCTAAACTGGGGAGGCCCCGGTAGACACTCAAGAGGACCTTTGTTGTGCTATTTGGCCCCCAACAGAGGCGAAACGTTTCCCCAGCAAGGAACTTCTGCTGTTTCCACCAGGAATGGTTGTATTTCCAGATTGGGACCCTTTTGTGTTTCCCTCTGTGGGTGATCATGGGACATAGAACTGTCACCTTAATGTGATTGCCTGCTGCAGATTTCCAGGGCAGTAAATGATAGGGCTGGATATGGGGGGTAATTCCATCTCCTAATCCCTAGAGACTCCTCTCTCCTTTGGGGGCTGAGCACACCCAGGAAGAAGGTTGAAGGACCAGATTAGTGGACCTGAAAAGGCCTTCCATGGGGGTGGGTTGTGGGGGAGATTTCTAGACTGTGTTCTGGGATTCCATGCTTGCATACTGGCACCGCATCACACCACACTGAAGGTGCGCACATGATAGCAGTGTGAACTACTAGAAGGGAAATCAGAATTCCCAGTGATTCCCCAGGAAGCCAAGGTGTTTGAGAGCCCTGGGAATGCATTCCCTCCCACTCTCCCTGACCAGACATTTTGACTTAAAAGGATTTCTTTAGATCCTAAAACTCCTGTGGCTGACCATCCCTAACTTTCACAACTCTGAAAGGCCAAACGTTTCAGGAGCCCTAAAGTGGCTATTTTACTCACACACTCACTACTTGGACAGGCACTATAGGGTACAAGATGTGCATTTCAGAGAAACCTACTTCTCCAGGGTCCTGTCAGGAAGGAGCTTGGCACCTCCCTCCTCAGGGAAAAGGATCGATCGTGCTCACTTACGTGGCCTTTGTCGTCCATCTCGTTGTTGGTGAGTTTCACGCGGTCGAAGCTGATGATCTGCCGCATCCAGGTCTCTCCCGAGCAGGGCGAGTCCGGGTGGACATAGAATCTGGGAGTGATGCACGAGTGGTCCGTATTCCCAGCTACCATCCACTGTGAGCTGTGATACACGTATCTGAAAGGCATGGAGTGAGGTGTTAGGCACAGCGGGCCAAAGCAAGGAATAAGGGAAGCAGGTAGTTGGGTTTTGGTTCTAAAAACTTGGCTTAAGATTATCCCGCGGATCCCAAAGGCAAGTAGCAGAAGAACCAACTTGATTTTCAAGGAGCATCCAAGGGCAGAAAACAAACTGTAGGTAAGCATAAGTTATCAAAATACAATGAAGTGCCAGGGCGAGTAAAATGTCATGGGATTTCTGAGTCTGGTTTGTATTTCCTCAAAGAAACTGCAAGAGAATGGATCCGACCCATTTTATCGCTCAGAGACGCAGGAAAACTCCACAAGCATCGGAAAAGAGAGTCGGGGAAGAAAACCGGCGAGGAGGATGTCCGTCTAACCTACTGTTTGAAGCCCTTTTGTCAAAATGTCTTCGCATCAGAAAACCCTCGGGAATCCCGCCCCATGCTGTGCCAGGGCTGATTTTCAGTTTCCAATCGGAACCTCTCATCTGTGCGCGGTATTCCCAAACCAGCCGCAGTGCAAAAAGCACTGCTTGTTTCCAAGCCAGGGACCCAGCAGGCTGGTGAGCTGAGCTTCCTCCTTTGCTGTGAAAACCAGCGCTGGCAGTGAGCTAGTCTGTCTCTTTGGAGGGCCAGGCACTCACCACTGAGTGCAACATCCACACAGTCCTAGTGTGGTTCGCTCCTGCACATTCCCCTAGCTAAGAGTTTTAAGGCAGAGCGCAGCCCCCTGGAGCCTCTAGGTTGCTAAGTCTGGAAGGACGGACCTCTTGGTTTTAGAATAATTCGGGTAGTTTCACTCTGCTCTAAATCAAAGGCTTAAACAGAAAGAAAATGGTTTTAAGCACCCTCAGGCCTCACTACCGCTTCAGGCGAAAGGCTAGAGAGAGGAGGAGAGACCCGCCCAGCGTTCTAACAGACACACTAGACGAGTGAGGGTTAATAACCAGGGCATTGCTTCAGGTGCCTGCTGCCAGAGACAAGCAATTCAGAACCAGAGTATCCTCAAAGTCGGAACCCACCTAGAGCCTCCAACTTCTCCCTGCCCCCTCCTCTGACTTCCCTTTGGCCGCTAGAGCCCTTGTTGTTTTCAGAGACCCCCGCCCTTCCTCGGTACATTAAAACACCAATTGCTGCCCAAGGCCTAGGAATGGGTGGGTGGGGGCAGGGAGTGACTAACAAATCTGCCCTTCTCTCACTCTAAATCCCGATTTCAGTGAGAAGATTCCACTCCCAAAGCCCAGGGACAACAAATCCCCAACCCTCCTGTTAGAGTTTTCAAAATACTCAGGTTGCAAGGCTCAATATAGGGTTGCCTGTCCCCAGCTAGGTCCTCCTGTGGGCCCAATTACCTATAGCGTTTGGAATCCACCGGTACCACATCGATGGCCACGTAGTACTGTTTTCCTGGGTCCAGTCCTTTCACCTTGACTCGAACTGAGGGGAACATCCGTCTGTGGCAAAGAAAATAAAGCCTAACCCAGGAGCTTTTTGGACATGTTTGGAAGGGGAAGGGGTGGTAGATAAATGCTGACTCCAGTGAACAGAGAAGGGAGTCACAATACCCTTTCCATTTCATGACAGGTTCTTGCTACATAAGAACAGATTTTTGTAGGCTTGATTGAAAAAGTCCAGGATTTCTGAGTGAAGAAAAATATGTCATAGATTTTGTCCACCTCCCTCCACCTCCACCATCATAATAAAAAGCTGCAGAAGAGAAAATAGGAGCGAAAAATATCTGCCTCTCCTTCGAATTTTCAGAGGTATTTTCTGCGAGGCAGATTTGGAAAGGCTGAAATTAGGAAGATTCGAAAACATCCCCCTGCTGCTCTGACGGGGCTGCTTCATCCATAAAGTTGCCTTAGGAAAGGGCCACCTTAAAGTGGCCTGGGACAGGGACAGGGACAGGGACAGTGGGCTGGGAGCCTGGGTGAGGAGATATTGTCCACTGATACCTGTGAGGCTGTAACTGAAAGGTCTGAATACAGCCTAAGATGTGGGGCGGCATCTGGCACCTGCCTGGGAAGATCTGAGTTTTGTCATATGCAACCCAAGTCAGAGCTGGAGGAGTCAGTTCTTGGAGTCAAGGTGTACAAGACAGGAAAACTGAGCCACTTAGTGGGGCCAAGTACACCCTAGCCTGATCAATGGAGGGGGCCCTAGCTTCCTAGTGTCTGCCAGGGAATTGGAGGGGGGAGGGGTATCAGAGCCTGAAACCAGTGACTCCACATCTTACTAAAGCCGCACATTAAGTGCGAATGATGTGTGACCCTTATGAACAACTTGGGCGGAACCGAACCTGCCCGCCTTGGTAATGATCATCTCAGTTCCAATGTCATGGAATCGCTTCCACAGCTCGGATCCTTGAAGTTCCACGTGGATAGCATCTTTCTCTTCTAGACTTTCGCGGCTGTTGCCGGCGCCACCGCCGCCACCGCAGCCAGAGAGAGTAGTTGAAGGTTCTGTCTTGGGTCGCTTTTCTGTTGGACACAAAGATGCCCAGGGTTTGACAGAGATTCGAAGGTCACGCGCGCTCCCTTCTAGATGGTGCCTCTCTTGGAGTAGGCAAACCTAGTTCCCTCCCCAGGAACCCTGGCCGGGGGAATCCCCCAGCTCCCCACAACACCCTCTGTGGTCTCTCCTTGGGGGTGGGGGGACAGGTCGCGCCCTGTGAACAGCGAGTCCCTTTAGTTTTGCCCGTCTTCGCTCTCCTGGAGCCGGTTCATATCCTAGACAGGATCCCCTCAGGATCGGGGGAAGAGCGCTGCTTTCTGTCCGGAGGAACAGTCACCCTCCGGCTCTCAGAGCTTTGAGGGGGTCGGTAAACCGCAGTTCTCCACAGGCATGAGTACCCTCCCAATCAACGCAAAGGCGCCCCAGGTAGCTCTGAAAGTTTCTGCCAAGTGCCAGAGATGTCTCACAGCACCCAACGCAGCTATCCGATTGGGCCAGAACGTCCGTGAGTAGGGCTTGCCGCCTGACTGCAGCACCCAGAGCCAGGCGGAGAGATGCAGATCCAACTCAGCACGGCGGCAGGTTTAGGGTTTCGGGGTTGAATGGGGCTACTCACCGGGTTGCTCGCTCTTCCTTGCTGCACCGCTCCTTCTCTCCTCCTGTTCCTCTCTGCCCTCTTTCTCCTGTAACTCAGGCTGCGCCTTCGCTCTTGGATCTTGCAGTTTTCTTTTGCTGGTTCTCCCCACCAAAGCTTCCACCGAGAAGGCGTGTGCGCGAGAGCTCAGAGCCATCCCTGAAGGGGGTGAAGGGAACGTGCGCCGCAAAGTTTCAACCTGAGTTGGGTTAAGGAGGGAGGGGGGAGAGAGCAAGAACGCAGAGGATAGCCGAGCGAGGGAAAGCAGAAAAAAACCCCAAATCCGGAAAAACAATTTCTGGATCTATATTCAAAGAATAAAAATTCTCCGTATGTGTGTGTGTGTGTGTATGTGTTTTATGTATACATGTAGTTTTTCTTTGAATAAACAAAATGAAAGGAGAGGGAGATTAAACTGGACTCTAAGTCCTCCGGAGTCTAGTCTCCCTGCCTTTTGCGGTCTCCTCCCTCCCAGTGGACATGTGCGGACCATCAGTCCCGGATTCAGGCATTCCAGGACCTGGCAGAGAACAGAGATTGGCAAGCGCGGGGCCTTTTAGGGAGCGGACCTGCCGCCAATGGCCGCTCAGGCTGCTCGGATTGGGAGATACTGTTGCATCCGACTGAGTGAATACCCGGCCGGTCGCAGCCTCCACTGTTTGTTTTGGAAACTCTTGGAAGCATAAAGAAAAAAAAAAAAAACTGTGAGTGACACTTCAGAGTCTGACAGGGAGGAGGGGCTGGAGTTGGTGGGAAAGGGGCTCCAGTTAGGCTGGGGGGGGCAGAGGAGAGGAAGACACAAGGTTACTGTTTTACATTAAATTGTAAAGCTCAAAGACACGAGAAATAATTGCCCACGAGGGGCCACTTTTCCAACAAAAGTGCAAATATTATTTAACGAGATCCAGAGAAGTGTACTGGGGACTTTTGCTCTCCAGTGAAGGCGCCGGCGAAAGGAAGAGAAGTGCAAGCTTTGTGTGTTGTTGGGCTCTGCAGTCAGCATCTGAAACTGGGTGGATGATTGTGCCAGTTTGTCCTCTCTCTCCTGGTAGGGGGACGCAGGCAGGGGCAGGCAAGAGGCTTCCACTGTCAAAGATTAGAGCAAGCCGGGCCTTCAAGTTCCTACTCTGCCTGAGCCCAATAATTTTCACTCATAGCCTTTTCTCACACAACTTGATCAGCACACACACAGCCTAGGGGCTTTAGGACCAGCATCCGAGATTAGGGCAACAACAGGGCTTTTGCTCCCAAGGATATGTGCACCTCAAAATATCGCGATTAAATAATTGATTCCAGCGTCTCGCGAAATATCTCCTTTTTTATTTTTTCTAAAATGGATGAAAATGTTCTTTGTTTCAGGAAGAGATTTGGTGACTGCATCCAAGTAGCATGTTTCTGTATGCAGATGTGCAATGTCTGCTTGTGTGCTTGTGAGTTGGTCATCCACTTTCCATCAGAAATAAAAAACCAGGTCCTTCAGGACTTTTATGCAGATTACATCTGTACTAAAAAATATTTGTACATATCCAAAAAGATTCTACTGTTTTCTGCTGGTGCAATTGTTCAAAAGTCATTTAAAGTCAAGTTAACTCCACTTAAAATGCAATAGAACTTGAATTAACTTAAAGGATCCCAATACTGGAGTTTGAGGGTAAGAGATGTGTGTGACCTTTTAATTTCAGCTACTTAGGTACAAGTGTGCCCCGCTAAGATTTTCTCTGTGATTGCAGTGGGAATGGTAGTGGTGGTGGGACATTTAGCTATGGACAGGACACTTTCTGGCAATTGGGTATGGTTTTAAGTGCTCCACTGATCTCAGATAGCGTGACAAAGGGTTAGTTACAGTTTGAATGCTGCTGAATGCTTTGGCCCATTAATTAATTACATACTGTCACCATGTAGAGCTGGGAAAGACACTATCACTATCCGAGAAGAACAGAGTGAATCTCAGTAGCCATGGCCAATTCCAGCATACAAAGGTACTTAAGCCTGGAAAATAGCAAGTCTGGCTGTCATCTTTGCCACATGTTCGTGGGCATTTGTATCTTTCTGGAGTCATTAAGAGGGTGGGGAGAGGTATTTATCCATTCTCTGTTACTCAGATTACTTTTTAAAAAATCTATTGCGTAAGTTTATAGCTAAAGACACAGTTCAGAAGCAGAAAAGTCAGGAGTTTATTTGTTAATTTTAAAGTGGTAATCACCATGTAGCATTTTCACTGGTGTTTCGTAATATGGGCCTTTTCTTGCCTTTGAACTCTGGCTCACTTTATTGCTATAAGTTAGGGCATTACCTTGTATAACTAGGAAAGTTTTTGCTCGATGAGCTTTAAAAATAAAAACCTATTTCTGGAAAAGTAAGGTAAAACATGTTTACTGCAATGTCCTTTCAGGTACTATAGGATGTGATTTAAAAAAAAATCAAGGAAATAGCATATCTTGGGATGTAAGTTCCTTTCTTTGAAGAAAAAGTGTTCTTTAATACTTATTATATCCATGAAATTTAGTCATCCAGGACTTCTCTTTGTAATCTAAACTCTTTCCATTCTTACTTCAGTATATTTCTCATAATGTCTCATTTCTTCCTCATGTGTGTTGGGACCAAGGTATAGTTATTTTTTGTTAACTTGTATCTGAGAGAAAAAAAATGCAAGTCCCAGAACCAGCTTTGCAATCTGTTCAGCTGCTGAAGCACTAGGCTGACAGGTACTGGGGCCTGACAATTATGCCAGCAATTCATTCTCCACACCTGGAAATCTCTTTTGAGTAGTTTTTCTGTTTCATCCAGTAACACCAATAAACTTTTAGAAGAGACTTTTCCACGCAAGGAGAGGGGTAGAGCATGTGGAGAGAGGCTCTGGGAACCACAAGTGCCCAAATTAGAAGGAAATTAAAAAAAAATTCACAAAAGGAAAATCCTTACAGTAAAATGTTTGTTTAGAATTGCCCCCAAAACTAACAACTGGGAACACAGTGAGAATTCATTACTACAAGGAAAAAATAAATTTGTTATTAATTAACACAAATCAATCCTGTTCATCATCTATGGGGATACATAGGAGACTGATGTACCTTAACAGATATATGGTTTATTAAAGCACTTACTGAATATGAAACCTGAGTCTGTTTTAAGGATACAGAAAGTAGTTTGTATCACTAATGAAACTCTAAATATTTTATTAATAACCATAAATAGGTATGTGTATTAACTCATACACATTACAAACCAGGCCCTGAAAAGTACTGCATTTTGTGAAATGTAAGCATGGAAGTAGATGTTCAGAATTATACTAATGTAATCTGAGAATTTTATATTTATGAGAAATTTATGACTTGTGAAGAGCAAAAATTCAGTGTTTCTCTGGCTTTCTATATAAGAATATGGTTTTTTGAGAGACAATTTATGTTTGAAAGGAACTATGCCTTTCTAAAGGAAAAAAAATCTGTAGTACTTACTAACTAAAGGGTAGATGCCAAACCCACATAAAGGGATTCTAACTCCTATTTTTATTTACAAAGAGAAGAGAGGAAAGAATAAAATAAGTCAATATATATATTTCAAATATATACATGAGACTATATATGTATGTATGTATATGCAATTATCTATATATAGTATATGGGAGATTCAAAAACTTCATGGAAACATTGTATTCCCATTAATTCAATTTTTCTATGAACTGTTTGCATACCCTTTAACCTCTATTTTCACAGTGTATATTATGAATAAAATAAAATATTTGGTACCTAGTGCCATTCTTTTGCAGAAGCACAAGCAACTTCTTGATGGAGATTATTTCTTCCAATTGTTATTAGTGTTTCTCTCTCTTTATCCTCACTTTCTCTGAGTAAGCTATTTTGGCATAGTTCTAAGCTTCTAGAATATGAATTTAGGTAAGTTATTCATGACTATTTTTTAGCATTAGTTGTGAAAGACCTCCCTAGAAGGAACACTGAGGAAAGCAGAATCAAGAAATGTAGTCAGCTTTCTCCCAACATCATTTGAGTACCTGAATTCAACATTGCCTGAACTAGGCAAATTACATGAGTATTCTTAGTATTATTAGTATTATTGAGCTTCAACACATGCAGACAAAGGAATCCTACCAAATACATTAATCTTATAATAATTTGGAATATCACCTTCCCTCCAGTTATTCTTTTCTTGTTCCTCCTTTTTCTTCAATACTACTGACTCTGTCAATAGGAAAGTAATGTACTATAGACTCTCAGAATTGTAAATTCAGAAAGCCAGTTTGACTTCCTTAACAAAGAACTTTAATTCCTAAATGAATTCCTAGGACTATGATAACAAGTAGGAATAAGGCTCAACTGGTACAGCATTTAGGCAGACTTTGGTTCTAAACTGACCTGATTCAATTTCTGACTCTGCTATTTTCTATCAAAGTGATCTTACACAGATCTTTTACTTTTATTAAGCCTCTTTATTCTAAGCTTTTCCTTTTAATACCTTCATTCACAGTGTATGTTTCTGTAAATGTGCATCTGAAGGTTTAGTAATATAACTTATGCAAACTATTTAACACTTTGCCTGTAACATAGTAAGCACTTAAATCTGTTTTCAACATCAGAAAGATGAACTAAGTTAATTTCTGAAATGTGCTGATCTTTGCGTCAACTATGCAAATATAAATATTTTGAGGACTGACACTAGAAAGGGAAGAAATTTGGGTTAGTGTTGGAAACTGCAACTTTTTAAAAGATTTATTTATTTATTTGAAAGGCAGAGTTAAAGATAGGGAGAGACAGAGAGAGATTTCCATCCACTGGTTCATCCCCCAAATGGCCACAACAACTGGGGCTGGGCCAGGAACAAGCCAGGAGCCAGGAGCTTCATCTGGGTCTCCATGGAGGACAGGGGCCCAAACACTTGGGTCATTTTCCGTTGCTTTTTCCAGGCCATCAGCAGAGAGCTGGATCAGAAGTGGAGCAACCAGGACAAAAACCAGCGCTTATATGGAATGCCGGCAGCATTGCAGGTGGAAGCTTAACCTGCTGTGCCACAATGCCCTCCAATGTTTTCTAAGGATTTTTAAAAAATTTTAATTATCCTTTAATAGATTCAGTATAGTTCATAGATACAATTCTAAAGAAACGCCAACTTTTGGTTAAATCCTAGAGCAGATTCTAAGTTCAGAAGTCTTTAGGGGACTCACCTTCCTTAAATAAAGTTGAGAACTATATTAATAGATAAAATCAGTAAAATTGCATTTGAGTTTCAAAAATGCATGGGAAACACATCTTACAGAATGTACATTCTGATTTATCAACTTGATTCTTGGAATTCATTTTTAATACTTTACCAATTCAATGTAGATATATCTTCTGCTTACATAATTAGATCAAAATTTGCTAATGACAGGCCCCCAATACATAGCTGTGTTCTCACTCCAGGTAAGGGAGTGAACTGGTCTAATTAATATTAAGCTAATTCTCACACTGAGTCCTTCAATTCTGATTAGCTTTATTACATAGTATCTCGAGAAGTCTGTGCTTTATACATTTAACAATTCAGTTATGCATATCAAACTTTGTCACCCTTGCTTTCAGGTAGAGTGGAGAAAAAAGGGTAGGGAGACAAATTCTTTTTTCAATGTGTTCTTCCCATGGGGAGGACTGAAAGCTAAATGTTTATGCTTGCAAAAACATTTGCTGAAGGAAAATTTATTCTGTTGAATTTAATTGTGTATCCATACTGCTAGAAATTGGTGAGAGTCTTCCTATGATAATACTTATAGCATTAAACTTGGGTTCATTTTATATATATATATATATATATATATATATATATTTTTTTTTTTTGACGGGCAGAGTTAGACAGTGAGAGAGAGAGACAGAGAGAAAGGTCTTCCTTTTCCGTTGGTTCACCCTCCAATGGCCACTGCAGCTGGTGCACCACGCTGATCGGAAGCCAGGAGCCAGGTGCTTTTCCTGGTCTCCCATGCGGGTGCAGGGCCCAAGGACTTGGGCCATCCTCCACTGCACTCCCGGGCCACAGCAGAGAGCTGGATTGGAAGAAGAGCAACCGGGACAGAATCTGGTGCCCCAACCAGGACTAGAACCCGGGGTGCCGGCGCCACAGGCGGAAGATTAGCCAAGTGAGCGGCAACGTGCCAGCCCAGTTCATTATATTTCTCATTGCCACTGATGTGTATCAAAGAAATACGTCTTCATTTTTTCCACTTGATTCATAATTCAAGGTTGGTAGGCTTTTTAGAAATTCAAGACCTGGGAACTTTACCCCAAGAATTTTGAGAACAAATTTTCCATTGGCTTATATTGGGCAAAGTAGATGAATAAAAGAAAAACACATAACGAGAGGAATAGGTCCATATGTGAGCTGATGTACCCTGTATGTGACCCAATTAATTCCCAGAATAGAAATTTTAAGATCACCATTTAGTTGCCTCTGATGGCTTGGAACTGTGTAAATAATCAATAATTATAAATGTATCCTTCATCTTTCAATTCTCAAACCCTCCACATCAGAAAGTTGAGCTTGAGTCAAAACTGGTCCTTCCTTATGTCACCTCTCTGGTGCTTCATTAGCACTTAGACAGTTATATATTAACTGAATGCCCACTCAGCGTTGCTGGAAATAATAATTCTTTATAGCTTGCACTTGTGGTGTGTGAATTTTAATGAGTCCTTTCTAACTATGGTTTTATGCCTTATACATTTCCTTTACCTCCTCTACCTCCAATTTTCCCTTTCTTGGTCTTTTCTTTCTTACTGACCTTTTCTTTTAAGATCACAGTTACATTCAGATATGCTTTATACATCATCCCCAAACCAAGTGGTCTAGACTTTGAGAAATGGCTACAGGTAACAGCTTGACAATATTTAAAATAATCATTCAGACATGTAGAAAATATCACTGCTTGAATTACTTGAACTGGAAGTGCCAAGATTATTCCATTAATGAGTTGTTAGAAGAAATGCTGTTTATGAAGAATCATCATAGCTCTCTAAAACCAGGAAAAGGTCTGCTTTATCTCCTCTCCCCATACATTTTCTCACCAGATGAATCTACCTGCAATTAACACAGCCAAAACCCCGACTTTAGATCGTTGTCTGTCTCTATTTAACACTATTTTTCTTCTCTCTATTTGTATCCCTTTTTCTCTTTTTTATTTTGCTTTCTGCTCCTTTTCCTTTTCCTTGTTTCTTTATCTGTTTTATTTTCCCCCTTCTTCCAATAATGCTGCAAGACCTCTGTGGGGGGAAGAAATGGATACAGGGGCTACTGCACAACCCTTCAGCCAGTTCCCTGACATCCCCTTCACTGCTAGGTGCCTTCCATAGACTTTTTTTGGCTTTGAAGCCAGTTGTGTGCTTGTATGTATGTGTTTGTGTGTGTGCTTGTGTGTGTGTGTGTGTGTGTTACAATTTCTCTTGACCTGAAGCTCTACTGAGAAAGAGCAGGAATAAGTAAAAGAAGAAGCAATGTACACACCATTGCTCCACCCACTGCCCCCCTCCACCCTTGGGTCAGTGCCCATGTTTTGTGTCTTTAGGCATTCTCCTGAAATCCTGTGTGTGTAGAGGATTCGAAAATCCTTGTGGCTCAGTGGTGTAGAGGTCCTTGAGGGAACAGCCTGAGGAGAAGGCATCACTGCTCCCAGACTTTGGCCAGGGCAACCTCTGAGAGCCAGATACCTGCCACTCAGCTCAGTCACTTCTATGCTAGCCACATTCCTCATCTTCCAGGGAGACACACTGGCCTCTTGCACTCACTCCATGGCTCTCTAAACTCGTTCTCTGACTCCACCCCCTCCCCTCATCCCATCCATGGGCATAGTTTTCTGGGCCTGGGGGTCTTCTGGCAATATCTCCACCCAGGGAGGGACTGTTGAATTCTTCAGGTATCACAGCATACCCTCAACACACAGGCCAAGTCTAGCATGCATTCATTTTAGGGGACACTAATATTCCACTTTGGGGCCTCAGAAAAGTAGTGGTTTCAGGATCTCTGCCAGGAAGCTCCTAGTTGAAGGAAGATGATACCAATTACGACTTTAGCTGAACCTCCCTAATGTTACTTGCCATATGACAGCTAACAGGAGAAGCAGAGGCTGGCAATCCTGCCTGAGGCCCCCAAAGCGAATCCAAGGTAAGACAGGGGCTGTTAGCTGGGAGGCAAGAAGCTGCGGGTTGCTGTCAGGAGGCCCGGCTGGCCTAGTAGTCTGAAAGTTGTCTCAGGTTTACTCTGTGGCTAACCCCCACCAGCTCTTCTCAAGAACTCAGAGTGGCCAGGAGCCAGGGCAGCAAGAGGACGCAGCAGCTGGGGCAGTTGGGGGATCTGGGTGGCACACCCAGCAGGGTGGATCCTCCTTGCCCTCTCTGGTCTCTAGAAGGAAAACCTCTTTTGACTCAGGGCCAGCCGCAAAGGCTCAGTGGCACTCTGATTGCAGAATTCAGGGCCTCAAGGCTGCAGGCGCCTGACATCCTGCCTCGGCTTCCGGTTGCCACCTGGCTGCACCCTGCTGTAAGCAGCAAGTTCTCACACCTCTAGGGAAAAAAACGCCTCTGAACCAGTAGATTGACTTTACAAGTCTAAGGGGCCCATCTCTATCCCCAGCAGGAGCACTTGCCTTTGGAGAACCTTTTCAATCCTCAATCCACAACAGCACAGCAGCTCCGCCCCGGGGGCCCAGCTCGCGGACTGCTCTGCTTTGCAGTCATCCATTAAGCGACCCACTCTGTCTAAGCGACCCACTCTGTCGCAGCGACTGGCGGCTCGGGCCGCTCGCGCTCTGGGCAGCTCCCAGACACCCAGCGGCCAGTGTTGCTCTTCCAGTCCCATGTGTCCTATGTCCAAACGTTCACACTCCCCTAAGGCTTATGCAACACATTTACTTTTTAAGAAATTCGTGGCGTATCCCGGAAATACTTGGGCTGACAGATTTCCCTAAAGCCGAGGAGCGCAAGATTGATTTTTTTTCTTATTGATTTATTTCTCCAGGTCAGCTCCGAGAGAATTGACTTCTCAATGAAGGCTAAGGCCTTGAGCTGGAAGACTTTGCTAACACCCAGTGCTCTGTAGGGACTTGAAAAGAAAATATCACGGCTCATTTTGAGTGCAGAGGCTCTTCGAGAAGACAGGTTCCGGATCAGTGTGGGTTCATTAAGCGAACGCTGGACTGTTCTTTCTTTCTTTTTTTAAACATTTCTGATTGCCTGGAGCGCCATGCATTGCAAGAATGCGAGAAACCCTGTCCACCACTCTGCATTTGGCCACCGCGGCGTTGTGGGTCAGCCGGAAGATCCAGAGGCCTCCTGAATGAAACGTCTGAATCAGGTAACTCGAGTAAGGACATTGCGAAGCCAAAGAGTGGCCAAGGAGCGCCCCGCGTTGCTTATCAAAATCCGAAGCCAACTCTTGAGGGCGAGATGCGTGAAGGGTCTATAAATACAGTCCCTACTTCCTGAGGTTTCCAACTCAAAACCAACAAGGTGTAAATCTATGATCTGTCGTGACTATTTCCGGAGAAAGTTATACATGTCTAAAGAGAACTGCGCTCTTTCTAGAGTAATTTTTGTGGCAAATACTTGCCCTTCTGGCAAGGAAAGTGAAGGAGAGATTTTATTTTTCGTTTATGATGTTTCCCTTTCGTTTTTAATTTTTTTCAGCTCGAAAATATCAGTGTAACAAACAGGTTCTAGCCATTTTTGAAAGAGAAAACAGAGTTTTTCAAGCGTCTTTTCCACAGGGCCCCTGAAAGAATGTGTGTGTGTGTGTGTGTGAGCGCGCGAGAGCGCGTGTGTTGAGGGGGAGGGGTTTCAAATAAGAACAGCATGCGGAGCCCATCCATGGGACAACGTGCGTTTTGAAGCACGGATAAATCTGTTTCTGGTCCTCGTTTCATGTCGGGAAATGTGTTTCCTGTCGTAATTGGGGCTATTCACTTTTGGTGATATTTAAAACGGGCCCGACTGAGTCGAGTTGATGTTTGGTTAACCATGAAGGAAATGGCTCTTGATCAGGCAGGCAATTACCAACCAAATCTGATCACTTCCCAAGCAAAACAAAGGAATTTGTAACTATTTTTCTTCTGCAGTAATGCGCAAGGCAATTATTTCAGAATGAGAGTTTTCCGTGCTGGGAAGCGGCAGGAGGCCGGGAGCATGGCAGGAGGAACAAGACTTCGATCCCCAAACATCTCCGAACTCATGCCAGGCGCACCCTCACAGGTTTCTGTGCCTGAGTGTGTGCAGGAAGGGGGCTGAATGCGAGTTCAGGCAGGATTCTGAGGTGGCAAAGTCGCCGACCGCGGGAGCAGAACCCTCTTGTGGCTTGAGGATAAACAATCCCACCCAGACAGAGAGATTTGCGTCCCCGCTCCCTCCTTCCACTGTCCACTGTGAGCTTCCTAGTTCTCGGTTTCAGGTCCCTAAGAGCTAGCTGATCCTTGACTTCTAGACTTCTCGGGTAAGGGCTTCTGAGAGACCGCGTTCTGATACCCCGCAGAATTAGGTAGCTAGCCAGGGGACAAGTGTTTGCCAGAAATCCGCCTCAGCCCGCCAAAGGAAGAAGGGCTAAGGTTATGTGGCGGTCTACTGGGACAAATTGTGACCTTCCAAAGAGGATCCTATTTTTCCTCATGACATCAGCAGGTGTGCTCCACTCACTGTGGCTGCTAGCAAATCCTGGGGACCTGGGGAAGTAGTCGGATAGAAGAGAGTAATGACTAGGCTCCCCACAGTTCAGGCGGTCTTGGCAGATCTTGAGAGACAAAGGTCACCGGTGCAGGCTTCCTACAACAACCACTGTCATTTTTTTTAAAGGTTGTTAAGAGTTAACTCTTTATATGCACTGTGTTAACCCCCCTAGCAACAATAAATGGAACATAGTTTCATTGCTCCTTTATCCAGAAGGAGAAATTGAGGTTCAGAGAAACTACATTGAAGGTAGAGTCAGTTGTCAATTTCCAATGATGCAATGACCTTCCAAGATCACTGCCTAGGGATCAGAAAGTAAGGAATTTCTACACTGTCTGCCATCATTAATTATATAGCCTTCTGTCGCTGCAGATCCCTGAGGTGACTGGGGGGGGGGGGAGGGGTTCTGTGTAGGGCAGGGGGTAAAACCCACCTCTGCCTCTCACAGCTCTTAGAGACTTATCCTGTTTTGCATGATCCTCTGAGGAGGTGCTGCCTGCTGAGAAACCCACACCGGAGCCTTCCGTGCTTGCCCGGAGACTGGCCAGAACTTCTGGCGCTGTAGATCTCGAATACTTGACTCATTGAATTCGGTTAAAAGATTGGCTCTGAGATTTGGGGAGAGGCTGCTGCCACTCTTGAGTGCCTCCAACCCCGCCACTCCTGTACCAGTAAAGCTCTGTCTGGGGCAACAGGCCTCCCCACACTTTAGAAAGTCAAAGCACAAGACTTATTTTTTGTATGCTGCTCTTAGTCCCCATTATACAGTTATATCCCCCACCATCTTCCTGGACCAGCATCTTTGAATGATTGATTTATAGAACCATTTGATTCATTAAGAATTTGACTTTGTGAGAAGCCAAAAAATGTTTTGGACGTCGAACTTCTTGCTAGAATGTAACAAAATGACATTCTGATTTTATTTTTTAAATTGGGAAACTTGAGGAAGCTTATTCTTATTACACCTATAAAAGAATGATATGGGATACAATTAATACAAAAATATGAGCTGGATTTTCAGGCAGCATTTTCTCTTGGCTTAACACGATTGCTTAATTGGATCTTGATTATCCACTTCCTTTATTTTCATTGATACCAATGGCCAGGTGTAGTTGATCATCAGCACCTAGAAAACCCAAAGAAACGATTGGAAATTAAGTATCAAAAATTATTTTATTGCAATTGCACATATATTAGTCTTTTAAATGGCATTATTTGGAAGAGACCCTTGAGTATTTATAAAAATTCCTTTGAATTTGGAAGATCTTGTGAGACATCTTTCATTCTGGTAGACCTTAAGCAAACACCATTTTGAGGAACCACAATAAAAGTTTCCCCCAAGAACCAGGAATGATGCTGCCAACTGTTTAACAGCAATGCTATGATTTTGGAAAAAATAGCATTCTACTGTATGAGATTTTATGGTGCTTGAAGTGTATTTAATAGTTTTGAAATGAAGTTTTAAAAATGTAAATATCCCATTTTATTTTCAATGCTTATTTCTCAACTCCTAGATAATCAAATCAGCTAGTTAAGATAGTTATGCTTTAATAAGATGTAGATTATATCCTCTGGAAATTTTGACATATATATATATCCTGGATGCAAATTTTCAGTGAAAAATTTTAACACAATAGTATAAGTGTATATTTCACATTGGTGGACTCATTTTAAATATTTAAAGCCATATTTTTAAATTAAAATGTGAATTGATAAATGACTGACCTCCTGTTTTGGGTCATCACAACAAATGAGGCAGATTGAACTGTACCATTTAGTTGACTGAAGAGAGTTTCTTCCCAAGGGCAGTTGCCACAAAGTGATCTTACCAAAAGAAAAAAAAATCAAGTATACCATGTTTATTCTAGTAAAGAAATATTTATTGCACCAATGGAGCAGTTGTGAGAATTCCAGGATTCATAACACTTTAAAATGGAAAATAGACTTAACTACAAAAAAGTGGGACATACTCCAAAGGGTTTATTATAGTGCGTGTAGTGATTTCTGTTTTACATATACAGACTTAATTCACAAAATACTTTTTTGGTGACAATGTTAAGGATAATGTCATGAAATAACATTATTGTACACTTTTACAGTTTTATCTTCCCATAATTCTTAATTTTCTGTTATTTGGTGAGTTTGATTTGGTTTCATTGGTATTACTTGGCGTTACTATTACGTTTATGTTCAGCAAGAAAATAAAATGCATGAGGAAGTTTTTCACTATATAATACCTATGCCATTTTTTGGTTATAGTTTCTAAATTAATGAGGTTTCCCTTCCAAAGGTATTTTTGAAATACAGAGAGCAAATGTGATTGTAATTATAGTGTCATTTAATTATAAATTTAATATTAAGAAGGACTATGAGATTTTCTGTATTTCATTCATGAATTGATCTTTTTCTGTTTTATTG